>NC_135015.1:12240115-12840115 GCF_051020955.1 Megalopta genalis | reverse complement strand
TGGAAAGAAAGAAAGGTTTAATTAAGTTTTGTGTCTCGTTAGCTCCTGCATCCTACAGACAATCTTTTATTTCCCATAGAGATCCGTGGTGTAGACACGATGTTTTCGCATCAAAGCAACAGTAGAGACTAAATTATAAACATTTCTGGATTAGAACAGCGGTATTCGTTTACCCGAATCATAAATTTCTGATTGCCGGTGCCCGCGAGAGCAGCAGTTCGTAATCCCACGAATTGCTTTCTAATTACTCGGACCTTCCGGTGAATAATTGACGAACGGCCGGCTCGGGGATGTTTTTCCGCAGCGAAAAGGTCAATTCCGTGGGGCGCGGGGGCGTCGCGTCCCCTCGGGGCCGCCCTTCGCGCAGAGTTATTTCTACCTTTGTAAAAGGATTAAGCCTGGCCCTTCGTTTCCCTCGGTGCTTTCGTACACAGCCGCCTTTGTGTTTCCCGTTAGATTTTCCCTGGCTTCGGGGCTTGCGTCTGCTTCTGCTGGACGGGAGAGACTCGCCGCAGCACTGTTTTCCAAAGCGCGCTCTCGCCTTGTGCGAGCCCTGTTAATTCCTTAGAGTACGCTAACCGCCGGCCTTTTTGTAGAAATCCTTACCCTTGAAACGTTCTGTCAAGTGCCGCGCGTTTTATACAAGATCCTTGCACGTCACGCTCGATTCTTCGAGGGATTCGAGACTTCGAGGGACAATCGTGACCGTTGATATTTTCACAGTGTATGGGCAAACTGTGTGTCCACGAATAATTGAACCACGTCCTTTAACTCTTTTAGCGTTGACCGAAAACGTTGTACCTGACCGGAAAATAACAAAGTTGATGTAGTTAGGCGAGCTTTCAGCAAAGTAATTGGTCAATTTGTTTAGTGCGTGCCGAAAAGGTTGTGCCTGCAGCAAAGCTACTAAACTAAGTTGTCGTTGTTTGGCGAGGTTTCAACGACGAAAACTGGTTACACGTTTCTATCGCTGAATAAAAAGTTCTCTAGAAACGATATATCGTCGACGGCAGTATAAGAGTTAAGCTTTGCATGCATACACATGAGACTATAAGCATATTGTGTAAGGGGACAGATGTGGCACGTCGTATTCGATCAACTGCGTCAAAATGGCTGTTGATACAGGAACCACTCGACTGTCTAATTACAGAAATGTCGAAGAGATGCGATTAGCTCGTTTTTATAGTTGTTGACAATTCGTATCTATAAAAATGAGCCGCAAGATTCGAATAATCGTATCTCCTCTTCCTGAATTGTCCATTTTTGTGGACAATCTGAGTGTCAATTAGAGAGACATTACTCTACTAGAGTGCTCATCTTTATGCAAAATAAAAATCGTTTCTCCTCTTTTTTTAATAATCGTAATAAATTGGAAATAATCCAACTGTTAATGTTAATAATCCAACCAATTCTTTCAATCTTTCCATAAATTTGCATTTGCTCTGTTCTTGCTTATTGTAAGTAGATAAAATCTGCCGTCTATCAGATTACTGTCGCACGAATTTCAGAAAGCTGCGAATCCAGTGCCACTTCTCGGTCACTTTCGAGCCGCAAGAATCAATATTTCTCAGAATCTCGCTGTCGCTGGAAGTCAATTTCGGCCATAGTGAAATTACAAATGTTGACCTTCCTCGAGCGAGTCCCCGAAGAACACAAAATGCACGATCGTTCTCTAACACGTTGGGCGCTCAAAGAGCCCGACGAACCAGAAGAACCGCGTTTCTATTATTGTAGCCCGTGTTGAATAAATATGTATGTAGCACGAATTACGTGTCGCAAGCGGCGTAAGCGGGGATCGCTTGCGCAGAGCATCGAGTTCGTCGTACCCTAGGTCCGAGAACTTCGTGCAAGAGCTGCTCGGGCTTATTGAATTTTTTTGCCGTCGGCCGAGGAGTCCCGAGGAGTTTACATGTAACGAGAGTTTATTACGGGGTGTTACCCGGCAAAAACGCGACGATTTTCGTGAGGCGAACTGTTTGTCAGGCGGCGGAGAAGGTCGAGGATGGAACGGAAGGCTCGGGCGGTCGGGGGAACGGTGATTAAACGTTTACGAGAAGCTTTTCGAGGTCGTTTCGACGCCCCTCCGCGCCGCGCCCCCTTCCGGATATATTCAAATCGCTCTTAATGGGGGGGACTCACGCGAGGCTGGCGCGTTCCCGGGCGAAAACTTGGCGAAACCGCGCCCCGACGCGGCGCGGCGCACAGTGCACCGAACCAGGGACAAATAGAGGGTATAGAGGAGCCAATTCCTGCGCCCTGTTTGCGGTCTTCTGGTATTCCCGCTATCGGAAACAACTTTACGAAATTAATTGTCGTTTCTTAAGAGCTTGAGGGTAATATTAGGAGAATATTAGGAGAAAGGAAAGAAATATTCTGGAGCCAGTTACCGTGTGCCTGCTATCTACAAAAATCACTCCAACCCTGAATACATACTATGCTTCAATTATTGTGCCACCACCCCGAATACCGAGTCTCGATAACTGAGCACAATAAAAATATAATATTTAACGTACTTTAATAAATTTTATTTTCTATGAAAAAAAAATGTAATATCGTAGTAAGTTATTTAAAAGTTGAAGATTGCTTTAATTCATATTTATAATTCCTCTCTTTAAAAATACGGCAGGGTTGATTTGAGCTTATGCAATAACTTGAGAGTTTTAAACAAAGTTTCAGTTTGTCAAGAACCCATCCAAAAATCCATGTATCGAAAATCCGTAGTAAATAAATCATTTCTTTATAAATATCGTTCCTTTATACTTAAGTATACGACTATGTTTATAATAATTTCATGCAGAGATTGCTTTCGATACAAATGAAAAAGAACACTTTGTTTCATGACTTCATCATAAACAGAATAGAAATTGAATTTTGTCCCAAAAAAGCGAGCATTTTGGTGCACTGCGCGACGATCAGATACCTCGCGGGCGTCCATCTTCGTCTTCTTCACCTTCTTCTTCTTCTTCTTCTTCCTTTTCTTCTTCTGCTACGAAAACCCGTGGAACCTCGTTTGGACAAAGGCGCGCGGGACAAAGTCCCGTCCTTAGGCGATAGCAATAGCGCAGGACCCTTAGGTTCCGGTTTACATCCCGTCGGCCAATCAACCTCTTACCAAAGCGACGCAGGCGAATTTAACGCTCGGCTTGACGAGGGTGCGACGAGAAACGCCGATTTCTCCGGCCAACCCCTAATTTCCACGGTAAACGTACATCGATCTAGATACGCATTAATATATGCGTATTATAATTTGCGCTCTACACGCCACACGTTATGACGTACACTCCCTGCCTTGTAATAGCGGACACCTCGTTTGGATTTGAAATTCAATTCATTCTTTCGTCCTTGTTTCATTAAACAAATTGCTTCATTCCTTCGTGCACGGATTGTATTATGTACTGCGGAATTGAGCTCTTTAATAACCCTTGCCTCGTTGTCCATTTGTTTATTCATTTACGGGTTTAAATCGTATTTTATACAAATAATAATAATTATTAATTCAATAATAATTATAATTATTGTTAATGCAATAATTATTATTATTATTATCACCATTGTTAATAATAAATTTATTATTATTATTAATGCAATAATAATTATAATTATTATCACCGTTGTTAATAATAAATTTATTATTCTTATTATGCGGCTGTATACGAACCCATATATCCATAATAAGATGATAATGATACATAATGACTAAAACAATAGATGAAAACAAAAATGTAAAAAATATATGAGTAGAAAGTTTATAAATCAAATAATCTAGATTGAATTAAATAACTACTAGATCTTATGATGATTCTGTATACTTTTTGTATAATTTGTAACTTTCGTATATATTATTATAATATATATTATATTATTATAATATATTATATATATATTATTATATATTATTATAAATTAAATTGAATTGAATTAAATTAGCAGTTTATGTATGCATAATCTTCATTACCGGTCCGACTCGTTAATAGTGCAAGGGGTTGAGCAGTTCCAGAGCAAAATTATATAATCTTCGAAAGAAAGTTGTGGCGAATTTCAACCGGGGGACGAGGGTTAAATCGGTGTAACCAGTGGGCGTACAATTTGTCGACGCGAGGCGAGTCGTGGCAGTGTCCGGTGAACGGTGTCCACGGAAAGAGACAGTAACTGCGGAGGATCTCACTTTCGGCGGGTAACCGTTAGCTGTCTTATGCCACAGGTTGCGGGTAGGTGTCGGCGGCGTGCGCACACAGGTGTGTCGGCGAGCCGTGGGCGTGCGTGTGAGCAGCGTCGCTTGTGGTCGTCCGATTGTGCTTGTGTAACCTGTTATAACGGGCGAACAGAGAGACGCGTTTCTAAGAAACGTCTGCGTGCCCACGCGGTTCCACGGCGACCCGAGCCGGCGAGGTACGCAGGAAACGGGTGTCGTCGGCCGCGACACGCTCGGATTTACGAAGCGGATCGTGTCCGTTCGATCGCCTATTCGAGAAAAGTGCAAGCGTCCACACGTGGGGACCTATCCGGCGACTGACTGATGGCAGCCTCGCCTCGATTAGACTCAAACTCGGTCTTCTTATCTGCAATCGAACATGTATTTCATCGAACTGTCACATTCAGTGCTGAATATCAACTCCAAAAAATCCAACGATATCAATGTTATTTATTTATATTTATTGTATTTATCGTATTAAGTGCATCGTGTCCCCTTATGAAGTATGATAAAAATGTCTTCAAAGAGAAGCTGTAAGTTCTCTAAATATCATGCTGTGTGTTACAATTTTAAGTAATTATATTCGCTAAATTAACTTGATGATTTATCGTATTTATCGTATTAAATGCATCGTTTCCCCTTATAAAGTATGATAAAAATGTCTTCAAAGAGAAGCTGTAAATTCTCTAAATATCATACTGTGTGTTAGAATTTTGAGTAATTATATTCACAAAATTAACTTGATGATTAACTCGATGATTTATCGTATTTATCGTATTAAATGCATCGTATCCCCTTAAAAACTATGATAAAAATGTCTTCAAAGAGAATCTGTAAATTCTCTAAATATCATACTGTGTGTTACAATTTTAAGTAATTATATTCACTAAATTAACTTGATGATTAACTTGATGATTTATTGTATTTATCGTATTAAATGCATCGTATCACCTTAAAAACCATGATAAAAATGTCTTCAAAGAGAAGCTGTAAGTTCTCTAAATATCATGCTGTGTGTTACAATTTTAAGTAATTATGTTCGCTAAATTAACTTGATGATTAACTTGATGATTTATCGTATTTATCGTATTAAATGCATCGTATCCCCTTAAAAACTATGATAAAAATGTCTTCAAAGAGAAGCTGTAAATTCTCTAAATATCATGCTGTGTGTTACAATTTTAAGTAATTATATTCACAAAATTAACTTGATGCTCTTTACATGAAATATAAAGTCATGGTCGTCACACGTGTATGGAGCTGGATACGCTGTATATGTTTGATTCTCTTCAAATTTGGTTTAAATATAACACTTTTATAAAACGTATAATTTAATGAAGAATATCGAAGTATAATATCCTTCTTAACCAGTTAGTAATTTTTGACGAGTATTTGTAAGCAATTTGCTACATACTGCAATAAACAACGCTGCTTTTCAACAGTTAAAGACACTATGCCGTCTGAAATTTAACCCTCTTGCACTATAACAACGTGTCAGACTCGTGACGAAGATTTCATACATAACTTACTAAATATGAATTTTATACTACTCCTTTTAAGTCGAAATAAAATTTGTTTCTTCTGTTATTAAAATCTCAGAATAAATATAATTGAAGACATAGAAGAACCTAAAACTGTATCATTCTTTTAGAGAAATTATTAAGAACGGAGCAATGTTAATCGCTTAGCTGTAAAAGTGATTACAGTGCAAGGGGTCGAGTACTATGAACGATCGAAATCACCGATCGACGCTGATCGATCGACAGGGCCCGAAAGTCGCGTTTTCGTCCGTGAATTGTCGTACGTAAGGGCTGTTGCGAAGGGTCCACCGTATTCTATCGGGGCGACTGAAAGGGAA
This sequence comes from Megalopta genalis, assembly GCF_051020955.1. NCBI lineage: Eukaryota > Metazoa > Arthropoda > Insecta > Hymenoptera > Halictidae > Megalopta > Megalopta genalis. Next base: position 12,834,065 of record NC_135015.1, on the reverse strand, counting down.
AAAGAAGCGAAAAGAGGGTCGCGCGCAGCGTGTCCGCCGAGGGAAACGTTGAAATTCGAAACTCCATTCTTATCTCGATCCCTCGTTTTTCTGGCCTTTTTCCCGATAATAGATCGTGGGACTTAATCCAATATATGGGTGACCCTTGACGCGAACCCCGTCGATCCGGAGGGAAATCGGCTCCGAACCAGCGACTCTCAATTTGTCCGACCGATGTCACGTCGCATTTAACATCTCCTAATCTCCCCTCGCTGGTCTTCGAATTCGACGCGACAAACAGGATCCGCGAGAACCAGCTTTCCTCCAACCATTTTTCCGGCTGCCCAAAGCCACTCTCTCGTGTACAAGCGAGGCTTCTCGCGAGAATTGTGCGTACACGCGAGAACAGATATAATTGAATAATCCGTGGGGTATTTGCATTCCGTGATCACTTTACTAATTTTTACAGGAACCACTCGACTGTCTAATTACAATAATGTCTCTCTAATTGACGCTCAGAGTGTCCACAAAAATGGACAATTTGGTAAGAAGAGATACGATTAGCTCGTTTTTATAGTTGTTGACAATTCGTATCTATAAAAATGAACCGCAAGGATCGAATAATCGTATCTTCTCTTCCTAAATTGTCCATTTTTGTGGACAATCTGAGTGTCAGTTAGAGAGACATTATTGTACTAGAGCGCGCATCTTTATGCAAAATAAAAATCGCGAGGCTTCTTGCGAGAATTATGCGTACACGCGAGAACAGATATAATTGAATAATCCGTGGGGTATTTGCATTCCGTGATCACTTTACTAATCTTTACAGGAACCACTCGACTGTCTAATTACAGTAATGTCTCTCTAATTGACGCTCAGAGTGTCCACAAAAATGGACAATTTGGTAAGAAGAGATACGATTAGCTCGTTTTTATAGTTGTTGACAATTCGTATCTATAAAAATGAACCGCAAGGATCGAATAATCGTATCTCCTCTTCCTAAATTGTCCATTTTTGTGGACAATCTGAGTGTCAATTAGAGAGACATTATTGTATTAGAGCGCGCATCTTTATGCAAAATAAAAATCGCGAGGCTTCTCGCGAGAATTATGCGTACACGCGAGAACAGAACTAATCTTTATTCATTATTATTATTTATTTATTATTATATTATATATTTATTATATTTATTATTATTATATTATATTTATTATATTTATATTTATTATTATTATTATTTATTATTATATTATATCTTTATTAATGTATTTGCATTCCGTAATCACTTTACTAATCTTTACGACGACCGATCATATTTTCTTTGTATAAATATTTTTCGTTCTTTCTTACGTTATCATCTTCTCTCGTGCAAAAGGATTTTTCCGTGGATAAATGAATGAAATGAAACGACAAGAAATTATGCGCGAAATGTCGGGGCATGGCTGCTTCTCATTTCGAAGTTGATCAATTCATTGCGTAGGAATTAAAGACAGTAACGTGCTGAAAGTTGGGTTACCTTGAAATCACCGACAATGATTTCATCGACACGATTTCGGAGCGACGCCGCATTTCACCGCATTGTTTATATACCGACACGTTGAAATCACCGACAAATGTTTACGTCGACTCTTGTTTCACCGACGAATGTTGGTACCGACATTCCGCGTGTAAGACATGAAGAAATAAAGACAATATTGATATGTTTATATTAGTACTTTATTAATCAACACTTTTGTTAATCGTCATACGTTAAACGTCGATTTCAATGAAGGTAAAACAATTTAAGCTGGTAATTTAAAATATGAAATATAGGTTTCTTAACGTTAATTAGTTGATATTATTATAAATTATATATTAATTGTACTTGCTTTTTTAACTTGTAGTTGTACTTAACTATTCTATTAACTTACTATTATGTACTTAACTATTCTATTAATATACTATTAACTTTAAGGAAAATTCAATTCTGCGAAAATTTCACGATTTCGTAGTACTTTTTTGAATTCCTTCTTCCTTTTTTTCATCTCCTCTTCTTCTTTTTCGAGCCGATTCACCGTTTAATGGCTGTTCTAATATGTTGTCAGCAACGTATACATTTTATACACGAAGTGTCGATAATAACTTTTCTCGGTGAACCGAGAGTCGACGTAAACATTTGTCGGCGATTTCGACACGTCGGTATATAAACAATGTCGGTGAAATGCGGTGTCGCTGGAATCGTGGCAATGAAAACATTGTCGGCGAAATAATTGTCGCCGATTTCAAGGTAACTCCCCTAAAGGTTCACTGCTGAACGCCTAATGTGTCGACCTTTGGAAAATTATACCCGGTCGACTTTTCATTGAATAAATGATGGTTTAGCTGCGAGCTTTACCGAACCGTAGCGAAAAGAAATTACGGTGCTAGAAAAACGCATACGAGAGAGAGAGAGAGAGAGAGAGAGAGAGAGAGAGGGGGGGGCGGAGGGAAGGAGAGAGGGATCGATCTTAGGCCTCGAGGCGCGAAAGCAATTTCCTCGCATCGATCTCTTAATAATTCTCGCGGCGTGCGGCGTTACGTGTATCCGGCGTGGAATCGACCAAGGACGCATCGATCACGAAATTACCGTAACGAGGCTTATCTTAATGCCGTAATTTCACGGTGAATTTCAATCGTATTTATCGCCGGGCGTATCGAGATTATTACCGGCGCTTATTACCGCGCTCTAAACCCGTTTTTATCACCGGTGCCGATCGTTCCGCTCATCGAGATACGCTCTCTCGGTTTCCCGTTTTTCGTCTTGTTATCCTCGGAGGAGCCGAAGAAACGAGGGGCAGCCGGGGCGAAAACAACGGGCACGTTCGTTGTCAACGTTTAACTCTTTCAGCGCGGGATGCTTTTAAGTTCAGTCATCGCGCGGAAGGCGGAACATTTTTTCGCGTGGCGTGCACTCCGTTGGTCTATCGATGGTATTTGTCCAGAAAACCTGAATTTCTTGAAGTCACTGTACAATATTTTACAATCAAGTTACTACTTTAACCTTCTTAAGGCGGAGGTTAAGTCAATTTTGACCCGGAGGATTTAAATCGTTAATTATTCAATTTTCGACAATAAAATAAAATAAATTACTGTTACATTGGGAACAACAGAAAAGCTAATAAGTCTGCAAGAAATATCTTGAAAAATTGCTGAATGGAGCTCAGAATTATTATAATTCATGTTTCATATACAGGATGCTCCACGCAATATTAAAAGCATTTACGAAAAAGTGTCAAAGGAAAAGATAAATAGCTCGAAGAGTACTGCATCTGTAGGCCTTTGGATTTTTTTTAAGTGCACCAGTTATTGCTGCACATTTCAGTATGATTCTTCATCCAGCATTTATTAAAGTCTCAAATTTTTTTAGAGGATTTGTGAGAAAGGAAGCAATAACTGCATAAAATTTAAATGCGGTTATGAAAAGATGCCATCAGATGTGTTCACAATGTAACACAGTAGCGTTTGAGCATCTTTTTTTGTAAATATCTCGACCTTTACATAATCCTAATAATTTTTAATATGGAACGAACAGAGAAATCGACCTTTGCAATAAAAAATGTACACCCCCATTTAAAGAAATGATGCAATTGTTCTCTTTTGGCATCTTTGTTCGTAGATGCATTAATTAACGGAGTTGCGACCTGAAACAATCGCGTGGATCGCCCTGTACAAACGAAACAATTGCCGGACGCACCCCACAGTCATAACACCAATAGCTTTCGCTGGACGCACATGTGCGTCCACGGCACTCGAAGTGTTAATAAGCTCCTTCTCGTCGCGGAACGTTGCCGCTCGCTTACAGAATCGAGCGGATCCGCAGCGAAAACTTCCGAAATTATAACGTGTCGTTCCCTCCTCCAGGAAATCGAGCGATTTCGAGGGCCGGGAACTCGAGCCACCTCACGAAACGCAACCCTAAGTCGGAGTGCTGTTTCCCCCGTTTCGCGTGCACCACGATTGTCGCTTGTTCCTCGACTTCCCGTCGCGCGGCCACATTATCGCCGCATTAGTTCTTCCTGTGGGACGGAACAGGGGTCCCGGGATCTCGTGACGCTTCCTGAAAGCCGAATCTTGTCGACCCAGACCTCCTCGCTCCCTTCCCTGGGACGCTCTTCGTGGCTCGATGGATCTGTTCGTGCCCGAATAAAAGATCCCTCTGCGCCTCCGGTGCCAATCCGGCCCGTCAATGAGAACTATCTAAAATGGCCCGTTTCCTGCTGGTTTCGAATTACTCGCGCTATACCCGAGCAGACTCGTTGCACCGATTGCATTCTTTTAGTTTACATCTTCCGAGATACCAGCCTGGTAGAACACCGGTTGCAGAACAACGTCGACAATTCCGCGGCGATAAGGAAAAACGTCGCAAATCACAGTTTCAAAACATTTATATTGTTACGGCGACTTGTCCAAATCAAGTCGCTGTAATGTGAAACTGCCCTGTTGCGAGCAACTCCTTAAAAAAATAATGGAAGATAGGGGTTGCCAATAGACAATCGAGGAGTCGAGATCGGACTGTGGAACGATCAACGTTTCAAATTGTAACATAATTGAATTGAGTAGTATTATAGTTTATATTCTTTATTGTAAATAGAATGCCGCGAGAGAAACGGAGTGATTCGCAACAATATTAACGCATTAACCCTTTGCGCTCGTGGCTATTTTAACTCCGAAATGAAGACAGTTGTTTCAACTTTATTCGGTACGATTGTTTTTATTCGATACGTATGAAATGCTTGTAGAAGAGTTCTATCATTTGACAATTAATCGATTAAAATAATTTAATAATGTGAAGATTCTTTTGAAAGTGGTGCAGCAATTTTTCGAGTCGCCGCTCGAGTGCGAGGAGTTGAATTTGAAGCATACAGGATTCGCGTATTTATCAGAGAAAACGTCGCGAAAACAAATTCTATGAACGCAGAGGAATTATGAAATTCGAACTTCTATCTTAGCGAAAATATCTCGGAAGTGAAAACATTTGACTTGAAGGGTTCTTCCTTGCAGTTACAGAATTTTCGATACTGACAGAACGGCTAATAGGTATCGAACTATTAACAAGAAGGAAATTGAAGAATCTCTTTATTAAAAGAGAAGGGAAAGCGTGCATGGGTCATGCGTCGCAGTTGAAAGAAGCAAACGAATCCAACTCGCGGGTCCCGCGAGACCCCGCGTCCGCCGGCGTAAGGTTAATCGCGTCACGCGAGCGAATGCCTCTCGCGAGCGTTTCTGGCCGGCTCGGTCCGTTCGCCGATCGCAAACGGGCAAGGGTCTGCGCTCGCGCATGAATAAATAAACGAAGAGACGGGCAAACGAATCGGCGATAAAGGAGCCGGGATGCTCGAGGCACGATTGCTCTCTCATCTTGGCGAACTAATTGATCGCGTCGATTGTTCCTCGACGAGGAGTGGGAGGAGGGAAGGGTGAAGGGTTGCCGTGGCTCTCGGCCCTCGGCGAGCGGCCGGGTCCCGTTTGAATCCGGAGGATGTTTCGTATCGGGAAGCGCATCCCTCGGACTCAAAGGACACTGCATTACTTCGGCAAAAAATTCCGCGGCTTTGTCGCGAGCGAAAGTTGCGAGCGGGTTGAGCTGCGTCCAGGTTTGGGAAGTACCTCGTTGAAATGTTTTACATTTCCACGTTTGCTCGATCGTTTATTATTTATTTAGGGTGTCGCGGGCGATAGGTGCGCGCGCTAAATTAAAAGGAAGACGCGAAGTCGACGATGCATCTCGACAATGGCGAAATCTGCAAGGGAACTATCGGGTTGGCAAGAAAGTAATTTCGTTTTGCACTAATAGCTAGAGTTATTTGTATTGTCATTCTTTTGTTAAGGTTATTATTTTTTTGTCTTCAGCTTTGGTAGTTGGCACGTTTAGGTTACTATAGAAACAAATTCCGTGTAGTTTTGTTTACAACTGATAGTTTGTTGTCAATTTTAACATGGAGTGTAAAAATGAACATTTTCGGCACATTTTACTTTCTTATTTTCCTAAAGACAAGAAAGCGGCCGAGGCTCGCAAAGAGATATGTGAAGTTTATGGCGTCGATTGCTTATCAGAACGCACGTGTCGGAACTGGTTCAAAAAATTTCGTTCCGAAGATTTTTCACTTAAAGATGACCAACGTTCTGGTCGATCTTCTGAAGTTGACGATGACAAAATCAAAGCCATAATTGAATCGAATCGTCATGTAACTGTACCTGAGATTGCAAAAAGGTTACATTTATCATTTTACATAACAATTGAAAATCACATGAGATGCCTTGGACTTGTTAAAAAGCTCGATGTTTGGATTCCGCATGAACTGAAAGAAATTCACTTAACGCAACGAATCGGTATTTGCGATACGCATTTTAAACGCAATGCAATCGACCCTTTCTTCAAACGAATTATCACATTAATCGAAAAGAGTCATGACCCAAGCGTGAGAACTAGCACAAATCATATCGAAAGCCGAATTGCATCAGAAAAAGATCATGCTGTCAATTTAGTGGGACTAGAAAGATGTTGTACATTTTGAACTGCTTCCAAGCAACCAAACGATTAACTCAGACGTTTACCGCCAACAATTTATGAAATTGGAGGAAACGATCAAAGTGGAAAGGCCAGAATTGGCAAATCGCAAAAAAGTAATCGTGTTCTACCACGAGGCCTCATACATCTTTAGCAACACGTACAAAATTATTGAAGCCTGATTGGAAAGCGATGTCGCATCCTCCATATACCCCTGATCTTGCACAAACAGATTATTATTTATTTCGAAGTTTACAAAACTTTTTAAATGGTAAAAATATCAATAATAACGACAGCCTCGAATCGATTGAGTTTCTTCCTGATTAGGACCTGAAGTTTCATGATCGCGGAATCATGAAGTCGCCAGAAAGATGGCAAAAGGTCATCGAACGGAATGGAAAATATTTGACCGATTAAAGTTCATTTCTTGCATAGAAAAAATTGAGTTCTATTTCACATTAAAATACCGAAATTGCTTTCCCGCCGAACCAATAGCTAACATCTCGTTGACACCTTGAAGCATCTCCACCAGATGCATCGTTTCGGGTCAAATATAGCCCCGATGAGGACGCAGTTAAGGAACAAGAGGAACTTGCGATCCGAGCATATCGTGAACACAAGACGGAGCGTGCTTTCACTGTGAATCATGCTTGCAAAGGAGTATAGCCGACGTGTTCCAGTCGCCGAAAATCGGGCTGGCCGGTTTCGTACGGGCCAAAAGGAAGCGAATACGCGGTTCGTGACCGTGAGGAGAGGAGGAGGAAGGGAGGAAGGAGGCCGAGGAGGTGTTTAGAGGGCCTAGCCGGAGAGGCTGGAACGAGAACAAGAGGAACGAGAGAAACGAGAGAAACGAGAGGAAGAGAGCCGCGGTTGTTCTAAGTATAGGAGGGCCGAAGCGAGCGCGGTGTCGAGGTGTACACGAGGCCGAGGCTGGAGCATCGAGTCGAATACCAAGTAGTCTCTGTAACCAATCCGTATGCGGGGATCGGCACGCTGATGCAGATGTCGATGCGGTTAACGATAGCCGGGATCGTGTCGCCCCGATACAACGGAACCGAAACAGAATCGATCGGGAACCGAAGAATTTCTTTCGCGGATCGATCGAACCGGCCCGAACAACCTGCCGGAGATCGGGACCGCGATTCCGGCGATCCTCTCGATCGTAGACCTCATCGATTCTCGATAGCTTCATCGAATCAAGCATTAAGACATAATTTCTCGACGGCGCGGCGGTTACTGGAAACTTTAAAGCATCACGAATACGTGACTTATAAAGTTCTCGAGTTTGTTAACCCTTTGCGCTCGAGCGGCGACTCTGGGGCGCCACCAATAATTGCTGTACCATTTTTGCAAGTAGTTTTTGCATTGTTGAATTGGTTTATATTCGAAGAACTGGAAGCACTGTAGTTGCCAATAGGCTCAATTTCATCTGCATAAATTGCAATAAATCGTATAAAATGGAAATACCACAGATCAGAGAACATATTTTGGAATTAAAGTAGCTTCGACTGCAAAGGGTTAGGCTCGCTGCGGCTAACTTCGAAAGCTGGAAGACTATTAAAGCATTATACCGCTTTCTCGCGAGGCCCTTTGAATACGCGTTTGGTCCTTTTATCAGAACAAACGTAAATAACGACCCGAAAGAGTACGACATCGCTTCCTCGGATTTGTAGCCTTTGAGCGAGGACAAAGAATGACTTTTTCAGATCATTACGCCGCGGATTTTACGCATTTATGAGAAAAATGAGCAGATCGAACGAATACAAAACGGTGAAAATATTTCAAGGATATAAAAATAGTATATCATTACTTTCAACGCAACAGAGCAAGTAAAGGAAAAGAAAGGAACGTCTATGTAGATTTTATATTTTGCAAATAATGCAGACAATTTTTATTTTGCATAAATTCCGCCGTTTACCGATCGTAATTATTGCTTCGATTATACGTCTACGTTTAACATGCAATCTCTCGGAACGACGAGAACTGTTACCGACCTGACGTTTTTACGTATACCAACGACCGGAACTACTCGCAGCCATAAATTTGTATGCATCGTCGAGATCGTCGAGGTCTACTTCGTTATTTCATCAAACCTTTTACAAGTATGCGATAGGTAATTCCGATCTCGCGAATCGTGCCTGTGTCGAAGCAACGACGTAATACAACGAATTGCAACACGGTCCATCTGAACCAGGCATTACGCAATATGTTTTTTAATCGCTTTTATACCGTATGCGCACTGATGGAACTCGATCCCGTTTAGAATTGCTAGCTTAAATTCGATTCTAATCCCTTCGCGGACAGCCGGAGACTTTCAATTCGAATTTGTTATTTAGCGGAGACTGTGTTCGGTCGATTTGCGATCGTTGAAACGGGGAAATTTATGCAGGCCGTTTTGGATCGTAAAGCTTTTAACTTATTTGTCCGCTTTGATTGCTCATACGGGGGTTAAAACGCGCAGCATTGTTTGCCGAGCCACCGTCTGTCTCGTTCGAACCGGGCCTCGGTGTTTCGCGCGCACCAACGTTACCGTCGTTCGTTGCTAAGCGATGGTAACGCATTGCGCAAACATTGGTCAATTACAGGCGAAGCTCTAATTAAATGCAACGCATCGGTCTGGGTCCGGGCTGCAAGGGCAGACTTCTCGGTACCGATGAACTTGCCAGGCTACGTCTGAAATTACTACCTCTGTCCACGGGAATTTTAACTTTCAGCCCGCGATTCAACGACAGGTTGCAATCTTTCAAATTGCAGCTCCAGCGGGCGGGCCCGGTCTTCGGTTTCTTCGATCGCAATTTCGAGCAACTGTAAATCGCGAATCGGTCCCGCAACCTTGTCGCGGACACCGGCAATTTTCGTTCATCGGCGGTTTTTAACCGATTTTTAACCGATCGATTCCCGAAGATCACGCAGAAATGCTGCACAGCCGTCGCGATTGTTTCTTCGCGAAACGGCGCTCGCCCTCGGGGAAGCCGCGCGGTTAATTTAGAGATCACTAAATCTAGACCGCCGCCGTGCGCGCGCGCGCGCTCGCGCAAGCAAGCAAGCAACGTAACAGCGGAACGGTGGCGAAAGTAAGCTCGAAGCGGGAAGTATAATCCTCCGTGTGTCGACGACCTCTCCGACTAATATTACGCGATGGCATTGCTGGCAAGCCGGTTTAATAACAGCACGCATCCGTCATGTTCAAATTTTCAATGCGCTTTCGACCGACGCTCGCAACTTTTCGTCACGCGACCATTCTATCGGCCGATTACTTTCCCGTTGTCAATTCGACGAATTGTGCGGGTATTTCGATTTAAACGTGCGTCCTTTAGGCATTTCTTCTCAGTTTTTGTAAAACAAATTGTGAACTGTTTTACGTTGGGCTTATTTACTTATATCTCCGCAGTATACGGTACTTTCTTCGAGTAGAAATTATGCTAAATGTATGAGCTGACATAATCCCGGCTGTTATAGCTGGAACCAGGAAAAGGTCGAAATTTCTGAAATAATAAATGTCTGTACTACAAAGTCAGTTTTTAGTTTTTAAATTTTTTCATATTTAAGGTATTAAAAAAGTTAGAAGTCTCGCGGCACTTAAACATGTTAAGCATTCGAATGAACGTAGACACACAACAAATATAAATTTCCTTTTCTTTTAAAGAAATTTTAACAATCCAATTAACATTGCAACACAACGAAGAAAATGGTACAGCAAGCGGTTGAAGTCTAATTAATACAATTTCCATCTTGCAGTCGAATATCGTGTTACTTGTCCCATGAACAAATCGATTCAGAAACTGCTCCGTTCTTTGCACATTTCAGCACAATTCCGTCTCCTCTGAGCCGTGCAAAAATTTGATGAACCGGGTTTACCAGAATTTCGTAGTTCCTCCCTTCGGCAAAGGCGGCAGCCAACATTTTTCACGGAACGGTACGTTTCGCACGCCTCGAGGAACCCTAAACGCGCCATTCCTTCGCGAAAGGAGGAAGGAATCTCGCGAAGGGCGGCCGATCTCAGCCGAGAGGGTGGGGCAGCAGCGGCGAAGACGGTCGTCGGCGGCGCACAGAGAGAGGCGGCCGATAATTATCTGCGAAATCGCGGCCGACGCAAATGAATTCGGCGAGCTTAAACGGCGCTCGTTGGACGACGATAATAACCGTTTGTCCTGCGGGCTCGGCGTCGCCGAACGCGGCCGACGGGCGGGTCGCTTTTTCCGTGGACTTCTGCCGGCTCGCGTTTGCGGGGGGAACGCGCGTGGGCCGGCGTAATTGGCCGACAATAATCGTAAAACCCGGTGGAAAAAGCCGCTTGCCGCAGCTACCGGGCTTTGTCGATCTGCAGGCTCGCGCAAAAAGAGTCGCCGCGATCTATAAAACGCGAAACGCTCGCGACGCCGACGATCCCCTGTCGAAGACGAAAGGGAATACGGCGACCGGCGTTTCGGGGACGCGTGCTGGCGGTCCCCGCGCCTCGACAAACACCCTCGTTGCGTGTCAACGCCTCGTAACCAGGAGAACGTAAACTTTGTTCTCCGCGGAGACTCTCGGAACTCTTTGTGCCGGTCTCTAAAGAGTGCTCCGAGGGGTAAGTAAGTTGGAAATACTTTCCGTTCTCCGCGCGCCGTTTTTGTTCGTCCTGATACGCGAGCCTTTGACCTTTTAATGACCAGCTTTTAGCAGGAGGGCCTAACCCTCTCCTACCTCCGATCTCCCCTACTCTCTCTCTCTCTCTCTCTCTCTCTCTCTCTCTCTCTCTCTCTCTTTGTCTCTTTCGCCCTCTCGTCTTCCTTGTCTGGCACTCGCGCTCTTTCTTTCCGCTTCGCGTTTAACTCTCTTGAAACGAAAGGAGCCTTTTGTACGCTCGTGTACGAGGGTGAACGGAGAGCGAACGGGGACTGGATCGGCCACTCGAATCATCTGATCTTCGCGTATATCTTGACAACTTTAACCAGACTTGTATTTATACAACCGCCCGCTTTGTGAGTCGAACGTACAATGTCTCACGCTCGATCGCCCGTGCACCGCGTTTCCTGCTTCGTCGCTTCCAGGGTTTACCAGGCTTCTTCTTGGAACCACTCCGGATCTGTTCGAACGCACCGCCTCGGGATGAGGCGTGGCTTCGTTGACCCTTCCGCGCGTAGTAACCCCGGTAGGGGTGGTTTCATTAGAGTGCCCTCGGAAGGCGTGGCTTCATTGCCGATGCTGTAGAGTGCTCCGAGCAGGCGTGGCTTCGTTTAGGGTACGCTTGGAAGTCCAGACTTCACCGTCGCTGCTGTACAGGGCGCTCTAAATACATGCGACATCATTAGAGTGCTCTTGGAATTCGCGACTTTGTTGTTCTCGCCGCATAAAGCGCCCTAAGTGGGCGTGGTTTTATCGGAGAGCCCTTGGAAGACGCGGTTCCAATGCTCTTGGAACGCTTTGTTGCTCTCGCCGCACAAAATACCGCCGAGTAGGCGTGGTTTCAATTGCAGTGTTCCGCAACGCGTCGTTTTGTTGTCACCGCCGCGTAAAGTGCTCCTCCGAGCAGGCGAGTTCTCGTTGGCCCCTCTCTGCGCAAAGTGCATCGAGATAGCGCGAAAGATTCTTCAGCCTTGATCGTGACTGTAGGCGCCAAGTAAATCTAATTCGCCGCGATATCGCGAGTCACTCCGTGCCGAAATCGCGCCCGTGCCAGCTCGCTCGCAGCCAGCGCGAGATTTACGAGTGTCCGCCTCGCGGAAGATTCACGGCAGGCTGCGTTTTTCGCGGAACCGCCGACGTAAACGACTGGAACGTTTTCGTGGGAGCTCACTTTCCCGAGATTCTCCACGGTTCGAGGAGTTCCGACGCCTCGAGTGTTCGAACGGAATCCCATCCCGGCGAACGTTGCGTCTATAAATCGATCGGTTGTTCTCCGGGGTGGCTTCGACGATTACAGCAATGTCTCCCCAACTGGCGCTCAGATTGTGCACAAAAGTGAACAATTTGGGAAGAGGAGATACGATTATTCGAGCCTCTAGTTACCGATTGTCGACGACTATAAAAACGAGCCGCGAGGCTCGGACAATCCCTCGGTATCTCCTTTCCCCAAATTGTCCATTTTTGTGGACAATCCGAGCGTCGATTAGAAAGACGTTACTGTACATCCGACGATTATATTCGGCAATTCTCGGACGATTCTAGTCCACACTTGGAATTTAAGCGAAAGTCTCCCGGTGGTGTCCGTCGATTAATTGCGACGGCAATTGCTTGCCGAAGCCGACGAACTCGAGCTCCGAAATATTCGATTCGAATCGGAGGTCGAAGGTCACCGTACCCCAGCGTTTTCCCACGAGACGACAGAAACAGCGAACCGAGGCCGGGTTCTCCCGTTAGAGGGCAGCGTCTCGTCAACGACCGATTCGAGAACGACTCAAAGGGAGAGAGGACGTTCCTTTGAGCGATCGAGCTCGACTCTCGAGCCCTCTCGCAGGATATTATTCTAGCGAACCGTTTAAATATATTCGTTGGAGAGCACCGGCCACTCGAGCCGGCGAGGTCCCGGCCACCGGCCCGAGAGAGGAGTCGGCCGTGGTCCTCGTCGGATACCAGGATCGCTGTTTAATGGTCGCAATAATGACGGCTAAATTACCCGTCGCGGAACGGGGGATTGTTTTCCAAGCACAGCCAGCTGTCGAACCGGCATTCAAACATAGCCGGTTAAAATTACACCGGGTCTATCCGCGTTACAAGCGGCCATTATCATTCGAACAGTTACTTCATTAGCGGCCTCGGGCCGTCTCGAATTCGCGTTCGCAACCTGTCATCGATTTTTCAGTAGTTTCGTGTTTAATTTTCGCGTGAGAAAGATAAAATTCCTACGGTGCATCGGAGGAGAAAATTAACTCGACCGTACACGATCGTCGAAACGACTATCTTTATTTCATTTCCTGTCGTTCCGACGTCCTTAATGATTCAGGTACAGGATCCGTACGATATATGTATACAGGATGATTCACGGAACTGTAACAAGCTTATCTTCGTTTTAGTTCGAGTTAGGGAAAAAATGTTGCAGAAGATAGGCGAGCGGTCTTGAAGGGCTCGTAATGTGAAATAAATTGTTTTAACGTAGGTGGTCGCGTTGAGGTCGTGTAAAGATCGTCGACGTTTCTCTAAATGGATACTTACATGTTTTTCTTCGGATATATCGAATCCTTTCTTAATTTTGTATAAGAAACATTAAATGGTTTAAAAGATTTTTTGAGGAAATGTCCTTGTCGAAGTAAATGTTCGAACACCTTCCCCTCACATTCTGAACATTTCACACAACGCTTTCTAATCGTTCCATTACCGAATTATTATTATTATTTCACATTATGATACCTTTAAAACCATTCATCTTCTCTAACGTTTTCTCCTAACTCGAACCAAGAAAAAGATATATCTTGTTACAGTTCCTAATCATTCCATTACCGAATTATTGTTATTTCACATTATGATCTCTTTAAAACCATTCATATTCTCTAACGTTTTCTCCCCTAACTCGAACCAAGAGAAAGATACATCTTGTTACAGTTCCTAATCGTTCCATTACCGAATTATTGTTATTTCACATTATGATCCCTTTAAAACCATTCATCTTCTCTAACGTTTTCTCCTAACTCGAACCAAGAGAAAGATACATCTTGTTACAGTTCCTAATCGTTCCATTACCGAATTATTGTTATTTCACATTATGATCCCTTTAAAACCATTCATATTCTCTAACGTTTTCTCCTAACTCGAACCAAGAGAAAGATACATCTTGTTACAGTTCCTAATCGTTCCATTACCGAATTATTGTTATTTCACATTATGATCCCTTTAAAGCCATTCATCTTCTCTAACGTTTTTTCCTAACTCGAACCAAGAGAAAGATACATCTTGTTACAGTTCCTAATCGTTCCATTACCGAATTATTGTTATTTCACATTATGATCCCTTTAAAACCATTCATCTTCTCTAACGTTTTCTCCTAACTCGAAGCAAGAGAAAGATATATCTTGTTACAGTTCTCCTTGAATCATCCTGTATATAGAACTTAAAGAGGATCATAGTTTTACGTGACATATGACAAATGCTAAAACTATAATGTTGAATACTTTTATTTACTGAATTAATAGAGACGTAGTTTCTTGTCCTCTCGACCGGTCTCTCAACACCGTAGGCTTTGCTTAATTGGCTCTTCAGAGCACACACTTCGGTCCCAAAGATCGAGAAGTATCGTATTACGAGATAAACTCGCGCAGTCGGCCATTTGAAGTGACCGTGTTACGTACAATGTATGGAATTAGTTTTCCGAGCTATAATTCTAAAAGTTTGAGGGCACATAAAAAAATGTTAGGTCTGCTTGTGAAAAATCAGTCCCGGCTAGCAGGTTGGGAAAGTGTCCAATTTTCGTTGTATCTGATGGGTTGACACGCTCGTTGCCAAGGACTGATTGTGAGAAGAAAATCTTGCAGCACAGTCCAGGTTGTCTCTTAGAATAATTCCTAAAATTGGCGTGGATCTTTTTTTAGAACATATTCTATACACATTCTCTTGCCATTCTTTCTATCTAAAATTATATCATTGTAGTCGTGATTAATTATTAGAAAACAAACCGTATCAAAAAGGTACTTCTCTCTTAATTTCATTGTAACTTAAAAAGGATATTTCTCAAATTTTATTATAATACCAACATTACTTTATCAATCTGTTCTATTACAAGCGAAATAGTGTTCACATTTGTATAAATATATTACACAGAAACAGAAATATTTTAATTTTATTTTACGATAACTACTCGCATTTAGTTGCGCCAAATTAAATTGTCTGCGCAGGTAAGTCCCTTTGGAAATAAATCGTAAGGCATGGCGATAAAATGCTTGCAAATTTAACGATATTACGAACGTTGAGTAAGGAGCATGGGTTACGGTTGACCCAGCTTCGCCAGCACTCGATTAGGGTCTCGAGGAGGGAAGCTCGGTTCGGCGAATCCGGTCTGAAAAAAAAGAAAAAAACCCTCCCGCGATTCGTACGGAAATTTCCAAGATTAATTGCCGTCGAGGCGAATCGACTCGCCGGAAACGTGACCTAACAAGGGAAGTTTCTTGGCGCTCCTCGGCCCGCGCGAGTATTAATTTCCCCCCGGTCGAAGGCTCGGCCCTCGAGTCAAGTTTTTACGTGGCGCGATACTCGGCCGAGCTCCGTTGTAATAGCTTCCAGATGGATTGCAGCTCGCAGCCCTCCCTAAGTCCTGGCGTCTGCGAGAAAAGGGGTGCCCCGATCGACCCTCTCGTTCCTCGAAGTCGAAAAGAATCCGGCCGGCTCGAGCGGGGTCAACAGTCGCATCATAAATTTTGATACGACTCTGGTTATCTTCTCGTTACCCTTCCGGATTATCGACTCGCAGGAATTTCTCGCGCCGCGCCACGCCGGAAGTGTTCGCGAAACCGGACTGTTCCGCCCTTCCGGGTACTTGAACCCTTCGCCGGAGTGTCCGACGGAGAAAGGGAGAGAGACGATCTGCGAGAGGGAGCCTGTGTGCCGGTGTTGTGCGCGCGGTCGCGTGACCATGTCGAGGACCACCGGATTGGGCGTAGGTCAGTTACGCAACGCTGCTGTGACGGCCATCGAATGTCCACCCCCGCTTTTGCTTTCTCTCTCGTTCACTCTCTCTTGTTCTCTCTCTTGTTCTCTTTCTCGTTCTCTCTCTCCCTCTCTCTCTCTCTCTCTCTCTCTCTCTCTCTCTCTCTCTCTCTCTCTCCCTCTTGTTCTCTCTCGCTCCTTCTGTCTCTCTTGTTCTTTCTCTCTTGTTTTCTCTCTCTCTCTCTCTCTTGTCCTTTCTCTTTTGTTCTCTCTCTCTTTTCCTTGTTCTGTTATTTCTCTTTTGTTCTCTCTCTCCTATTCTCCTTTGTTCTCGCTCTCATTCTCCTTTGTTCTCTCTCTCTCTCTCCCACTTGTTCTCTCTCGTTCTCTCTCGTTTTCTCTCGTTCTCTACCGTTCTCTCTCTTGTTCTTTCTCTTTTGTTCTCTCCCTCTCTCTTGTTCTTTCTCTTTTGTTCTCTCCCTCTCTCTTGTTCTTTCTCTTTTGTTCTCTCTCTCTCTCTCTTTCTCTTGTTCTTTCTCTCTTGTTCTTTCTCTTTTGTTCTCTCTCTCCTATTCTCCTTTATTCTCTCTATTCTCCTTTGTTCTCTCTCTCTCTCACTTGTTCTCTCTCGTTCTCTCTCGTTTTCTCTTGTTCTTTCACGTTATCTCCTGTTCTTTCTTGTTCTCTCACGTTCTCTTCTGTTCTCTCGTTCTCTCTTATTTTCTCCTTTCTTTTTCTCTTGTTCTCTCTCGTTCTCTCCTTTCTGTCTCTTGTTCTCCCTTGTTTTCTCCCCGGCTCTTTCGTTCTCTCTCCCTCCATTCCCTCGTTCGATACGAAACACGTACCGAAATCGAACTCGAATCATCCGTTCGGCGGAAGCATAAAACCTATCTAAATCTTGTCACAAGATGTTGCAAAAATTTGACGGAGTTACATACCTGCTTTCGCTGAACGACGTCGTCCGAATACAGTGGAGACTTCCTTATACGAACATTTATTTTCACAATATGTATCCTGGTTCCCAAACGTTCCATATTATCTAATCATTGTATTATTTAGATACATTATCACCTAGCAGAGAACTTCTACGACATTTTTAGATAATAGAATGTTTTGGTATCAGGATGTTACGAAAATAAACTTTCAGATAAGAGAGTCTCTTACTGTACGAAACTCATCAAAATGATCGACACGCGTTGCTGCATAACGATGATAGGTTTGAATTTATGAGATCACGTACGATATCATTTATGAGATCATCTCCTACGAAAAGAGTTTTTACAACTAGACCGCGAATCTGTGTGCAAAATAAAAATGATTTTCATCGATTGCAACGAACGTGTGAGCCAAATAGAAATTTCTTTCTTTTTTAATACTTTCAGTAGGTTGCAAAAAATGCATAGATTTCATTAAATGACTTTTAGTATTTTCATTGTTTTAAATTTCACCTACCCATTTTTGTTATTAACGCATAAAGTCTGCGCTCTATTTATAACTTTCGAAGATTTTCTTCGAAGGAGTATACCCGGTGGATTTCGTTTTACTCGATCAAAGCCACGAGTCTCCAAAAACGAGTGCATTCGATCAATATTCATTTCTATGCTAATGTGTAGATTGTGAATGATATGAAATTGTGCTGATTTTAATGAGCCGACGTACAAAGGTCCTCATTAAAGCACCGATCGAATGAAATGAACGAATAAATAGCGATGTTACGAGACAGCGAACGATCATTGCACAAGTTTCAGGTTGAAAGGAAGCTTCGTAAGATATGTAGCATATTAAAAAGCTGTACATTACGTGGAGATTACGTAAGCACGCGGAGATCAACTATCGACGTTATTAATTGTATACAAAGTAATACAAAATAATTAATAACGTTGTACGCAGATTTATACGCTCCTTCAAGAAACTTTAAAGCAACACTTTCTCCAATCTTTCTTCCCTACAAATTTACCTCTCATGTTGGTCTCTCTGATCCGGTAAATAAAATATGCAATTATGCGTACAAACTTCACCCTAATATTGATTTCATTTTTTCGATATTATCGTTGACCACCTTTAACCCTAGAAAGATAACCATATGACAACGTACGTAAAAGATAACCATACGCTTCAGAGGCGCATGCTTTTCTAAGGCGTCAATTTTATACTAACAATGGATATTTATTTAAGTTAATCTAGTCATTTTAAAGGTTTGGCATTATTGTAAAAATAAAATGCATTTATATTATATTTTTTTATATTTTAAGTAATTTTAAACTTAAATCACTAGACCTCTATGAAAAATTAACAAAAATCAACAGTCTTTCTCGGGTAAGAATCAAGAATTACGATCGATTCATTAATTCATCGGTTTGTCTTTATGATCAAATTGTGTAAACAATCTTTTATCATCTATTCTACGGGGCATTACTCGTACACCAAACAATAAATAAGGTGAACAAAAGCGTTCGATCGAGGTTTGAAAGAGGTATCGAACATGGGCCGAGGCCGGTCCTCGTTTCGACGGAGGACATCGTTCGTAAGATCGGATCTCGTTTTCGGGATGAAGAACGAGGCAGGCAGCGAGGCCTGTTGAAATCCATGGATTACCGGGACTTAGGGAGTCGCATGAAAAATTTAAGGGAATTGATGGGAATCGACCGATGCGATGGGCGGTTCCGTCGTCTTTTCCGGAACAAAGACGGAATCGCCGGATGGCGGGGGTGTCTGTCAAGATGGCCGCGCGCTTAGCCGCTTGGGGGTTGACCTTTTCTGTGTGCCGAAGATTTCCTGGCCGAGATACCGGCCGTCGAATCCGTGAATAATAGAAGTCCTTCGATGGTGAAAGCCGACAACGAGACATCTGCCTCCCGAGCGCTCGCGCGCGCACGCGTGTTTTCTTACAGAATCGGTTTCCGAGGAGGGCGGGGGGTGGGCGGTGGAAGACGGTGCAGGAAATTCGTATGTTCTTGAAACTCCCCCGATGCCTGTTGGCACGAACGCGGGCGCAACGGTTCGCCTCGAATATCTCGGTCGAGCTCTCGTCGGTTGCCGTCGAGAGTGGTTCGAAAGGCTCGGAAACGCGTCAGATCGAATTCGAAACCGAAACGTCCGGCTATCGTTCCGAGGGATCATGCTCTCGCTGCTGTCGCTCGTTGTCCACCGGCGCTGCGGCTGTTGGTTCTAGCTGTGAATATAACTCGAGGTATTTAGGTGAGCATGCATTTCCGCCGGCCTGAGCTCGACGAGGACGTTACAGCCGAAAGACGGAGAGGACGATACACGCGCGAACGCCGCGCCGTTTTCCCGACGCGACGGAGTCGGAGAGAGACCGCTGGTGCAGCTAGCTAGCTAGCTAGCGATGGGACTAACGCGAGCGTCGGCCGAGACACGCTGAATAATGGGAGGAACGTAGGAAAAATGATGACTGGCGAAATTAGTCGAGTCACCTGGAACTCTCCCCTTGGCGACGTTGAAGGGTGACGTCGGAAGGAAATTGAATCGAACCCCTTATAATTTGTCGACACCGCGAGCCCTTAACACTGATCCTGCTGAACGCTAAAACCTATTAACGCGTGTTGTTCTATAAGAATAATAAGATAGATAGAAGAAAGATGGATATAAGAATAATAAGACAGTTCATCGACAGCCATCGCATTTTCGCTAAGGAAAAAGTGACTTCAAATGACCTTAGAAATCATACCTTTTTAGGTGTTAGCATAATTATGGGACACCCTGTATAGTATCGACAATCTTAATCGTTTGCAATAACACGTCGTGTCATCATAATGAAAATTTCGAAGAGAATCCAATACATTTCAACGTTGTTCATTTATTTTAAATTAGTATAGAAGTGTTTAAATTGATCGTCGATCTTTTTGCGATTGTTAAATACGATTTCACCGTTTAGATAGTCCTTTATCGCTATTGAACGCTACTCATATTAATGTTCCACTTCGTTCGTTTCGAGATATAATTATTATCATTTATTATTATTTATTATTACTTTCATTATTACAATCAATTATTTTATTTCTCTATTTTATTACCGTTTAATATATATTCGTTGCCATTATATTTTTTACTTTTCCATTTCCATCGTACTGTATCTCTTTCTTTCTATTGTTTATAATTCTTCAACTTTTCATAACGAAGGAATTTACCCCGTTTACATATATAAATGTGAATATCATTATTATTATTATTATTCCAAATGAAACAAATCGTAGAGCAACCGGTTTAAAAAACCGAATGAAATGAAACACGCCAAAACGACTAACATGGTATACGTGTAGCGTCGTCATAAATTTAAAAATCGAACCAGTCGAAGATATACGTCCAGCAAAATTGCATTAAAATCTTCCGACTGTTTATGGTCCCCGTATCCACTAACCCGGTGTCTCTATCCGGCCCGTGTCGCACGGGTTAAACCACCGCGGCCTCGTCGATCACGTAGGAAGGGCCAGGTACGCGATCCAGGTTGGGCAGGAGGTATCTGCGATCAATTACACCCCCGGCAGAGTAATCGAGGATAGCCGGAGAGAGGTCGATAGCTCGTGCGAGGGCGTCATTCCCATCGCTAGTCGTCGCTTCGTAGCTGGCTGGCTGTCGACGAAGACGGGGAACAGGCTGGCTAGAGGATAGACGGAGAGATAGACGGCGCGTTGAAGGGGGAAAAGAGGAGAAGGACGCGCGAGGAGGACAATGGGAGGAGGTGAAGAGGGGCGAGTACCAGCGAGAGTGAGCAGCGAGAGGAAAAGCGGGGCCGGGGAACGGTGCGAGCGAGAAAATACGGCCCGAGGAAAGCGGAGAGGGAACCGAACAGAGAGAGAGAGAGAAAGAGAGAGGGATGGAGAGAGAAAGAGAGAGAGAGAAAGAGAGAGGGATGGAGAGAGAGAGAGGAGGAGAGGAGAAAGAGAGAAAGAGAGTGGCGAGAGAGAAAGCGAGGGACAGAGAGGATTCGAGAAAGGGCGAGAGCGAAGGACACGCTGGAACAAGCAGGATAGATCTCCCGGTGGGAGCGAGAGGGCGCGAGCGGAATTCTAAGAGCCCGAGCGACGAGGACGCAGCTCGTGATGGGGACCGGGATAGAATTCGTTGGTCCGGGGGTGCAGAGGGGACGGACGCAGAGGGAACGAGCGAGACGACGCCTCGACGACGCTCGGCGACGCTCAGCGATGCGACCAACCACCTCGGGGATGAACAGAGACCGACCAGGGATGACGACGGGGCGCTAGTGACGGGGGGGCGACCGAGGGGGTGGAGCTGCGGGAGGGCGGCAGCGAGACACAGGGAATTAAGGAACACAAGAGGGAAAGACTAAACAAGGGGATGCGAACCGGCGGAGAACAAAAGAGGCGCGCTGCTTGCTGAACTGGAAGAATGAAAGGCCGGATAAAAATGGCAGAATTGCCGGAAGAATTCGCTGATAAGAGGACCAAAGGTGAGCAGGATGCCGGTGCCGGTGTTACCGATGGCTACGCGATTCGTCTCCGCTAAAAATCGGTTTTTAGGGAAGCTATTACGCTGCTAAAGGGATCCTCCAGGAGTCTATTATGCTGTGCCTAGCAAACTTTTAGCGCCCGCCTGCTAATTACGAGGTTCCTTTTCAGAAAATGGTACCCAGTCTGGAGAATCTTTGCTCGAATTCATCATTCGGGAGTAGAAACAAGCTTGCTTGCCGGTTACCCTTCGAAGCCAACATTTTTACCATATTCAGAATGTAGGATAGCGGAGCTGCCGATTATTGTAACGAAGTTATAAGTGTCCTTGGTTTGTTTTCGGGCATTAATAACTTTATATTTATCGAATAAAACATGTTAAATCGTTTATTAAAAAGTAAACAAAATAAAAGAATAAAAGATCTTAATATGATGATGATAACAATGATAAATAGAAAGTTAAGTTCTTTTATTCTTTCATTTTGTTTATTTGTTAATAAAAATGTCAATGTCTCATTCGATAAATAGAATGTATTTTATTGTTTACTTTTTAATAAAAAAATTTAATCCCCCATTCGATAAATAGAAAGACTCTTGTTTTGTTTATTTTTTGATAAAAAAAATGTAATCCCTTATTCGATAAATAGAAAGCCTTTAACTTCGTTTATTTTTTAATCAAAAGATGTAATATGTTTTACTGGATAAATAGAAAGTTAAATTCTCCTATTCTTTTATTCTTGTTTACTATTTGTCTAGTAAAACAAATGTAATATTTCTTATTCGATGAATATAAAGTTAATCGTATCCGAGAACAAACGAAGGGCACAGCAACTGGTCACCCCTCGGCTCCGCTACCCTGTACGATCATCGGCTCGATCGTCCTCGAATGTGTTAAGCGGCATCTAATGCTTCGAATAGGCCGGTCCAAACTGTTGGTCGAAGAAGTACACGAGGGTTAATGTCCGCGTAAAACGGTCAAAGCGTGTTTGCGACGTTGTCCGGTTCCAGAGTCGAGGCAGAAGGAACCAGACGTGTGCGAGCTAGTCGCAGGAGTGTTTTCGCGTTTCCGGGGCCCGGTGGTTTTCGATCGTTCGTGTCGGGGATGCAGCGAGGCACCGGCTAGCACGGAAAAATCGAAAGGAAAGAGGAGAAGCAGGACGAAGAGCGATAGTGGAATAGACAAGGGGCCCGAGAGTGAAACGGCCGAGTTGTTAAGTAGTAAAAGCGCGACGGATAGAGGAGGATCCGAGGAGGAACCGAGGAGGAACCGAGGAGGAACCGAGAGGAACCGAGAGGAAAGCGACGAGGGACAGCGACAGCGCTGGCGAAACGGTACGGGGAAAATAAGAGAAGAGCATGGTAGATAGCGGAGCGGAGTGCAGAGAGAAGAGAAGGGTGTGCAGTACTCGATAGAAGCGAGTGTGGACGTGTGCGAGCATCGCCGAAGCCTTGGTGCACCACCGAGCGGAGGAGCCACCTGCAAGGACGATGCAATCGACGCGGCGCTCCGTGATCCACGGGAACCCGGGATCCCGAGATCCGAGGTTCACCGCGCCGGAAACGCCATCCTGCTGTCGGCTATTCTCGCCTCGCACAATTCTGCATGCTCTAAAATCGATAAGTCACTCCTCTTCTTGAGGAACTCGGCCGGGGGAAATAAGTATCCTTTAACAATCGTGTACGTTGTCGAATCGATGGGGAGTCATTCCTCTTCCTGGGGATGATAAAAGCGAATTGATGGGTGCCGAGGGAAAAATCAGTATATGTATATAATAAGTAGGCGTTTATCAAAGTTCCACGAAACCAAAGTGAATGGAACACGATGAATCTTGCATTCCTGAAGTTTCGGTCAATGTTCCAACATCAAGATATTAATTACACGTTGCAGAATTTTTTAACAGTTTGACTGGCACGTTGATCGTACACGGAAAAGACTGCAGTAATGTCTCTCTAATTGACGCTCAGATTGTCCACAAAAATGGGCAATTTTGGAAGGGGAGATACGATTGTTCAAGACTTGTGACTCGTTTTTTTTATGGTTATCGACAACTATAAAAACGAGCTGCAAGGCTCGAATAATCGTATCTCCACTTCCCAAATTTTCCATTTTTGTGCGCAATCTGAGAGTCGGTTAGGGAGAGTTTTAGAATGTGAAAACGAAGTTGATTCTTGATTCGAGAATGAACAGCATTGTCGCTTATGAAAAGTCAGTGAATGTTCACTCTCCTAAAGAGACTGTTTTATTAATCATGACTAGACTGTGGATTTTATGCATTTATACCAAAAATAAGTAGGTGATACACAAATCTATGAAAACTCCGAAAGATTGAAGCATACCGTCGCGTTATTGCCATGATCGAATAAAGAAATACATTTTTATCGAACTTCCTTTTTCTACGGTTGACACTGGATTTACGGAACCCGTCAAAATAACGGATCACTAATTTCTTCATCTACGATTATTCATATCGCAAAGATACATTCCTGAGTTATTTATTCAAGTTATATGTTACTTACGGCAAACGTTACAATAACACTTGTTAAAATTCAGAATAAATGTCTTATCGTTACTTTTATAAACTAATTATAAAACAGCTGTTTTTTGTGCTCCGTAAATCTAGCGTTATAGTTCGTTCATCTTTCTAAAGGATTTAGTTGTCGTCCATTCTTCAACCGCAATGGCCTCCGTCCGAAATATGTAATAAACAGAATGTTTCGTTGTCAATGTTTGTAAACACTGAAGTCGATTTCCTCGAAAAACGGAGCTCCGAATAAAAAACTATTATATTCTCTCGCGATTAGAGAGAATCTACTGTACACAGCCTAGCAGGAGTTATCGAAACGCGTCGATCGGCGAGATAATACGCTGGTATTATTCATGCAGAACGATATTGTTCCAGAATTTGGATGATGGATGACAATGAAACGTCGTGGCCCGTGGCGACGAAGGAGCAGCGTGCTCGGTTGAAAAACCGGTGACAAGGTGTCTCGTAAATTCTCGCGAAACGACGTTCGAAAGACAAACGTCTGCCTCACGGCGGAGAAAGAGCAAGAGAGAGAGAGAGAGAGAGAGAGAGAGAGAGAGAGAGAAAGAGAGAGTGGGAGAGGAAGAGTGAAAGGAGGCCGCGCGCGCGCGCGGTTTTCGCGGCCGAAGATATTTTCGGAGGCGTATTCGTGCCGGGCCGAGCCGTCGACGTCACGGAAGAAAGAAAGACACTGACCTTTCCACATTACGATTCCTTTCCGACATTGCGTTTACGCAACGACGCACTTCGCCGGCCGAGGAACCGGAGGCCAGCCGGCCGAGAGACGGGGAGAGAGAGAGCGAGAGAGAGAGAGAGCGAGAGAGAGAGAGAGAGAGAGGAAGAGAGACGGCCGGCCGTTCATTAAACCCCGGCCGGCTGAATGACGGTCATTGTGCCATGAAATTCCTCTTTTTATCGATCCTCGAATCTCTCTCGGGCCGAGGGAGCCCGGCTACACGACAAAGCCTCGCATCGATCCGTGATCCCCCGTGTGTCTACCTGGATCGCTCGCCTCGCCTCGCATCGCCTCGCCTCGCCGCACCTTGCCACTCTTCGTCCGTCTCTCTATGCTTCTATCGGCCGTTTCCGCTCGAAATCTAGTTCCCCAGGGCTCTGCCGAGGTAAACGTTCTGCCGGCAGAACGCGAGAACTGTCTAAATATTTCGTCTGCCGGCCGACGATAACGACCAGTCGCGAACGAAGCAGCCGGCTCGAGAAGCTCCGAGGACTCCGAGGATTCACCCTTAAAACAACCTTTCGAATAGGGGCTGCTTTAAGAGTTGACGAGCACTTTGCCGCTAAGGTGCGGAACCTTCGCAGCATCTGCAGATCCGTAATATACTAGGTGTATGTTAGTTAGTTAGTTGTTTATTTTTTGATTAGCTGCTCAGGGATACGTAACTCTCCCTATTGCACCGAAGCTGCAATAGGGTAGCGAGCCGGTTACTGTGGAGTGAGCCGGTTACTGTGCCTTTGGTTTCGGGCATAATTCACTTCATACGAGGCTTCGTATGAGTGTATTAAATTTGTTCATTCAGAAGTAAAGAAAATACGAGAATCAACAAATTATATGTTTTATATTTTCTTGTTTATGTTTATCGAATAAGAGATATTAAATTTTCGATTAACATTCGAGCGATTGTACGCGGATGCGACAGAAGATGTGACCGAATATTTGGCATACGTATATTTTTTTAAACTGCAGAACCTCTATAGTTGTTCTAATATGTTGTTAAAAGCGTGACAATACGTTTTATAATAAGAAGCTGGTATCATTTTAAGTGTACATTCAATTCAATTGATCGAACTCCGAATACATGGCGATTTCAACGTGTTCATATTAATTTAATCACGTTCGTGTATTAACACATGCGGTAGATTCGGATTATTTCGATCATGTTAGGACTAGCGTCCCATTTAAGTGGATCAACTCTATTTAATCAGAATCTACTCTTCGAATCTTGCCCGGAATAAACGGCTGTTTCGATTAAACAGTAGATCGAATAAGCGGAATGTACGTTTGCAGCCAATGTTACGAAATTGATAACAAGTTTTTACGAACTGATCACGGTAAATTCTTCCGTATTGGCGCTCGGATTGTGTACACAAAATTTGGGAAGAGTAGGTACGAGCCTCGAGGCTTGTTTTTATAGTCGTGAAAAATTAGTAACTATAAAACCGAGCCGCAAGGCACGAATCCTCTTTGTCCATTTTTTTGTACAATCTGAGCGTCAATTAGGGAGAATTCACTGTACCTAATTTACCGATTCC
The DNA here is from genome assembly GCF_051020955.1 of Megalopta genalis. NCBI lineage: Eukaryota > Metazoa > Arthropoda > Insecta > Hymenoptera > Halictidae > Megalopta > Megalopta genalis. Next base: position 12,807,783 of record NC_135015.1, on the reverse strand, counting down.
CCGCCATTCGAGATAAGATTCGTCTTCACTTCTGTTAATGTAAAAATGGCTGTTTACCTGTATATACAAACAATTGAATTAAATTAAAATTATAATAAAAATCGATTTATAATAAAAAATTACAATCAATCGATTTATAATATATCGATTTTTTAATAATTATTATAAATATATCGAGAACTTTCGCTCGCGAACAGTATCCTCGGTCCAGTTTAATTCAAGTCCGCACGGAAGAATTTGTCGTATGGATGGTTAAGGTGTTCGCGACAAAAGCCATCGGAACGAGCGTAATCGGGTTCAGTCTGGTTAGCCTCGTTTCGGATCCGTTGTCGGTGGAATTTCCGGTGTTTTCGGAGAATCTGCCGATCGATCGGCGGCGGCCAGTCGAATCTCGAAGAGCGACACGGTTGCGACAGATCGGGCCAGCGTAATTCGACTGCGAACCGTTTCGAGGCTGATCGATGCACCGGGCCAACTCGCTCTCGCTCGATCCGGAACCGAGAGAAACGATCGAAGCAGCGAGCATCGAGCTCTCGCTCGTTATCAAACAACGTTCTATCGATCCGGTCGGCAGGCACGCGCGCGCGTTCGACTTCGCTTCGACGCGTATCGATTATTCGCGGACCGGCCGATGATCCAGCCGGCGAAACACTGCATCGAGTGCACGCGCTTCTGCAGCGTAAGGAAAGCCCAAAGGTCCCTCGGGACGAGACGCCAATAATTCGACAAATCCGCGGAGCCGGTTCGCGCGGTCTCGATTGAATTAGGATGAACGGATCGATACCTCGTTTCGTTTTTAGCTGCCGTCGCATCTGGCCGATCGTTAATTTAACACGAGAGATTGAAACTAGGTGAGCTGCGCGGAGCATTATTTAATATTAAGAAGCCCGCTATTTCGGTGCCGTCGGAACTCTGTTACCTCCGCGAATGAAACAATTATGCATGGAACGTGTAATACCGCGGATTCGTTGCCTCTAATAGAGATTTAAGGTTCAGCCGGGACGTTAGCGGACTCCGACATGTTATCGCGAAGCACGGGGATTTCGTTTCAGGCGTTGAAACAAGAAGATTCAAAGTCGCGGCCTCGCGTGTATTCAGCGCTAACGAAGCCGAGATAATGTTCATTTAGCCACGGCCACGGAAACGATACCCGTCGTCGCGGCAGCGGTGTTCTTTTTCGATCTCGTCGACGAAATACGAACCGCAGCCGCGCCGCACGTTTCGAGGGAACAGGCTCGCGTAACGCAGGTGCTCGTCCAAGGTTTTCGCTTTCGCGTGCTTGACGCACCTACGTCGGGCAGAATTCGAAACAAGCTGAAACGAGAATAGCTAAGCGGCTCATCTCGTCCAGGATGAGCACGCTCTCGCTGTAGATTGCAGTTACCGCCAAAAAACTTCGTTTAGCGGAACGAGATTACTGCAGAGTTATTTTGTCGTATTTTTTAACACCATTTTTACAGATTTTATACACGTTTGCGTGCTCCTGGAATTTGTATAGTTTTGCCAAATTTATTTTGTAATCATTATAGGAGAAGTTGCGAAGTCCCTTTAAAAAGAAATTAATTAGGAATTAATAATAAATTAATTAGGAATAAATAATTCAGGAATTAATAATTTTAAATTATTCTAAAAGGTGTAACCCTTTTGGTAAAAATAAATCGTTGAACGAACGATTTTACAAGATATCTTTTAATCTGTAAAAATAGCGTCGAACAACAAATTTTTAGGGGCGTCGACTAACCGTGTTAGTAAAAATAGCGTTAAACAAAAAATGTTGGAAGGTGTTGTTTCACCTCTCTGGTAAAAATAACGTTGAATGAAAAATTTTGAACAATGTCTTTCGACCAATCTGGTAAAGATAGTGTTAGTAAAACATTTTAAAAACGGTATTTTGACCCTCCGGTAAAAATACTAATTATATTAATAATCCTAACCCTTTGCACTCGAAGCTCTTATATATTTATTTCTTTTATATTTAACTCTAAATATAAAATCATTTTTCTAACTTATAGCATTTCTATTTTATATGACAAAATGCATTTTATGCACATGAAATTGACACTTGGGACTCGCACAACGGTTAAACTTTTAACAATTTTTTAAATCTAATCTTCTTTGATATAAAAGTTATCTTAAAGCGTGGTATAACAAATGTTAGTGGTGTTTTTTTGCACCCATTCGAGTGCAAAGGGTCAATATTAATATAATATATAATCTCTGGTAAAAACAGTATTAAGTACAAAATATCTGTGTAATCCCTTCGGAGAAAGCAGTGTTATGTACAAAATATGTAAAAGATGTTCTTAACTCCTTCGGTAAGATGAAAAGTAACCCCCACCGTTCCAGCCCGGGTTACGTGTAAATCTGTCGAGGATGAGCGAGCCCGAGGCTCGTGGCCCGTCAGGCTCCCGAAACGACGGGCCAATTACCAATGTCTGACCCTGTAATTAGGTTCGCGCTGCTGGTAATATCGTTACCCGGTAAGCGTTGCAATTTCCCCGTGGCCGTTTCCGTGCCCTCCGCTCCGCACCGTCGTCGATTTCAAGAAAACACCGCGGAACGAGAGGAGTCCTACCGAGAGCTGCCTAATCGTTGCTTGCCCTGCGGGGCAACTAGAAGCATCGGAGCAGCCATTATTCTTCCTCGTTTCTTCCGCGGAACCTTGATCCATCGTAGCCTCTCTGTTGTTCGGCACTGATTTAGCGTCGGATCCTCTCTGCACCCACGTCTTTTTGTGGCGGGCACGCGATCGATCCGCTTCCCAATCAAATAGCCAGTTCCAATCTGGTTCGTTCGATGCTTGGAACGGAACAGATCCCTCGGAATGTGTTTACGAAAAGCTGCCGCTCTCTCGTCGCGATCATCCACCGACGTTTCTCGGTCGGCCGACGGTGGAAGGTCGAGCCGCGTACATGGAAAATGGATCCCTGTTTCTGACCCACTTCCGCTCCTGAACCGTCGAAGACATCTTCATACGTTCCCCTGGATGTATTGGGTTGGCAACTAAGTAATTGCCGATTTGTTCAATGAAATAAAAAATTTTTTTTACTTGGAACGATGTTTAATCTGTAATGTATTTTCCATTTTGTTCGATGACCTTTTGCCATCTCTCCGACAACTTGAAAATTCCACGCTCGTGGAAAGTCTGATCCTTTTCGGCCAAAAACTGAATTAAGTGAGATTTTACAGCGTCATCGTCATTCAAAGTTTTACCACGAAGGGAGTTGTCCGGGGATCGAAATAAGTGGTAATCCGATGGCGCGAGATCAGGGCTATATGGTGGGTGTAACATCAATTCCCAACCAATATGCATCAATTTTTGCCGAGTGGACAAAGACGTGTGCATTGTCCTGGTGGAAAATGACACCTTTACGATCGACCAATTCTGGTCGCTTTTCCTTGACCGCTGCATTCAATTTGTCCAGTTGCTAACATTCACGGATGATAAAAAATAACATAATAATAATAATAATAATTTTATAATATAACAGTTACGGATATTATAAAAATGGGAGTGAGAGACATCTATAACTGAAATCGGCAATTACTTAGTTGCCAACCCAATATATGATTTTGTAAAATCTGAGTCGGTTTTATAAGGCTTCGAATTGTAATAAAACGATGGTTAACGCTCTATGACCCAAATATTTCATATAGGTATACTCTATATAGTAATTTAAACCTAGCAAATATATTAATCTCGAGAGAGGCAAATTAATGACGAATTCACGATTTTAAAAAACATTGCGATGCACAACGTCCTGGATTACCATAAGGAGATGGGAGATAACGAAGGCAAGATACTTTCGCCACATTGATATGCCGCTAAAAGATAAATTTTCTTGTTATTAGCGCAGTAGTTTTTACAATATTTGTCTGTCGAGGACAATTGGTAAATTGAATCATTGGCGTTCGACAGCATGTCACGTAAAAGATACTGTTTCTCAGTAGAAAGCCTCGGAAATTAACAATTTAATTAGACTAACAGAACTTGATAAATTTGTACGTGACGTCAAAGTCACATTGTGCTATAAAGGATTAATAATTATCCCCTAATAACAATCTCAAAGAACATAATTACGTTACGTTACTGGGGAAAACTTCTTGGTTCAGAAATGAAATTGTTATCGTTACTGGAAAAATTAAGAGGTCTGTAATACGATAAAGATAAACTGAAAGAAAAATCGATTTCCCTTGAATCTGAGATTACTTCACCCCTTGAATATTCTTTGTTGAAGAGCGTCCGAGACAAGGGTTGCTCGCAGATCGTAACGCTTCCAATTCAAATCGGACTCGGGTGACTCTAAAACAGGGGTGGCCAAACCTTTGATCACTACGGGCGACCTGTTTTTTTAAATTATAGGCGGCGGTCTACCAATATCGCATGCGTTAAGTAATCATAAAAGTGCAGTAATTTAAAGCCAAAAATAAGATCAAATTAAAAATGAAGAAGATAATATCAGACAGGCCAGCCCTGCTCTAAAACATGATCACCAGTTGTCCGATAAAGAAAAATCGATTTCCCTTGATCCGTGGATCGCCACGCATTTTTGTGGATGTTTCGCGAGGATCTTTATCTAAGAATCGAACTATCTGTTGCAGTGGCGTGGCAATTTCCTGCGGGGAGTGTAGCAGCAGCGGCACCAGCGATATCACCGAGCCTGGTTCGCCTTGTAGCACGAGTAGCGACGAGGGGGTAGCGATACGTGGCGCGTCGGCCAGTCCACTTCCGTCCCTACCCAAGCTGGCGCCTTCGTCGCAGATTGGTACCAGGCCCCAGTGGCCCTGGACCCCGCCGCTGGCGGCCACCGCATGTTCGACCTACAAGAGGCTCAAGGGCGAGCCCGAGGCTGGTGCCGTCCCGAGGTCCGGGGCCGCGGATCCCAGCTTCCGAGGGATCAGCAAGTCGAGCATCACCAAACCGAATGCCGGACATCATCATCATGAGACCCAAGGGAAGATCACCGAGTACTTTAAAACCCAGGTCAAACCACAACAGCTTAAGGTAGCGTACCCTTTACGTTTGTATCATTCGTTTCGTTCTTCGAGAACGCAGGGTGCCGTTTCAGGGTGCCGCGTTCGGAAGACACACTTCGCCTCGTAACGATAGAACCGCCCAAAAATATTCAGTTTTCATCCATTGTGGTTAATATGATAATCAGACCGCGGACTTTATGCATTCGTGACAAAAATCAGTAGACGAAACAGGAAACATTCGTACTATTGGACAATTTTAATAATTTGATTGCATTATTTATAACTCGTTAAAATTGTACAAGACGAGAATAAATGTTTACGCAATTGCTGTTTTTGCATAAAGATCCGCAGTGTAATAATAATAACGAATGAAATATGCCATGTTCGAAATCGTATTGGGAAACAACGTATCTTTCTAGAAACACGGATTATTATTATTATTTATTTATGGGCTACTGAATCATTTTTTAAGTCATACGAAACGCACATAATCCGGAACAAAATAAACGTTACAGAGAACGAGATTTTACGACAGATAAAATCAGACTCGGGGTGTTTCCAAAGAAATTAAGTTCGTTGCTGTTTATTATGTTTACACTGTAACGAATAGACAGCAAAACAACGATTCCTTAATGTTTCATGACTATGAAACCAACCTTCTGAAGGTAATTTTACGTAAATAGATCGTCAATTTTGTTTTAACAGAGTCTGATTGGAATATATTTGGACTCATTGAAAATGATGGTGGACCCACGCGTTACTAAATTATTGTTATCATTTCAGCTTATTGTACTTTGCGTTGAGTTTTTGTGTAACAAAGCGTTCAATACTGTTGGTTGTACAGTTACGAAATAGGATGCCTTTTTTACTGAATAAAATGTATCGCTATAAGTTTTTCGGTGCGATCTCAAATATGGCATACTTCATTCATCGTTGTATTAACTACACAATGTGTACGCAGTGTATAAAAGTGACACTTGCTAGGTAAGAGTAAACGATGGTTATAGTTCGCGAATGCTAAGCGAGGACGTTCTATCCGGAAAGCCGGAAGCCTGTGCTAGGTGATTTAGACGAAGACCGGAGTTGGAATAATCGAGGAACAATGGCTGGCGCCTTGTTCTGCAGCAAATAAATTCATCGCCTACTCCCTAGTATAGTCTCGTAACTTCTTGCACTGTAACAACGCGTCAAACTCGAAATTGAAACAAAAGTTGATTTTTCTGTCATAAAAGTTTAAGAACGAGAGCAAACGAAGACACAGAAGACCAGTTTTACGTTTTCATTTTAAAGTTGTCGAAGTTGTAAAGATTCATTCATAGCAAATAATTGAATCAATATCTTCACGCAAGCATACATTATAAATAAAAATAGTGAAAAGTCTCCATAAATATATTACTATACTCTCGTTATCGTTATGAAGCAACACGCGTCACTCTGACGCTAATTAACCGCTAATCAATGCTGTTGTGAAAGAAAATCGTAGTGCAAGAGGTTAACGAATATGTTCCACATTGTCGAGTGCAAATAGAATTTGGATCCGACTTGAATCGTCGATGCAACGGAGGCCCCAAAAATCTCTATACAGGATGACCCAAAAATGTCTCGTAATCCGGAAATAAGGGATTCCTGAGATCATTTGAAGTAACTTTTTCCTTGGCGGAAATGCAATCCGCTTTTTCCTTTACGAGTTATTAACGAAAAGCAGTGACCAATAAGAGGCGAGTACGACTGACACGAGGCACGAAGTCCAGTTCCGCTCATTGGCTCAGCCGTCCCGCGCCAGCTGATTTCGCCTCTCATTGGTCACTGTTTTTCGTTGATAACTCGTAAACAAAACGGCGGATTGCATTTCCGTTAAGGAAAAAGTTACTTTAAATGACCTCAGGAACACCCCCTATTTGCGGATTGCGAGACATTTTTGGCACACCCTGTAGAATGTCCATAAATCGATGAGAAATCGAATGTTCCGAGCGTATCTCGGTTATCTTGTTGGGAATAGTATTGTGACGGATGACGTGTGACCCCTTAGATCAAAAAGAGCAGCGAGGCGATGTCGGTGCTGGTTGCGAAGAGCTCGTCGGAATTCAGGAGGCCACCCACGGTGCAAAGGAACAAGGGAGGACTGGCAAAGTACTTGGGCACCATCTCGCCGAACGGACGGAACGCTTCTAGCAACGACTGGGAAGTGCGAACATTAACGATGTCGCCGCCGCCAACGAAAAAGACGCCGCCGGTAATCGCGCCAAGGACCAATGGTAAGATGGACAAGAAGTTACCAAAACCGGTGCCCAGTTTGCCCATCTCTAATGACGTATTGAAGAATATACCGAGCTGCAAGATATCGTCGATGAGGTAGGTGATGGTTCGACTAGAGACCGAGTTATGGGCACAGGTGTGACGGTCGATACATCTAATCTGAATACAACGTCGATCGAGGTACGGAACACCTATGATCTACGATGATCACAATTTATATACATTTCATTTTTATTCAGTTATTTTTCATTCATATAGTCAACCATAAGACAGACTACGATCTTCGCCATGAAAAGAGAAGCGCATAACATGGAGCGAATAGATCACAATACTAATCGTATTTCTTGCCACAAATCTAGGTTGACATCCTCCGCAGAGGCGAGCCCGACCACGAAGACAGTGTCCCAGCAGTCGACGCCGACCCCGTCGGCGACCACCGAGGCGACGCCGCTCGACTTCAAGGGCTGCATCCTCTCGAAACCCCACGTGAACGAGAACAACAACCTGACGAACGGTTGCGCCGGGATCTTGGGCTCATTGAGGTCACAGGGCACTCAGGATCTGCTGTCGAGGCTGCAGGCGCCTGAGGACACCGAGGCAAAGGCGACCCAGGTCAGCCCGGCGGACGAGGACGACGACGTGGAGGAAGAAGAGGACTCCCGAAGCAGCGAATCGAGGAGCAGCGAATCGAGGAGCAGCGAGTCAAGAAGCTGCGAGTCCAAGCCTCCGCTCTCTCCCATTCTATCTGCGCCAACTACCATACGGTTTCCTGCCAGGGAACCGGAAAAAGACAGGCAGCAGACGACCGACAGCGGAGTCTGTCGGTGGGACAAGTGCGAGGAGAGCTTCGAGTCCAGCTCGGGACTTCTTGAACATTTGCAGGTACGCGTTTCTATTCGGAGACCATTAGGAGGTCTTTTCTGCGAAAATTTATCTTTAAGACTTTGGTAGGAGTCGAGCCAGGAGTCGAAGACCAGTCCAAGTTATATATATATACAATTAAAATTTCATAACAATCACTTTTTCTCGTTTGAATCCTTCTGTCACCTTTCCCTAACTCGAGTAGGTGGAGCCGGTTACTGTGTGATGCCTAATTGCTGCGCCTTTAGTTTGCTCTCGGTCATAATAGAAAGTTAGATTCTTTTATTCTTTCATTTTGTTTTCTAAAAGAAAAAAATTTAAGATCTCTTATTCGATCAATAGAAAGTTAAATTTATCTTTTAAGAAGAAAATTGAATACGTCTCATAAGTAGAAAGTTGAATTCTTCTACTCTTTTGTTTCGTTGATTTTTTAGTCAAATAAATTGAATATTTGTCATTCGTTAAATATAAAGTTGATTGTATCTGAAAACAAACAAAAGGCACAGCAATTGGTCACCTTGTAATGACCGGCTCCACTGTCTTATCCAATAGATTTTTTTAAAGGCATTGCTCTTGGTACCGTTACGCCGTGAACGATGAAAGAATGGGATCCCCTCCACAAATAATCCTTCTACTGTTTCTTCATAACTCGACGTATATTGGAACAGGTCACAATCAGGTATCAGAAATCGTACAACAAGAATCGCGTGTTCGAATAACATAACTATGAGTTTGTAAATGAGAGTGAGGCTCGTTGAGAAGGTTCCTTGCTTCCTCATAATGGGTCATTAGGCTTAAATTCTGTCGTTGGATGTGTCACAGGCCACGCAAGCCCAAATATCGGATTCAGCATTTGGGCAAAAGGTCGAAGATAAGGTTTGAGTCATCCTGTTTTGCTAATAGCTTATCTCAAAAAAGAATAACGCAGCACAACGGTACCGAGTGAGTCAGTTGTCGAACATTAGTCAAATTCGTGCTCGATTAAAATCCACTATAAATCCACATTTTATTATTTATACTCTTATCTTTTGTTATCATTCCCCTAACGCTTAATACCACTTTCCCATAAAACTTTGCTCTTGGTGCCAAAGAAGTTCGCTTCGGACGGAGCGAACGTTTCAGCGTTTCATTGTTCGTACCTGTAAATTGCAATAACCTGGAAGCTGCTTCTTCTCGGTGAACGCTGATAAAAGAAAGGGTCCTCGCCGAAAGATCGGCGTCCGGTAACAGGAAAAACGAGCTCGCGCTCGTGTCGGGTTACCCGCTGCCACAATGTTGCGGAGCCCGAATTGTTGTAATCGACACTGTGCTACCGCGTATCGAGAGCACGGTTCCCCTCACGAGCCTGGAACCGAGTGTATGTATAACCGGGTGAACAATTTGTCGTAGGCGGCACACATTAACACGCAGACGGGCGGTGACAATTTCGTCTGCCAGTGGCAGGGCTGCAAGGTGCAAGGGAGGAGTTCCTGTTCAAGACGGTGGTTGGAGCGGCACGTGTTGTCCCACGGCGGCAACAAGCCGTTCCGGTGCATCGTCGACGGCTGCGGCAGCAGGTTCAGCTCTCAGGTATAGGAGTTGTATCTCGGTTACCTCTCGCGACAGTTCTAGCGAAGATAAGTTGAAAGTGCGGTGTGATTTGTAACGTATACGCGCCACGTTGCGTCCACGGTGAATCGTTGTTGAATCCGGTACTCTCGTCGAAAACGTTGTGGATTGCGAAGGAACATCGTATTATTACGGACAATGTATCTCGTCTCTTCCGTGATGTCGTCGGAACCTCGGTGTTCACAGACCGAACATAATCGAACTCGAACTAATGCGATTCTTTTTCCTCCCATAAGGCGTCCAACCGGCGCGCTAGAACGTACCAGAGGACGATGTTTTCTCTGTATTGTCGATCTCTAGACGTGTTTGGTAATGTATCATGGGTTTGAATCAGGGACTACGCGGCTGCTCGCCGGCCGCTGGTCCATGCCACGAGGACGCCAAGATGACACACTGTGCAGTTCCGATTTTTTCTTTTCTTTTGTGACTATATCGTTTCGATAAGACGAGAAACCACTGCTCGCCAGAAATCTCGATGTACTCCCTGGTTCGCGTCCCTAGGCTAATATAAGGCCCGTGCTCGCAGAACATTGTAAGAACAGTCCGCGTTTTCCCGCTCGTCTGAACATCCTTCATTGGTCGGCCGGGGTCTACTGACTCGCGACGAAGGCTCTTCGAACGACGTTTATCGTCTACAATGCCGACGTCGTGTGGCCGAAGCAATCGCGTCTCGGTTGCATCGGTCATGCTGTCTTCGGAAGACGGGCATTTTCCAGGGACAGCAACTGTTGTCCTCCCACAATTTCTCTCGTCTCCTGCACAATCTCTCGTCGCATGATCTCTGGGTGTCGTCTCTCATCGTCCATCCTTCTTGCCTTGGAAACGATCGTTGCGCACTACTACGAACAGAGTCAGATCCATTGGTGTTGTACTCCATCAGTCATTGCACAAGTTGGATGCAGCAGAATCGCTACGATTCGAAAAATTCTTCTGTTTGGTGGCCGGGACCGTTTGCCTATCCCTGGAAGGTGCCAAAATTCTGCCCACTCACGGCCTGTCTCTACCTTCCAGACCGCTCTCGAGAGGCACGTCAACGGCCACTTCAATCAGCCGGAGACCAGCAACAACTCCGGGAGGCGCAGCTGCGAGAGCGGCGGCAAGCTCGTCAGAAGAAACGGGAAAAGGCTCAGATATAGGCGACAACCTTGGTCGGGTAAGAATGTCTTATCATAATTCAATTCTTTGTTCTATTTAATCCTTGTCGCTTCAACTAAATCGACGCGTCTACGCTCCTCGTCGAAAAGATAGCTCAGGTGTGCTATCTTTAATTTCTCAATGAGGCATGTAAAAATGTTCGTCCATGACATCTAATATCAAAATATTATGTACACGTAATATGCGGCTCGCTGGATATAAGCTACAATATCGCAAATGTTTGTAGACAACAACGGAAAACTGCTCCGTACCAAGGTCGAAATGATAGCACACTCTGTTAATATGTTTAGAAATTGCTCAGTATTTCATCATCTACCAACGAGTAAAGATTACATTACAATATTATATAAATTTGTACCTATGGGACGCGGAGAAAAATTAAACCAGTTCGAAAATTTATCATTTCAATAATCGGAAATTCTAACAGAAATCTTTAATATTTCTGTAAACGTGTAAATAAATGCTAAAACATTGAGGTTTTCTTCTTTACGAAGCAACGGAGAAAGATTTTGTTCACTTTGTATCGAGTTTCTGTCTTTCTTTATGTTTTGTATATTTTAATTATCAAGATTTTATTCTGGGTCGCCCGCGAGCCCCGCAATATTACTTGGAAAATTGCTCGAAAAATAGAAATATTACTCGAAAAATTACTCGTACCGGTTAAATATAATACTGCACATGCGATAATCACATGTGAACGATAATCTTCGACGCATTGAGAACAATCTTGCAAACAGGGGCGCCTGTCAAGATCGGTTGCTGCGATAAGGGTTGAGATATTCGAGTAGGCTCGATGATTCTAATCTGTTGCGATTCCCGGCACGTTACAGCGAGACTGTTCGACTACTTCGACTCGGGAGTGATGGAAGGTCTCCAGCACAGGTTACTGCAGATGGCGAAATCGAGGACGCAAGGTCGCCTCGCCGAGACACCAGGAAACTCGATGGCCCTAACTAGTCAAGTAAGTGAAGCTTCGGAAAACTACGTGTCGCGCCAAGATCAGGGGATTAATCGCGGCTGGTTCTGGTTTACAGGTTTTAGCTCGAAGAGTGGAATTGGACGGCAAGACTAAAGTGCTGTTGCGGTGGTACCCTCCAGACATGTAAGTGTTCGAAATCGTCCGGTAACTTCGTTACCATTTGGAGCTGAAAAGCCGACAGTCGGGACGTCGTTGTATCGGATCGCTGCAAATGGGCAACGTTGAATTATTCGTTCAGTAATGTCGTGTTCAGAAGCAGGATTAACATCGACCTGCGAGTACCTAGAGATTCCTAGATCCATAACTGTTGCATTTGCTCGCGATCAGTTGACCTTTCAACGACGTCCGTGAAACTGGTGACATCTTTTCGGCTCCGAATAGCAAGCGTGTTTTTTTACCGTGACCGAACGTGGAATTTTCTGAACAGCGAGCCGGACGAGTGGGTGCTCGAGTCCGAGGTCCGGACCACGAAGAACGTGGCGATACGGAAGGTGGCAGATGCGAACCCGGAAGAGGTCGGCGTGGCCCTGTACTCGGCGATAAGCGGCGGCGCGCCGCCAACGGCGCGGACGAAGCAGCGCCGGAAACCGGTCAAGAACTCGTGATAATGCCGGCCACGATGATCGAGGACAAGTGTGACGAAGCAGCGAGACGAGTAAGCCAGAATTAGGGACGAGTCCTGCATCAGGGCGATTGTGCTTCCTGGTCTGTGTAAAGGAGGGGAGCCTGGCGAGGGATCCGGAGCCTGAACGTGTCCAGAGGAACGACCGGAGTTAGACGTGTTCCGTTTGCGTGGGAGAGACGAAGGGGAGACGGGAGACAGACAGAAAGATCAGGAGCGATCGGCGAAGGGAGAGTGAACGGATCGGCAGACGAATCCAAGACGAAGACTACAGAAGACACAGATCGGAGAGGGGATACACACGGGTCCGCGACGAGTCGTTTGAGCGGTCGCGGATCGGATCGGATCGGGACGAAACGTTGAAGGGGCGAATGAAACGGCGAACAGAAAAGAGCGCAGACTTCCCGGACGACGGAAGGAGGAACAATACATTCTAATTTATTTAGCCTAAATCCATCGGGATGGTCGTTAGGTAAATAATATAGTAGTCGTGGATAGCGATGAAGAGAAAAAAAAAGGATATTCTTGTTGCCTATCGATATTGAAAATCTCCATACGTTTGGGGTCGATTCCTGCCTGCGTGTCCGCGGGTCGCCCGTTTCGATCGTGGCAGAAACGGCGTTCGTCGGGCCCCGAAGAGGTAGGTGGGCTTGGGCCTCGAAAGTGCCTCTCACCGTGGATACGTTTTATATCATTGACCGCCGTGCAAGACCAATGATCGAAGACGGCGGACAGTTGAATTTAATAATGGAATTTAAGGAGCAGAGGGTGTACCGCAAAACATAAAAGCACGTTGTAGAAGAGCACGAAGAAGAACCGCAGAGACACTGCGACGGAGATTTTACTACGAAGGAGATAAGAGAAGCGAACAAAAGAATTAAGAAAAAAAAAACAAACTGTTAAACGTTAGTTAACGCGTCGTGTAAGGAGATAATCACTCTGGTGGCCTTAGGAATCAATTAATATCTAGATGCGGCCCCTTGGCGCTTCCGGGTCCTGTTTAAACTACTCCGTGACAGAAGCCAGAAGATAAGGGGCGACGATGGGGGGGTGCGTGAAACGGGAAACATTTTCGACTCATCCTAGACCCTCGAGACCAACTTACGAAAGGAGATGCATCTACCTCGATCTTCGGCTCGGTAGAAATTTCCGCTGGCCGTTGTCGCGCGCGCGACAGGGGGAACACTAGGAAAGGAACAAGCACTCTGCATCACTCTGTTTCGAAGAATAAACAGAAATAGAGGCACGATTAGGCTCGTCACCCGATATATCGAGAATCTCGGCAGAAGAGGACCGCTCGGACGACCAGCCAACGAGATTTCTATCGAGGTATATCCGTATTAGTTATTTTGGAGAGAAGGAGGGTGTACAAAACGAGTGAAAAACAAACGGAATAACGAAGCTCCGCCTATTTTTTACGATCCACGCGCAGAAAAGCGAACGACCGTTCGACGATAACCTTGTTTCTTTCCATTTACCCCCCCGTCTCTCGTTGTTATCTATCGAGGCGGCGTCCCGAGATGTCGTCGCCGAAGCAGGAATACAATATCTCCAGATCGAATTTTTCGACCAGCAGCAACCGTTTTTTCATTTTCGCCATCGTTCTCATCGAGTTACCGAGAAGATCGACACACCGACACTGCCTCAGTTCGAAGCATCCGCGCGACGAACATCACTCGCTCGATTCAGAGACGAGACAGCACAAGCGAGTCCGGGATCGGAAGCGGATCGGAAGCGAATGTTTTGCTCTCTGTACAGGGGGATAAAGAAACAAGATGGCTGTGCGACATTTTCCACGGAGTTACTGCACGGGGGATCTATGCGAAAACTAGAAGAAAGATGCAGACAAAGGAGGAGGAGAAGAAGAGAAGGAGGAGGAGGAGGAAGAAAATGGAGAATGAAGATTCTGACCGACAAAGAGGAAGAAGGAGGACAGGAGGGTAGACCCGCGCGCAGAAGACGCGCTATTTTCATAGATCAGTAGACAGGACCGAGAGAACGTAGGAGTATTATGCTACTCTAACTTCTGACATCGTGGAACAATGTGATCGCGCACATGTACACATATATATTCTAGTGGATACGAAAACACAAAAAAAAATAATGAACACTTGTAAATTAAGAGAAGAGAGAAAGCGAGAAACGGTTAGAGGATACGTGTTGCCGATGACGTGTTGTGTGGCTAAGCACGGCGAGAGAATGTGTACAGAGATAGGGAGCGAAAGAGAGGGAGAGAGAGAGAGAGAGAGAGAGAGAGAGAGAGAGAGAGCGAGCGCGAGCGAGTGAGTGTGAAAGAGAAATAGTTGGAACACACACGGACGGAAACACACCTTCACACACCAGCTGAGAAACACTGCCAATACGATTGTAATTAAGAACTCTAGGCTAATTGATCGATTAATTATTCTTATTATTATTATTACGATTATACGTGTAATCCGATAGATCTCTAGCTGCCGCGGACGTACGAGAGGCGCGCGCGTCCCGCTCGCCACCGTCAACACTTCATTTTGTAAACCCGCGTGTACATACTTAGTCGAAATTATCGATGCATCGCCCCCCGACGGCGATCAGCCTATCAGCTTGCGACTTCAAGCGGAGGAATGATTGTTCTTTTTAATCCGGAAGCCACTCGTGTTCGAGGAAACGATGTTCGCGCCAGCATTCACAAGAAACACCGGACAACGCTTTCTTTCATGCAGGATCGTCTTAGAAGTCCCGTCAATTCCTTTTTTTTCTTAATTAACGAACGCGTTCGTAGAGAATTGTACTTTCAATAAGAAAGTTGATCATTCGCTGAGCTTTCAAGTGACTATTTTATTTGTAATTTCGTAGCACCTGAGAAGCTTAACGCAGTACCCACCGATCACTTTTCACAGCTACACACAGCCAGGTTCTTAATGAACTTTACCGTACCATGTAATTTCCGAAGTGTTCTATCGATTCCGAAGTGTTCAATCGTTCCCGAAGTGTTCAGTCATTTCCGACGGAGATTCTAGTGTTCAGCTTTCGTCCAGAGCTTTCTGTGAATGGTGCCGCGAGAGCCGCGAGGACCCGTGTGATTTTCGGGATCGAATCGAACGACGCAGACATTCAGAGAGAAAGACAAAGACAAAGATCAAACAAGAACGCGTCACTGCCAAAAATCGCGCACTGCCACCCACAATCGACAAGCCTTATATTTCACCGCCACATCGATCCGCGTCGATCGTTTTCGATCCAGCAAACTCGCGGGCCATCCTCGCGATCGTTGTTCGCATCGATCCCCCTCACATCGTCGAGACACACCACCGCCTACTGCCAACCACCGACGTCGACGGACGCGAACCAAGGCACTGCCATCGAAGCAAAACAGAGAACAGACGTGAAAAGACATATATATACATATATATATACATGGTCCTGAATGTGTATGTATATTTATAGCCGTATCTTTCTGTGTATACGCGCGATCATCCCCCGTTCTCAGGCGCGCGACCGATCGATTTTCCATTCTCCCGCGCTTTTCACTGCCGCGTTTTCCTCTTTTCACACCCGTCGCCGTGACACGATTATTTTCCTCGTTAACGCGACACGGTCGTCCCCTCTTTTACGCGCCGCCTCCCCTCTCTCCCCCTGTCCCCGTGTCTCATTCCGTTTTTTGGCATGTACCCTCGGTGCCATAATGTCGTCACGCTAAGTTCCTCCGCGGTTCGTTCACCGGTTCTCTTCATTCATCGGTCCTTTAAACTCGTGGCGCGATCGCGATCGCCGTTTCCCTCTCGGTCCACTCTCGTCGCGTTTCTTCGGATCGGAAAGTTGTTCTTATCACGGCTGGGACCAATCTCGCGCGTATCCGTTCCTCGGCGAGGATTCAGAGTTCAGAGTTTCCCCGGAGATATAGTCTATACGATCGCTAGGATCATCGAAGCTGCGTTTTCATCGGATAGAAAAGCAATCGAACGATTCGTCGGCGCAACGTTCGCACGATTCACGGGGGTGGAACGGCGGGGAAGACTGTCGGCCACACAGTCGCGCTTGATCTCTCGTGGTAATTTAACCTCGGCGTGAAATACTTCGGCGCGGAAACGCCCGCCCCAAATTTTCTCTAGAAACGTCGCGTCGCCTAGATCATCGGTTAGACATTTTTCCAGTTAGTATTTAATTCGAGTACGCTCGGAATTCGTTTTCGTACATTCGTGTCGGACGTTCGACGAGGAAAATCCTGTTCCGCGACCGCGAAAAGAGGCAAACCATCTGGACAGACAGGAGGGGAGGGGGGCTGGGGGACGATCGCGCGTCCCAGGATTTACCGTTCGACTCGAGACCGATTTCACCCGTACGCTTCTCCTCCCCGAGACGACCGCGCGTAGATATATTCCCCGTTTCGTAACCATCCCTCCGGCCCCCTTTCCTTTCATTTCATTTTTTTTTTATATCGAGGGTTTTTTCGTGTTATACTGACTTTTACCCGCGCGACTTTGTAGCTGTAAATGTATATTTTAGCGAGGCGTTGTAAAGATTTTGCGTAAGATAAGGTGTAGATAATCGCCGGGCTGTCCGGGGAGGCTCGCCGCGAGTGGACTCCCCGGCGGCCGACGCTGCGTTTGTACATGTGTAAAACGTGTGAACGATACGAAGAGTGACGCTGCGCGAGGGGAAGAGAAAGAGAGAGAGAGAGAGAGAGAGAGAGAGGGGCGTGGGGTGCACGCTGTAAATAAGAGACGCGATCGATAGAACGAGCCAAGTATCGGGCATCGGTTGATCAGTTTATTTCGACGAAGCGTTTCCTCGAATGTCTGACGTGTCTGTACAGTATCGCGGACTAAAAGTTTTCGTCGCGAACGAAATTCGCCGGAGCTTGGACCGCGCCGCTGAAACTCGCGGGAATCGCGCGGGACTATCGAGAAACGAGGCCAGGTGTGGACACCGTATTTTTGCAAATCTAGAGAAAAAAGGACACGTTAGATGAACGCGGGAACCGATTAAACGGTAGGAGGGGATTATATCGTCGGAAATTCCTCCCTCTCTCTCTCTCTCTCCCTCACTCTCCGCGCTGATTCATTGTCGGCTCGACTGTCGCGTTCCCTTTGACTGTGTTCGAAAGCACGAGCAAATCATCATCCCCTTCTCTTTTGAAGCGTCGCGACGCCAGCGAGATCGTTTTACCGGAATCCGGTTTCAACGTAGAAAACCGGCGTTGGCGATCGATCATTCTCCTTCCACGAAGGCCGACGATTGCTCGGAGAGAATTTCCGCCATCGACCCGGCCATCGATCCGCCCTCGAGTACGAGCTTTCCCGTCGGAAGCCCCATTGTTCGATTTTCCGCGATTCAGAAAGTTCCCCGCGTTGTTTTCACCCGCGCGCGCGCTCGAGACAGCGGGACACTCGTCAGCTATAAATACGGTCTAACGCGTCGCCAACTATCGAGACCTGCGAATAGAAACGTACTCAAGGGTTAAATCGATCCGGCTCGAGACGCTCGACGTGCCAGCGGCGACGGAACGAGAAGCCGCGCGCGATCCGCAGACCAATCGATCGATATTCTCGCCCACCGTTCTTCAAATTCTCGTCAACCGAGGTGAATTCGCGCAGACAAAGGATCACCTCGCGACCTCCGCGACCCTTCGGTTCCCGTCCCGCTGGCAGTCCCGAGCCGCGCGGGCGAGTCCTTCGTAACCGCGTTCTGCGATCGGTCGAGGAAAAGATGGAAGAGCGAAGCGCCGATCAACCGGTCGCTCGGCGGCTTTCCGGTTTTCACGGCTCTCGGAGAACGCCCGGCGTCGTTCGTCGCGCAGCGAGACATGACTTGTAAATGTACAAAGAGTATAAACGAAAATAAACGTAGTGGACTTGGATGACTGGGTTTCCGGGGGACGGGGTTGACACGGTGCGCGCGGCATATGGGACGAAAAATTCTATTTTTCGAAGTTGCCCTGGTCCGCGGGGATCGGTCGAAACCGGTAGGAAATGTAAATACAATGCACGGGACGCGGCGCGGCTCGGCTTTTCCTCGGGCGCCGCGCCCGGCTAGCGTACGGTGGATATAGTGTTTGCATTTATTATAAAGTCTATGTAAAGCGTGTGACGAGGGCAGCGGTCGTGACGACTGGTTCCCGACCGATCTTTTCGATGAAGATCGCCGGACGTGTTTCCGGCCGCGCCGGTGCCGCGAAATCGTGATTGGATCGGCGACGATTTTCCCCGACCGGTGACGTTATCGTTCTCGCGTTTTCCTCTGCTCTCGAATGTCCGTCACGAGCGCTGCGGAGTCGCCCTCGGTTTAGAGAAAGGATGGCTTGCCTCTTGCATAAAACAAGTAGAGAAATAGATCGCATAGTTTCAGGTAATACGAGTTCTAGGCTGTAGTGATCGCTCGTCGTCGCCTCGACTCGCGCGCGTTTCGAGAGTTCGATGGAAAACACAGCCCGACGTGGAAAACAAACGTCGTCGCGGAGAGGAGAGGGGAAACGTGCACGCGCGTCGAACACATCCGACCGAGTTTCCCCGATCGGGAATCGGTGAACAATCGGAAAGCAGAGCGCTCTTTCACCAGTGAAAACTGGAAAGCCCACCTCCTGCCGTTTTTTTTTAACCCGAGAGCGTTCGTCGCGTGACGCGTCAAACTCGATCGCTTGCTTCTTCGCCGACCTATTTTTCGAGCGATCCCGAGGATGTGGCAGCGCAATCTGTGATTAACCTCATCAAGGATACCGTCGCGGCCGGGTAATCTCGTTCGCGTTTGACATTAACACGTTAACTACCGCGTCCATCGGACACGGGTGACACGATTCGGCTGTAAAACCCGAGACCAGCAGGGTCAGCAAGGGCTGCGGCTTTCTAATTTCGTTTTCGTTCTTTTTTTTTCTTTTAACGACTACCCTGATTTCAGTCTTCGGAATTGCTTCCAGCCTTCTTCACTCTCCACCTTCTCCATGCTTCTTTAAATTGTCGCACTTTTCCTTCTTCTTCTTCTTTGTCTTCCCGGCTTCCTCTCCTCGACGCTTTAGCTACCAGCAACTTATTAATAGACTCCCTAAAGACTGCGCTATAGTAGCTTAACGCCTAACTTCCTTTCTAAGGATAATCTCCGGACAATTTCGTCGCTCGATTAGGGCAGTGCCGCCGGTTACTATAGAGTGACAAATCGCTGTACCTTTGGTTTGTTTTTAGTTGTTATTATCCCTATATTTAACGAGCAAGACGTATTCAATTTCGTTGTTCTTTTATTTCGCTAATTTTTCCATACAAAAGATTACCTCGCAGTATTAACACTTAGCCAATCGAATTGGGGAGATCTCTCCGTTTTAAATTCGGTCGATTGATGATAATTTTATTGAGATTCGCAAGAGATACGAATGCTGAGTAAGTAATTGATGCCATATAAGTTTGCTTCGTAATTTTTGTTTCAATCAATGAAATATTTGAATTTTATGATAATTTTTGATTAGTTTCTAGCGCGGTCTTGGAAGTATTAAAATTATTCGACAATTGAGTAAAAAACTACGCTAAAGTAATCGGCTCCACTAACTCTATTTGTCTTTGGTTTTCGAGCCGTTGAATATGTTCCCTTGGACCCCTTTGACGCGACAAACTTATAACTTCGTTAGAATCGGCGTACATTCGGTTACAAAAGGACTGATGAAAGATTCGACTGTTCGAGCGTGAATCTCGAAATCGATAGAAACCAAGAAATCAGTTCCGTAATTTAAGTATTATCTCGTCCCGTTGTTTGCGCTGCCACGTCGCTCCTGGCAGTGAGAAATGCCACAGCTTCGCACTGCCAAACGGAGAAGGAAAAATGGGAGCTCGCGTTCGTCTCGCGTTCTGGATCGATCTTGCGAGCGATCGTCGGAAGCACCGCGGTGTTCATTGATCCACAGTAGTGGTACGCTCCACGGAGGACTAAATAAGAAACGAGAAAAACGGAAATGCGTAAAAAAAATAAGTGGTACTACCTAGGCGAGAAAGCGTACGCGGAGATTTTTTTAACGAGAACCCTTGTCGAGCGTTGACTCGGAGGAGAAAGAAAAAATACAAGCGTCGGACAGTGCTTTGGACTTTTTCGATACTTTCATGTACAAAACACGAACGATTTATAGCTCAATGAGAACATTAAAGAGACAGATATTGTAAGAGAGTAATAATAATTTCACGGTTACGATATCGTACACGGTGTCCACTTTAATGACCACCCAAATCCTTCGTTGCACCTCTTTCTCGCCGCGTTCGTTCGATCGGAAGCTACTATCCTAATCGTCCGTGTTCGTTCGATGAAATTCAAACGATCGCGGCCGCGGCGACAGAGAGCAGCTCACGATCGAATCGATCACCGGATGATCAATCTGATCATCGGAAGCGTGAAAGCAGATTTCGCGTTGCCCAGCGAACTATCACACGCATCATAAACCTAATAGAAAATCGTAAACTTGTTATCGATGGTTCTCGCCAATGCATCGGCTGCAATTGCACCGTGGATTTAACGCGTCCACCGGTGCATTCGATCTTCCGCGAAGTAATGCAGTTCGATGGTGAATAAACGTTGGCAAACAATTCAATTCAGTTTCGGTAAGTCACTGCTTCTACTCTACGAACAGTACAGACACACATGCTAGCAAGTTACTTTGGATTATCCGCGACCCAGCCATCGCATCGAACTTCCATTAAGTTGTTACGTAAATTCGTCCCGTTTTTGTTACTTAATTGCGTAACAATGCTTCGCCGACTCGTTAGCAACTTCACGCCGTTTCACGTCACTTTAAAGTTCTGCTTTCAGTGATTATTTCTGCGGAAGCTGTTACACAATCGGCGGTCATTACCATTGTTTATAAAAGTTTCAAATGCCGACAAAGACACATTTTCGACACGTTTTGCTTTTTTCCCGGGGCAAAGGTAAACATTCGTCAAGAACGTGGAATTGACGAATCAACGGGATGGAAATGGTTCCGAAAATTTGCAGATGGATTCAGACTTGAAAGGTATGCGCCTCGTTCTCTGCGCCCTGTGACAACAGATTCTGCACAAATTATATTTATATTTTTATTTATATTTATTTTATATTATATATTATATTATTTTATTTATCTTTTTTTTATTTTATATTTCTGCATAAATTATAAGGCCTTCGTTAACAATAATCGTCAGCTAACGACACGCGATATCGCGGAAAGGTTAAAAATATCCGCCGCGACGGTTTCAAGGTGTATTCGTGATCTTGGAACGGCAAGGACGACACGATTGATGCCGCGACCTAATATTTATCGGAGAGGCTCGATATTATAATAATA
Source organism: Megalopta genalis (assembly GCF_051020955.1). Lineage (NCBI taxonomy): Eukaryota > Metazoa > Arthropoda > Insecta > Hymenoptera > Halictidae > Megalopta > Megalopta genalis. Next base: position 12,786,057 of record NC_135015.1, on the reverse strand, counting down.
TTAAACGTCGCCGACTCCTGGCCCGTGCCTCGAGCTGCGCGCAAGCTGCCAGTTGGCCGTCACGTGTCAATTGCGAAGGTCCTGCAGGATGGAAAGGTTGGAGGATCCGAAGCACCGGGACAGAGAAAGTACATACACGCGCCGCTTGGCCGGGGCACGTTCGCCTGAAATATTGGTGCAAAGGTGCACGGCGGTTTACGGAGACGCGGCTCGCTTCCGTTTCCGGCACGAACCAGCCCGCTGACAGGGAACACGATATTCCCTTGGGCAGTAAAGCTACAGGAAACCCGATCCTTGTTCCAGGATCGGCCCTCCTCCGGACAACCTGTTGGCCACGCTGAAACGACGTCGGGCCGGCGCGCTCTCGCCGAGAAATTCGATAAGCATCGGCTCGCGTGCCTTTTTACGGATGAGCAAAATTCGTATCGATCATGCGAGAGGGTAAAAATGATGATATAATTAGCCGGCGACGGTGTACGGTTACCGACCGACTCTATGCCCAGTTTTTTCTTCTCTTCTGCTTCTTCTTCGTCCTCTTCTTCGTCTTCCCTCCCGTTGTCCCAATTGGCTCGCGGACTCGTTAATTACGGCTCGATGATCTCCGGGCCGCGACGATGAGCCGAACGGACAAACCGCGTTACCGTCGTGTCGCGTCAAGATCATCCGATCTTTCTCGAGGTCGGGACCCCTTGCCGCGATCTACCCTTTGCCGTTCCATTATGCTTTCCGCTTCCGCGCCTGCCTTCTGCGAACGCTGTGCCTGAAACGGACAGATGGCAGAAGGCGACGGATCCGCGAGAAAATCTTCAAGCTGACTAAAATCGAAAGTTAACGGAACTCTTTAGAATATACGGCGGCAGCTATCGAACTTGCAACACGGAGAGACGGTGGAAAAATTTAATTATGGTATACAGGGATTGAGAATGATACTTTGAGATCGATCTTGAAGAATCGAGACGGAATTTCAAGTGTTGTTTGACCTATTAACCCTTTACTTGATGACTTCATATACTGATGATACCGATGATGACGATGATACCGAGGAATTCTGGTAGCAATTCTTTCTCTGAAAGGAGCTTCGCGTATCAAAAGTAGAAGTTTTGTAGTGAGACCGGTTTATTGTTTATTGTTTCAAGCTGCGGATTTCAGGCATTTGTGACAGAAATTTGTAGATCGAACGAAAAGACAATATACGTTTAAATAATTTGAAAATATTGTTGCACTACTGTCAACTGATTAAAATCATTCAGAAAAGAAATAAATGTCCACGTAGACTCCGGTATCTTGTAATTAGTGCAGACAATTTTAATTTTGCATAAAAATCCGCAGTCTAATTACAACAGTTCGACGATTTCTATTTACAGGATGTTCCATAATTATGTGAACACCTGGAAAGGGACGATTCCTGAAGTCATTTGAAGAAATTTTTTCCTTTGCCAAAATGTAGTCCGCGGCTTTGTTCACGAGTTATTAACGAAAAACAATGGTCATTGGTCAATGTTAGATCGGCTGACACGAGGCAACGAGCGGTCGAAACCCAGTTTGGCTCATTGGCTCGGCCGCCTTGCGCCAGCTGATCTCGCCTCTCATTGGTCACTGTTTTTCGTTAATAACTCGCAAACAAAGCCGTGAGCTGCTTTTTCGCTAAGGAAAAAGTTACTTCAAATAACCTCAAGAATCACCCATTTCCGGTTGTTAACATAATTATGGGACACCCTATGTAGACTGCGTATTTATACAACTGAGGATCAGTAAAACAATTTAATCCTATTATCCTCCGAGTTCGTTTAATCTTCTAACGCACAAATATTTTCATCTATACATCCCAGGACAATAAATTAATTTTTAAAATGTCACTTAACTGTATATACTTAAAAAATGAATCACAGTTTCAAACTTAATCCCTCGCACTGTAGCAACGAGTCAGACACGCGACGAACATTTCGTACACAATCCAGTAAATATGAATACTATTTCTTGTAATTCAAAATTACCGTTTCTTGTAACTCGAAACAAAATTTGATTAATCGAATTAAAATTTGATTAATCGAATTAAAACTTGATTAATCGAATTAATACTTGATTAATCGAATTAAAACTTGATTAATCGAATTAAAATTTGATCAAAGTTATCAAAGTTGAGAAATAACGGCAAATGAAAGCACAGATGAGATTAGAATTGTCTCGTTCGATCAGAGAAATTATGAAGACGAAGAAGTGCTAATCCAACGCAGTTACGAAAGAAATCGTAGCACAATGGGGTTAATAAAGTTTATACGAGTTCGAGGGGTTGAGATCGATCATCGAGTCGTGTAAAAGCGAAAATTGTTGTTTAACCTTCGCACCCTGTAACACAGCAAATATCGCTGCCCCAAATGCAGCATTGTTCCGCGTGGGGACGTTCGCGCCCCTGTCTGCTAATTTCTCCGACTTTGCGGAGCAGCTGAAGGGTGCAGATTGCTCCGAGGGTCACAGCCACGACGCCGTCGAAAGTGAGAGCAACGAAGCCGGAGCACTCTAGGTTAAAAGGGAGTCGAATAGACCGTGTTTCGCCGTGTTTTCTTCGATTTGCCGTAAACGCGTCGGGCCCAGGGATGCGGTCGAAGCGGCGCCGGTAGCTGATCGTCTCGAAGAAGGAGCGCCCGTTCCCTCGGTAATCTAATAACAATTAACAGGCCACGGCGGCTTTAAATCGGTTTTTCCGAGCGCCTCCGCCGTTTCCGTGTGTACAGTTATTCCCATTATTCTCGGACGCGGCGCGACGGTTGAATTCCCGTAAGGGGAAAGCGGTGGCGCAAAGAAGTTGCCAGCGTGCTTGTTGGCCGGTTGCACCGTATGCACCGTCTGCGCCGTATGCACCGGGGGCCAACGAAACGAGGTATCGGCGCGGCTGCGATCGCAGACGACGGCAAAAAGAAAAACGGGGCGGGGAAGAGAAGACGATGAAGAAGAGGGAGAAGTAAGTCGGCCGGGAAAAAGCCGGGACGGTAATCGGAAGACGCGACCGATTGTTGATTTACTCGGTCGGCTTGGAAATACTGTTTACCAGCTGCCCGAAGAAAGAACGGGAAGAAGACCTGGAATGGTAATGGTAATGGTACCGGTGCAGAACGTCGGGAACGCGGATTATACGAGCGTCCGTCCGTTTCTTGCGTTTGTTCCCCCACCTTCGGGGTCTGCTACCCCATCGACGTCGTCCTCCTCGTCGTCGAGTTTCTTCGACGAGCTCTCGTGTACAGTTAAGGAGACGACGACGCCGCGATGAAATTGACCCGGCCCGTTGTCCCACGGTCGTTGACATTTCGTCTTACCAACGAACGGCGCTGTCGCGATTATTCGAATCTAATTTCGCCGGGGATCTGCCGACGCGCAGCTGCCGAACTCGGGCTGAATTCGCTATCGACGGCCCGCAGAAAATCCGAATCGCGTACTCAACGAATACGGAGATGGCTTTTTCTGTTCGAGATACACCTATCACAATTTACTTGGTCACCCGGAGCTTGATCTTTGACCTCCAAATGGTCAAATGCTTCCTTCGTGCTTCTGAGAGTTATAATATTTTTTTTTTATTAATGTACTTGCATGGTAATAAGCTTGCGTCGGTGACTTAACATTAATGTCATCGTGTTAATGTTATTAAAATTACAATATTGTTTTCGTAAAAATGTTGGAAAGATACAGATCCGTATCTCGTATGGGGTGCCGTCGTCGAAGTGTTAATTGAAATTACGTTAGAATAAAACCGAAGCTTTTTGCGACAGTTACGCCATTTTGAAGGAAACGCGATAAAGCAAGGATTGATTTAAGAGTTTGAAGTAACTAACTGATTTTGAAATAGGAGAGCGGACGAACAGGATTCGATAGACGAGCCTAACCATTTAGGGTTAAAGTGGAAGGCACTAAGCTTCTTGCCGCCGTTAGCTAGCTAAAACTATTTCGCAGGTCTTTGCTACCGTTTGAACCGTTGATCGCCGGGCATAAACACGTTTAGTGATTTTGACTCGAGCTCCGGCCAGCAGTAAGAACCTGTCGTAATGACGGCTAACGATGATAAACCATATACATAAACAGTTCCCCTGGAACGCGTAAAAACGGGTACGCGTGTTGCGAATTATTGCACGCTAAATACCCGCTGCAAGCGGTTTATCAATTAATGCGTCCGTTCCGAAGTATCTGTCAATCAACGAATCCTCCCGTCTCGGAAGATGTCCGCATGGTCGCGCAAAAAATCCCAACTGTTGCAATTCGAAAGTATGTAACGGCATTTACCGGTCGGCGTCTCTCTCTCGTAAGGGCCGGGTTTTCTTTCAATCGTCCCGGTTAAGTATCGCACACTAAAACCTCGCGAACATTGCTGTGATAATTATAAATGATCGCGGTGAATCTCTACTTGCGCTGCTTTCGAAATACCTTTCGTGCATTCCATGGAACCTCGCATAATTTCACTGCGGCGCGAGGTTTTCACCATTTTCTTCAAAGCACAGAATTATGCGCATTTGTTTTTTGTATCCATTCTGTATCCAGAATGACCCGATCGTCGATCTTCATGGTCGATTTTGCCAAGGTAAACTTGCATAGATATTACATATATGTATCTAGTTTACTTTACTGCTACGACTTCGCTTAAAAGCGTGCGTACCTATCGAGCACTAAAAGTGACTGACGCACGTTGCTCAACAAAAATGACGAGACAGAATTTACTTAAAGTCCTCACCATTTTGATTGCAATGTACGTTTGACTTAAGAAATTTATTCAATTTCTTGCGAAAATGTCTCTATAGCTCCAACAATTTTTGAAATTAAAATATCAAATCGATTGTTTCGATCGTCATGGTAGACATATTGTTGAAAAATGCAATAAATAATATTTTCACAAGTTATCGTCTAAATTTTCACTATCTATGTCTGCGCCAAGAAGAATCAAATATCTCATTATAGTAAGTTCTTCCTAATTGACCCTCGGCTTGTACATAAAAATGAACTATTTGGGAAGAGGAAATACTATAAAAATGAACAGCTAGGCTCGAATAATCGTATCTTCTCTTCCCAAATTGTCCATTTTTGCTTCCAGGTTGAGAGTCAATTAGGGAGAATTCACTATATTTCAAAAAATAGTGGTACCTTGAAGTTCAAGTGCTATTTCCATAGATATTTTCGTATATTTTTCGTAATTCTGGTAAAAAAATAGATTCAAAAAAATATATAAAAAAATAGATTCACTGATAAATTCATTGATAACTATGATCGAAACGACAGAGGCAGGTCTACCAAAAATTCTGTGAAAATTTGAAGTAAATCGGGCAACTAGATCTTGAGATATCGTGTTGGATATATCAGAAGTCATATTACACGTGCCGGTTGCGTGGACGTACTACGAACGCATATTTCAAAAATTTAGATCTTCGTTATACTTACGAATTCAAAGAGATCCCCCCCGCGGACACGTTTCTAAAATCATGCACACCGAGAAAGTAAAGATGTAGTTAAACCCGCCGGTCCACGATACTCCCTTAATTATTGGAATAATTGTTTGGGGGAGACGAAGCGTCGGCGCTCGGGGCGAATCGAAATTTCGTGTCCGCTCGGTTTGGTTCGGCTTCCGTCGGCGGCGCCTCGGTCGCTCGGCTCGCGACTCCGGGTAGTCGCGAGCGCGAGTTCAGGCCGGTAAGACGTGCTTGCCGTGGTTCTCTCGTTCATGGATAAATCTGCACGTCAAAACGCGCGCCGCGGTAAACGGGAGAGGGTGTCGATCGTGGTCGCTCGTGTCGAATAGTGATTTAATTGACGGGAGTGCCAGTGGTGACCGTATATCCGACGTAAACCGGGCAGTGTCATCGAACTTGGTCGATCGTGGTGCAGGGTAGAGAGATAGAGAGGAGAGGGAGGGAGCTCGGAGGGAAGCGAGAGGGGAAGCAAAACGAGACATAAAGTTTACTCACGGCCAAAGGACGAATTTACCTCCGAACGTCATCTTGCACGCCGGTGGTGAGTACTTTTTCCGTTCCCCGTACACCGGAAGCTGCGGCTCGTGAAACGTTGACTCTCCTCTCGGCTGGTTATTCTCGATGCACCTATACGAGCACGCGCAATTAGAGAGAGGAATAATAATAATCTCGGTTGATTTATCCAGCGACGAACGCAAACACGCCGCGATCGACGCCACCCCAGACATTATAGTACAGTTAGGAACAGGAATGTTTCGAGGCGTAAAGAGGAAACTAAAAGCTTACCACAGGATGCAGTTGAATACAGCTGACGCGTCCTAACCTGTTAACCGGGGATGACGGTTAACCTGAACGTTCGAGTTTGCCAAGCGATTAGAGATCGTAGAAAAAAATCATCGCAGATAACGGCGATACAGATGATTCAATTGAGAGGTAGCATAATATGGCTCGTTTATAATTGCGTCATACCGCTGAATTATGTAAGCAAGCATCTCGCGCGGCCACTATATGTATATATACGTATATATATATAAATCGCGTTTTCTTGAATTATTTGTTTATCGAGGAGTCTCTGACCCGTGGCTTCGAGATTATGACACGTCTACGTAATTGCGGAGGTAACAGGTCATTGGAGAACGCGCTCGGTTAACGGCTTGAAATTACACGTTTGTCACCTCGTGAACGTTATCCGATTCGGGACACTTTTTCTCCGGTGGAACGTCGCGCCGAGATTTTCCCGTCGCTAATAAATGTTTGCGAGCGACGATCGGTCGATCGCGGACTCGCTAAGCGTTCGAGATTAGCGTGTTCGAGGTCGATCGGGCCCGTCTCGATGGACGGTTTTTTCCAGGATTATATTCAAGGGTTTTTTCTCGAGGAGGAACATGAAAACGAGACGAGAACGTCAGCGCGATGTATCCCCCCTCCTCCCTCCCGAGGAGGGAACGGCATAATTAAAAGCCGGCGCGGCGCCCCGGTTCGCGGGGATCGATACGCGTTACGACTCACTTTCGATTATATCGAACGGTCCTTTTAAATGGGGGCCGTCGATCGGCCCCGCGCGTTTCAAAATCAATTTCGCTCGAATTTAAATTAGGAGATCGGCAGAACCGGTTCTCGCGGCGACGAATTATGCACATTTAAATTCGAATGCGATTTAAATATTTGCGCCGGGCCGCGTTCCAAATTATTCGGAATTTAAATTGTTTAAATAAAACTGCGCCGCTCGCTACGCGGCAAAAAAAAACGGTAACGAGTACCGTTACGTAAGTGTCCCTGAAATTGAAAAAAAAGGATACTACAAATAATTGAATTATTAATTGAACATTTTGGTTGGAATGTGGTAGAACTCTGTTACCATTTTTATTTGTTATTGACACGGCGAAATGATTTTATGGAAGGCCACGTTAAAATGACTGAAATATAAAATTATTATTTACAAAATGCTGTCTTTTACCTAACTAATTGTTGATGGGAATAAGTGTACTAGACGAGCATTCGAATTGTGAAAAATTTCACTGTGCATATTCAGTGGAACTCGGTAATTTAATTGGTGCCATTACTGTCAAGTGTTTACTTTCACATACACAAAAAATTAGCTGCTACAAGATGCTGCAGAACTAATTAGAGTAATTTTTATTCAGTACTGGAATTAAGCATTTTCGAAATTCATTTGTATTGTGTATTGAATATTCATTTTTGTACATGTTATATTTGTATTTTATAGTAGTTATACAGTTATTTATGAATGTCATTGAAAACAAATTTTTATTAAGCGTTCCGCGTTAATAGGATCGTATTTAATTATACAAAGCCTAATTTGAAAAAGTCAAAAATTCGGGGGCATGTATATGTTATTTCAATCAGCAGCGTTTTTTTCACCGCGTTTGGACGCTTTCTGCTCCATAGCGCGGCGCACTGAAAATATTACGTGGGCGACTCGACTCATTGAATTGTTGTTCACAAAAAACGTTATCAGCGCGAGCGTGAGTGAAATATTTGCGTGGGATCCGCTGATTGATCGTTTCATTATTCCAATATCTCAAGCGCGCAATTATTCCCGGCGGAAAAATGCCGCGAATTAATGCTCGTGAAACTGGAGAACGTATTGTTCGAACTGTTTAACGAGGAACGCGTATTTGATCTCACGTTTCAATGATTTTTTTCTTTTTTTTTTTTAATCTGTTTGTTCATTTGCTGCTAAAAACGGCGAGCCGGAGTAATTAGAAAAATTGTAAAAGTACGTTCGCGGCTTTCGTAATAATGATTCGACTTCATCGGGCGGCCGCCATTAAAACTACAAAACGAGAATAAAAGGGACAATATTTATGCTTATAAAGCATCGCACAAGATAATGAGAATAATGACCGTGTGCGCGCGGCGAGATTCAGCGCGTTTAAGCAGCGACGCTCTTAAATCTAACCCTTTTATGGCAGCATGCGAACTACCAAATGAATTTCTTTAATGATTCCCTACGAGAGCACCTTTGTTACCCGGCTAATTGTAGAATAAAGGATCCGGGAGGATCGGTTTAATGCATCGAGTGATTATAGCATTCGTACTTCGCACATGCATTCCTACAAACTATAGCGCGTCGTGTTCGTTTCGCTCGTTTTGCGCACAGAAGGGAAAATTCAAAGATGGAAATTATTAGGTCGTCCCAGAAGTTCTTGCCGCGAACACGTTTATACGATCGATGAATGAATTTTGCCCCTCGGCTACCGCCGACGAGAATTTATGCAATGAATTTCTTTCATTGGATATACAGCGTGTCCCAGTTATTTTCCGTGAGACTTTTCCAGCATTTTCTACATGTGAAAGTGATTAAAATACGTTACGTAAACATAGAGTTTTAAACGATTTGTTAAAAAGTGTAAATGATCGTACACTGCGTCGTCATTTTGTATTTTTATTGCAGTTTTTCATGGAGCATTTAAAAGTCAATGTACACGCAATATTTTCTTCTTATTTTCTCCGCGGAAAAAATTGCTAAAAATCTGAATAAATACACGCTTGTTATTTTTACGAGGCAATATAAAACTGTTGCTAACAGTGGTTATAAAAAAAAACTGTTGTTAAACTGTTGTTAACAGTAGGTTTACGAAACCTGTCAAAATGACTGGCCACTAATTTTTTAATTTACGATTATTCAAATTGTAAAGCTAAGTTTGTAATTTTTTAAATATATGTGTTGCGGCAAATATTAAAATAATATGAAAATATATATGTGAAATATATATGATATATATTATATAATAATATAATAATTTTCATATATATTATTTTATAATAATATTATATAATATATATTATAAAATAATATATATGAAAATCAGAATAATTGTCTTATTGTTATTTTTATAAACTACTATAAAACAGCTGCTTTCATGGAAATGGAAAAAGTACACGAACTTATTGAGACGACCTACGTAATATCGAATTCCAAAGAACGGAGTTAGTTTTCCCGCGCATCCTCGTCTTCGAGAGTCCTCATTTTCGGCCAAGGGTACCTCGTTGGTAAACAAATGGTTTTTGCGGTCCCGGTGACGGTGAAATATGTGGTCGCCTAGGTACGACGTGGTGTAACATCGTAATTTTGCAATTTCATTCGCACGGCGTAGCGAATTCGTTCGTGTCGGCATCGTGGATGTCTCGGGCAAAGCCGAAGTTAAAAACAAAAAGAAAAGAACTCATTGAAACTTCCACACCGTCTTATCGCGAGCGCACGGCCGACGTATCACCTTCAAATTTCTTTTGCAAATCACTCGGTATCGTTGTCGCGTCCGAGCCTGTAATTACCGCTGCTGTAATTTACGACCGCTAGTGACAATTTCGACCGGCGTGCCGGACATCGCGTCGCTCGAAGGCGATTCGCTCACCTTGGCGCTTCGGTATGACGAGAGATATTAACGTTCCCTGGGAAAACTCCGTAGTCCTTCGCGTTCCGTTTCTGCCGTCGAAGCATGCGTTTACACTTTTTTTCGCAGCTGGTCGGCACGCGCACAACGTTTTCCCCGGACGTGTTGGACACAACAGGTTTTCGCGCACGCAAGTGTTTACCTTTTGCTTACGTAACGTGGCGAAGGCTGATCGTTCCGAGTCGAAAGACGTATTATCCTCTCGCGACCCGAAGAGGTTCGTTCATCGATTCGTTCCTTGGACAATTTGGCCGGAAGAATCGCGAAAATTCGTGGAGAATCGAGCGACAAACGCGACCCTTTCGGCTGCCCTTTCGCCCGGAAGGACAAGCCCAGTGTATTTTCCATTCGTCGTGGTTCTTCTTCTCGCCGAAATTCCTGGCGCGTTCCGTTTTGTCGCGTTTATTGCAGAGGCGGTTCGCCGGAAATTGAAAAGGAAAGGGAAGCACGGCCGACAGGAAAGCGTAATCGGGAAGAATGGAGTCGCGTCCGTTCGAGAGGAATTTCGCCGACGAGGTCCTGTGCTCTCTCGGGGCTCTACGGAGGTGCACGGTCAACTGTCGCTTTCTGCATTGCATCCGCCATCTCTACAGGGCGTTGCATTTAAATCGACTCCATTTGAGGTCTTACCCGGCAATCGCGGGGGGAATGGGTGGCACGCAAACTGCACGAAAATCGTTCGGAAATGTTGCCATCTTTCGTTTCCGTTATTTTATCGTAACGATCTTGATGTCTTCTCTATTCCTTCTGTTTTTTTTTTTTAATATTTAACTCCTCTGCGAACGTTATCCTTTCCTTTCGAACCTGAATAAAATTCTATTCTTCTGCTATGAATATTTAAGCAAGGAGGTCGATGTAAATATGTATAAAATGTAAATGTTCTGTCTCTCTTTGCTGGGAAGTCATTCAAGTCAAACAAGTTCCACTAATTGCAACCGGGAAAAATATGATAATGCGAGATGTTACATCGAATCAGCAGTTGACATTCGATTCAGAAAAGAATCTGCTGTTTGACTCTGGTGCAACGTGCACGAGTTGTTAACGTGCGTTTTCGATTTTTCAGTCAAAGTTCAGAGTTCGTTTCTGCTTTTACCCGGCGCGGACCAATTTCTTGGAAAAATCAAACATCGCGTGTACCATGCTTTGAGCATTAAATTGGATCGGCAGATGCGACGTGTTTCATTCGGAAAAAGGTTTTAATCAATGGCCGATCCTGGTCAGGACAAGCTTGTCGGAAAAACGAAAGATTCGATTCAGGAAAATCCGGTTCCTCGACCTCTCGCGCAGCGTACGCAAACTGCTGCCATTGATGAATTCGATTCTTTCTGGCGAGGACCGACTCGCTGGAAAAAAAAGCGATAGACCGGGCATTGTTTAGGGTTGAATAGCGGTGACCGTTGACGAGCGGAGAAGCGATTCGAGTGGGAATCCGTGACAGTGTGCACACCGCGGCGTGCGGGAATCGCCTAAGCGGCGCGCGGTGCATCGCGTTGCATCGTCGCGTCTCGTCGCGTCGGTTCGTCGACTCCGGTCTCGGTAAATTCGAGTCATGCGCTCTTGCTCGCGCGCGGTCGTGTCGTGTCGAGTCGTGTCGTGTCGTGTCGTGTCTATTTAGAATTTCAGCGAGATCCGCGGAGTTGAATTCCGGCACGAGCGGTCGTATTTCAACGGGGCGAAGGGACGTGTACGGGCATCGAGAGGGTTTCCGCGGCGCGCGATCTCGTTAGTATCTCGATGAAATACACAGGTGCGAGAACGAACGTTGCGCGTGTTTTCGCCTTCGCGCTCGGCCAGATAAGAAAGGTCTCGGCGAGAGCCACACGGGACTGTTTATGTTTCCACGGCGGAGGTCGCGAGAAGCCGAGTCGGTAAACGGCCGGCAAACTAGCCGGCAGCTCGACGAGAGATGACGAAACGCCGACGCGTTCGTTCATCGGCGCGCTCTCTCGCCTTCGTTTTCTCCATCGAACCGCGGCGCTAAACGGGTCGCGATCGATCCGCCGAAAATCGAAAGCGTTTCTCACCCGCGAAACGGCCCGCAGCGATCGCGTGTCAGGATCGAGCGTGACCCTGCGAATTTTTCGGTTGCGCCCGGCACGCGATGACGATGCGAAAATTATTTAGCACGGCACGACACTCCGCTTTCCGCGTCCGGAACAACACGGTTGCTGACGGTCGCATCTCTTTCTCCGTATTGCGACAGGGATAATGCGAAGCTTGTTACTTTTACCGACATTTCGCTCGGCTGGATTTGATTACCGCGTTCCACGGAAACTGCGAAGAGATCGTGAGAGAGATTAGCAATCTAGGATTGCTCGAGCTTAGTAGAAATCTGAAAATTGGTTTCAACGTAGCCTTATTATCGAGAAAATTTATTTGGAACGATCTGTATGCGCTCCGTGTACGGCCAGAAGGGGAAACGGTCGGTCATGATCAGACACGCCGGATGATACCCATTCAGTAGAATGCGCCGTTTGAAGCAATTTTATTATATTCTACATTTTCGGTATATATTTCATCTCTTCTGGATTCTACCATGATTGCTAGGACATCGTATTTTTTCACAATAAGAGAATGCAGTTCAATAGGCTAGCAAAGTAAACAATTTTATAAAATAGAAAGTATCTTACTCGATCAGATTGACCTTTTAGTGCCGACCAAAAGAACCGTCTGTACCTCAGCGAAATATATCGAATTTGTTTGACGTAGTTTGACGAAGTTTCCGAAAGAAATGACAAAAGTTTGTAAAACCTGATAATTAGAAAATTCAAAAAGAAAGGAGAAATGAGAGACGAAATTGTCATTGGCTAAAAAATATTAAGAGAAGATTTTCTCAGAAATTCTTACGTTCTATGGTTCCCAATGAAATTAAAAGGATATAATATATCAGAGTGAAACTTAACCCTTTGCACTCGAAGCCATTTTAACTGTAATCAAAAATAATTTTTCTGACTTATAGTATTTCCATTTTATACGACAAAGTGCATTTCATGCATATTAAATTGAGCCTTGCGGTGACTCGTACAACAGTTACACTTTCAACAATTTTTTAAATCTAAACTTTGTTAATATAAAAATTATCTTGAAACGTGATATAACAATTTTAGTGGCGCCTCAGAGTCACCACTCGAGTGCAAAGGGTTAATTTTGAAAGGGTAAATAATCCGGTCGCCCACGTATGGGTGACGGCAACGGTTAAAAAATCGTGCACTTAGAACAAAGCGCAAGAAATGACGCGCATGCATCGGAACTGGTTTAACCTTGCTACGGAAATAAAATGCAGTAATCGCGAAAGCGTTCGTACACAACGCGTCGAGGTTTATTCAATTCGAGTCCGCCATCTTTTCAGCACCGTTTACACAACAGTTTACACTTAATTACAAAAAACCGAGTAGCAATACGAGCGGTCAGCGCGGAAGCGAGTCAATATTTAGGCGTGCCGTTACGATGCACGCTCGCAACGCCGTTAATCCGTGATGCAACGATGCGCCGATGCAACCGAGCTCTCCTGGACGCCGGCGTCTCGCGACGCGTCGCGTCGCGTCGTCGCAGGAAATTGCCGAGCATGAGTCCGCGCGATTGAAAATTCATGCGCGCGTTACCGCCGAGGCACGGCTAATTGGCGTGTGCTAAAGCGAAAACAACGCTCGTGAATTTGACTTTTTCCTGTCCAAGGGCGCGCCGTTCTCCCCGCGATTGTCGCGTGCTCCGCGCCAAATGGAACAATGGGACGCAATTTAGATAAACGTCTGGTCTCGTCGCGACTCGTTGCCGGGTATCAGCCGTGGCGATCGTTTCCCCGGAGCGGCTGGTCGCGGATCGTAGCCGAGCGTTTCGGCGCTGGTAACCCGAGGCGTTCTCGCAAGCCCTCTGGCCCACGAGGCAATTCCGCAAATTGGCCCGAAGGCGTTCGAGCGACCGCGATATTCTTCGGGCCACCGCGGTGCTTAGCGTTATCGCCGCGGCTGCTCGCGCGGCTGCTCGCGCAGCGCCTCGCAGCATTTCGCAGCAGTTCGCGGCGCCGATACGCGCGGCGAGAAGGCGCGCGCTGTATGTCATAATCCAGATGCACGTCGAGATAAAGCGACGACACGCCGCCGGTATTTGTACGAACGAACGACACGCCGCCGCGTGTACGCCGGGATGATTAATCGCGGCGTGCCTCAAGGATGCCTCGAGCGGGCCGCGTTATCTCCGACAATTATGCCCATTGATAACGCGCCGGCCGACGCGATAGAGGCGTAGTTACTTCTGTTTCGACGGTACCTGCCGAGCCGAGGCTCGCGGAATCGACCGGCCATAGCTATCGAACCACTAGACCGTTCAATTATGCCACGCCAGAGCCGGCCCTGGGACGATCAAGCTTTCAGAGAGTCCAAGGTCGACCCAAGGGATCGGCGGACCGCACTGAATCGTTCATAAGACGAAAGTACTGGAAATTGCAAGTATCGGCTCGATGAGAAAAACGATTGTTTCAAATTCTGTCGGCAACTCGCGACCATCCCCTAAGGGGACAGGAACTCGGGTCATCAGCCGCGATTGGCTCGGTGCCGTGTCCCAGAGAATCATGAGCTGCCCGGTGTAATCAATGATGTATGGTTATCGTCAGCACGTAGATGCACCAACGGGGTTTGCTTCGAACTATACACCCCGTGTACAAACACGGTCTCGACGCGCGCCGGCATTGTGTCCACGGTCTTCTAACGATGTTAACTGCAACGCTAACGCGTCTGGCGATAAGTTCTTTCGGATTCGGTTTGCACTTGCGGGCAAACAAACGCGATAACATCGTCGAGTCGGCAGCGTTAAATACGTAATTTCCACGTGGCTCCGCGGTTTCCTTCGACGACCGGAAAAATGAGGAGCGTCGAAGAATGGAGTCGCACGCGTCTCGGTAAACATCGTTTCTCGACGACGGTGTTTCTGGATCGAGTTCGCGCGGTCGAAGGTTGAACCGGCTGGCTCTCCAGGTGGTTATCGACGCAGGTGTCGAGTCGAAGCTTGGAAATGTGCATCCAGCAAGCCATGGAGCGATCGAAACGCTCGCCCGGCGTCTTACCGCCGCTAAAAATAAGCGAGCTTTTCCGGCGTCGATTATCGAGCGTTTCCCTGTAGATACCTGTGCGTCGCGACGCTCGAAACGCTGGAGCCTGGCCGCATCAACGCATCGTTTTTCAGCGGGAAGCTCGATGCCTGCAGTCTGCTCTGAAAGGGGCGAAAACTAAAAAGAGTTGTTTGACGGCCCGTTCCCTACGCCCAACGGAGGGTCGGTCTCCGCGCGCGTTTGCATACATCTTTTACTCGTTGTCCTGCGAAATTGCTCGTAAACAATAACGCGACGCGCGACAAAGGACCAGAGTGAATGGCGTCGGGCCGTGCCTCGACGAACCCCCGGCCGAGTCTTTAAAATTAATCGACTCCGCTTCTGCCGCGAGTTCCCGCGCGGCTAACTTTCTACTACATCGCCGGTTTGACCCTGCAGTTCTGCCGTCGAAATAATTCGCAAATTGTTCCGGGTATCGACAGATTCCCGGGGAAACCCCTTCTGGCGCCGATGAAACTGCAGGTTCCTGGAGAAATGAGAAATGGGGGACTGCAAAATCGCGATCCGTTCTTTGAACTGATCCGAAGTCATTTTAAATGTGACTTTTAAATATTGACGATGATTCTTTCATTCTGCAATATACAATGTCGGAAACGTTGATTATGCGCGGAGTCACGAAGTGCACAGAGTCAGCTGCAATTTCATTTAATCCTCCCTAGGCGGTGGCTGGGTCAATCTTGAGGCATAGTATTTAAATCGTCGCGTAATTACTCAATTTTCGGCAACTAAATAAATTGCTGTTGCATTAGGAATAACAGAAAGGCGAATAAGTCTGCAAGAAATATCTTAAAAAATATGTTTTGGAAAATTGCCGAATAAAGCTCAGAATTGTTATAAACATCGTTAATAGTGCAATTATTAACATGGCTCCTTTCAGTTAAACCTCAACAGTATAGTAATAATAACAATGATAATAATTTATTGATGTCAACAACAGAAAAATCTTTGTTACATAGTGCGCAGTAAAAAGTAAGATGTATAAAGAATTAAATAAACAAAGGCATAAGTAAAATAGAAGAAACAAAGGTAACATAATATGACGCGCAACGACAATTTTCTTGCTGCGATAACAGCAGAACGTTTAAACGAAGCAGAATAATGTAAATATCATGCTGCCTTTTTTATGTTGCAGTGCATAATTGAAACATTTATCACTTTGGAAATATCGACGAAATTGCATTATACGACGACCATTACGAGCACGAACTCGGTTCAGTGGCCATTTAAACATGGCTCCATTGGCTTCAAACACAAATGTTTGAACAGCAAATTCGTGTGCGACTTTTCGTAGAGTCTGATTCCTAGAATTCCTAGATTCGCTCGAAATTCGAGCTACCATCGAAGAAAAATACATGACTTGAATTTCCGTCTTCTTATCTAGCATTATCAAAATGGAACGACGGCGTGACGTTCGTCGTCGATTGAACTATTTGTTCGACTCAAACAAAACTTGCACCTCGACTGTGACTAAGAAGATACATACTACACTTGTCAACGGTAAACAAATTGTATCATCGACGTAAACTAGGGCGTCTGTGTGGGAACGAATAAAAAGGCTGTAGAATGATTAAGGAATTTGTTGTGCAATAATGTTCGTGGATTTAGAGCCATCTGAGTTTTTTTTTATTCTTCCGACTCGTAGGACTACATTTGGTAAATACAATTGAGTAAATTGTATATAATAATAATAATAATAATAATAATAATAATAATAATAATGATGATGATAATCGTCATTGTGTGACCGGATTTCATTCGCTACTCATTTTTCGATTTTAAACGCTCTGTCATGCATGCGATACGATATGTTTAACTTTTCCTGTGATCATGTAACATCCGCTTTTATCTTATCTTGCTGGTATGTTATTGTTTCAATCGTCATCCACGAAATTAAGAGGATCTTTTGGTTCAGACATGCATTTTTTACGCATTTCTTCCCCGATTCTTTTGAAACGAACCGTAGACTGTTTTTTATTGGTAAACTGTTTTTTTATTGCTTATATTTCTAGAGTATACAGTATTTTCTTCAACTAAAAATGATACCAAGTGTATAAACTACAGGACATTGGAGTAAGTCCCATTGAAAAAGGGGGTCTAAATGGCTAACATGATTCCAACAGTACCGTTAATTGGAAGACCGGGGGAAAAGTATGTTCATTAGAAAGGATGTAGTTACGGCTGGAATTAGGGAGAAGTTAAAATTGTTTGTAAACTAAAAAATAGCTTCGCTTCAAAGTTGGAGCTTCGAGTTTTTAGCTTCTTTTTGTAATTTTTTTAATTTTGAACTCAGTGGACCATCTGCATAGAACTTGAGATATTAAGTCAGCCACTTGAAAAAAAAACAAGATTTCGAGAAGAACGAAGCTGTATGTAGTAATCAACTTCAAACCACTGTAACTTCGCTATTTTTTCGAATCGGAGTAAATGACTTCGTACACGCATCTTTGAAGCCTCTTTTTCTAACAAAATAAAATCAACAGAGGATTGATTTTCTTGACTTTATTAAATGACTTCATTAAATAACCTCGACTTTTCTTCTTCTAAACCATGATACTCCCTCACTGTATTTTCTCTATCTCTGTAACAAATGGGTTTTGGCCAGTAAATACTAAATAAATAGTAACGAAAAAAAAAACAATTTGGAGCAGGCCGATGACACGTGGCTGACCCGAATCGATTCACGAATCAGCGGCGAACGAGTGGCGGGCGGTCGGAAAATATTCTGCTGGCCTGGCGGAAGAAGTTAAATTAGTGCTGCCAAGTAGTCTCAGAGCGGAGCAAAGCAGATCAGAGCGAAGCGGAGTGGAGTCAGGAGGCTAGAAACGAAAAGGAGATTCCATCGGACGTATACGCTCGTCGCGGTTCGGCTCGCCTCGACTCTGCTCGTCGATCCGCGTCGCAATGTCGTAGCTGCTCGTCGACGCGGTGCTCCTCTCGCTCCTCGCCCTCTGCCGGTAGCACCCCTAGCACCCCGAGCCCGGCCCAAAATCAATATAGGCGCCGCCACTGCTGGCGACGCCGACGTCGACGTCGTTCCACCCAGAATTTTCCACCCTCCTTGGTCTTTTGCCCGGCTCACTCCACGCCGGAACTTGTGTAGCGTTTTTCGCAACTTTACATCCACCGTTCTCTTCGCCACCTGGCTCTTCGTCGTGTTCCTCGAGAGTTAATTGATCCCTGGTCCGCGCCGGAAATGAGATCCCATAATACGATCGGTCGCGCGCGCTCCGCTTCCGCGTCTTCCATCGTACAGTGGCCCGGAAATGATTAATTTTTGGCCGAAAGTGAATATATATTGTTCGACTTCCGTGTTTCACGATACAGTAGAGACTTCCTTATCCGAACATTTATTTCTACAATATTCCGGTATCCGAACGTTCTGTTATCTAATACATTCTAATATTCTAATATTTTAATATTCTAATCTAATATTCTAATATTTTAATATTCTAATCTAATATTCTAATATTTTAATATTCTAATCTAATATTCTAATATTTTAATATTCTAATCTAATATTCTAATATTTTAATATTCTAATCTAATATTCTAATATTTTAATATTCTAATCTAATATTCTAATATTTTAATATTCTATTCTAATATTTTAATATTCTAATCTAATATTCTAATATTTTAATATTCTAATCTAATATTCTAATATTTTAATATTCTATTCTAATATTTTAATATTCTATTCTAATATTTTAATATTCTAATCTAATATTCTAATATTTTAATATTCTATTCTAATATTTTAATCTAATATTCTAATATTTTAATATTCTAATCTAATATTCAAATATTTTTACATAACAAAATATTTTGGTGTCAAGACATTTGTCTTCTAAATTGTCAACCCTTTGGAACCTTGAAATCCAAGGTAGTAAGTTTGCCAGACAACTTCACGATGAAATGTAGCGTTACGAATGCAAATATATGAAATCGAAAGTAAAAGCAATTATTTTAATTATTTGTTATTAAATATAAAAATACAAGTTTGGGCTACATTTTGCTGTATGCGAACGCTCGCGTTTCAATTCTTTCAATATGGTGTTGCAAGCATCTTATTGGGCGCATACAATTGGTTTAAGGTTTGCAACACTCGAAACTTTGACGAGGCTTAAATCGAATCGATTAAAAGTGATTGATGTCAAACTTATTTCACGTAAGAGCTTATATAATATTGGCCACTGTGCATCGGCAGCGTTCTCCCTCGGCCGAACGGATTGCGTGCCTTCTCCCTCTCGTTCCGATCGGTAGATCGGAGCGGAGTTGCGTCAATTTGCCCGACAATTCGAAACCATTTAACCCCGAGCAACGCTATGAATACGTCCCGTTCGCCGCCGCGAGAAGAGTTAATGAACTTTCACCGAGGCAGAAGGAGCGGCCGTCGTCGCGCGGAGACGAGGATAAGCTAATACCCGATCAATTGGCTTTCGGTATCACTCGGACAAACACTGGGCTTAAATCGATCTCGAAGCCCCGCGCGTACGCGAAAGAGTCGAAAGTCGATAGCGGTGAACCTCCTCGTCGCTCCGCACTTCTCTGCTCCGCTCCGCATCGTTCCGCTCCGCTCCGCGCCGCACCGCGCCGCTTCGCCTCGGCCCACGGAAGCCTATCGCATTCAATAGACGATCCTCGAACGAGCTGAGCGGCCCGAACAGATGCTATCTCTTATTCACGATGCTCGTCCGCAGTGAAAGCATCTTGTCGCGTCCCATTCGGCGCATAATTGCCATTGTTGCTCCTTGCCGTACGCGCATTTATCGTACCGCCGTGCTGCCGCGTGTCCCCTATCGTTTCTCTTCCTCTTCTTCTCGCTCTTCTCCCGTGATCCTCCGACTCGTAAACGAGCGGATGGAGCCGAGAGGAGGTTTACGGCTCCTCCCGGCCGCGTCTCCATCCGTTCCGAGCGACCTCTCGTCGTCGACTCCTCGCTTCTTCGTTCAAACCTTATCAAACTACCGCGAACCGCGATCGGCGCCGGTCTTCTGGCTCCATTCAACCCTGCCGCTTCTTACTTTCACCCTGGCGAACGCGGGTTCAACGATTGATACACCTTTTCGTCGCTTTCAAACATTGCGCAACCGCGTCACTCGCTGTCAAACGTGTCAACGATGGAAACACGATCGCCAACTTTTGCGGGGACGCAGACGTTGAAATGCGCAAACAATTTGGATCACGTTTGGGTAATCAGAACATCAGGGTTCGAGCGAATACACGAGCAGATTCATTGCGATGAGTTGAAACATCGTTCAACGTTATGAAACGCGAGACTTATTCTTCTCGATGATGGCTCACGAAAGATCATTAAAAAAATAAAGATCATTTACTATATTATATATATTATTATATTATTATTATTTATTTTTTTTTTATCATTTATTTTTAATAATAAATAAATAATGTAAGATCATTCGCTTTCAAACAGATGAACGATGGAAACACGAACGCCAAATTTCATGAGGACACAGTCATTGGAACGTCAAAACATTTTGGATCACATTTGAGCGATTACTGATTAGATCCTCCGGGATTCGAGCGAATACGCAAGCGAATTGGCCGCGATCGTCCAACATATCGCGAAACGCGTGACTTATTCGTCTCGATTATTATAGCACAAAATGATCCGAAGCGCTGCAACAGAAACTACGCTTACGTTACCACGACGCCTTTCGATTCAAGCGTGGTCCAAGATCGCGATACGCGACACCCACTGTTCCCGATTACGACACACAAAACTGTAAAGTGTCTCGAATACGACTGCGGCTGGCACGATCGAAGTTTGAAGAGACCATTCAGTGTACCGTAGACCGCGCAGCAGTGGCCACACTGCGATAAAAATTGTCGCGCCATAAGCATCCCCATCCGCCGCGCCATAACAATTCCCGATTTGGAAACGGAAGTCAAGGTTGCGGTGACGCGGTTTCTCTCTCCATTACTTTTATTTCCCGGAGTTTTATGCCCGGTTGCATCCTCTCGCCGCGGAACGACCGATTCCGCGTCGCGTCGTCTCGAGAGCTTTCACTTGTTTTCGCTCTCACCCCGGCGCGGCGCGGCCCGGCGCGCAGAGAAATTGCAAGCTCCGGACAAACAAGGCATCGCGCCGTATCCTTTTGCCGCTATAAATTACGTTGCTGTTCGGCCGGCAATTGGAAGCGCGTCGGAAGACGTCAAAGCTATCGGCTCCAGTCGGCGAGATGGATTGCGGACTTTTAATCGGAGCACCAATCATCGACGATACGTTTCCTGGCTGGCAAGTGGCGAGCTGGCAAGCAGTTGGCCAAATTGCGTTCGCTTCTCTCCTCTCCTCTCTTCTCTCCGCTCGTTCTCTTCTCTTCGAGCGAGACGGCGTCTCCCGAAGTTGGGGTCGTTGGACGATTTCGGAGGATAATTTATGACGCCCCGGCGTTTCAGTCGCGACGGGGCCAGCATAAACAACCTTCGCTCTCCCCCCCGCCCCTGCCCCGTTTTTTTCCTTTGTTTCCCTTTCCGTTCGCTCGACGGTCACCCTCTGCGGGGAGCATCACGGGCAGAAGGGAGATCAATACGGAAGAATAGCGCAGTTTTCGCTCGCTTTTCCTGCTTTTCCACCGACCGTTCGAAAACAATCCTCTTCCATGCAACGCTGGCACTCGCCTTCATCCGTCAACGATTTCTCACCCTCTTTTAGTTCGCGCAGGGCACATCTATGTCAAATTCCTTTTACAACGTGTTCGAGATCCATACACGAACCGGGATGATTATGAATTTAGAGTTCGTTCGCGTCGAATCCTCTTCGATCGAGACTCGGGTTGACGGCAGCTTATTTTTTAAACATTAACTGCTACACCTACGAACGCTTATAAAAACCACTATTAGCGGAAAGTGGAAATTAGAAAATCGAAATCAATTGTTCCTACTTTGCGCATTAATACTAGGTTTTCGGAATCCGTCAGAAAGTCGGGTTATTAATTTTTTAATCGACGGTTATTCAGATCGTAAAGATACATTTATGAGTTATATATTGAATAGATATGTTACTTGCGGCAAATGTTATGTTTTAATATCAATATTATGCCTTATTGTTACTTTTATAAACTAATATAAAACAGCCGCTTTCAGTGCCCCGTAAATCGATTGTTAATAACGAAGAGGCACGACTTGGATACTTCGGTTGAACAGAAACAAGCGTATTAAAAACATTCCCTTTTTACGATGTTTCTTACAATTTTATTATCACACGTCGGTCACTTTGAATGCACGGTTAGTGTTAGATAATAAGGGTACTATACTTTTTGCGCTCTGAACGCTCCTTTCCGCGCTGTCCTCGGGCAGTTTCAGTCATCGAGTTTTGCAGTTCTTATTTCGTCGTTCGAAGGGTATTATCGATCGGCCGTTTCCCAGCCGGGCGACACGACGCGTAGCTTTTTCGCGGGAGAGAGAATCATCGTCAACGCTTTTCCAAATTTTTCGGCGCGTCTCGAGTGTCCCGGGGCGGCCTGCAGATTCGCCACCCTGTAGCCACCCTGTCGAGCGATATATCCCGGCTTTTAATTTCGAATTTCCCGGAAGTTCTCCGGGCTCTCGGCCACTTGAACTTTGCCGTTCGCGGAATAAATTTCTTTCTCTTTTTTTTTCTCTCCGCTGCCATGCTCTCGATGCTCGAGCACTCCGACACCCCCGGAGTCATCGACTCGCACGCGCGCCGCTTTCCCTTCAACCCTGTACAGGCTGTTTCAGGGTTAAACCGACAAACTTTAGATATGAATATAGGACCGTGAATTTTAGCAATTTTAGCAAATAGCAATTTTTTTTCCTATGGAAGCATTGTCGCAAGTGCTTCCGTTAAGAGATATTTACTACTAAAGTTGTAGGGATGTATGCTATCGAAATAATTTAGATTTAACGTGTATAGTATCGAAGAAAATTGTTGTTTTTATTACTAAGGATAACTGTAATTATCACATACGTTGTTCAAGATGTCTACCTCCAGCTTCTAAGCATTGCATCAGTGGCGAAAAGTGACAGATTGATATTTTATGTTTGTCATTTCATTACACGCTTGCACTGTACTCAATTTTAATCTTTGAAAGTTATCAACAGGTTGCTCGTACACTTCATGCTTCACTGGAATGCTCGTCTCCAAGCTGGAGATATTCACTTTGTACAACATATGTAATAATTACAGTTATCTTTAGTAATAAGTATAATAATGTTCTCCAATGCTATACGTGATAAACATGAATTACTTCGATAGTGAATAGATAATAGAATAATAGTAGATTGTACATAGACAATAGAATGATAATAGACGGTAGATAGATAATAATATTCGTTTGATCAAAGTCCCTGTTGCAACAATATGACACTATGACGTGCAAGTAGCATCTCGAAAAGAAAAAAGGAAAGAAATGATGTACTGAAAAGATACGATAGAGGATACAGCAAGTCATAATTAAATTTTGTGGATAACGGAGAAAATAATAGAGAATAATGCAGTATAGGACCGTTGAGACAAAAAAAGAGATAAAAATAAATAAACTTAAAATAAATAGAAAGAGCATGAGTAAAAAAGAAATGAAACTTTAGTGTTGAATACAATAATTTCTCCCTAATTCGCGCTCAGATTGCGCACAAAAATGTACAATTTGCGAAGAGGAGACACGATTATTCGAGCCTTGCGTCTTTTCATAGTTCTTGACAATCGGTAACTATAAAAATGAGCCGCGAGGCTCGAATAATCGTATCTCCTCTTCCCAAATTGTCCATTTTTCTGCGCGATCTGAGCGCGAATTAGGGAGAAATTGCTGCATCTCTTGATGAAAGCATTTGCGAGCATGCTTTCAGTAGACAAAGTTTGCTTTACGGTTCTAAATTTATGTCTAAAGTTTGCCGGTTTGATCTGCATAACATCCTGCATAACTGAAACACCCTGTATAGCAGGAATCCTCGTAGAGCGCTCGCTGACGCGTAGGATGCACACGCGCCATCGGTCCGAGCGGAGCTTTGCTCTTCGCAGCGGCGCCTCCACCCCATCGAGGACGAACCATTTGCCGGGTAAACGATACGCTTTCGATCGCGAAGGCGTGCGGAGGGGTGCGGACGCGCGATCTCGCTCGCTGTCGAGAATATTAGGTCGTTCTCTGGGGGGGGGGGGGAGAGTGCTCCAGCAAAGACGAAGTAGGTGAGGATCACCGGCCTTAATCCGATATTCCATTTGCTCCGGAACAGGGGCCATTTATTACGACGCCTCCCCTGCTCTCGCGAAATCGGTGTACCGTTGCCCTATAAATCGGCTCCATGATTCGTCGGGGGATCATGCGATCGAATGGGTGAACGTGGTTTCCCGGGGCCTCTGAGTCACCGGTTGTGATCGGTTCCGATGTCCCACAGTGATCGCCGTTGCTCGGTTTATGACGACGGCTATCAAAAGGCTGCTCCACCCCTCGTATCGATCTAGTGCATTTCTGTACAGCTTGTTCGCGAGGAGTATGATCTCCATTCAATTTATTTCCGAACGATTAATTTAGTTTGCGCTGCGACTGTTGCGTCTGCGGCGAATAATCGATTATATGATTCTAGATATTTATGAAATGATACGCGAAGGTAAATTGATATTTATTCTCTAAATTGGGAATAAATGCAATAATAACTGTATATTCGCTACATTGGCAATAAAAGCAACGATAGCTACTTATTTCCTAAATTGGGAATGATTGCGATAACAACTATTAATTCTCTAAATTGGGAATGATTGCAATAATAACTATTTATTCTCTAAATTGGAAATGAATGCAATAATAACTCGATACTCGCACTCGACAAACACTCGCGCGATCGCGTCATTTTCACGATTATAGTTAGAAAATCAATATCACAGCGTCGCCCATATGCGATTTCCGGAATTACTTGCTCAGATTTGGAAACGAATTTATACACCGATAAAGTATATCTTTCTCGTTTAATTAGTCATGCAACTTGACATTCCAATTTCAATTCGATTAAATAAGATAGCTTAATGTTGTGCAATTTTCGAGATTGTTTTTCATTTAAACTTAGTTCATCCGCAGTTCAACTCTCGCGTTGATTTGATGCACAGGCAGTACGTTCCCTACATCATATCATTTCAGCTTATTTGGCTTTCATTTGTGTCGCTAGCTGTTTACCCTTTCGTATGATCTTCGTGTGACTTTATTTCTAATGGATAATTTTACTTAATTTCATCTCGGTCTATTCCCCCTCCGTATTGATTGGTACATTTTTGGCAGCCTGTTCTCCAACTGTACGATCTCCTTATCACTGTATTTCTGCACGATAATTTTATTTAATCACGACTTAGGCTTCGCCTCGTTCACCCCTCGTATCAACGTAACGAATTTTCATAGTGCTTGATGCAATGAAATATCAGGTTGGTGCACATGAAACGTCGAATTTTTATTGCGTATAAATATTTGTCTCCCTGCTTACGTCGTTGTTTATGACATAACTTTTTTACAATATCATTGTTTGTTATTCCTAGCATCATATTTCGTCGAAAAGAAGTTTTTCAAAATTCTGCAATTTTTTTATAAGCCAATTTTATTGATTCAGAAAAGAAAAATAGCATTTCGTTGAGAAATGTGCAGCGAAGCAATTGGCTCATATCTTGATTAAATAAACATCTTTCAAAAAAAGATATGAAGTTTTCACCATTCATTTATAAATCCCACATTTCGTATGCGCCAAGAAATTATGTTCTCTACATCGTTCACCTAATTGTTCTAAGTCTGTTTATCAAGATCGTAGGTGTTTCTATGAGTAGGATTCGACAATGAGATAAGAATAAAGATAAATTGAACGATCATGTATGTATAGTTAAAGCCAAGGTTGTTGAAAAGAAAGATCGGATGACTGCTTTCGCGAGGCTCCAGAGATTAGTATCGCGTTCGAACGACTGTAGCCGGCGCCAGGAGCCGCGAATCGTTTATTGTCCGACGAGCGTAGTCGGCATTAGGGTTGCAAGGGTTAATAAGATTCGAGACGAAGGAGGCGGTCGATCGCGTCGCAGTCGCGGAAGTCGAAGCGGATGGCAGGCGATTTCTTTGTTCGCCGTGGTGAAGGGAAGGGAAGGGCGAGGGGCGAAGCAGAAGCTGGCACGATGGCACGTTAAATGGCCAGCATCGTCGCTCGGGACACGATAAGGGCCAGCTCTAATCGCTGCTTAAGTTAATTAACGGAGAGGAGAGAAAGAGAGAGAGAGAGAGAGAGAGAGAGAGAGAGAGAGAGAGAGATCGTCAAGGTCCCCGGGGACCGAAGTCACCGTTGTCCGGAGGCCGGAGGCCCCTGACCGACGACGACGCTGCTTCCGTTTCCTCTTTTTGCTCGTCCTCGCTTCTTCCTCGCCGGTGTCGAGCTCTCGTCGAGCACGCTCCTTGCAGCCGATCGTCACAAATACGTCGTCGCCGCCGCGAACGCCACTCCGTTTTCCGATAATTACGTTCCCCCGATCCCGCAACTTTCGCCGCGAATTAGCTCGACAAGCTTGCTCCCGATGATTCCACGCTGCTCGGTTCGGTCGTCGCTAATTTTCAGCCGAGATTTCTTTTATTCGCGGCTGAAAATCGGCTTCGTTCATCTAGCTTTTCTATCAGTTTTAATAACACGACTCGAACAAACTGAATTTTATCGGGTTGTTCAGGATGCAAAAAGAGATCAAGTACCATCGCAGTGATGAATTTTTAACTTCCTAGTTTTAGTTTGATTCGCCAAGTTACTTAAATTTCGTGGGAATTCTTCGGGTTGATCTTCAACCCTCAGTAACTTGTACAATGAAATAGATTCGGCAAAAGGGTGACATCATTTTGTACGCACGTTTTCACTGCGATTTAGAGGAGACGTTCTCGAAACATCGCTTTTTGAGTCACGTGTGTCGTTTACGGATAAAATCGTCATTTCACTATAAGAAAAATTGATCGAGACCTACCTAACTGCAGTTAGGTTATTTAGGGCTTATTTCATAGTCCTATTCTTGATAATTTGCTAATACGAAAATAATATTTATATTCATAGAATCTATGTATTTAATATGTAATGTATATAATAAAGTCTATAATAATCTAATCTTATGTATGTGTTTGGTAGATTCCTTTTGAAATCAAAAGTCGTAAGTCCGACCCGTTACTACGCAAGTTATTGAAGACTGCGTAAGGATGATACTCAACTAACACTGACATTCGGTCTTGGTTTTAATTGTTAATTTCAAAACTCTTTCTTTTATCTCATTGATACTCTTTATTCTTTTATTAACGGTGCAACGATTACGCATATTCTGCGTGTCTCGTTCCTCTCAGGACATGATCGATACGTGAAAAACGCGCAAAGTAGCTCGCCTAAGTAGCGAGACAGTAGATGTGTCACACGCGTACAATATTCACAAATCGGCACATTACATAAAATAAGACATGACTTGCAGTTACTTTTAACAATCTCGCAGGCGACTCGCGTCGCAGAAGAATCCCGGAGAAGGCCTCGCTCGAAAACGAGAGCGACGGAGAAACGGTCTCTTGGGCTGCCTCTCCTCGAGGAGGATTCGGTAGCATGATCGAGTACCAGCAGAATCCTGTTTGACGGCGGCTGGTCGCGCGGGCCGACACCCAGCGCCTGCTCGCGCGGCTCAGTATTTTATAAACGCGGGACTCGCGTAACAAGTTGTCCGCGTAAGCTATAATGAAAACGTAAGACCGATACGGAAGCGTCGTACCGAGAATTACGTCGACGCCGCGATGTCAATGCACCCGGTGGCACGTTCGAGCAGTAGAAAAAGGCGAAGGAGTCTCTGCCTGAGTAATGTTGTTGCATCCTCCGCTCCTCCTCTCCGTTTCTCTTCGTTCATCTCGGCTCGTCTCAGTTCGTTTCGGTTTCTCTCCGTTCATCTCGGCCCCTCTGAGTTCGTTTCGGTTCCTCTCGGCTTCGCTCCGCTCCGCGCCGCGCCGCTCTCAGCTGGTCCAAGTGCGTTCTTGCCGTTTCGGACGCGCCGCTTCCTCGGTTCTTCCCGGTGCATATACGCGCGTCGTTGAGCCGGCCCTCCTCGCAGGACAAAAACCCCGGGCAGGACAATAACCCTGAATAAATCACAGCCCCCGATGCCGATGGCCATCCGGCCTGGGTCCTCTCCGGCCGCTGTTTATGCCGCTGTTGCTGTTACTGCCTCTGCCTCGCCGCGGCTCTTGCCTTCGCCTAAACAAGATCAAAACGAGTCGCTTCGGCTCGCTTCTCGTCTTCCCCTCGGTGTGTCTCGGCCGATCCCTGGCCGACAGGAATTCGTCGCCTCCGGACGCTGCCACGGACGGTGTCTAGACCCCAAAAATCTAGCTTCGCCCTATCATTCGAAGCATTGAAAATGATACTTTTCAATAGGGGATGCGATCGTTCGGTATTGATTTCGGTTAGCTTTAGCAAACCTGCAAGCAACGCTTAGTTCGGTCAATTTTTGTACAGTCATCGCGTGGAGCCGAAGACGACGGTCAGGTCGTCACTCCGGGTTCAGTCAGACTCGGTACAGTGGGTGATCCTGCGAGGCACAGAGTACACCAAGCGTATACTACAGGCAAATATAAGAAAAAAATCTTACGCGAATACTGGCTTTTAAATGCTCTATGAAAAAGTTGCAATAGAAATACAAAATGATAACGGATCGGTGTTTCGTTGATAATGCAGGAGTTACTTCGAAGTGCTGCAACTTCGCGAGAAAAAATCGCAGCCACGTTTGTTTTCTTTCAAATTAAAGGGGATGGATCGAAGTTCGTTCGGCTGCGAATGGCATCTACGAAAATAATTTTACGAGATTTATGCATTTCGTCAAATTTGGCAATTTGTCATATGACAGCAATG
Source organism: Megalopta genalis (assembly GCF_051020955.1). Lineage (NCBI taxonomy): Eukaryota > Metazoa > Arthropoda > Insecta > Hymenoptera > Halictidae > Megalopta > Megalopta genalis. The sequence goes on along the minus strand of NC_135015.1, from coordinate 12,757,237 downwards.
ACAAACATGACCTCGCATTTCAAGGGTTAGAGCGGCGAGGGTGCATCGAAATAAAAATTCAGGAACATTATCTGAAAGCAGAGGTTTCAAGCTTTAATCTACAGAAAGATCATCATCCTACGATAATTTTTCGCGGAGTTGTCGTCTGTCAAAGTTGGCCAATTTTTATCCATAATTTCTATATTCTATAATTTTCTGAACAGAAAATAATGTTTATTATTCTTTCTGTTATTAGTAATGCAGTAGAATGAGTTTTCTTTAGATATCAGTTGTGCATTCGTAATTTTGAAACGGATTTGTAGCGAAAGGTGTCGCTCAAAAAAGCAGTCCATTATCGTTTTGGATTTTCGTCGTAACTTTTTAACGAAACCTTAAAAAACCCATATTCATATAATATTGTTTTCTTATTTTTACTTGTGCTATAATAATTTTTACGGGAAAACCTGGGACATTTGATATGCATTTCGCAAGATGTCTCGCAAACCGGAAATGAGAAGTTCCTGGGATCATTTGAAGTAACTTTTTCCTTAGCGAAAATGCAACCCGCGGCTTCGTTTACGAATTATTAACGGAAAACACTGACCAATGAGAGGCGAGCTCGCCTAGCGTTTGTCGTCCGAGCCAATGAGCGCGCGAAGCCCAGCTCCGCTCATTGGCTCGGCGGCCTTGCGCCAGCATATCTCGCCTCTCATTGGTCACTCTTTTTCGTTAATAACTCGTAAACAAAGCCGTGGATTGCATTTTCGCCAAGGACAAACTTACTTCAAATTACCTCAGGAACCTCCCCATTCTCGGACTGCGAGACATTTTTGGGACACCCTGTACGGTTGCTCCTAACACCGGGGATTCGGATGATCGAGATTCCAGCGAACTATTCCGAAGTTACAAAGCAACCTTCGCCCGGAAGACTCGACACTTCTAAATTGGAGGCATGCATTTCCATTACAAGCGCGGAGTCACCCGTAAATATGGCAAACCGCCACGGAACCGAGGCAGTTCCGCCGGAACTTTGCTTTATATGCTCGGAGCTTCTGACGGAACAGGGGCCGGGTACGTGGCTCCGGGTGTCCCGGAGTACGTGGCGCAGCAGAGTTTGCATGGAAATTTTCGGGCGAACTCCATCCTTTTATGAAGCCAGAGTTTCGCGAGCAACCGGATCCGTGGCGAACTGCAGTTTAGGGCGCGTTAAGCCGCAGTTAAATCTAAGCTCTCCGACTGGCTCTCGGGCTCCGCTTCTCCGCGACATAAATCTTCGCTTCTGGCGTAACACCGTACGCGCGCTGCTCTCGAACACCGTGGGCGTACGCTGGAGCAAGTTTTAGGTTGTTCGGAGCTTCCGCGACTCTACTCTCGGACGTTCCTCTCCAGCGGAGAAAGTATCGTCCTCGCCGCGCCACTCGCCGCTGCGAGACAAGGCGAGACGCTTCTACTCTCGTTCGACCCTGTCTGTCATGTTACGCCCGGCGACGCGTCTGTCTGACGCTGTCTAGTCTGTTTCTCCTGCAGGAGACTGTTCCACTTTGCTCCATTCACGGCCGCAGCCCTGCGATCTACACGCCCGTATTCCTATGCATTTTTCATTGATACCAGTGCACCTTTCGCTGCTACTTAAACGGTCGGCTTGCTCGATGCTTGTGCAGCGCAACGATTTTATGCAGCGATTGCGAGAAACGGGAGCCGAATTTTCATTCTTTAACGATTTCGTTAAGTTGGAGGTCGCGTGTCATTGTTTATAAATTCTTTGATTAGGCTGTTTCTCTTATAGGAGACTTTGTTTCATGCGCGGTAACGTTACAGTTTTCTGCATCATTGGCAACGAGTCGAATTTTTAACAACTTTAACTGATAAATTCTTTTGATCTAGTTGTTACTATTTTGTCATTTTATTTCACAATTAGTACCAAAATTATATGTAGAATTCATACGTGTTCCTATATGTAACTTTGCATCCTATTTGGAACAACTGAGCAATATTACAATCGTTTTTGTACACCATATAATCGTGGCTTTATTCGTGGGAATTTATTCGAACATCGGCAAAAAGGTTAAACCAGCGCAAAAATCAATGTTGAAATTTGACCAGAAATAGTCAAATTTCGTCTATCCATTTATGCGATAAAGACAGAAAACTTATAACTACAAAGCTTGTAACTGCAAATACATGCGATGGAAATCTGTTGTAATGTAAAAATAAGAGTTTACGGCAATGTAAAGCACGCTGAAACGATGATTACAAAGTAATCAATTTTTAATTTCTTTCTCTAAGGATTGTGCGTCTCGTTAGTAATACAATGTGGCACAAAAAGAATGACGCATACACAGAAATACGCAAAATATAGGTATTCGATAGCAACGAGCAAGAACATCATGCCTCATAGAGATCATACGTTGCTCCGCCTGTCGAAATCTATTTCATCGACGCATTCCCTTCATCCACAATTTGAAGGCATAGTAATGTATCGCCTGAACGACCGCGTCCGGCCAAAATTGATCGACTAAGTGCGACCGAGAAAGCGCTGATTTTTCGGCGAATCGTCGTTAAATTGTCGCGTTTCGAGCACCGCGGGACAGTGCTCGACGAAACACCAGTTTGCCGGTGATTAATGGAAATCGATGGCGCTCTTAACGAACGAGATTTTCCGGCGCACGCATTTCTCTCGAGGGCCGAGGGGCCGAGATAACATCTCGACGCACAGGCTGCCGGGCCCGCGGCCCGACCGAGCCGATTTCAATCGACTCGCGCGACTTTCGATCTGTCGGGGCCCGCTTTCGGGCTTTCCGCATTCCCCGCCTCGTTACCGCGCCGCGATAATTATTCGGCCGCGTTCCCTTATCCGAAACCTCTTTCACTTTATCGCTCTTTGTTTCTTTGTTCCCATTCCGGCGGCCGCGATGGAGCTCGTTCCTCTTTATCGTTTCCCGGATAATCCCGTTTCGGACGTCGTCCGCGATCGGCGGCTGTCTCTCTGCTGCCGATCCATCGATTACGTGGACGCACAGGATGCGTTCTTTCGGTCCATCAGGAGCTATTTCTTGTCAGGTGTTTCCGACGTTCTGTCAAAGAAGTCTAAAGAAGTTCTTCTAAAAACCGAGAACTCCGTGACTTCCATTAAAGGGTTCTTCTGGTCTACAGGATTATTATTTTTACTTTACTAGCGATTTTTATTTGTTCCATACATGAAAATGTACTGCAGCGAATTGACTTTATTTTCATGCATGTAGCTATAATTTATCTATTGACATAAACAAACCATATGTCCCTTGCTTTGTATCGACAAATTTTTGAAAAATCGTAGACTATGTCTTTAATTGATGCAAATTTCTATCATGCATTGTTAGTATGCACAGCAATGCTGCTAATTACCAATCAGTAGGATCTACAGGTTCACTCGAAAATGCTGCATAAAAAATGTTTGTATTAACAACTATTTTGACATAAACAAGCCATATGTCCCTTGCTTTGTATCGATAAATTTTTGAAAAATCGTAGACTATGTCTTTAATTAATGCAAATTTCTAACATGCATTGCTAGTATGCATATCAGTGCTGCTAATAATCAACCAGTAGAATCTACAGGTTCACTCGAAAATGCTGCATAAAAGATATTTGTATTAACAACCATTTTTTACATAACTCAGCCATTTTCTTTTTCTGCTTATTTAATTTAAACTCTCCCTATTTTCTAATTTAAATAGCTGCTGTATCCTTAAAGAATATGAATTACGTACAAAATCCTTACGATTCCTGCATGGGAATGAAAATTTGGTTACGACGTAAAAACTGCACTGTGTACAGATTCATTCTCTGCTAGCACCACTGCCGGAAAGTCGCTAAGATTATCTTATTATCGTCACAGTAATCTTCTGATGGGAACATCTGAGTCAGGCCATCTCTCCTTCTTGCATCGCGATCTTTTATAGAAACATAGCAGTCGATGTCATCCATAAATCCACGGAAACGCAGGATAGACGTTCGTCACCTCGCCGAGGCAATTCGTCAGAGAGCAGCGAGTGCTCCAGAGGTCACGAGCGGAAACGTCTCGCGTTTTTCGTTTACGGGGCTGCTGAAATTTCGGCTGAAAGAGTCATCGGTGTTTCGTTTTTAAGAAACAGCGCGAAAGAAAGCAGCGGGAGCAGCTCGGCCCTCGGTTTCAATGGAGCGGGATCGAGCGGAGCCGAGCTGAGCAGAGCCGAGCCGTGAAAGGCAAATGCGCTCGACGAGCGGCCGCGAGAGGGAAAGGGGAGTCGGCTCTCCGCGTCTTTCTCCTTTCCTCCGATCGGCTCGCCGTTTCGCTAGAACGAACTAGTTCCGTTCTGGTACATAGTCCTACATATACGCCACGAGAGAGAAAGAAAGAGAGAGAGAAAGAGGGAGAGAGCGAGAGAGGGTCGTGTCGCGCGCGTGAACGCGACTTAAAACCGGTCCCACCCACGCGCGCGCACTCGCTCTCACGAGGGTTGTGCACATGCAGAACGAACGAGATAGCTCGCCGGACGCGGGCAGAAATGAAAATATTCTAATTACCGGAGACATTGTTGCGACACGGTGCGAGGAGGCGCAACGGCGTCCGTGATGAAGCGGTTTTCGCGCCGGCAAGCCGAGTCGGGCCGGGCCGTGCCGTGTCGCGCCGAGGCGAGGCGGATTCGTTCGACGGCGAGTAATCCCGTCCCGACGAAAACCGTGACGACGAGAAAATGCCTTCTTTCTCCGTTAATGCAGCCGCGAATCGAGCGTCGGGGCTAAAAACCGATGTGCCTAAGAACTGTAATACTTGTCACAAGACCCGATTTGCTACGGTCAGTGCAATTAATCGCATGGGATTGCGGTCAACAGCGACGGTCAAGTAGGAATATATTTTTCTCATTGCTCGGTGAGAGGGTCTCCCGCAACGTCCCTTTCAGAAATAGTTAATAGCGTGTTCCATTAACGTCGTGACCGCACGTCTGACGTCGGTGATACGCGGATGATGCGATTTTTTAAGTTTTATCAACACGGGACCTACCGAGCCCTAAAAGTGACTAACGCGTGTCACTTTAGAACGGTGATAAGACTGTGTTTATTTAAACCTTAACCCTTTCTGTGCCGGCCGAGAAGGTTGTGTGCACTTGAGCTAAAAATACCAAACCTATTTGATGAGGTTTGTTCAAGTTTCGGAAGAAGATGATAAAAGTGTTGTGAATCCTGATGATTAGGAAATTTGAAGAGGAACATAAATAAAGAAATACAACTGTTATTTATTAACAATATTAAGGAAATAACCTTTTCTCAAGCGCAGGTAAGGATATATTGTTGTTCAGCACGACAAGGGTTAAACGTTTTTCTCAAGCATAGCCAACAAGGATATATTGTTGTGTGGCACGAGAAGGGTTACATCTTTTGCCATTTTTCTGGCAGGTTTAGTGTTAAGTAAGATCTAGAGTGATCATTCTTGTCTTATCTGTTTGTACATCGATGAAGGAGTTGCTTCAATTTTGAAAATCTCGTACGAGCATTGGTATGATGACAGTCAAAGTTTAATTATTAGGTCATTAATAGAATTGTCTAGACATAGGAGCCATTCACGAGATTTTTCTTTCTTTAATAATTTTAATAAAACGCCAAAATTATACGCCATCTAATCATTACGCCAAAATTAAACCGGTCATTAAATATGAAATGTATATTTTACTTTATAATTCGACTATAAAATCTATGCATTTTATACTTAACAACCTAATAGAAGAACGAAAATATTTCTAAACCGAAGTCCTGAGTACAAAATAAAAATGTACGTCACGTGTTAGAAGAAACAGTATTTTCTGCAAAACTCTAAATTTGTCGAAAATAACACGCGGCTGCTGTTTTCGACTCTTAATCTTTCGCCCACTTCAAATTGCGACTTGCAAATTGCTCGTTTTTCTCACGAAAGCATGAAATCCAATGACGTCGGAATACGGATGAGAGGAGCGAAACGGTGGAAGAGGATTAGTCGGAACCAAGCTCGGAAATCGGTTTAAGAAGAATAACGATCCCGTCAGAAAATAAATCTGAATCGGGCCGAAGCTCGTTTCGGACGTGTGCGGAATCGTTTTCGAAGTTGGACGTCTAATGGGGAGTTTCCCACGCGGAACCGATCCTCCCCTGCGCTTACGGGGGAGAAATTGCAGGCTCGGTGGCACGCACGAATCGCGCCACGTCGCTCCGCGCCGCGCCGCTCCGGGTCAAAGAATAGGCTGCGGCTCGCTCGAATATCGACAAACTGCATTCCTCGGCCCAGTTTTCCCCTCGCGCTTACGATCGGCCGCGAGAACGACCTCGTAAACTATTAGAGCCAGGGTCTCCGCGAACCAGCCGGAACGTGGCAGAGTCGTTAATAAAATCGTCGTGTCGGGTACGCTCCCCTGTTAAGCAACTGTTGCGAATGATTGCGATTCCCGGTGGCCAACGCCGCCGGGCCAGCTTGCTCGCGATCCTCTGAACATCGACAATTTTCCGAATTTCTTATCGACGCTCGCTTTTACGTCGAAATGACGGGTTCCGAATTTACGAATTATTCGGATTGTAAAAATACAGAAATTTGTGGGGGATGAAAGTGTTACTTGAGACAAACTTTATCAAATAGTATTATGTTGTATAATATTATTATATTGGAAGAAATATATTATTGTTACTCGTTTAAAATAATTTAATTTAATTTAATTTAAATGGTATCAATAATAATCTTAATGCTGTAATGTGAGATATCCTAAAATAATTTTGTTAACACGTTGACTGCGACGTCAGTTGCATACTAATTTGATAATGAACTGATACTAATTTTTCACTTGGTTCTGAAATGCATTTTAATTCCGACACGATAGAACGCACTAAATTTTGGTTACGATCTTTAGAATTAAAAAGAATTCGAATACCATCCGTTGCGATAAATCTTTATTTATCTGTTTCGATTTCGTTAATTACATTACTGTGATTTTGTAGGCATTTTTCACGTATTAAAGAAGTATACAGTGACGTTCTCCGATTTTCACTTGACGAAGGGAAAAAATATTTTTATTATACATATTCTTTTCTACAAAAACGAAGCAGTGGGTTACCAATATATATTTGAATTTCTGTTCAGTCTGTGAAAAGTTCAGCTATTATAGTTCAAATTGGTTCACCTGGTATAAATAAAGTAAAGTCGACAGCAGTGGTGTACCAGTCCTGACACAAATTTCGTTCAATATACATATAAGGCGATCTGTCGGCATTCCTCCGCTCCCTTTATAAATAAATAATTTAACATGGCAGTGGTATACTAGTCCGGTTGCAAACTTCTTTCAATACAGAAGGCAGTTAATTGATTTGGCTTAGCCCCTAATTCACAATGTCGACCAGATTCTGGTTCTGTTCCAATACTTTCGCAGTGGATACCCGCAATCAATGATCAGCAATATTTCTTCTCAGCGGAGCGGAATTAAAAGCTCAATGAGCCGCGACTGTAACCGCAACCTTAAAAACCCCAATGATCTGTTGCTGTAACCCTTAACTACTATTGCCGGTCTACGCGATCGCAACTAATTATTTCATTCTTATTCATAATTCGCATTCACAACAGAAGAAAAAAGATTGTAAAAAGAGGAACGTTTTTAATACACTTGCTTCTAATCACTCGATCTTGGACTCCTTCATGATTGATGTGCAAGGTAAGAACAATTGATATCGATCTTTTATTTCATCGCTGTTACGTCAATAATAACGCAATAAACATTAACGGCCTGTGAGACCGCTAATAACGATTACGTAAGTTCTCACAGGTGTAACAGTTGATAGTTAAAGAACGAAGTTTCTAATCTCGTAGACTGCCGGAAGGAAAATAGTGAACGAAATTAGATGACGAATTGTAATTCTGTCCGAAGACATGAACGAATCGATCGGAATACAAGTGTGGTGCAGTGTTTCGAGAGCCGCAAGAGAAAGACATCGAATTTTTGCCAGTAAGAAACGATCGCTCGTACGTTGCAAATTTTTCGCCTGTTGTCGCGAACGTGGGATCAGCAGTTCCCAGTTAACGACCTAATAGTATCGAGACAGGCTTTACAAGTTACTCCGAAGACAGGGTGAACAAAAGAAGCAACGAATTTCGATAAAATCGCGTTAAGCTCTCCGGGGAGAGAGTCCTCTATCCGTAGCAGAGGAGCTCGGTAGCCGGTCGGTCGCGGCTGTATCGCGTGAGTGCGTAAAATACGCCACGGAACGATCCCGCCGGCGGATTATGTTAATTAAACGTAATGCAAGAAGCCGGGGGAAATTAATCGCGCCCCGTCGCCGGCTCGATCGCTCGTTAATGGCGGCGCTGGCTCTGCTGGCCCGGTCGGTCGGTCTCGGTCGGTCTCCCCTTTCTTTTATTTCTTCGTGCTCTCCCCGTTTCTCTTCCACTTTCCTCTTCGCAGAGAGGAGAGCTTCTCCTCCCCCGAGCGGGCACATTTCGCTATTGGTTTCGAGACGTGTCGGAGATTTTGTTCGCAGTTAAAGCAGCTCGCGTTCGCGCTCGCGGACAAACGCGCGCCGACTCGGTCCGTCCTATCGAGCCGGATCGAGTTTTGTCGCCATTCGTTCGCGCTCGTTCGCGCCGCAGAAAATCCACGTCCCTCCCCGGGATTTTTCATTTTCGCCGGGACGAGCAGCTTTTCATCGAGCTTTATTAATTATCATCGAGCTCCATCGTAATCCATTTTAACGAGCACCGCTCCGCCACGAATATTCTTCCCGCGGCGCGGCGCGGCGCGCATTGTGTCCTCCGCGAAAAGGGAGAACCGGAGGACCGGGTCCTCGCCGAAGAACAATCGCGGTCTCTCGATCATCGATCCTGCTGGATCCCCATTCTGCTGTCAGCCGACCGCATTCTTGCTGGTTCGTTCACTATCCTTCGAAAACCCTTCCACGAAACCGCTCCCGGAGATTCGGTGGAACTCGACGCCAGCCTGCTTCTCATTTTTCACCTTCTTCCTCGTCCTCTCTCCCTCGGCCTGTCTCAGTGCCTCTCTCCTTCCACTTTCGTTTAATCTCGATTAACCTTTCGCCGATCGGAACTTCGATCATTCTCTCCCAAAAGTAAAAGTGCAATTATTATTCACGGCGAAAGGAAGCAACACTCCGCTTGGGAAATATAACGGAGACGGGATTGTATGTATGATCGCAGAGCCTCGTTAGCCTCTTACTGTACTTCGACGGACTTGTAATGGAGATTTTTTTAGCTATAACGTAATAACGCGTTTGCAATAAATTCTCATGCTGTCGATATTTAAGTATTCGAGCAAATATAGACACGCATTAAATTCGTTTTCTTCTAAGAAATTGTTACGGCCGGTAAACTTCTTGTCATTGTAACTATGAAAGATGATTCCGCAGTGGGTTAACGCTGAATCTGGTACTAAAACTGACCGACATGCGTTGCTTTATAAGAATGACATATTTGTGTTAAACATTAGGAATTCAAGATGATTCACTCTATCGCTCTATTACTGATTCATTTTATGTACATCGATCTCTTCTAACGTTTTTTGCTTCCTATTCACTATACCGTTTTCTTCGAATACGATCTGCATATTTGTTATAGCAAAATGTTATTCTAATCACAAGATTTCATTTAGTCCATCCACTTGTCCAATTGTTTCCTAAACACGTGACACTGAAAGAAATTACATTTTGAAGCAGATTTAACCCTTGCCACTCGCAAATCATTCCGATATATCTGCCGACCAATCGGAGCTCAGAAATTATGATTTTGCTGTTCAAAGTCAAACTGAAACTGCTGCGAAATTTTACAGAAATTAATAGATGCTAGATCTTGTGGTTTTATTTATATATTTTACATGATTACCTTACAGTATGAAGAAAAGAAAATTAAAAAAAAAAAATGCCACATTGCAAAGCATTAAATGTTTCTAAAAAAAAAAAAATAAGTACGGGTCATCGCTTTCTTAGACTCTTTGTTGCTCTCATCATCGGATCCAGGCGTGAAGCGAAAGAAGAAACGAGTGATTTTAGAATCAATTAGATTTCTTAAGGTTGTTGTTCCGTTCCACGTTCGCCCGCGCAAAAACGGTCGCGTTCGTGCCGATTGAACGTAACTCAAAGGTATTCGACCCAGCGGCAGCTCGATACCGAATCCTAATGCGCTTTCGAGCAAAAACGAGCTGGATCCCTCGGATGAAGGCTCTAAGTCTCCGTAGCGGAGCCAGGAGCCCGACGTCCTCTCTACGATTATCACCGATGTACGGCGAGCGCTCGATGAAATTGAACTTTTTACGGGCGGCTTTGCGCCGTGACAATGGCTATCGGGTAACGGCTTGCCCGTGGAACGCGGATACACAGTTCGGCAGGTCCGCCGGCTCGGTTAAGGCTGATTTATCGGGCCGAAGACGCTGCCAAATTGGCAGCTCGCTTTGTCGAAACTCGTTACGCGGCCAATCGCCGCTCCGGGATCTCTCCTGCAGTCAGAATTTTGGATAATCTCGACGAGAATACGTGAGATCGTTTGCAATTCCGCCGGGAGTGCCCCCCTCTCTGTCCCCCCTTTCGGTCCCCTTTCGATCGTCTTCCGCAGACTGGCTCCTCCCGAGGTTTTTTTTTGCCAAGTTTCGCCTCGAGGAAGTTGGCGAACGTCGATGCACGAAATTCGGCACGGTCGTGCGAACGATCGCCGAGTCCGCCGGCGATTTTTTGCCCGTCCGCGCGGCCGGATAAGAAATTGAAAGTTGTGTGTGGGAAGTCGTAAAAGGATCGCGCGGGCCAAGACGGCGCGACGCGCTCGTTTCTTCTCGCGCCGATAAAGGAGGCGGGCCCGCAGCTTCGAATCGAATTCCCGGAGAGACAGGGAAAAAGAGAAAAGGTTCGGCTCGCGAGGGTTTCGTTGCACCGCCGCGTATACCGTCGGCGACGCGCGACCGTGTCGCGCCGATGACGCAACGCCGACGAGATACAGCTTCCGCGACGACCGTTCCCTATAGATTCGCTTAACGTCACCGGAAGCTGTAATAATTCCGATGACGACGCGCTCCCTCGCTCATCGAGCCCGCGCCGCGCGGCCAATTGCAGCGCGTAAACGAGATCGCTCGGAAACGCTCCATGGATCAGACGCTCGCTCGTTAAACGAGATCAAAAAACCGATAGAAACGCACCGAAACGATGTTCCTCGGCTCCGGTTGTTACCGTTGCACTCGTTTACTTCAACAAATCTTGTGTTTTACGCTATTATGTTGTTAAACAAATTGTTCTGATTTTGTGTGTATTTTGCGGACACTGGCGTCATAGACGACGCGATAAAAAAGCTGACAAGCAGAGATGGGTGGAACGAAAGTGTAGACGCAACTGCTACGTTGCCGTCCTTAGTTAACCCTTTGCACTCGAAGCTATTTTAACTGTAAATATAAAATCATTTTTCTAACTTATAGTATTCCCATTTTATACGACAAAATGCATTTTATGCATATGACATTGATTCTTGGGACTCGCGCAACAGTTACACTCTTAATAATTTTTTAAATCTAAACTTTGTTAATATCAAAACTATCCTAGAACGTGATATAACAAATTTTAGTGGTGCCTCAGAGTCACCAGTCGAGTGCAAAGGGTTAAAACGTCTTATCTTCTAATTTGTCACTTTTCAGAATATTTTGAAATATTTGGAACATCGCGTGCCTTTTACTTTTTAAACTAAGCTGAAATATTCTACATACTTCATGGTGTTCCAAATTCCATTTCTTTGGTTTCACTTATTCAAGAATGATTTTATTAATTTCAAGCTTCATTATTTGAACAATCAGAAATGTTGCTTAAGGCAATTTAGCTAAGGAGGACAGTACACATACACATAAACAACGGAGCTGACAAAAGGAGAGTTTGTTTACCAATGATATTGTCAATGATCTCCTAAAGTTGGCGACAGCTCTAACAAAGAAATGAAGCTGATCGAAAATTTTACAAGAAATTTGATAAGCATTGCTAATTGCTGCATAACATGACGATCGTGCCATCACGACGAAAATTACCAGCGAACAAATTATCGAACAACTCAAGTTATCATGGGGTAATCGACCTCGAACAACTTGATTGCCTAACACTGTTTAATAAATAATATTTTTTGATCGAACTCTCTCGAAAAGGTTCCACGGATTCGCAGGCAATCCATCGGCCAGCGAATCTTGACGCGTCGCGTCGCCCAGGAAACGAATTTCCGGCGTTTTCCATTTTTCCGGGGGATGGCCGAGGGTTTTCGCGCGAGCATGAGATTCGAATGGACGAGGGCACGGGGAGGGCGCGGCGACCCGCGTTACCAGCTCCGAAGCCAGACAAATCCGCGGGCAATTGCAATTTCCACGCGACTCTGCGTCCCGTCGAATGCAATTCCCCCGACGCGACTGCAACTTTCCGCGTCGTCTCGATACGAAAATTTCATTGATAGAACGCCATTTCCGCTTTCCCGGCAACACTCGAGCAAAGAGTCCCGATAGAAACCCTTGAAATTGTTCGCCCTTACGTCTGTTCAGCGACGCAAACATTCACGAGCAATTAAACTTCGCATATTTGGGGAGCAATAGTCGAAACGCTGTCGTTTTGATTTCGACTTTGATTCGATGCGACAGCCTCCGATCCGCGAGAGTTCTCGATTCAAATTCACGCTCTCGATTAGCTTGGATTGCGGTCGCTTTACATCGATGCACAAAATTTTGGACATGCATTCGGACATTCAATCCCTCGCGCAGCTGCGAGTCAGACTCTTGATGAAGGTTTCATGCATGGTCTGCTAAATATGAATGTTTCTTCTAAATCGGAAAGAAAAATGTGCAATCCCGAAGGTAAGAATAAAAGTACCTATAATGGAACGCGTTTCGGAATGTATAAGACTGTGTTATTCAGTGTAATTGCTGAATATTTATGCTACTGTTCGATAGATCGATGTTTCTAGATAACATAATGAACTTTGAAATATCTATTTAATATTAATAAAAAATGACACGAGGAGAATAGTAAAGTATATGGAACAGTATATTGTCGTTTAGAAACACCTGCATTTCAGTTAACATTCTCCGACAGCTGATTGTTACGTAACAGTATTTGTGTGAATGGATTTAACAATGTTCAGAAATATGGATAGAATTTGTACACCCACTTTCATACCCTCTGTTTATTTTTTATCGTGTTATTTGTGCTGCTATTTCAAGAAGGGGTGATAATTGCACGGTGTTTCGTAATAGGTACCTTACTATGATTACGTTCTTGTTATGTCTCCCGAGAGAGGACATCCACAGGTTAGGAAAGGAAACACTCGAGGGTTTCGTAGCAGCGTGTTTCAAGTATACAAATAGGTGCTGGCAAGCTGGTATCATCGGTGCTATTTGCTCTCGGAGGGGAAGCGCCGCGCCGGGCGCAAAGTCAAGAAACGAAGGAAACCGGCGGCGGAAGAAACGGTTCGTCGATCGAAAGGCGTAGCCTCTCGCCGTATCGCGGGTAACAGTCCGTCCATTCCGTCGAATCTATTTAATGCGCGTTTTATCCGTCCATTGGGCTGCACTATAATTTAATCCCATCTGTTCTTACTGGTTTCGCCTGGCGCGCTGCACGTTCATTCACCACTTCGCCCGAACGAAACGCCGCGCCGCGCCACGCCACGCCGCGCAGATCCGTCAAATGCGTGCACGCATCCGTTCGTCCGTTCCGTCATTATGCTATCAGACGATGCAATTGCCAATTGCCAGTGTCGACGGTGAACTTTCTCGACGATCCCGCCTTGAACGGGTCCGCTCGGGGACGCCTCGATCGCAACATTCGCGACGGATCCGAGATGACGGATCACGCTTTCCGATCGACCTCCCTTTCCTACTTATTACTGCGTCGGGACGGCACTCAATTAATGACACGCTTCTGGTTCGCGTGCTTTTCCATCCTCCGCGCCGATGTATCTGGACGTGTTCTTTTCGAAAAACGTCCGAACCGATCGCACGGAATTAACGCTCGCCGGTATTAACCCCTCGAGGGAGAGAGTGGACGCATCCGCTGCGGACAATCGTTTAGTCTAGTTAGACGATTTTCCAATCTAATCAAGAATATACGTACCTCGGACGTGTTCCTTACAAGCACCTATTGTGGAACGCTTTTTATTAGTACTGAAAAGTGGCGTACTCTGTTCGATAGATAAATAATATGAGCGAACCAGCTACGTACGAGCATGTACCTATTATGGAACATCGTTTTCGTATCATGATCCCGCGTTCCATAAATCGGGAAAATGAAAGAATTGAAGTATAATACGTAATAAGGAACAGTATATGTTCTTGCTTAGAAACACATCTTCATTCGAATAAAAAATTTTTTCCTCTGATTGTGATAACAATATTTGCGTGAGTGAATTTATAAAGTACAATGTTCAAAAATTAGTACAGTAGAATTTTTTAGAATTAATAGAGAATTAGTAGAGAATTAGTAAAGTAGAATTTTTACGTCCACTTTCATCAATTTTTCTATCTACTTTTTTATATATTGTTTGTGCTACTGTTTCAAGAACGTGTCGCAATTGAGCGTTGTTTCATAATAGGTACTTCAACCTTAATTCTAGTGACTGAATTGTCGATCAAATGATATTCCTCGAGATAATGTTAGCTTATCGATCTTATCCAGAAATTCTCAGCCATCGATCTTGAATGTCAGCAAGCAAGAAGATGCTTCGGAAAGCCTATCTTGGATTTCAAAAAAACAAGACCCGTGTTTCCTCTTTTTCGAACAGCTACTCGGCACCGGAATTGTGCATCATTTGTACAAGACGCTTCTCCGCAGCTTTCTTCGCCGCCTGTCTCGCGGAAACGCAACAAGTCCGAAGAGTGCTCGCGTCGGCACCGTTATTCTCGCCGAGATATTTAGACGACAGGTGTTTACGTAAGCTTTTTAGCCCGAAACGCGTCGACGGAAGAAAAAAACTGATTGGCCAATTACGTCGACGTGGAACGGCCGTCTCGTTCCCGTAGGCTCGACGTAATTATTATTTTCCGAGACGCCGAGCGATCGCGGGGGTTACTCCGGGTTAGGGAAGCCGTACACCGTGCTAGACAGTCATCGGGGTCAGTCATCGGCCCATACTTCGATTCATGGTTGCCCCGGAGTCAACTATAATGCGAAGCTCTAGAAAACAGCGCGGTAGTTCTTTTTCAACTCCTCGCGCTATAATTACTTCCAGTCGTTGACGTTCTGCCAAAATCAAAGAACTTCTGATAGGAATGAGACAAAGCGATGTACTCGTTTTACGTTGAAGCTGGAATGTTGTAGAATAAGGTAAACATAGAGGGAATGCAGTACGAACGTTTTCTATCCTTGGATATTTATGTTAAACTTGAAATAGTCCAACAAAATTGTGACTTATACAATATCATGTAGAATTGGACTGTTTTTTTAATGACATACATCATTTCTCGTAGACTTTGACACGTTGATTTCATATGCGGTCGCAAAATTTATCTGCCATTTCAGGATTTTGCAAAAAGAACAGCGAGTTATCGAATCAGTCCAACGAAACATCACGAGTTTGTTAGTTTCCTTTTTCACTTAAATCGACTTTTTTCAGATCTCTTCTCCATTCTTGAACCCTTCGTCTGAACTTAGTTCCAAAATCCTGCATCTTCCCTTCTCTTGAACCCCGCACCCTCTTTGAAACCTCAATTTTTCACGATCTGTTAAAAATTTCTCTATTATTTGCAGTTCGGAACAGCTTTCTAGGATTACAGTTACTTTCCCTTACCGTATAAAATTTGCCACCTGCCTTCTAAACAAATACTTGTTTTGAATTCCAACGCTTCATTCCACCTCGGTACACCCGTCACGATAATAAATGTCCGGTTACAGCGTCGAATTCGCATCTTTCGGAATTGAATACCCGATCCGTCCGGTTGCGGTTAAAATTTCAAATCGACGATTCTCCGGCCGGCCAGAAATCGTTGACAAATATATAGGTTCGCGCGCTTGTCGATTAACCCCTTCGAACCGGAGCTCCTTTGTCCGAGAGGCAGGACTGGAAATTGATGGGCAATTCTGTTACTCGTAAAACCGAATCATTCTCGACAAGGGGAACCAGACGGTAAAACGAAAAGGTGCGCGTGGTAGGACGTGGAATGGATCGCGTCCGACGCGCTACTCGTCTCGCGAAACAAGACCAAGGTTCCCCGGCCGAGAGGTCGGTGATCCTTAATTCCGAGGGCGCGCAGCGGCTCGTACCGAACAACGCCTCGTCGAAATGTCTCCGTACCCGGGACCGACTTATCGAATCGATCAAAAAGAGACACCGACGCGAACCGGGAGACCCGCGGCCGCTGCAAACGCCGCTCTTTGTCCTCTTTTTCCGAGCGTTAGTTTTAGACCGGTTGGCCAGGTACCAAGACTCCCGTGATCGAACGCGAGCCGTGTTGTTCCGTCGACTGTCTCCGATTTTCATAAACCGCTCTCGCAGAAACTTTGCTGAACGGCTGACAAACGGAACGATCGTCGGCGTCGCTCATATTTAGGAGATCAAACTGTACTGTCGGATCAAGCAATCAGATCGTACCGAGATCGAACCTGTTCCGAAGCTTACCGGCTTTACCACTTTAGAGCATAGAAGGAAATGTTACGACATCCTCTTCGTTCATAAAGCGATCATAGCTTTCAATATTTTTCAATAATTTAAGAAAGTTTTGTATAAATACTTGACAGTAACATGGTTCCATTCACGGCTTCAATCTCATTTAAGCTACTATGTTTACACACCTCGATTTAATACGACTTGTACTTTATATTCTGCTAATGGATTTTTCTTACAAATCAATAAATACATAAATCAATATAAAATCGACTATACAGTCTCCGATTTTTATTAATCTCACAGAACTGCAGCAAACAGTTGGCAAACGTTGCTATCATCGCATTGTTCATATGTGAGGGATCAAATTACAAAGTTATTTATACCGTCTTCGAATTTTGTAAACCTCGTAGAACTTCACTCGCGATGGCTGGGTCAATATTGAGCCAGAATATTTAAATCGTTCACTTGATTACTCAATTTTCGATTATATAAAATTACTCAATTATAACTAATAAGTCTGCATGAAATATCTTCAAGAACATGTTTCGAAGAATTGCTGATTAAATCTCAGAATTGTTATAAACATCGTCAATAGTACACTCGTGAAAATGGACCGCAATTCGAGAGTACAGTAATGTCTTCCTAACTGACGCTCAGATTGTCCACAAAAATGGACAATTTGGGAAGAGGAGATACCATTATTCGTGCCTTGCGGCTCGTTTTTATAGTTGTCGACAATCGATAACCATAAAAAACGAGCCACAGGGCTCGAATAATCGTATCTCCTCTTCCAAAATTGTTCATTTTTGTGGACAATCTGAGCGTCAATTATAGAGACATTACTGTAAATTGTCGACGAACAGTGCGATTCATATTTCAGTGATCAAACTGAAAAATCATGTATTAGAATCCAGTGAGAAACTCGAAGCGCATTCGTGTCAACAATGCCTTATTTTACGGGTAGAAGATCTGAAACGTGATACACGAAATATGAATGAAACGAACAGGTGCCTTATAATAATCGCCTACATCCTCCGATTCGTAAATCCGATTCGCGGAAGACATTTATTTGCAGCCACGCGGCCGGTGGAACCAAGGAACGGCTCTCATCAAATTGGAACGTTTCCCAAGAGAAATCTATTAGCTCTTAACACATCTTTTCGACAACTTCATTTTCTCGGCGACGATTCCCGACGACAAATTGAAACCGACAGCTGTACACGATCAGGCCGAAACGCGCGTCAACGATGCCAATGTTCTCTATTTGATTGTTCGCAAAGTTCGTTTCGAATCTTTTAATAAATTGAATGAAACGAACTTCGTGAAATGTGAAACGAGATGTGCGAATTGAATGGAACGAGCTTCATGAATCGAACGAAAGTTACTTTAATGAATCGAACGAAACGAACTTCCTGAAATGTGAAACGAACTTTCCGAGCCGGATAGAAAATGAAAAACGTACGATTCTCGGCGATCACCGGAGACGTCTCGCCGGCTTTCGCAGAGCTCCCTTTCACGGCACCCCGCCGAATTCGCAGCTCTCGGGGCTGCGGCGGAACGAAATTACGAGCGGCCGGTGCGAAAGAAGCGACCGACTCCGGGCAATAATTAAAGTCGTGCAGAGGCAGCTCGATCGGAGCCGCGCTGCGTCAAGGATCGCGCTAATTGCAGGAGGTCGAGCAAGTTCACGGTAGCGAGGCACGAGAAGGTTACTGTTACTTTTCCTGGTCGACATCTTCTAGCCTCCCCCCCTCGTGTCCTCTCCTCTCCAATCTCGCTCTCGTCGATCTTCTCCGGGTCCCTCTCGATCCCTCTCGATCCCTCTCTCTCTCTCTTTCTCTCTCTCTCTCTCTTTACCTCTCACGTTCCGTCGCCGTTTCACGTTGCACCGTGCCGCGTCCGGAATGAACTCTCGTTGCATCGGCGCAGAAGAACGAGACGCGGAGAAAAAGAGAGGAAGAATGAAGCTAAGAGACAGCCCGGAGAGGGAAGAGGGAGAGCAAATCGCGGAGACACGGAGGAGAGGAGAGAAGCCACGGACGGATGATTGGCTCGTTTCTCGAGATAGCCGCGAACCCGGTCGGTCGCCAGTCGTCGTAGCGTTCGGTAACAGAAGAAACAGCGGCGAGCAGAAGCATCGACTCTTCTGGGTTGCAGAAGTTGCGGTACTGGTCTAAAGGAATTACCGTTAGAAGAGCTGCACTCGTCTTACGTGCTTCCTAGACTCTCCATGTTACACATCCGTGTGTGTGTGGGTTCGCTCGTTCGGCTGGTCTGCGTGCATATCGGCGTGCAACGCTGGCGCGGTGGCCGCACGCTCGCACACGGCCGAGCGCGCTGTCACGCGGCCACCGAGCTCGATCCACGATATACAAGGTGTCTGTCGCGACTTTGAACCTGTTCTTGTCCGGGACACCGGCACCGCTCGATGTTAATTGCGGGACATGGGACACCGGACCGTCGCCGGTACCCTCGCGACGACGGATTTCTGCCGTTCGCGGATCCGCTCGGCTCGCCGTTATCCCTTTCTTCCCTCGCTCCGGCAACTGTTGCTCTCCCGGATGCTCGAACGCTAATTCGGCGAACTTACGACTGGAATACGCAAGATCCGTTCGCGGTCGTCCGCGCGGACTTCGCGAGCGTCGTGGATCCGTTCGAATTAGTATAAACAGTTTTTTTAGGCGCGCGAACGTAGGCGCGCCTGTCAGCCACGATAATTGAAAACCTCTCGGCGAGCCAGAAACGAAATGATAGGTTGTGAGACGACGAATGTTGCAACTCACCGCTCTTGTCTCTCCAATTTAGGACAACCACTACGGTACCCGGCGCCCGGGTCGTTTCGATTGACCCGTTAAATAGGTAATTTATCGAACGTCGATGATCGTTCGAGTACAATCGAGGCTTATAACTCGCGGCGATGGATACAATTTTGCTTCGATCATATATTGTCAGTGTACATGTGATCGGCTCAGACGCCGGTCAGAATAGGTCCATTAACCTTAATTTCGAGATGACTAAGGGTATTGCAAATTAACTGTGAAAAATAACGATGCCTCTGATAACGCGAAGCATAATTTTTATTGTGCTTATTATTATTATTATTAATTGTCTTATTTAATTTTTGTTATTTCTATTTTCTTCTATAATTTCTTGATTTTCTTTCGTCCTTCCGTGGTCAATTGTTATCTACTATTTACTTACGGAGAAATCGATAAAGATTAGTATGCACCGTGTAAGCAATTTTCAATGAAAAGTGAACTTTCACTGACCGGTTTCTGGATCGCCTATACGTGTGCACATCGTAATCGTATAAATCAACAGTTTCTCCAACTTTGATCCAATTTAATCCCCGAAATACAAGCGCGACGATAACGCGAACCGGGTCAAGAAAAATAGTTAATCCCTTCGAGATAGTGTCTGCCGGTATCCGACGAGTTAACTCGTCCCAGGTGGACGGATTAGCCGGCAGCCTGGGTGTAAAGGACGAAGGGCTTAGAAACATCGAGGACAGACGAGTATCCGTCGCCTCGAAGTGCCTCGTCAGACGGATCCTTTGAGATTTCGAGAGCTTTGAAGAGGAACTGCGAGCCGGATTATAATCCGTCCGCGCGCGCAGTCTTGTTTAACGTTCCGTTTCACTGACAAAACGAACGACGAGGGCCGAGCCCTAATCGTTAATCAAACCGGCAGAAGCGGTTCGATCGAACGAGATTAGCGATCCTAAGCGATTCGACGCGGGTAATTGTGGATTTGTGCGGATTCTTCTTCCTCCGGCGAGCGAATCGGTCGCGAAACCAGGACTTCGCGAATGCTAGCATTCCATATTACTAGCCTATGGTATCTCGGGTAACCTATTGTCTCGCCGGCAGATCAGAAATTGCGAAATTCAACGTTTCAGAGATTAAGCGAAACACTTGTGCCTGCTCGTTGCGAATTTCCTCTTCGATCGCATTAGACATCGTACGACAATCATTCTTATTATTGCTAATTATCAGTACAAAATTCGATTTTTTGTGCTCGCGATGCGTCTTGAAATGTGCGATCGCCTCCACTATGTCATCCTACATTTAGTACTTTTTTGTAATAATTCCACTTATGCATATTTGCTAACCGATTTATGTAAAATCAAAGGATATCTCATCCGTAAATAAATGAATAATAATAATAAAATAACGTTTTCTCGGAGGATTAGGAGCTGGTTTAGGCTTCCGAATCGATCGGGAAACCGGGGAACAGCAATCCGAGCGGGAACGACACGATTTGCGGCGCTAATCGTAAGCAGATTGATCGAGACGCCTTCGTAGACGCGTCGCGACGACGGCGTCCGGTTAAACGAGGCCTGAAGGCGCCGGGAAAAATTCAATTTGCCGAAAGAGATCGCGAGCCCCGGGAAAGACGCGAAATATTCTGTGTATCCGACGGAGATTAATCGACAGGATACGCGGGCGAGAGTTAGGGCGCGCTTCGTGGATAAACTAGTTACAGTCGATGCTTAACGAGGCTGGATATATCGGGGGCTTAAGGGAATACGGCGAAATTGGATTTTGAACGCCGATAGACAACTTCGTCGAGTTTCGATCGGGCATGGCTTCTCGCGGTTCTGCCCGGAATCCGCGCCGACCGAGAAATTTTGCATCGGATTAGAACGGTATCTGTAACCAACTCGTGGTACGTTCATTGAATATGATCATACTGCGGAGGGATTACTCGTTACATCACTTTTCGCATCTTCGAAGAGTTATTAAAAAGCGAAAACTTTCAAATCACTGTTAACAACTTACCGTGGGGCTAATTTATCCCCTTGCCGTACTTCGACGAGTCTCGCTCGTGATGGATATTTATTGCAACGCAGTGTGTTGCTTTATAAGAACGAAGAGATTGAATTTATTCTAGACTTTTTGCTATTTTTATTACGATGATAGTTTTAATAAAGGAGTTTATTCAATGGTTTCTTAAGGAAAAGTTTGTATAATATGGACAGTTTTACGGTCAGAAATGCGAGATCCGCCATTTTAGCCGGCACGGTAGTTTTGGTGTTAATGATATTCCGTTCTTTCCAGTCTGAATAAAATCCTGTTGTCTTGCCATCGATATTTCACTCTAGAATGTTCTCCTTCTATCTTTCGGTTTAAGTAACATTATGGGGTTCCATTGTAATTTGATAATTATATATAATATAATATATATTATATTATATTATATTATATATTATATTATATTATATTATATTATATTATATTATATTATATTATATTATATTATATTATATTATATTATATTATATTATATTATATTATATTATATTATATTATATTATATTATATTATATTATTATATTATTATATTATTATATATTACATTATATTATATAATATATAATATAATAATATACGTATTTATTTACGTATTTCCAGATAAATTGAAATTTCCTGGGGTCGCTCTAGAGTTAATCATTCAAATAAATATAAGCATAGAATAAACATATATATTTCGTTTTCTTTTCCGACGAAATTATTACAATCGACAGACACCTAATCATCCTAACTGGCAACTGGCTTATTTCATAGGCAACAATTCCTGGGATATACGGGCACGTTCAATTCAAATTAGCGTGCGATTGGCGAAATAACTGTTTAATTGTTTTAGAAATCAGTTTCAAATAGCGGCGAGATGTGGGTCAACCGAGTTAACGTTTTTTTCTAATTGAATGCGAGAGATGGCAGCACGGAAAATATTTGCATCGTGTGGTCTAATCGATGAAAAATACTGACCGCCCGTTAAAATAGCTGCCCGTTATAATGGCCGTCGCGGCCGATAACGTTTCAATGCCGTTAATTAACTCGAAAGGATGGTCCGCGGTCTAACGGTGGCGAAGTCGAAAATTGTTCGCTCGGTAAATCGTTGGTTAAGCAAAACTCTCCACTGGACGACAACAAATTGATAACAGTTATCTCCGATCGTTTGCACTTTCATCGTAATTGCTTTCCCGTCGAATAGGTGGCAGTTTAACGAGAAGCGATTCAAAGATTATCTCGACCGTTTAATCAATTATGATTTCCCCAGCTTTGCCTTTACGTATCCCTTTTATATTAAACGATAGTACTATTATTATTATTATTGTTGTTGTTGTTATTTATTTATTTATGGGAAGAAGAATCTCTTTGTAAAACATAAAAGGATCAGAATAAATAGGAATAGAATCAGAATAGTAAGAAAATCCATCTGTTTACCTGTTTATCCATAAAAATGTAAAAATTATCTGTTTCTGGTTGGAATTTCGTAAAAAACTGCTATTTTCTCGAACTTCAAATGTTAATAACTTGTGACAACGTCAATCGATTTCAATGAAATATTGTAGCAATAAGTCACCGAGATCTAGAAAACGCATTTTCTTTTCTTTTCATAGATTCAAATAGAACAGTCGGAAAAGCATGATTTACAATCTTTGTTTCGTGCCAACTAATTGGAATCCACCAAATTTTTTATACTCTCGTTGTCTGGAAAACTAGTCGGTCCGACAGCTCACTCAAAATTCAAGCCACTCGAATCAATTCTAAAAGAGTTATTCCATTTGAAACGGTGTCAGCTTACTCTCCGAAGCAAGTCAACGCGCGCGCAATAAGCTATAAATAACGATACGAATCGGAGTGCAAAAGTAACTCCTATGGTTGGGGAAACAAAAGAGGATGGAGCAATCTGGAAACAGTTCGGATTTTTTTCGAGGGAGAAAGGAGCAGGAAGGGCACGACCGGCAAAGGTTAATCGAGAACGCGGGGGCGAACAAAGGGGTGGAAAAATTAGCAAAGGCGGGAGGGTGTTCGGCTATGCTGCGGAGCGTTTGTCGGTACGTATAGGTTGTCGGCGGGGAACACTCGGTGTACGCGGTCTAGAGCGTTCCTTTCCCCTGCTCCTCGAGCCCCTGACCCTCGCACTTGGCCACTCGGTCATTGTTCGGCTCACAATGAACCGTTCGGATATACCCCGACTTGTCCGAGGGCTTGGCCCCGCTTCCTCTCGGCGTCGCGACGCGACTTATTCGCCGCGTCGACCCGCCCGTTACGTTCCTCGCGTCGTCGCTTTAATTAGTATTGAGATTCCTAGTCGCAGTACGTAATCGTCAGCCAATTGAATCACCAGCGCACGCGACCACGTGTCCCGCGAAAAATCACCAAGTAACGGTTTCCAACGTCTCGTTAACGTTATCTCATTAATTACGAATTAACTCTGCCACTAAAAGAGAGTCCATGCAAACCTCATTACACATTCAAAAAATCTTTCTGGGATCTCTCGAATAGTTCTAGTTTATCCCCCTCCCTTTCTCTGTGTGCGTTTTTCTGTACGTGTGTATGCAAACTGCCTGGATAGGCGTGGTTGCATTGCCTTCTCCCGATCGAATGCCCCGGGGGGCGTGGTTTAGTTGATCTATCCATTTAGAGTGCCATGAGAGATGTGATTTAGTTCCTCTCTGCGTTTAAAGTACCTCGAAGGTCGTGATTTCCTTAGTCTCCGTTTATAGTGCGCCTTGAGCAGGTGTCGTTCCATTTCTCTTGCTACGCCGAGTATGCATTGGGAAGCGTGATTTCATTGACTCGCGTGTTTAGAGAGCCCCGAGGGGCGTGGCCAAGTTTCTTCATCTACATAGAACACCCCAAAAACTGCAGCATTCTGTTCTCTGTACGTAGATCGCTTTCAGAGGTACAATTTCTTGTCTTCTTTCTCAGTCTAGAGTGTCCTGACGATCGTGTTTTGTTAATCCATTCGCGTAAACTGCTTCGAAGGGCGTGTCCAAGCTGCCCGGTCTACGTGGAACACCCTAAAAGCTGTGCTCCTCTCTGTACGCGGAGTGCCTGACGGGCGTGGTATATTCGCTCCATCCACATGGAGCGCTCCGAGGGGCGTGGCTTTGTTACTCCGTTCGTCACGAGTGTCCGAAAGCAACTCGATCGAGGCTTGCAGGTGTTCGATAAAAAAAAAAGGAGAAAAGGGACAGGGGCGTGGGCGGAAAGCCATTTCGATTAGAATGCAGACGAGCTGCGGGAGGAACCGAGGCAGAACGGCGTAACGAAAGAGTCGAGCGAGAAAATTGATACGAGCCACGGAATCCATTGGCGGGTCGACTCGTCGGAGCGTTGCACGATTTTTATCGCGCCACGTTTCTCCGTGGATTGATAGGCCCGGCACGATGATTAAACGCACGAAAAGGTCAGACGGGAATTTTCTCGTGGCCCGAACTAGCTCGCAATCCGCTCGTATTCTTGTTCTGTGCGCGCTCCGAGCGGCACGGAGCAGAGCGGCGCGGCGCGGAGCGGAGCGAAGCGGCGATCGGCCGTTATTTATGCGCCGCTGCTCGGCGCTACGGTTCTTTCCTGTTATTTGCTGGATATCGCGGAGAGCGGCGCGCCGCGCGTCGTTCATTCTACTGAACTTTTAATAGTTCCAACCCGGAAATTCCTGCGCACCCTTCACGGTCGCCCCTCTCCATTTACCGAATCGCGCCGGTCGCCCGCGGCAATACTGTGTTACAGATCGGGAACCAAGAACGCAAGCGATCGCGCAAATAAATCCGCGATCGCGTAACACGACCGGCGGGTCGCGGGCCGCGAACAATTCGCCCGCGGACGATCGACGGCGGGTAAATCAAACCCGCGGATCGCGATCGCTTTTCGGCATCGAATCGGCGATCGATAACGAGGGCTAACCGATTCGCGCCAAATTCGTGATTCTGGCCCCGTTTTAACCCTTTGCACTTGAAGCCATTTTAACTGTAAATCTAAACCAATTTTTCTGACTTATAGTATTCACATTTTGTACGACGAAGTGCATTCTATGCATGTGAAATTGAGTCTTGCGGCGACTTGTGACAACAGTTACGCTTTTAACAATTTTTTAAAATCTAAACTTTGTTAATATAAACATTATCTTGGAACGTGATACAATAATTTTAATGGTGCTTCAGAGTCACCACTCGAGTGCAAAGGGTTAAAGGTTACTTCATCGTTCATTTGACCGATTCTCCGACAGGTAATTTCGTTGGAACAGTAGAACGTCGATCATTCGGTTCTCCAGCATCAGAATTCCCTATTGCTCAAACACATTTCACGTGCAATTGGCTTAATTTAAGGCAACCCATGTATGGGACGAAATTAATAAAAATGAAAACTGGCGCTTTAACACTAGATTTACGGAACCCGTCAAAATGACGGGTCACCGATTTTTTAATTTACGATTATTCGTATCGTAAAGATACATTTATGAGTTATTCATTCAATTTATATGTTATTAACGGAAAATGTTACAATAACGCTTGTTAAAAATCAGAATAAATGTCTTACTGTTACTTTTATAAAAACAGCTGTTTTTTGTACTTCGTAAATCGAGGGTTAACTAGATAATTGTTCTATTATCAGAACATTCGCGTCTCTCTCTATTTAGCCCGGATAGTCGGTATAATATTGTTTGATAAATAAAAGATGTTTATTCAAGGAACAGCTGTTCTCAAAGCCCGTCGCTTTTGCGAAATTCCGTCCGTCCGGCTACTTTACGAAAGAACGACTTGCTAGCACTCGCTGGTTTTCAGCTGCCGACCAATAACATACCACGTACGACGAGTAAAATGTAGCTACTTAAGAAGGGATACAACGGGTTTTCAAGGAACCAATCACATTTCAAGGTGGTCATATAGAATTCCTGTAAAAGTGGCGGGCATTCACAGTCCTAACAACATAAAATGTGATGGGCTTACAAACCTGTAGGCACATATAACTTTACGAGAAAAACAGCTTTAGCAGAAAATGAGCTTACCGCTGGATTTACGGAGCACTAAATGCAACTGTTTTGTATTAGATTATGAAGGTAACAATAAGACATTTTTCTGATTTTTTTTTTATTCTGATTTGTTCCGCAAGAAACACATGCATAGAACAAATAAATAAATTTACAATCTGCTTAATGGTAAATTAAAAAATTCGTGACCCGTCATTTTCACGGGTTTCCTAGTATTAAGAAAAATGACTTGACCGCGAGTGGAGTTCTTCCATCGTGTCCTCGTAGTCAGCGAAAGTGCAATAAAATTCATTTCCCGGGAAAAGACCTCTGCACGCGCACGAATGTCAACCATTCGGAACATTCGACCATTATCCTCGATTCGGGTTCCGTAAAAATGAGCACCGGCGAGCAGAGGAGCGATTAAGATATAAAATGACGAATAATTAAATGCAGCAAGCAATGCCGGCGTGCGCAGAGCCGGTGTCCTTTCACGAGTAGCAGCACGCGCCGAATTAATTACCGTATCGGGCTAATTATCGCTCGCAGACGGCCGTGCCTAGTCTAATCGTCGGCGAGAAAGCGTCGGTCGTATCGTCGACGGTATCGGAAAGCCTTTCTCGACTTTCGTTCGTGTTTCTTTTCACCGGCGCGGCTGAAAACGACAACGAGCCTCGACGGGGAGCGATCGATTACCGGTACCGGAAGAAGCTGGCTCGCGTCTTGTTCGCGGATCGTCGAGAGTAATTGATTGTAGAATTTTCGTCGGATTAGCCGGCGTCCGGGGGGGAGGGATAGATGAAAAACGGATATCGTTGCGCGGCGTATAGTCACGCCTGCGCTATGCAGGGTTCATAACCCGGTTCGGAGGCGGGAGGGAGCGGTAACTTACACCGGTAAAGCTTCTTAATAGGGCTCTAGGATCGCAGTGAAACGTTGTAGCGAGCGCGTGTACCTCGTTTGTAATTAGCGCTGAACCGTACGTACCCCGGCGTGCAATAATTCCTACGTGGTTTGCGTTCGACGCGAGCTGACCAACGAGCGAACGGGCGAACAAGCGCGCGAGCGAGCGAACGAGCGAGCGAGCTAGAGCGAATAAGCGAGCG
This sequence comes from Megalopta genalis, assembly GCF_051020955.1. Lineage (NCBI taxonomy): Eukaryota > Metazoa > Arthropoda > Insecta > Hymenoptera > Halictidae > Megalopta > Megalopta genalis. The sequence goes on along the minus strand of NC_135015.1, from coordinate 12,729,805 downwards.
AGCACAGCCATGCGTGGAAAATTTACTCTATCGGGGGGAATCGTGTTTCGTTCGACGGTTTACGATCCGCTCGGATATGCCCGCGATTGAAGCCGAAGCCCACGATGCAACGCGAACAACCACGCCTAAATTTAACGCTCGCGGTCCGCCAGGACTACCGAGCATACCTTAAATGGGTGGGGTAATGGATAGGTATCCCACGTGGATAGAACAACGTGGTCCGAGCTGTGCGAGATCGATTCAATTCATACCGATATCGATCTACCGAGCCGCCGGCTCATTGTCCGACGAGCAGTACCGATCCGAAAACGAATCGTGCTTTTCCTTCTACGTTTTCCCGTCGTTCTGCCCTAGTCTGCGGTCTCGAGCGTTCGTTACTCCCATGGAACATTTTCCGTTGCTGTCCGTCGTCGTGCATTGTTGCGTGCGAAACGGTGAGCTGTGTTCCCTTTTTATATTTAACCTTTAGCGCTCCGAGTGCCTTTCATCGCAATTGTGCCACTCTAAATGCGTTTGTTGCGACGTTGAATATTGCTTCGATTATTCCTCGGATCGTCAAGTTCGATCGTTGTTGTTGTTGTTGAGAATGTTGCGATGTGAATGTTGCGCATTCTGAAGAATTTTATCGTTTAGTTCGCATAATAATAGAACGGAGTAGTTCATTTTTCTTATTGCTCTCGAGTCTTTCATACATGATCTAGTCGTCTCAGGAAAATATTCTTTAACAGGTTGAGTGCGAAAATCGGTCCTTAAAATTCTCACAAAATCAAAGTAATTTGATTAATGAAACTCAAACTGGAAAGTGAAAATTTAACCGTAGTAAATGTTAGTTCATCTCTTGGCTATATTCTAAAAACATTAGAAACGTTCAGTTTGTTCAAGATATTACAATAAATTTGGAAAGCTGAACGAAAAATTAATCACTCACGTTAAGACCACTCAAGATCGCTCGCGTTAAGAGAAAAGATGATGCTGTTCGGTTAGTTAAAAAAGTAAACTCAATCGAACCTCAATCAGTGAATAAATAAATTGAACTAATAAAATGAATGAATAAAATGAATCAATAAAATGAATTGTTCCTAAGCAATTGAAGCGATAAGATTAACATTAGAAGCATTCAGTTTATTCAAGATATTACAATAAATTTGGAAAGCTAGTCGAAAAATTAATCACCCACGTTATGACCACTCGAGATCGCTCGCGTTAAGAGAAAATATGATGTTGTTCGGTTAGTTAAAAAAATAAAGACAATCGAACCTCAACGAGTGAATTAATAAACTGAATCAATTAAAATAGATTAATAAAATGACTTAATAAAATGAATCAATAAAATGAACTTTTCCTAAGCAATTGAAGCAATAAGAGTCAACAAGACGAAAGAACTGCGATCCAGCGCCACAGCGGTAGTATTTTTAGTATCGTTTCCAAACAAGCTATCCTGTTTACGCGAACGACGTTTCCCAAAAGCGTGGAGTGGTTATGCGACCCTTCGGACAGAAAACGATTTGGCTTATCCTTCGCGCAAGCATAGAGTAAATGGAAGCGACCCTATCCCGTTGACGCACGGCCACCAGAAGGCCGTCCAGCGGTTCAGGAAAAAGGGAGGACCGATTTCTCTCCCTCGGCCCTGATCCCTTTAAACTGGAAAAGCCTGGTGACGTAGCGCGCGAGGAAACGCGTGCGTGAGAACCGACGGAGCAGTCGTTTAATTGCGTCGCGGCGCGTAAACGTATCCCCGTGAACGTGAAGCCTGGAAAAGTGATCGTTGGTCCGCAGCCATGCACGCGTGACAACGCGGACCGCTAATTACTAGCTCCTCCGCCACTCCGGTCCCATTACCAGCCCTTACAGGTGCAATGTTGGCGACTAACTTGCCCGTAGAGCCGGCCGATCCGGGTTATCAAGCGCGAGTAATAAGGCCGCGGACCTAATTGACGCGACCCAATGCGTTCGCGCACCCTCGTTCCCGTTCGCAACCGTTTCATCCCCTACGACTGTTTACGCCGCCACTTGGAAATGTGTTGTGCCGCTCCGAAGCGCTGCGCGATTGACTTTGCTGTCTAAATTCACCAGCTGCCGTTAACACCGAACCTGCGGAGCATTGGAACTGGCAAACGTGTGCGAGTTAGGATCATAGCGGCCCAAAATTACATTTCCGAAAATTTAGTCTCGAGTTTGAAAATGTAATCTGTACGTTCTAAAGTATTAAAATGACGAGCGAAAGGAATTGTGAAGTTACTATGAATTGACTCTAAATGATCTTAACAATAAATTTTGTGCGTAAACGATGCGCATCTTGGTAAACAATTATGCTCCTTCTTTCTCGCAATTACGAAAATGTGACTTACGCCACTATGATTCTAAATCATTCGAATGTGTGTTGCTCTGTAAGAATGGCACGATTGAAATATATTTAATTTTCTGTGCCATTGTAAACATTTTTTAACAACAAACATGGAAACATATCTTTTACATATTTCGATGACTCACGCCACTTTCGAAATGAATAGCAAATCCTAGTCAGTGACGCTTACAATAAACAAAAATGGTGACAATGGACTTACTTATTTGCTTATGTTTCATATATTCTAATTTTCTTTATTACACGTACGTTGCATTTTTTTGTCATAATAATTACCGAGAATTTCATTTCCGTTTGCCAAACTTCGTCAATTTGAATGAATATTCGGCTGTGTTTCAATTTTATATTGGTGAACTGCAGGAAATAGAAAAACAATTCCAATACAATTGAAAAATCCTGCATGTTTTCTGTTTGCAACTTTTCTTCCATTTCTTGCAGCTTGTCGGTTGCAATATCGAATCGGAGCTCAGTCGAATATTCAAGGGTCGATTTCCCTTTGGATGGAATCTGTGCTCCGCGTATCCCCAAATTTTATCGACCCTCGGTTCTATCATTGTCTATATAACAAAAAGAGAGCCTCGGAATCTCGGGTTTCTGCTACAGAGGGTAAGCCATTTCGTTCCCGAGCGGCTACCCTCCCTTCTTTTGAAGTGGAGGCGTCAACACCCCCGCGACATACAAATATTTAATCGATCAAGGGTCCTTTTATGATTGAAACCGTTTCGCTCCACCCACGTCGGCGCCTATAAAAAAGTAAACTCTTCAAAGGAACCGCCGGCGAAACTTCAGTCGGATGAAAGCGCTAACAACAACTTATCCCCGCGCCGGCCATAGTGCAAATTAAATCTTCCAAAGCTGCAAACAGCGTTCACACAAATGCCCCGTTCGTCTCGGCGTTTATTATTCTCGATGACAGTTCGGCCGAGAACAAACGAAAGCTGATACGCGTATTTCGTACAGCGGAAGCGGGTCCACGCCTCAATTCTGAGAGAGACCCCAATTCGCGACACCGCGGAGGTGTCATAATCTTCGGGCGACGTTTCAAGAAATAAACACGGTCTCGCGTTCTATGAAAACAAGCGGCGGCGGCGGCGTATCGCAGTCGCTCAAATCGCTCGATCCAATTGCTCTTCGCGGAACGATATTCTTCGGCAGCAGGGGGAGGTAATTGGCGGAGCGTTTCCTTTGAATCCCGTTGACGCGAATCAGCCCGCGACCCCTTTCATCTCCCGCACGGTTCGCTCTATCGCGCCGGATAAATAAACAGGCGCGCGAGAGCAAAGAAACTCGCGGCCGCGCGAGTGGCCTGCGATTTAATTGACTCGTCGAGTTTCCCCTCTTCTCCACGAATTCACACGCACTCTAGCCGGTGGGAAGATTTTGAATAGCTCGATTCGCGCTCCTACCGACCCGCGGGATCTGCGGGCCCTAACTGTTCCACCTCGGTTACTCGCAAACTGTCTGCGTGGAAAAATCTTTCGGAAAATCCTGGTCGCCTCGCCTTCTCGTCCAGACGCGATAAGTTTTATCGAAAACGATCGCACGGTAATAAAATGTTACATTTTTTTATGTAAGAGTCGTGCCGAAATTAAGGCGCTCAATTCTAAAAGTGCTGTACATTGTACAAGAAATATCGGATCTCGCTATAATATTTTTGTATTCGGAGCTCCGTTTTCGAGGAAATCGAAAGCATTCCGACTATTTAATCCTTTAGAAAGATGAACGAACTTTGAAGTCGATTTTCTCGAAAACGCAGCCCCCGATGAAAAAATGTGATATCAAATTTGTTTCTTATTTCTTCATGTAGAATCACCTTCTGCTCGGTTGTACTACAAATTCCTGCCCACCTTGTATAGAAACAAAGATGTACACCCCTTTTCATAGCCTGAAGGGCAAATAAACGTTTTACTACTACAAATGTTAACGATTAATCCAATCGACCGTTTCTTATCGACGATTTCTCGAAACAGAAAGCGGACGAATTTTCACTGCAAAACACAGGATTTAATCAGTATACTGCGGATTTTATGCGCTTGTGACAAAAATGAGCGAGCGAAACATAAAACAGAGAAAGAATTTAAAGAATTCAAAAATGTTGATATATTTCTTTCAGTTTATTAAAATTATTCTGTTAACTATCTTATTTATCTCTTCTATTATCTAAAACTATTCTATACTATTAAACTATTCAGTTTATTGACGGAGAAAAGAAATTTTTGTTTGAAATTTCTGTTTCTTAAAAATGATGCGACAGATTTTGATTTTACAGTCTACATACGGTAATGTCTCTCTAATTGACGCTCAGATTGTGCACGAAAATGAACGAAAATATGGGAATAGGAGATACGATTATTCGAGCCTTGCAGCTCGTTTTTATAGTTGTTGATGATTCGTAACTGTAGAACGAGGCGCGCAAGATTCAATTGAATCGTATCTCCTCTTCCCAAATTGCCCATTTTTGTGCGCAATCTAAGCGTCAATAAGGGAGACATTTACTGTACTTTGATCCGCGGTCTACTAAATCAGTCTTCGGCCTAAAATCGTAGGCTACTGTTCCAGGAACCCAAGAGCCCATTGGTTCCGCTGACACGTTTCTCTTGTCCACCGTTCTCGTATTTGTTTTCCGGAGGTGTCGGGTTGCCGGATCCTGGGCCCCTTGCCGTTTGCTCTCGCCCCTTCTGGCAGCCGGCGAGCGACAGACCCGTCTCTGTTCCGTTCGTTTAGATAACACGCGAGCTCATTGTCGCGTTATCTGCTCGCGGCCGCGACGCTGACGGTGCTTGAGAACCTCGAACTCGCAGCACTCGAACCGTCGTCACCGTGAACGCAGCGCGACGTTGAAACAGAAGACGATCCTTGGAATTCTAATCACAATGTCAGCTAAAAGTTGGCTGCCCGAGTGTGCTGCGCGCCCCGCCGGGGGTTTCAGTTCTTCTCTCTGCCTCGAGTCGAGCGGATCGGTGTCGATCGTCGACCACCTTCGTCCTCGCATCGTCTCGAATCGTTGGATTTCGTCGATCGGATTCGATATATCACGCGAGAGAGAGCTCTGTGTTTTGTAGTGCCGGATCGATCGAGCATGATTCAGGTAGCTCGGTAACTACGATCGTTTCCGAGAGCGTGGTCTCCGCGAGATAATCGTTGCGTTCCTCGTTCCAGAGACGTATTCGGGGTAGCATAGCGCTTCCGGAGGATCGCCAGGAAAGGAGTTTTAACGGCAGCTTCAGGATAGGTCCAGCAGAGTGTTTAAGTCTGTCCACGAGCTTCTACCCACTGGGCGGGGACACGGTGAAGGGAGGAGACAGGTTCACCCTTGTTTTATTAACGACGACGACCTAATTAACAGTTCTATTCTTCTGCTTTCTGTTTTCGACAATGCGCTCCGCGCTTCGCTATTCTGCTTTTTTTTTTCTCCGCGGATCGCTAAAACGCGTCCCACATCCTCATGCATTCGCAATCGCGTCCTATATTCGACGCTTTCGAGCGGCGGCGCGCGTTTTCGTTACGCTCTGCATGGTGCACAAGTGGTTGCTTCTTTTTCTTGCCCTGGTTCTTCTTCCAGTGTCACCTCTATCTTCCTTTTCCTTTACTTCGCCTTCTTTCCGCGCTTCTTCTCCGTTTGCTCTTGCGACGACAGTCTCTCTCCCGCGAGTTTTCTTTTCTGCGCCGGTGTTCGCCAACTTTACGCGACGATAGTTGGCTTTTTCCGAAGCGGAGAACAGAAACTTTTCTTTTATTTCGCCCGAAACTTCTGCCGTTCCGAGCGATTTTCCATCTTCGCTGCGCCCTCGTTCAGAAAATTGCTCGATTAAAGTCGAGCGGCCCTTCGGAGAACGAATGTCTTCGTGGAAGTTAGGCTCGCGCGCAGGAAAAGCATCGAAAGCGATCGAATAGAAATCGGGTCAGCGGCGCTGATAGATCGAGGATGTTTTTTGCGCTTGTGAAACGCATCGCCGGACGATCTATATACTAATTATCGAGCGGAATTTGAATGTTTTAGAAAGTCGCGTTAAAAATTGAGCAACACTTCCTGCGCAAGTACTAATTTCATCGGTTTAAAATGTTCATGCCAGCGCTGAGCTTTGTGCAAATGTTTGTGCTCGGTGAATAATTTTGCAGGTGCGCAAACATCCTTCAACATTTCCACAGAGTTTAGCACTGCGTGACGAATTTTGGTAAATATTTGACGGATTTAGGGCAGCGCCACTGAAGTAAATGTTTGCACATATTTTTACCGATTAAATGAACTCTCGCGCGCAACCGTTCGTTTTGTTTTTATGTTATTTATTCAAAACCATTAATTTACATAGATTACTGAACAAGTGCAGAAGTTAACAATGTCCTCGAAGTAGTTGTCTAATCTAAGTGAACGTCCAATGAATAAATGATTTGACAGTAATTATTGGCAAAAGTGACAACGCGCGTTATTGGATCTGTAACGAAAAAGCAAAGCTTGAAGCAGACGGGTGGAATATACGTGTAAATAAAAAAAGATCTTATTGGTATATACAACGGATCACATGTTAAAGACGCACAGTTAAATTTATACAGGAATGTGCATAATTATAGACAAAGTTACTTTTACGTTTTTATTGATATGTAAACGAAAACTTGAGAAAATATCATATTTATATATTTATATATTAGAAACAATAGAAAATATCAAATTTGCATATCTTTATATCAGAAATAAAAATACTTTATATTAGAAATAGAAATACAAAAATTTGGTATTTTGTTAAAATTTTTTTTAAATATACAGGGTGTCCCAAAATTATGATACTGCCGGGAAATGAGGGATTCCTGAGGTCATTTGAAGTAACTTTTTCCTTAGTGAAAATGCAATCAGCGGCTTCGTTCACGAGTTATTAACGAAAAACACTGACCAATAAGAGATCGTGTACGGCTGACGCCCCGCCCTCGCGACCACTGCCGCTGCGTCAGACGGCCGGCGCGACGCGATACTGACCGCAAGGGCGGAGCGCCGGCTGCACAAAACCAAAAAAATATATATACAATTGAATATTTCTATTTCCCACTATTTTTAATACAGAAATATACAAATATAAGTTGTTTTGTTAAGTTTTCGTTTAAACATCTCTGCACATAATTGTCGCGGTCGGTTCAGGATACTAAATCAGGATACTAAGGATACTAAACACAGAAGCCGCAAGTCTCACGAAGCTGTTCTTAACTTTTCAAAATTAAACTGCAACTTTCCAAAACTAAGCTGTAACTTTCCAAAATTGAATTGTATCTTTCCAAAATGAAATTGCATCTTTCCAAAATTGAACTATGCGCCATCGAAGTCCAACTTTGGATACGTACAATTTAATGTTGGAAAGGTTTCGTGAAAGTTCGAACGGAGAAACAGGATATAATTCTTTTCCAAGATAGATCCTTGCGCTTGACGCATTTTCCGCTCAGCAGACTGGGCAGGCCGCGGCGGCGCGGCGCGGCGCGGCGCACCGGTAAATCGCGGCGTTTGATTTATTCAACGCCAACGCAATTAACCGGCTGTTATTCGAGATAGCCGCGACTCGGAGGTGGATGTATCCCTATCGTGCTTCACCGGACCGCTCTCGGTATCGAAGGCAGCTTGAACACAATACGATGTAATCGCTTGTCGTTCGCGGAAGGCTTACTCATTCCTTGCAACGACGTTCGTACGAGCGCGCGCGCGCGCGCGCGCACCTGCGACTAATCACCAGTATTTTTAGATGGGACCCTGTTCGAGCATTAGTACAGTACAAACTGGTGCTGCTCGTAAATTTTATCGTACCTCCAGGTGAACTGTTAATCGTCGTTACGGTGCGCTCGGGGCTCGCCGAACGCTCTTATTAACGCATTCGCCTGGCATCGTCGCTCTCTCTCTCTCTCTCTCTCTCTCTCTCTCTCTCTCTTTCTCTCTCGATAAAAGCGCGCAATACTCTCCAAGAATAATAGTTGACAATCTATCTAAGAGATCGCCAAAATAAATCTGAGCATTCGATATCATTTGCAAAATAGAGTCCAATTTGAGTCAGGGTTATGTCAAAGTTATCTCTCTCTTTCTCTCTCTCTCTCTCTCTCTCTCTCTCTCTCTCTCGATAAAAGCGCGCAATACTCTCCAATAATAATAGTGGAAGATCCATCTAAGAGATCGCCAAAATAAATCTGAGCATTCGATATCATTTGCAAAATAGAGTCCAATTTGAGTCAGGGTTATGTCAAAGTTATCTCTCTCTCTCTTTCTCGACAAAAGCGCGCAATACTCTCCAAGAATAATAGTTGACAATCTATCTAAGAGGCCGCCAAAATAAATCTGAGCATTCGATATCATTTGCAAAATAGAGTCCAATTTGAGTCAGGGTTATGTCAGAGTTATGTCTCTCTCTCTCTCTCTCTCGATAAAAGCGCGCAATACTCTCAAATAATAATAGTGGAAGATCCATCTAAGAGATCGCCAAAATAAATCTGAGCATTCGATATCATTTGCAAAATAGAGTCCAATTTGAGTCAGGGTTATGTCAGAGTTATCTCTCTCTCTCTCTCTCTCTCTCTCTCTCTCTCTCTCTCGATAAAAGCGCGCAATACTCTCCAAGAATAATAGTTGACGATCCATCTAAGAGATCGCCAAAATAAATCTGAGCATTCGATATCATTTGCAAAATAGAGTCCAATTTGAGTCGGCAAGACTCGGAGATTTGCAAGAAACCGTTTCTGAAACTCTAAGTCATTGAAAAGATTGATAAGTAGACTGCTGATCTGACGCATTCATCAAAACCAATAAATGTGCGAATGCACTGGAATTATACAAGAATTCTGGTACACTATTTTCGACTTACTAAACTTATTCACAAAGAAAATACATTCTCATCTAGTTCTCGTTTCTGACAATTGACTTGGCAAGTTTCGATTTCGCATAAAGATCCGCGATCCATCGATAAACAAATTAGACAAATTGACAGATTAAACAAGATAAAATTCTCGAAACAGTGACCCGTCGACGCGGCAGAATAATTTCTCAAATTACAGGACGCGCAATAAAGACCGATTAGTATCGTCGTCGAAGTTCTCTACGAGATCGGCAAGATTTTCGCGGCTAGATAGGCCTGACAACAAGGCCTGCGTGGAAAGAGATAGACGATAGAACACGAGATAAGGTGGCATCCGGCGACCATGGTGAATTCGCGGAACGCAGCTCGCCTTCCGGTAAATCGGAAACGCGTCGCGATTTTTCGCAGCTGCAGGCCTTTCTGCGCGTACAAGGAACGGTCGATGTGTCCGCGTTTATCGTGTTCGGCGCCGATAACAGAACGCCGGGATAGATCGCCAGCCGAACGTGGAACGAATCCCGAGCATTCTGCACGCGCGTTTCGAGCCGAACCGATCCAATCCGATCCGATCCGATCCGATCCGAGACGAGACGAGCGTTCAAAGCGGCCCGATACGCGCCATATTTAATAGCGATAACGGCTTGGCTAACGACCGATCGCGTCCCCGCCGGGCGATACCGCGAGTGATCCATGGATCGCGGGGTTCGATCATCTCTCGGGCTTCTTCTTGCGCGTCCTCCGTAATGTCTTTGGGTTCCCGTTTCACGCGCTCGCGAACTTTCGCAGAATTTCTGCGAGAACGGAGCAACGATGATGGAAACGTCGGCGGAGCTTCTTTTTTTTGCATGCTGCGGTCGCGTTGTTCCACGGTTTTCCATTATTCCCGGCGGAAGAATCGAAGCAGCGTCGCGTTGCGTGCATGCTCGATCGGATCTCGATCGAGAGTAACGGTGCTCGGTTTTTGCATTCAAACAGATCGATCGCATCGCGGCTTCTTGCCGCTCGTAAACGCCCGCGGAATTGCTTCGATCGTGTGGCAGGCGAACCCGAGATTAATTTTTATCGTCGATCGGAGAGATTAACGCTGCGTTTTCTCGTTTCGATCGCGATCCATATTTATTCGCGCTGCCGCGAGAGTTTCTTTCGGTTCGTTTACTTTCCCGATGTCTCCGAGAAAATTTGTTCTCGTGATTAGCTGTCTGGAAACAGATAAATTAGATACAGTTTTAGAGTATGAGATGAGATACAGATAATAGAATTCTTTTGTTAACTAGATAAATACACGATGAAATGTGTTGAATGTATAAAAAGATAAAGATAAACGAAATGGGATTACATACATAAGTACAATGACGAAACAAAAATCGGTCGATAAAATCAAATCATTTATAATTTGATACACTTTTATTGATAACTCGTAAACGTATCGTATATATTGTATATATTCCTTCATCTCGAGTCAACAATTCTTAACTCAAGGATTCAAGTTACGTGGACCAATTTGAAAGTAATTATTCCGTTTTAAAAAGTGCCCGAATACTTTGCTGACCGATCATGCGTGAAAAGTATAAGAGAAATCGATTTGTTAGGATTTGGTACACGAGAATCCACCTTAATTCGCGTTCTCTCGCTGGTCAATGTCTAGAATTCGAGCTCGCTGGAAAGTCGGAGAGCGACCTTCCCTCGCGAGACTTGGCGCTCCTTTCTTCTTCCGCTTGAATCGCCAATTTATACCGTCTGAACTTTTACAGGCGCTCGTTAAAGAATCGCGAGTTATCCGTGAAAATTACAAGCGGCGCGCTGCGAGCGTTCGTCTCAAGGAGAAACTCTTTTTCGCGCGCGCGCGCGCGCTCGGTTGCACAGAGTTGCGCGCAGTTGCACGGAGAGTTGCACGCAGTTTGTTGGTCCTAAGAAATCGGGTTAACGCCGGCACGTTCGCTCGACACTTGCTCCGCGGACAAAGCTGTTGCGAGAGCACGCATAATTGCGCGTAAACCTCCCGCGAACCGTTCCCGAGGAAAGTTCTATTATCTTTTTGTCCGAGCACCCTTTCTCCGACATTATCGAGTCTTTCTTATCGAGCTTTCCACCTCGAGGTTACAGGCGACGGGAAAACCGGCTGCAACGGTTTGCAGTTTCAGCATTCCTGCACTCGCCTGCAGACCGAATTTCAACTAGCCCAGCGATTCCTCGGGCTTCGGACCCGACTCGCGTTTCTACCGGGTTTTGCAATTTTCGAATGGCTACACGGATGCACCGGCTGCATTTGGAATTTTTTTTCGAGCGACGGGCTTCGGGCATTGAAACTTTGTGCACACGTGCGGCGATCTTCAGGGAAGACAGAGAAATTGATTGCAGGTGAAACCTGCAATTCAGTCGACGTTGTTGTGGCTCGAACGGAACGCGTTACGAGGCAAATAGGCGCGCATGATTGCCATAAAATCAATCGTTGCAGCCGTCCGAAATAAAGAGAATAGAAAACGCTATTAACTCGTTCGCATACGATTTCCTGCGCAACTATAATTAGGATTACTTTGTCTTCAACATTATGCCTTTCGGTCCAGTTAGCTCGACATTTTTATAAAATCTGAGCTATTTATTCAATGATATAAAAATTGATAAGTTAAGAGGTATCATATTGATACTTTATCGATCTTCACAAGTATTTAGAACAACTGATTCAAATCGTTAATAATTTCCTTAACAATCAAAGCAAATTTACATTGATTGCAGATTTGCGTTCACATGCTAGATTGTTTCATTCATTTATTCACGGGAAAAACCTTTTGATATAAGAAAAAGTGCTACTTAGGCAAAAACAAAATACACATCGTACGGTTAACATTCATTAGTCAAAACTGTAGAAGAATTTAAAGAAGATAAACTTTGCAACTTGTTGAAGCCGATAGAAAAGTAAATAAATCTCTGTGCATTACGTGCTTTTTGCGATTAACGCAGACAATGCCTGTTTTGCATAAAAGTCCGCAGTCTGTTAGCGACAGAATTAAAACAAACGACGAACAATAAAAAAAAGATTATAACGCCGGAAGTTCAAAGTTTCGATGTCTACGATAAGTATGCTCCGTTTTGAGTTCGCATGGGGATTAGAAGCAAATTGGATAATCGGCGTTTGGAATGTGGTAACCTGTCGTTCGGATGAAAACTCGACCGAGCAACGTTGAAATTGAAAATCTCGCTTGCAGTTTAGATGACGCTGATTAGCGAGCCGTTCGAGGCGGATTAGCGATGGATCCGCGTCGAGTGGACTCTGTGGGCGTTCACGTGTACCGTACTTGCATACCAGGCCAAGCGCACCAGTTGCACTTATTACCGGAGATTGTACGCTGGCTCTCGTTTACATCTTACATGGCCGCGCGGGGAACGCGAACCTACGCCAAATACGGCTGCAAATCTAATTAACTGCACTTTCGAATTATCTATTCTGCCCCGGCCCTTCGCCGAGCCATTTATAGCATCGTCGCTCTGAAACTCGGCACGGCACGTATTTTTCAGAACGCGATGGAACCCTTAACAAAGGGCGCACACTTTTTTTCCCCGATCCAGGTTTATCAATTAATCCATGAAAATCTGCATTCGCACGGAGATCCGATACTTTCAGGAATTAGGGGACGTCGAACGCTGTTAATAATTTTGCAGCAGAATATCAGGCATGATAAGACTGCTGGTAATTACGATACTTTCAAGATCAATCATTTTTGTTTCACGAATTCTGTAGCAATAAAATACGATGTCATAATATTAATTAAAAATATTCACAATAATATAATATTATAATCTGCAGCAATGCGATACAATATAATTTATAATATAATATTTATTAACGATATTTACGATATTAGAATATTATAATCTGTAGCAATGCGATCCAAGTTTTATTTGCATATAATATCTTCACCGTGTAACATCACTAGAATGCTGATTTTTATGGATTTATTGTTACGAGGTAAAACGTAAAACACAGCTGGAAGATATACGAAATTCAAGCTTATCAGTTATTTCCAACTCGCTAAAATTATCGAAGACAGGGAGAAACGTTTATTCGGTTCTCGTGTGCTGTAAACGATAAAGAGAATGTTTATTTTGTCGCTAGTAGCTGATCCGGGAATCTTCTCCAAATAAAAGGAGTTAATTATTCCACGAAAACCTGTATTCGCGCGAACATCGAAAACGTATTTTTCCGAGCACATTACGATGCTGAATTTCAGGAGACCGAACAGCTGTAAATGAGTAAGAGTCTAGTGGGTGCAGATATTCGAGATCGGTATTCCAGTCGAACCGGATCCGTCCATTTTTGTCTCGAAACCCGTTGAAAATCGCGGCAAGAGCGAATTGTCGATCCGTTTCGATTCGTTCGGATCCGATCCGGAAACCAGTCGCGGAACGAGTTTCCCTCTTACAAAGTTTCGATCGGAGGCACACGCCTCGACCGATTTACAGCCGATCCGGGTTTCCGTTCGCGTGGAAATCGCGTGTAGCCTCGCCGACTGCGTTGTTTCAGCGGGCTGGCTGTTCCCGATGCTCGAAAAACCGTGTCGGACGTATTTATTCGCTCGTAATTGCGTGAGCTTCGTTATCCGGGGAGCACGCGCCCGTCGATCATTGTACGTTTCTACGAGGAGCGGGGCGCACGCATAATTCGCGGTCTCTTTAACTCGCTTTGTACGAATTACAAACACATTGCCAATTTATTCGACATTTATTTGGACGTCTTGCTGCTTCCATTACAATGCGTGCCTCAATTAACACTGGGAAAATGACGGATCGCTAATTTTTGAATTCACGATTATGCAGATTGGAAAGATACGTTTATGAATTATTTATACAATATATGTGCTACTTGCGGCAAATATTACGACACTTGTTAAAAATCAGAATAAATGTCTTATTGTTACTTTTATAAACGGATGTAAAACAGCTGCTTTTAGTGCACCGTAAATCTAGTAATAAGAAATTGATTCAATCATTTTCTATGAAAGACTTTTCATAATTTCAAAATTTTGATAATAAATACGGATCTGGTCGTTACGAGATTTAGTGTAAACAATTTTGGTTTTTTACGTCGAGCACTTTTAATGTCTCTTAAGATCTTTAACTTTCGACGATGGATTTCTTCGCTCTATTTTTACGCGGTTTACGTGTGCGCAGCGAGTCGAATTTTTCTGTCGCTTATCGAGTTGCATAACCATCGCGGAAGTTGTTATTATCGGGAACTTATCAATCGATGAAATAATTTTTCGAGCTATGCTCACCGGAGAATGCTATCAGTGCCCCGGGTCGTCAGTTATCAGGACAAGTCGGCTGACAACTTGATCCGATAAATCGACTACTCGTGCTGTCGGGCTGGCCAACTAATAACGTGTAATCCTGTTACGTTTCGCGCTGGCAAATTGAAAAACTTCTGTTTCTTACCGAATCTATGTATGCGTTCGTTCGATCAAATTTATCGAGCCGTGCAAACTCGAGTTAGACGTCCGAGGCGATCATTACACCACCTGTCCTCCGAGGAGAGCTTAAATTCGTTTCGATAACTTCGCGATTCGATGTAACGAATACGACGGTATAAAAATTCCCAGAATGTCTTGCGCCGATTTGTTCAAAATCTTATCTAAAGAAACGAAGATCAGATCAGTTATTATGTTACATAAAAGTCTTATAAAATTTCTAAAGTTTCACTGCAGTCAGACAACATTTGCCCGTCATTTTGTATAAACATTATTTCGTAGAAACGGCTTTTGTTCATAAAACAGTCTAAACGAGTTACGTTATAAATTGGTGCATGCTGTTAGATCTTCTCAATATTCGTTTGTAAAATGCGCTTGGAATTAGTGATCTACTCATTTTTTTGAACTTTCTGTACATAAACATGTTCATTTAGACAATTCAACATACAGGGTGTCCCAAAAATGTCTCGCAATCCGAAAGTGGCGGGTTCCTCAGGTCATTGAAAGCAACTTCTTTCTTTACAAAAAATTTCTCCGAGGCATCGTTAACGAGTTATTAACGAAAAACAGTGACCAATGAGAGGCGAGCTCGGCTGGCGCGAGGCGACCGAGCCAATGAGCGGAACTGGGCGTCGTGCGCTGGTTGGCTGGGCCGCCTCGCGTCAGCCGTACTCGATTCTTATTGGTCACTGTTTTTCGTTAATAACTCGTTAACGGTGCCTCGGAGAATATTTTTGTAAAGGAAGAAGTTGCTTCAAATGATCCGAGGAACCCGCCATTTCCGGATTTCGAGACATTTTTGGGACACCCTGTGGTATAAACATACGGTGGTGTGAATAATTACAGACTCGAAGTAACTTTGACATTTTCAGTGATGTTTAAGCAAATACTTCTATGTTAGAAATAATATAACATTGAAATATACAAATACAGTTTCCTTTTAGTTTTTGCCTAGGTATCAGTAACAATATAAAAGTCATTTTAAGCCTATGCAATGTGACTTCGAATCAATATAAGGCAGCGACTTTGTCGATTTCTGTTCCCGATTCGATGCACAGTGCGCCGCGTGGATTAGAAGCGTTTATGAGTGAACGTACACGGTGTATATCTCTTCCGCGTTTTTTTTTTATGATAAGTAAGCAGTGGGCATCGATAAAATCATTCCGATATCGAGGGGATAAGATTCACGGGTCGATAGTAACGAGCGTGTCGATGCTGGAGCGAACGGGACGACAGAGCCGGCCGGAAACGAGAGGAGAAAATAATTATCCCGCGAACCGTTCGAACATCTGGGTATAATCGGTATTCTGTCGATACCGCGGAGATATCGAGCGAGCAACGCGCTCAAAGCGACCAGTTTCCATGAAACTTCCAATTGAAAAATCGCATCGTTCTCGCTGGCCGTGGACACGGAGCCTTCGAAGCTTTCCGATTTCCCGGCTCTCGTCTAGATTTCCCTCGTTTGTCCGGTTGAAAAGACGCTTTCCTGCGGTCTGTACGCTCCCGCCCAGGCACGATCTGCGCGCAATCAATGAGCCATGAATACGCATTGATTGCCGCCGAGGAGAAATTCGATGTCTACTCCATGCCTCGTGTTTTGCTAATTTTATTCACGACTCGCAGTGAGCCGCGGTCTCTTTCGTTCTCCTCTCCAGGATAATTCACAAAGTGATAGGCAGCACGAGTTTTACTCGCCATTGTCTCGCCTACTTTATTGTTTACAATTTCGCTCGTCGCTAGACCGCGGATTTCACGCAAAATAAAAATTGTCTGCATTAATTACAAGATACAGGAGCTACGCAGATGTTGATTTCGTTCTTTAATCGTTTTAATAATAAAATAAATAAAATAAGGTTAGGGATTAAACTGCTCTGATTAAACTGCTTAGAATAGTTTGTAATTATTTTTATTTTTCATATTTTTCATCAATTATTTTATAACTTTCTTTTCAACACATTGTTTGAAACTCTTTCAAGATGCGTTAATGTTTGATACACCTTGTCGAATACATGTGAAAATTTCAATTAGTAGAAATTTCATGGTCGGATAAGAATTTTAGCGGCCTCGAACGCAGCTTCAGGAATCTTTTGTCTCTGCCAATAAAACTCGGGTCCTTGTTTCGTTATCGTCTGTAATTGAAAACGTCCGCCGAAAGTTTCCGCCGCGAACATAATTCAATGATCGTCGCAGGATAGCGAATTCTCTCCGAAGTGCTGAAGGAAAAGCGTTAGTCGCAAGAGTTCGGTTCTACGATTCTTCTTCAACTTTCGTCCGGCTTTTCTTGCTGCTCTTTCTTCGGCAATCTGTCATGTCTGTCCTTCTCTTCGACTTTCTCTCTCTCTCTCTCTCTCTCTCGTCGACTCGCTGTTTGCTTCCGATACTAAAAGGCCAGATACTTTCAGAGACCGCCGAACCAGATTCCCCCCGTCCTTCCTCGTCTGTGAAGATTGTAGCGTTCGGCGCAGGGATCACCACTACGTCACAGAACCACCCTATTCTAGACGGGTGCAGGACGGGGCGCGACAGATTCATCCCTAGGTTTCGATCGCGCGACGATCCTGGATCCGGTGTGATGTGACGTAGTGGATCTCTCTGCGTCGTCCTTCCATCGATGAGGACGATCGCTTTCGGAAGAACGTGGTACTGACTGTCTCCCCTCCCGTGAAATCTGCACTCGCTCCACCACCATAGAGACATTATAAATCTTGTACAAATAAAGTCGCTGCGACGCGTAGCAGAGGAAAAGGCCGATTTACGAGCGCAAAATTCCGAACGCTGCTGATTATCGATAATTCGGTGTTACATGTACTCTATATACATATTAAATGAGCATAAAAAAGGGTAATAGAATTGAAATATTTTTCTTGTTTAAAATAGCGCAGAGAAAGCTACGTGTTTCAATTTTAGAATGCCAGTTCTAATTTACAATTACTCTTGTAAATTTTCTTTTTATTTACAAAGGTATAATTTTTAGAAATTAAATTCACAATAAGAACGATAAAAATGCAAACAATAATACAAATAATAATACAAATAAAAAGAAAACAATTGTTACAACTTGGAGCGTCATAATTACTACTGAAACAATGATTACTTAACCTTATAATTATTATAATTATTACTAATTATTGCGCACTCAAATTTGATATTTTTAATACTACTGCTTTACCACGCTTGACAATGATTGATTCGAGAAGTACAAATGTCGACTTTAACTTCTACGAACATGTGCGTTAATGCGAAAATTAGTATCGAGTGCCCACACTATGAATGATATTTTGACTTTTGCACTCTTAAATCAGCATTTATCCCCACTGTGCGACGTCGCTATTCTATTCGGAGCTTCCTAGATTTTGTATCCTCAGCGACACGATATTTATTTGCGACTGTCGTCATCGTTACCAGGTATAAATATCTTGACAACATCGAACGAATGTATCGAGTCCTCTGGACATTGTACGCTTTTATACTCGAAGATAGAAACTGCGAACACTATACAACAATTTACCCTCACTCCTCTCGTTACACGCATCCCGTTCCTCGCTGCAAATGAATGCAGCAGAGGAAGTGCACAATATACACGCAATTAAAATGACAATAAAATGCTGCACAATTGGGTGCAACAAGGTGCACGTAAGTTTTGCACAACTATTCACGATGCGACTTATTCTAACACTAAATTCGTAAACCAAAAATCGTAGAACAATTTTGTTAACGTGTCTATTTATTAATATTCAATAACATTGGTACCGCTATTTTCAACTTATCAAACTTACTAAAAGGAACAAATTATTTCTATTTATTGTTTCTCGCAATCGTCCAGCTGTAACTTTCTTAATTTTAAGAATTCAGACACAAGGTTTCGTCGATGTGCTTTTGAACTCGCATTCTTCAAGAAAACGTGTACAAAAATCGTTCGTTTTCAAAAAACGTTTTCTACTTCACAGTAGAATACGTTCATAATTATCGATCTTCAGATTACCGTGTAATAGATCTGTAGAGCAAAGATCGCTCGTAAGATAAAATCGTCGGGAATCGATCGCCGATCTAACGATCGATAGGAGGGTAGAAAGCGTTCGCGGTTCGAACTTCGCGTATTTTTCACGGGCCCGAGCTCGCCGGGAATGTGATTTCGACGCGTACGCCCGAAGAAAGAACTTTCTAACGACGGGACACGCCTCGTTTATGAGGAAAGTATCCGCGAGGATCGGCGGCGGCATGTCGATCTCTCCTAATCTGCGCGTGTCACCTTGGTGCGACGTACCTGTGTCGATCGGCGTCGATCCGCGACGATCGCGAAGGTGGAGGAAATGTGTCACGAGGCGGATTCGTTCCGCGCCTACGCGCCGCGAGACAATCGAGCCCGAACGGTGCCACGTGGATCGGCCTGGCTCGCGATCCAATTTGTATCCGACCTAATTATCGTTGTTCCCCGGCCGTGGATGTTGCGCCACGCCGACTCTCCAATCCGGAGAGCGTTGGCGACCTGCGGTCCTCGAACCTCTCGAACTCGGCTCGCAACCCGATTTTATTTTCGAGCCGGAAAATCGAGAGTCGATCGAGCGACCACTCGGAACAACCGGGTCAACCGTCGGCCAATTATGTATATACTAACAAGGAACGCGTTTTTTTTTCACCGAGCACCTGCGATGGTGCTGTGCGTAACGCGTTCGACAATTCCATAAAAATTTTCATCGCGACGAGAAAACTGTACCTGCAGCAAACTGTTTTCATAATTATCCATGCATTGTAATCGACGCCGAATCTTTGAGCGATCGAAGTATTATACTTTGACCAGATGTATTTCTGTCTTGATTAATAAATTATGTTGTCGCGTTTATTCTACGCATTCCTATGGTGGCATTTTTAATGAATTCTTTACTTAATCGTCAACTAAATTACTTAATTAATGACAGCTGTGTTAGAAGTCGGCTCTCGTTGGTCACTTCGTGTAAAGGTTGTTCCTTGGTAATTCGTTCATTCCGTTGCTTTATATATTATTTTTTTAACGATAAAAAGTTGCTTAATTTTTTGGGAAAATATTTCGTTATAAAGCTGCGTCCGAATTAAAGTTGGCACTCGCCAAATCAAATCGTTGGCGCATAGTTCGCGCGGCTCGATCGTCGCTCGGCGAGCCTCGGGCCACGCATCTTGCATCATTTCCGGCGCGTGTGTTCGATCGTGTGACCCGCGGAGGATAATTAACGCGGCTTCTCCGTTCTTCTCTCTCCATGTAGGGCTTTCGGTGGCCGTGCTCGGGCGATTTAAACTGTAATAAATCATGCCGCGATCCGGTCTACTCCGCTTCGCTCGTGTCGGCTCGTCTCCGCGAGAGGGTTTTCTTTCTCCCGTGCCGCGACGGGATTCGACGTCGAATCAGCTGCTAATTAAGCCGGACGGAAGCGGTCGTAGTCGCAGGTAGGTCAGTAACAGTACCGACGCGACGCGATTGCGATTGCGATTGCCATCGCACGCGTAACGACCCACTTTCCACGGGGAATTTCAAATTCGCGTGTCCGCGCTGGTACGCGCAAAAACGATCGATCCGGGGATCGAGTGCCTGGATCGTCCGCTCACCCGACCGGAGAAGAAACGCCGGTACAGTTTGTGAATATTGCGTAACTGTACGGGCAATCTCGCGCTGATTGGATGCACGCCGCTCCGGATCTGTAAAAACGAGAAACAAATTCGCGGCATTCGCGCGTTTCACCTCGGCCGTTGCTACGAACCTTCGGCGAAATGAACATTTCCCGCGCGAGATTCATTTTACCGTCGCCGAGCACCGACGTATCCTTCCCCGCGAGAGAATCTTTTAGCGACCTTCGACGCATCTCCGGCTCAACGCAGTAAGTACGAAGGAATGATACGAGGAACGAAGATAACCGGATTATATATATAGCGTGGTTAGCCATTTTTCTGGGCCCTCGAAAATCCAATTGAGAACGTTAAGGAGGCTCTGAATAATCCACCCGAGCGTGATATTGCTTTTGTAGGTGAAAACAAGGAAGAATAACGTTAAGATAAAGAGTCCATAAGGGTCGATACACATCTACGTGCTAAGGCTCGGGTCGTGCTAGCAGCGTGCTCGATTGAGAGAGTGTTCGCATTAGATGTGCGAGCATGGTGCCATGATCTCGAGATTAAAGTGCCTTGGACCGAGATTCGGAGTTCAACTTTTTATCTCTTTCGGATTTGTCAATGCAATTGTGAGCTTTTCCTGATTAATATAAGACCAAACACGATATAATTTTTGTAAGATTATAATGATTTTTGTGAAAAATATGAATATACTTTTCATATTAATATTAACTTAAATATTCTGGAAAACCAATGAAACGTCGACGAAACGAAAATTTATATTTTTGTAGTTTAAACACCCTTATGCGCCAAAATAACATGCGCCGTTTAATTATATAAAATAAAAGTTAAATAAATACTTATTATACTCGTATAGCTGTATTATATTTAGTAAATTATGCTTACGCCTTGAAATTAATGATAGAGCAAGTATAAAACATTATTCTTTAAAATGGGACGTCTTGAGCAATACAGTTATACTTTTTGAAAAATGATAGAGCAAGTATAAAACATTATTCTTTAAAATGGGACGTCCTGAACGATACAGTTATACTTTTTGAAAAATGTGTTAACACTACGAATTCAAAATTATTTAGTAAAATGTACAAGTATACTTTGCACTATAGCAGAGCAATAAATTTGTTACGTAACTTCGTCCACTAGTAAAATTACTGAAAGTAACACGAACTGGTACACACAAATGTGGCTATTATAAAAATCATATGAGTTTTTTATTTATTTTTTTGTCATTTTAAATAATAGGTAGGACGCCCCAATGTAAATCAAATGTAAAAATGTTTCGGCGTTGGTCGGCCTTGGTGCACGGCCCGAGCCTGGCACTTAGATGTGAATCGACCCTTAAAGAGTACTTTTTAATGGTTTGTAACAGTTTCATCCTCTTCATGCTACACCCAATTACATACGAAGGGGTGCGCTTTACTGTCGCGTTATTAGGTTTCATGTGATCCTTGTCCCAGAACAGAGCAAAGCTTGCTAATTGCTGGAAAATCGTGGCCTTCCTCTCTCGTTTCCAAAGGTTTCACAAACAACCTTGGACGAGTTTTGGCAAATTGAACTACGCTAAGCGCCATATCAATCGCTATACTTTCCGATCGGATCGCCTCAGTTACCGCTGACCGACGATGTACAGTTTAAAAAATTATATTCTTCTACATAAATAAATTTTAAATAATTTGGAGACCACAAAAGAATGCACCTAAATATTACTAGTTACGAAAAAAAATGTTAATGAGTATTATTAGAACACGGTATTCGCAGATTCCACGGAATGTCATAACGCGGGCTGAACGGAATGGAAGACAAAACAGACTTGGCGCTTAACACGTTAACGCATATTGCGGCTCAGCCCATATTTTCGAGAATCCATGGTTAGAATTCCATGGATCTGCTGGATCACGTTGGCGTGGAGTGAAAATAAAGAGCTGCGAATCAATCGCAGTGTTGATTCTCCCATACGAAACCGGCGAGCGCGCGTTAGCTTCGATCGAAATGAAATGTCTAAATTCATTCCGACTCGGTCCGCTAATGGCTCGCAAAGATATCATTTGTTTAGAACTGTTCCGCCGATAATCGGTTTTCCGATGGTAATTGCGTTCCGCGGAGCCCGGCAGTCGCGTTCCGAGCAATCGCGTGGAAACAAATTGAACGGCCGAGGCGTAGAATCGCGACCGGTCGCGCCGCGACTCGGTGCTCTGGATCGATCGACATTGGCACGGAAACGACACGCGGTTCGCGTAATTAGCCTGCAATTAGGCGCCAGGCGTTTTCCGGTCGCGCGTGAAAGCGGTGTCGAGGCGTCTCGGCGGCCGAGGAATCCGGGAAAAACGATCGCCGAACGTGACACAGAAAGCTGCCCGGAGTCCGGAACGTCCCCCGTCGATCGACCCTGACCGAATATCGAGGCCTCTCCCCGCGGATGCAATTTTCAGAGCCGGGAATGCCGTTAAGACCGCGTTTCTGTGCCTCCTGGTCACGGCTCCCCGGTCCACAGGCTTCTGAACCGAGCATTACGAGGCGAGAATGCACGCGTGCTCCGTCATCCTAGCCCCGAGCGAATTTTAATCGCGGATTCCTCCTTGGATCGTGTATGTGTATACCTATAGATACGGCTTCAGATAATTTCCCCGAAGCGAAGATGAACCATCCGCGTGACGTCACACGTGGCCAAGATGTATGAGCTATACCAGTATGATATACAGTGTGTCCCAGCATCGGTGGTACAACCGAGACGGGGATGATTCTATAGAAAAGATCAGACCGAAAATAGAGAAGAAAATTTATTCAGCATTTTTTTAAAGAGTTTTTGCATTAATTAAGTTAGTGACTAAATTACATGTCATATTTTCATTTAAATTCACTTTAAATCCATAGACAGAATTATGTATAAAACCGTCATTAAAATCTGTTCTCTAAGTATTTCATAATTGACGCGTAAAATGTTCGATTTTACTTCGAATTTTATGATTTTTACTTAGAACGCTGTATCATTAAAACCGAATAATATTTGGCCGCCTCGCGTCGGATAATCTCGTCTCTCATTGGCCACTGTTTTTCGTTAATAACTTGTAAATAAAGCCGCGGATCGCATTTTCCCTAAGGAAAAAGTTACTTCAAATGACCTCAGGAATCGTCCTTTCCGGGCGCTAACATAATTATGGGACACCCTGTATTAATCCTTTGCAGTCGGAGACGTTTTACCTCGAAATCCAAAATAGATTTTCTTGTACACAGTATTTCCATTTTATATAACCTGGTGCATTTTCTGCATAAGAAATGAAATTTCGTGACCCATGCAACAGTCATAATTTCAACAGTTTGAAATGCAGACAAATTTTTATAATATTAAAATTATTTTGAAACGTGATGCAGTAATCTTTAATGGCACGTTAGAGTCGTTGCTTGATTGGAAAATGACTAAATTGAATTTTGGTCGTGGAATTTTGTTGGCCAGCCCACTGTGCAGCGTGTCGCAGCTAGGAGATATCGAGTCGGTCGATCGAGCGGCCCGAAGAATGTCCATTATTGCGCCCTGTCCGGTCGCACGCGTCCGATCGGTTCAGAAAATATTCGCTCGTGGTTCTATCCTTGCTCGAATCGCGCGTACGTCGCGTCGCGTCGCGAGCGAGAAGGACAGCGTGGGTAGTCCCTTCCTTTCCACCTTTCCCGTGGGCTCCCGGTGCCCATAAATCCACGGCCGTTCGATTAACACGTCCCGGCGCTGTCCCCTTTTCTCGTACCGAGCACGTCCATCCCCTCGGCCGACTCGGGTCGACCTGGCGGCCACGCGAGCTTCAGCCGGCGCGGGAACGCGAGCGAGAACGCGAGCGGGAATGCGAGCGAGAGAAACACCGTGCTCGCCTATCAACGACTCGTTGATAAGCCACCTCTAATTTATTCGTTTCCTACAGGATAACTGCCGGCCGGCCACTGGCTGCCAGCAGGCCGACTCAATCCCCTGTGTTCCGCCCCACGGCCTGCCGCCCTTGCCCTTTACCATTGGCGCCGGCATTTAACCCCTTGCAGTTTCCACAGTTGCAATGTCTGTATCGAAAATTTAGACTCGTCGCATGCCGGTACTTATTCTGTTGGAAATTGGGCTATTGGATATAAAACACTGTGGATTACTTTTCGATACGATTACGACTTTATTTTGAAGAACGAGGGAGGAACGTCTTTTCTGCACGACTGGAAGATCGAAATCTACGATCTTCTCTATAACTATCTTCTCGATAAATCTAATCTCGCGCGAAATCTACTATTAATAGACTGTGATCGATAACTGCTGGTAAAAGAAGAAAGTAGAGGCATTCTACGTGCAAAATCCAGTCGAAAAGAAGGAATAAGACTTTTTTATTTAAGGCTGCAATTTCGAGTAAAATGAGCTGGAAGAATGCGCCAGGTTCGTCTGGCTTGTAGTGTAGCAAGAAGTAGAATTGCCATGTCATGGCCAGACGTGTCAATTTATTCCTATTCGATAGGAATTAATTTTGAGATCAAGTTTTCTCGAAAACGGAGCACTAAATGAAAAAGTAAATCGTCTATAGAATTTTAATCTTATTTTTATAGAATTAATTTTGTAGAATCGCCCACTCCCGATTGTACCATCAGTCATACTTTTATACTCAACAATGGAATTATCCATTGTTGTTGTTGTTGTACAAAATCGTAGAAATATTTGTTGTGAAGCGAATTTGCTCTACCTATGCACACCTGCGTGTTCCTCGCGGTGCCACACAAATTATAAAGATGTTCGTTCATAGTAGTTCGATGCATACACGAAATCCCGTTGAAATGTAGATAGATTATGTCAAGCTTGGCAAATGGGTTTTCATATTCTCGGAGGGAGTCAAAACTCGCAGAGATCAAAAAATTCCCTAAATCGCGGCTGGTGGTTCTCCATCCGTCGACGGAATCACGCATCGATTTTCTTACCGTTACCCCTATATACTGACAGAACGTCGGAATATGTCTGTCAATTATTTCGGGGAATTCCAGCGGAACTTTCCACCCTTTCGCTCGTCTTCTTGATCCGCAGGCCACCCCCGAATTTCGAATCTCTACGCGGGGAGAACCCGCTGATGCGTTCGCCGAGTATCGTGCTGTGGAACAGGCAAACAGAACTCCCCTAATTCATCTGTTCCCAATCTTCTCAGAGTCCTCAACCCCTATATAACCCCTTAATAGCAATCTAATCAGTTGCTCCTCTATATTTCTACGACAATGCCGTTTTATTATTATTATTATCGTTACTTATTTATTTACTTGTTTATTATTATTATTATTATCGTTACTTATTTATTTACTTGTTTATTATTATTATTATCGTTACTTATTTATTTACTTGTTTATTATTATTATTATCGTTACTTATTTATTTACTTGTTTATTATTATTATCGTTACTTATTTATTTACTTGTTTATTATTATTATTATTATCGTTACTTATTTATTTACTTGTTTATTATTATTATTATCGTTACTTATTTATTTACTTGTTTATTATTATTATTATCGTTACTTATTTATTTACTTGTTTATTATTATTATTATTATCGTTACTTATTTATTTACTTTATTATTATTATTATCGTTACTTATTTATTTACTTGTTTATTATTATTATTATTATTATCGTTACTTATTTATTTACTTGTTTATTTATTTATTTATTTAGTGCTTACCACTTTCTTTTAACGGTGATAAAGCAGCACACCAATTTCCACCGAAAAGTCCGATAAATAGGAACATTAAATCCCTAAATTCATTGATTTTCCAGTATTAGATTAGCAGTAAGTAATTCTGAATCGTTTTTACCGATTTGACGGAAATTCTGAAGCAACCTTAATCCTTGTCAGTTGTCCAGATCTGAAATATAATGTCAGAAGGGAAGTAATATAGTCTGATAAGGGTTAATACGCTGTCACATGTTTTATTCAGTATATAAATCATTCAGCGTATAATTCTAATGGGTTCTCTCACCCTCTGCACAGCTCTCTAGAACTAATTTTTACCGAATTATGATGTACATTATTAATAGTGCTATTATGATATACATTATTAATAGTGCAATTATGATTTACTTTATCAACAGTGCAATTATAATATACATTATTAATAGCGCAATTACGATATACTTCGTTAATAATATGAACAGGCGAAATGTTGCGAATAATATAAATATGTTATCTTTGTGAAACAACTGTGCGGTGAATCGATTTTTATAATTCATTTTCTCGCGAAGACGCGCGCGCGCGCGACTCTGGCCGCCGAAGCGTCAACAAGAAACTTCGAATGATCTCGGCAATTTCCCGTTTCATTCGATGGGACACCCTGTAGTCGCGCGGCGCCGCATTAGAGTTCTTTTATAAAAGCCAGCCGTGGGTAAATTGCAAGGCACGATCGGACGAGCGCGCGTCTCGCTCCGTTTTGCTTGTTCGTGGCCGGCAATTAATCACGGCTCGTTGCATCTCGTCCGGGAATTCGTGATTCGCGAGCCAGACAATAATCTGTAGCCGGTGACGGTGACAGTCACCGTGAGACAACAGTCTTCGGCGCCGTACGCCACTGCACCCCTCGTGTTTTCCACGCGTTTGCAGCAGATTGCAGCGGGTTGCAGCGGGTTGCGGCGTGTGTGCACGCACCGTGTCGGGTAGAAAAAGCCGCGCGAATGTTTGCGCGCGGAACTCACGCACGCACGCACGCACGCACGTACGCGGTCAAGCAGGCAGTCAGGTAAGCAGGCAAACAGGCAGGCAAGCAGGCAGGCGAGCAAGCGAGGCAGGCACGGGGTGACTCGGTGATTTACGAGCGGCGATTTCTCGTGCCGGGGCCCTTCTCGCTCGCCCGTCGATCCCCGCGATAGATTCGACGATCGGGAAGGCGTACTCGACGGATACGGACAGGATTAACGCGATGCCAGTCGATTTTCGCGGCCGACAACTCCTCGTCGGTTCCCCCCCTTTCTTCTCCCTCCCCGTCCGAGAAATTAATAGCACCGTCGAATTTGAGTTACTCGCGGTATTAATAAATTTCCGTGAATAATAACCTCCCCTCTCTTTCTCTCTCTTTCTCCCTACTTCGTCTCGCTTTCTCTGCAACACCGATCGCTTCGCGAACGAAAAGCTCGGGAATATCGAGGACGAATCGTTACAAAGCACCGCGCTGACACGTGCGATTCGTCATGGTGAATCGGCCGCGCTGATTCGTCCGAGAGAAGGAGCGTATCGACGCCGATAGCGAGCTGGATTTCGATGGATCTCCTCGCAGCGATCGACGGAATCGTTGCGAGACCCACGATCGACACGCTTCTCGATCCGCAAAGCGACTGGAACGAGCGAGCCGCCTCGAGCGTATCGCAACCACGATTCTTGCCGTTACTAACAAGTAAATTGATTCTTCGGCATGCGACGAGCAACGCGCCCGCGGTCCGCAATTAGCAAGCTCCATGCAAAATGAAAGTTTCCAGCAGGCGTTATATGTTATTCCGTTTGTCGCTTTCGCGTGAAATAGTCGGTAGCCTCTGACTTCGTTCGCTTCTCGAGATTATGCGAGACGCGGGAGCTTGAGTGCACCGGCGTCGTTCGTGAATTTGGAAGCTCCATGAATAGGTTCCACGGAGCTGGGACTACGTGAAATCACTTTTTCATAATGCACTTTGGAAGGTAAGATGGAAGAGAAAGTAACGCCGTGGTCTTTAACGTGGGTGGTTATTAAAACATCGTTTAGAGGGTAATTGCAAACTACGTTATCTCTTTCTTAGCATCGAACCTAACAGAATGACACTTTTCTGAGATTGACGGACAATTTGTTTAACGAGCACAATTCCTGGAGCCTGTCGGAGTCATCTTGAATTAGTTGCTGCTCTACTGATTAGAGATACACTGATAAATCTTAATATCGTCAGCTGCAACGAATAATATCAAATAAAAATGTTTTAGGTCAGAAGAAGCGTCTTGGATTTCGAATTAACATCATTTTCAATTATATTTTGTATTATATAATTTATGGTATATACTTGTCTTTAAAATGCAAGAAGACTTGTAAATTAATAAGGCGTTTTTATTTTCTCTTTACAGCGAGTAATATTTTAATTGACGAAGGAAATTTTGTTTAATTCTAATTCTTATAAAATCATTCTAAATCATTCTATAATTCTTATAATAATAACTCTATAATATATAATAATAAATGAGATATATAATACATAATAAGAGATAAAAAAGATATATAATTGAGATATAACAAATCTATAATCTATAATAATAAATGAGAATTGTCATGAAGATTCGTCGTCTAGTGATTGCACAGAGAATGTAGAACGAAGGAAATAATTTTGATTAAAAATTATTGACAGATGTTTTCTAACCCCTTTGATAAAAATAGTCATAAATTATTAAAAGATGCCTTTCGACATCTTCGTTGAAATAACTTCGAGTGCAAATGGATAATATAAAAATATGAAAGAAAATAAAAATTCATTAGCAGAATTCAATTTTGTCTCACAATTTAAAAAGTTATATAATCCTAATGCCCGTTCTGGCTCATATAAACCCGAAACACCGTGGAAGCGTGAATGCGGGGGCGTATGATTTTCGCGAGCCCGCGAACGAGGAGGGAGAACGACGCGACGCGTCCTTGCATTCCTGCTGTATCTGTTCGCGAGTCCTCGCAGTTTCTCGGTCCTCTTTTCTCGGTAAACGAAGATATCGCAGCCTGTGGGTGGAGAATTCTCGCGAGCAGACGATCTCGTCCTCTTGGAACGGTCGCGACGCCGCCGGCGAATAGGCGAGTTTATCGGGGGAGAAAAAGCGGTCGCCTAACGCACTCCCGAACGCGTTATCGTCGTTCGTTATTGCGGCGAACGGTTCGATCCGGCGGGAACGATTTAATGGCCGCTCGAATGCATGCGACTAGAAAGCGGCTGTTCTCTGGCTCGATCTCCGTCGAATAAATCGAGCATTGTTCGCGGCCGACCGCCTCGGTCCGCTTCTTTCTAGCCGCGTATCGAGAAAGCGCGTCGCGACACACCTACGCAGTCCCTGTCCTCGAAGTTTCGACTTTTCTCGGAGCATTTGCGTTTTCGTCCCGACACCAGACTTCTTCCCAAGCCTCTCTCGAGCCAGGCCCCAGTTTCTCAATTAAACTTGTATAAAGCCACGTTGTAATCCCTGTCCCTTTCGTCCCGTTGCTTAACTCGGAACTTAATCCAAGTCCATTTACGATTGACAAACTCTCCTCTAGGCTTAGACTTCCGCGGAGCCTAGGCTTCGACCTCCTCGAACCTCGAAACTTGTTAACTTTTCATTCTAGGCACAAAGTTGCAGCTGCCCTATAAAGTCGTCGCTGCTGTCAAGGCGTTAATCCCCTCTTCCCCGCCGTCCTATTTCTTTAATGCGGCCCCATGATTCCAAAGGATCCCGGGGACCGAATCCCACAATGTTAAGTTTTCATTTCGGATCGAAACTTCCGGCCACTTGGTCCCTTAATGCGCTTCGGGGATCCGAAGGAAACGGACTACGGTCTCGTGATATTAATTTTCAACTCCTGACCTAATTCTACCCTTCTGAATAAAAACGAAGATTGCCGGCTTCCTGGAAGTTGCAGCGAAAATGTTACGAAGTGCCGACGGATAAGCAGTTGTGCGTCATCGAAGGTTTGTTTGGATTTTAGGAGATATTTGTACGTTCATGGAACAGCCGATGGATCACCTGAGGAAAGGGGATGAAATATGACTTGGCCGCGTAACTTTTATAATAGTTTAATCCTTCGACGCCGGTGCCATATAAAGAAAATCAATTGTGCCCAAATAAGGTATTGCAATATTATACCGTTTTATTGATGCATTTATATGATAATGATGTCATGTTAATATTATAAAATTAATGTCATGATAATGTCATTAAGATCATAACGTTATTTTTACATCGAACGGGAGAAGAGTATTTATTGTGTCTCGTAGATCTGTATGTCCCATGAAATCCTAAAAATTCTCGTTATATACTAAATAATAATAATAATAGTTTATTGATGTCGGGAAAACTCTCTTCTTACATAGTATAGAGTAAAAAATAAAATATAAGAACGTATGTGGAGAATTAAATAAGTAAAGAGCTAAATAGAAAGAAAAAGAAGTACTATAGTATGACACGCTACGACAATTTTCGTGCCGCAGTAAGATCAAAGGGTTTAAACGAAGCAGAGACATCATTGAAAAAATCAAGAGCACCGTAGAAACTGTTAGAAAAGAAGAACAATCAATTTAGGCAATTGAATTCACCGTAAAAAGTGAGGTTAGATTTAGTTCGGAAAGCAACTTGTTAACAAAATCTTATTGTTACTTTTGGAAGTATTAAATGTGTTTGAAAAAGTGCATTTTGTCAAACTGTTTTTCCCTTTGACTGCCGCGTCACCCATATACGTGGGTTACAGAATTGTTTAAAAATTCATTTTCACGCCAATGCATTCTAGTTTCTCAATTCCATTAAGATTCGCAAGAGGTAAGTATGCCAAAAAAAGGTAACTGACGTCATATGACTCCGCTTTGCAATTTTAATTCAATTGTATTACATACTTTAATGTTATGAAACTCTTGAGATATTCGGCGCGGCCGTCGAAGTGTTAATAAGAGACGACTCCCCAAAAAAGGGCAAAACTGCGACTGTGAGAAATCTCTGTGGCGTAAGAAAATACACGTGGCCTGATCTCGGCTCGGTCGTGTGTGAATTTCGACGTTTTCCCTTCTTCGAGAAACGTGTGCCGCTCGAATACGGATGACACGGCGCAGTCAAAGCGTTAATTGCTCCCCGGGGGCCGCGACGGGCGTCCGCTCCTTTAAATGCTAATCCCGTCTGATTCGATATCGATTAATCCCCGGGGCCGATACCGACGCCGTCCGAGGATTTTTCTCGGAATCTGTCCACCCCGGCTCGATGAATATTTAATCGGGACGCGTCAAGGCGACCCGCGTACTCCGCGCACCGGCTCGCTTTTCATCTGAAACGGGCCGACAATATTTGTTACGTCACCGGGTCGAGAATGAATGAACGAAGAAGGCCGGCCAGAGCGGAGCGACCGGCACGCCGAGCCGCGCAGCAATGAATGACGCTGTTAATCGCGAATCTGGAGTGCGTACTACGCGTCCGCGTGATTTAAAAGGCCGTGCAACGGGAACCGCCGTACTACGGCCAGGGGATCAATCGCTTCTTAAATTCGAAATTTCGATCCATTATCCGCTCGTGACGCGCGATTCCATTGCTACGAACACTGACACCCGTTTACGATCTCGCAGGATTTAGAATACGGGTGGATGATCCGCTTAACCCAAGGCGGTGGCTGTGTCAATTGTGACCCAGAGCATTTAAATCGCTCACATAATCACTCAATTTTTGGCAATTGATTCGAATAAATTGCTGTTGCATTAGGAACGACAAAATGGCTAATAACTGTGCAAGAAATATCTTCAGAAATATGTTTTCAAAAATTGTAGAATAGAGATCAGAATTGTTATTAGTATTGTCGGCAGCATAGTTGTGAAATCGATCCGGCGTCCGATGATTAACATCGAAGAATTCATTTGTGCCAAAAGAATGGGCTATGATAAGTTTGTTTCATCGTTATATTTATAATAATTAATAATTTCATATAATATATTAATTGTTAGTAAAAATATCAAATGGCCAATGTAAAAACAGCTCGGCACAGAAAGTGTTAATCCTTGGATACGTTGGAAACAGTTGTGAGTAAATTGTGGATCTATGTGCAAAATGACAATTATCGAGACACATATTCGTAATGCTTGATTTGATTTATTGTTATACAGGAACATTGAATATTGTTATCAATATTCAAAATGTCGGGAAGAAATTCGACGAATGAAACATGAAGACTAACAATTAAAATTAAAATTAAAATTAACCATTAACTAAAGCATAGAATTATATCGTATACTTAACGATTAACATGTTACGATTAAAAAACAAAAGTTAGAGTTAAAACAAAAACTTAGGCTAAATCCATGAGATGAGTCTACGCAAAAGTAATAATATCGTCATTTCGTTCTACGATCCTTGGCTTTATTCATTAAAAATGTTTCAATTACGAGTAAGTGTAATTAATTAAGTAACAAGTGATTAGATTCTCTAGCACCGAGGAGAACTGCCGAGGCTTAAAATGTATAGTTTCCAGTTATTATTAATCTTTAATAATTGCGTACTTCGCGAAGGCTTGTTAAACTGCAAAGTCTTAAAATAATAAAATAGAAACAGTTCTCAGAAAAATAAACGATTAAGAAGTCGCCCATCGGCGATACTCCATGCTACGCATTGAGACGTAAACGTTTGCGTTCGTTTAGATAAGCTTCCAGTAAAGCTGGAATCGCATGAATAAAAAAGAGGTCGCCCACCGGTTATCGGGACGCGAAAGGAAAGTTGAAATTTGTTGTAACGCGTTATTACACGTATCGGAAGACAGATTCCAGGTGGATAAGACTCGCGGAGGAATGAAAATAAGCCGAGAGATTAATGGACTCGTGGACGAGGCACGAAGAATGACGAAGAGCCGGGCGAAGGTGAAGGGAACTTGAAAGAGAAAGAGAGAAACAGAGAAAGAGAGAGGGAGAGAGAGAGAGAGTGAGAGAGAGGGGTTGGTCGTGTCGTGGCCGAGGTTCTCAGCACTTTCACCGAATAACGCCGACGTGTAACGGTCGCTAATTGCTCCTCGTAATTTTAATTAATCTCCATCTGGTACCCAACCCGGCGGGAAGACGGAAATTTCTCGTCGCGGACATCAAAGGTGAACGAGCGACGCCTTCGCGCATCATCCTCGCGTTAATTACTGGCACACGCTTCACTCTCCCTAACGCCTGACGTCCAATTTCACCATGAATTTTAGTCGCCGTAATCGTCTCACCTGTTAACCGTGCCATTTTTCTAAATAACTGGCCTCAACCCCGTGAAAATTCGTTAACCACAGTCCCCTTTCAACGAATTCTCTTTGGGCACCTTGGGAACTGTGGATTAATTAATTTAAGGATCCTTCTCCCCAGGAAAATACTTAACTGGCTCGGTTAAAAATTCATCATTCAGAAAGCTGTTTTTCCTAAAAAAGACCGAGTCAGTTTTGTTCATGTACACGTATGTATAAAGATATAATATAGTAGCGTTGTTATAATATTATTATATTATTATTAATATCATATATTATAAATTAATATTGTATTTACAATGTATAATATTATTTTTGATATCATATATTATAAATTAATATTATATTTACAATGTATAATATTATTATTGCTACCATATATTATAAATTAATATTATATTTACAATGTATAATATTATTATTGATATCATATATTATAAATTAATATTATATTTACAATGTATAATATTATTATTGCTACCATATATTATAAATTAATATTATATTTACAATGTATAATATTATTTTTGATATCATATATTATAAATTAATATTATATTTACAATGTATAATATTATTATTAATATCATATATTATAAATTAATATTATATTCACAACGTATAATATTATTATTGCTACCATATATTATAAATTAATATTATATTTACACTATATAATATTAATATAATATATGTACAAAGCAAATTTTTAAACTGCATTTCCTCGAAAACTAACTCCCAAACGAATACAAGTTGTTCTGCATTTTTGTCGTACATTTCCTTGAGAAATCCCTTGGTGTCCACATGTGCATATCTTTCGGCTTATAATATTAAAAAGTATAATATCAATTACAAAATGCATCGTATCGATAACTGTATCGATAGTCACACCTCCGCGTCAATCGAGGCAAGGATTTGCTGCGAAATTTCCGTGTCGAGTTCGAATCGACCTTGCGGGACGCCGACGGGTTAAATTGGCAAGGAAACGCGGCTGACTAAAAGGTAGCACGCGAACGACGAGTTAACTGGTCTCACCCCGTTAACAGGTTAACCGCGGCTCGTTCCAGCATAATCGGGCATCGGTTGAAATGAAACGGGTTCGGAACGCGGGACGAGGAGAGGAGAGGAGAAGAGAATCGACGCGGAACACAGGTCGAAAAATTTCCGGGGAAAGTGCACGCGTCCGCAAAGGACGATGGGAACGGTTGTTCCCCAATTTCCCGGTGGGAACAATGACTCGGAGAAAGAAGGAGACTCGTCCGGAGCCGTCTGCTCGTTGCGTAAGGAGGCGATCCGATCGCAACGAGGAAATGTTCCTCCTCTTTTTCCTTCGCCGGGGATTGCACGCGATCTCCCGGTCCCATTCCATGCTGGAGCATCCTGACTTACAAGTTAACTTAGTTTCCTGTAGATCAGCGGGACATCCTGAACGCGATAGCCTCGAGAAGAACACCGGGTAACACGATCGTACTTTTATAATAGGAAACGATGCACGGTTATTCTCTTCCGACACGACGTATGTATAATGCAGTTTCTAACGATATCGATTTTCTTGCTCGTATCGGGTTGCGAGATGCGCAACGAAATTTCTTTATTTTCGCTGGCAGGCTGCGGTCGATCGCCTAGCGATCGTTGTCGGCTGCGAGACCGATAAAACTCTCTGAAAATAGATAACACGCGTTTCTACACGGTTTCGTTCTCGCGCGCACCGCGATCCAAAGGGAACGAAAAATCGTGCATCGAATTTTCTGGACTCGTTGTAAACCGGAGACTCTGATCTAAATGCCGATGACTGTTTCGATCGCTGAACAAATCTTGTACGCCTCGCGTTGTCGTTTGAAGCGAAGAGGTACGCAAGAAAAATCGTTGTTTCATCACGTCAATCGTTGTCTAATTCAGATGCTAATTCACCGAAAGAATTTTTTTAGCAAAATATGGCTCGGAGACGCGATGATGGAGGCTTCGCGCTTTCGGACGTGCTACAGGAAATGGCTGTCCGATTTTTTCTCGCGAAGTTACGATGCGTTGAACGTAAGGGTTAGGATGTTTATTCGGCGACGCGCGCTCGCGTGCTCTCGCGAACACGAGCCCGAATGCGAGCGTAAAACAGAGTAATCTGCGATAGCCCTGGCTTTCTAACTGGCTTTCAGGGGTTCGGTATTATTGTTTAAATACGGGTCTCGGCGACGACGTTAACGACAACGATGCGGATCGGCTCGGCTCGTCCCGAGCCGCGGAAAAATTGGGTCGCGATAACGCGGCGACGCCTGCACACGCGAGCCTGGAATTACATCGCGAGCCTTTTTCGATCAGCCTTATGTAAGAGGACTCGCGGTAATCTGCAGCCGATAGGGGCGGCTTGCCTTGTTGCGCCGTTTTCGATTTTTTCGCCAGCTTGCATAATCGGCTTGGAAATCGTTAAGACCAGCATACGGACTCTATTAACGCAATCGTCGTCCAGAGGAAATGGTTCTGCGAAGTGGAAGGATTAACGATTCCCCGGTTTCCAACTGCGCGAGCAAAAATCGGACGACCATCTACCTGGGTCCATTATGCAAATTACAGATTATACTTTCTCCACCCTGAATTACTTTTCCTTTCGCGGACCTTCTCTGCCTTTGAAAACCGATCGGCGAGCCGAAGCTTCTTCGCCGAGGGAAATCTTTTTATTTATTTCTCTATTTATTTAATACTTAACTTAGCCCTTTATATTGTACAGGTACAAATAAGAAACGAATGTTATATGAACATTGGCTTTTAAATGCTTTATTAAAAAGTTCGAACAAAAATACACTGGCTCTAATAAAAATAGTGTAATGGTTACTATGCTACCAGTTGCCAATTATACAGTAAAATCAATTTTTCGTATATGCCAGTTCTGCAAGAGGATGTTACTTTCCTGTAAATCTAATAACTCAGCGTTTGCTTGAGTTTGCTTCGTTTCCGCTTTCTACAAATCCGAACGCGTCTGTAGAGTTAAAAGGATTCAATTAAATCACGCTGAGATTTCAGATCGACGTCTCGTCTTATCAACGCATCCTCAAACTTTGTAATACCATTCAGCGTAGAGCTCCAGGTGTAATCTTGACACACAACGTTCGATCTCATATTTAATCTGATTTAACGATCGCATCATTTTAAATCATTCGATACCGCGCCTTTCGCAGGTTGAAAGTCACTCGAATAGCACGCCCGTCGCGTCGCGCAATTATTGCCGTCCACATCGAGATCTCTCGAGAGGAATCTCATTAGTCGGCGATCCGGAGCGTTGACAGGAAATATCTCCGGTCGGCGGTTACAAAACGTTACGAAATGATACGCGACCGGCCGCGGTCGGAATGAAAGGGGAACACGATCGCGGAATTACTTGTACCCGTGCCCCATTCATCGAAGAGCCTCCCCCCTCTCTCTCTGTCTCTCTCTGTCTCTCTCTGTCTCTGTCCCTCTGCCTCTCTTGTTCGCTCCCTCTCCCCGGAGCAGACTCGTTCCCACGACGAATCACCGGCCAGAGCCGGTCTTTCAATTACAAAGTGGACCCGCTAACCGGTGAATTCCCGCGAGCCAGCGAATTCAATCGAACGATTGCTCGGAACTACAAAGTGCCATCCCCTATTGAATTTCCCCGTGTTCCTCGTCGATTACGTTCGACGTTTGCGCCATAGCAGCCGCGTTACCGGCCGAACCAATTCCGACGATCAAATATTTTCTAACCTCGACTGCCTCGATCCCGACGGATGAATCGGCTTCTCGAACTGCGCGATGAACTTCGATCGACGCGACGTTTTTGGTCGGACTGCAAATTTCGTGTAAGCGGTAACAATAGAGTGTAGGAGCCATCGAAAAGATTCGTGGGAAAATTCTGAGGCAGATGACAAATATCTTGGCGACAATGAAGCAACAAGGTTCGCGATAAAAATTACAGGGTTGATAAAAATCCTGCCAAGACAATTCGAAATATATTAGGTTATATATTAGGTAACAAAAAAATGTAGGAGCCATCGAAAAGATTCGTTGGAAGATTCTGAGGCAGGTGACAAATATTCTGGCGGTAATGAAACGACAAGGTCCGCCCTAAAAATTACAGGGTTGATAAAAATCCTGCCAAGAAAATTCGAAATATATTAGGTTATACATTAGGTAACAAAAAAATGTAGGAGCCATCGAAAAGATTCGTTGGAAGATTCTGAGGCAGGTGACAAATATCCTGGCGGTAATGAAACGACAAGGTCCGCCCTAAAAATTACAGGGTTGATAAAAATCCTGCCAAGACAATTCGAAATATATTAGGTTATACATTAGGTAACAAAAAAATGTAGGAGCCATCGAAAAGATTCGTTGGAAGATTCTGAGGCAGGTGACAAATATTCTGGCGGTAATGAAACGACAAGGTCCGCCCTAAAAATTACAGGGTTGATAAAAATCCTGCCAAGACAATTCGAAATATATTAGGTTATATATTAAGTAACAATAGAATGTAGGAGCCATCGAAAAGATTCGTGAGAAAATTCTGAGGCAGATGACAAATATTCTGGCGACAATGAAACGACAAGTTCTACGATAAAAATTACAGGGTCGATAAAAATCCTACCAAGACAATTCGAAATATATTAGGTAACAATAGAATATAGGAGTCATCGAAAAGATTCATTGGAAGATTCTGAGGCAGGTGACAAATATTCTGGCGGTAATGAAACGACAAGGTCCGCCCTAAAAATTACAGGGTTGATAAAAATCCTGCCAAGAAAATTCGAAATATATTAGGTTATATATTAGGTAACAAAAAAATGTAGGAGCCATCGAAAAGATTCGTGGGAAAATTCAGAGGCAGGTGACAAATATTCTGGCGACAATGAAACGACAAGTTCTACGATAAAAATTACAGGGTTGATAAAAATCCTGCCAAGACAATTCGAAATATATTAGGTTATACATTAGGTAACAAAAGAATGTAGGAGCCATCGAAAAGATTCGTTGGAAGATTCTGAGACAGGTGACAAATATCCTGGCGACAATAAAACAACAAGGTCCGCGATAAAAATTACAGGGCCTGTAAAAATCTTGACAAGACAATTCGAAATACATTAGGTCACGCAAGGGCGCTGCGAAGGCCGCAGGAAAATTGCATTGTCGACGAAACGAAATGCACAGTTAACGCAAACACGATAAAGCTCTAGGAAGCTCGGCAGGATGGTGCGACGGATTTCCGAGCGCGAAAGGAAGCGGGGGTGGGAGCGAAGGTTAACACGAGAACACTTTCGTGTTAGAACGATTTCTTTTGTTCGATCGCGTGAACGATCGTACCGGACGTAACAGATCGCGTGATCGCCGGCACGGACGGCTCGCGAACCTTGCCGGATCATGGATCATTCGCGACGACGAATGGGAAAACGCTGCTGCGGGGGGACAAGGACAGAACGAGACCGGCGTGGACAGTATTACAAAGTCGGTTATGCTCGTTATTATAGCGTGGCAGCGGGACTGGTACACACGAGCGGAACTTTTACATAATGCAACAACGACGACGACGACGACGGGCTGCGCTCGCAGCTCGCAATTCGCAATTCGTGATTCGCAACGGACGGGTTTCAGCCATCGCCGAAGAGAGAAGAGGTGGATAGGCTGCAGGGAACGGTAGGTGGGTGAGTGGGTGACTAGGTAGGTGCGCGAGATCTGGAATAGTCGATTTCTATTCTTCGCGGCTGCCTCATCGACCGGCCGCGCGTCGTTTTCCAAAGGCGATCGAGCGCTGGAAAACAGGCTCGCTTCGGGAGACCTTGAATTTTCATTTCCAGCCGGTGGAATGTACTCTTTGATTCCTTCGGACGATTTTCTGCAGTCAGCGCAAGCGGAATCGATCTTAGAACGTCGAAGAAACGTGTAGGTCTGTAGCATTTTTCGTCGACGCCTTTCCTACAGTACGGCTTGCCCTAGCTCCAGCCAAGATCGAGATAACACCCACAGATAATTGCGTGACTCACTCTGCAGGTCGACTGTGTGCAATACCAAAACCGCTCGAATCGATGGACTACGAGTCCTGGTGCAGTTATAGAACATTCACAAAGCTTCCAAATTCAAGCAAACTTTGTCGCAGCGAAGATCCGTGGAGAATCTTTTGGAGAAGGCAAAAATTTCTATTCTTATTGAAATTCATCTTATAGAGGGTGCGACCGAGTAACATGTACAAGAGAGTAATTTCTTATGAAAAATCGTATAGCATATAAGTCATCGAGATCTACGAGAGGCATTTTTTAAAAGTTAAAAACGAGAGTTTTCTATTTTTGTCAAAATTAAAGAAAAGGCATTTTAGTCATCGTCTATTAGGCTAATCATTTAAGAAAAAATTCAAGTCGCTTAGTCCAGTTTAAAAAACGTTATTGCGTTTTAAGAGATGTACGCTCAATTTTGTGGGTAACTGTACGTCGTTCGACGAGCCGTAAGTGCTCTTAGCTGTAAGTGCATATGTATGCACAAAGCGAATTTACAAACTTGATTTTCTCGAAAGCTAAGTCACAAACGAAAAAAGTTATTCTATAATTTTTACATGTTTAAACCGACGGAACCCTGTATAGATCCATAGAAAAAGAATTCCATATCCCATCGTTTCAGATTTTTTAATTTCCCAATGATAAATTCGATTTAACTAAATTGTGTAACAGAGTACAGTAATTTCTCCCTAATTCGCGCTGAGAGCCTTGCGCCTCGTTTTTATAGTTATTGAAATCGGTAACTATAAAAATGAGCCGCAAGGCTCGACTAATAGTATCTCCTCTTCCGAAATTGTCCACTTTTGTGCGCAATCTCAGCGCGAATTAGGTCGAAATTATTGTACTCGAGTAGCTCGAGTATCTATGCCCGAGTACTCGGGTGTAATATTCGTTTAGCCGAGTATCTCGCGAGCAATCCGGTTGCCCGGGTATCCCGTAGATCACAGCTGAAGTTCGGAGCTGGGTTTTCGAGCCACCCGGTGTGTACGGGTCTTAAGCGAAACAAAGTGGCTCCGTTACGCGGACACGGGTTCCCCGACGCCCGGCAACGGAACGGCTAATTACCTAGTAGGCCGACTCGTTCCTTTTGCTTGGAAACCGATCCGCAAATACGACGAGTAGCGGAGCACGCGTCTCAAGTACGAATTGCCGGGTTCTCGGTAGCCGCGGCAAGATCAGGTGCAGAGGCAAGATCACGCGTAAGCCTGCTCACGTAAGAGCTGAACGGGTCCGCTCCGCATCGCTCCGCACCGCTCCGCACCGCGTCGGGATAATTGCGTAAGGTGAAATTTCGCCGGAAGGTAGATCACCCCGCGAGACCGTTCGCTCTCGATTCCGCTGGGCCGGCTCGCTCGATCGGAGACGACGCCGACGCCGGCACCGACACCGACACCACCGGCACCGGCCGAGAGGAAAACCACGATGGAGAGGAGCGTATCCGCTCGAGATACGACGCGGCTCGAGACGCGTTATCAATTTTCCTGGACGCCACGCCGCGCCGGTGAAGCTGGTGTGCGCGCCCGTCTCGTTAGACATCCGATGCCCCGTCGCTGCCGCGTGTCGAAATTTTTCTTTTGCCCGAGATCGTTAACGTCCGATCGACAGGTAAAACGAGTCGATCGCTCCGGCAAACTAGTTCTCCGATTGCCAGCGGAAAAATTCGTTGCGCGATCGTTCGCCGCCGAGCAAAACCGGTGTTTTTCTTCCTCCCTGTATCCTTAACCCTACCACCGCTGTTTTTCTGCAGATATTACGCGGCCGCCAGACTCGTGTTTATGATAATGGAAAATTTACTTCTATCTGATCGAGCATGCACCCTGGCGACGACGCGTCCGCGCTCTCGGACTCCCGTCGTCTTCTTTCTGCTCTCTGCCCGATCCGAAACGTTTCTTCGACGTTTCTTTAATCCGGCCGGCTAAGCTGGATTTAATTATTTAGACTTCTCGCCATTTTTGTTGTACGATGCGAGCTTGCAAGAAGTGAGTTTATTCAGTAGTTTCTTGCGAATGAGTCTTCGTAATGTGAACAATTTGAAAATAATTGGAAGACCGTTTTGGTCAGCGTGATCTAATCGAATGAGATGAATTCT
This sequence comes from Megalopta genalis, assembly GCF_051020955.1. Classification (NCBI taxonomy): domain Eukaryota; kingdom Metazoa; phylum Arthropoda; class Insecta; order Hymenoptera; family Halictidae; genus Megalopta; species Megalopta genalis. Next base: position 12,688,570 of record NC_135015.1, on the reverse strand, counting down.
GCTTTTTCGCGTGTCTTCGTTTAATTATAAATAACAGGAGGATCAATTTTTATTTCGATTTAGAAGGAATGAATAGCATTTGTATCTAGTAGATTATGTATGAAAGGGAAAGTTTCGGGCATTCTCTTCCAAACTCGAAATTATACGGAGTATTTTTCGGAGAAATGCGCAGTGGCCTGGAACGCAGTAATTTTCGCCCCCGAAAAAAACTATAAGCAGTAGATAAGGACCACGTTCCTTTGCTCGTCGTTTTTCAACAAAGTCACTTAAGCGGTTACAGCTGCGATATTTTCTTAAAGTTCAAATTGTAATCATCTTTGTATTATTTACATGTTAATTAGAATATGCCTGTACCGTAATTAAATAACAAAAATGGATGTAGCCTTAAACGTCAAGATATAACACAAACTAATATTTTAATGCTCTATAACACTAAATCGTAAACGAAATCGAATATTTTAAACTTCAATTTCAAAGTTTCAACTTTATAACCTAATATTATACTATATAATGTATTATAATATAATTAAATATAATATAATTATATTATAATATAATAAATATAATATAATATTATATTATATTAATATAATATATAATATATAATATAATATAATATAATATAATATAGTATAATAAATATAATATAATATTATATTATATTAATATAATATATAATATATAATATAATATAATATAATATAATATAGTATAATATATATAATATATTATATAATATATTATATTATATTTATTATATTATATTAATATAATATATAATATAATATTATATAATATTATATTATATTATAATATAATAAATATAATATAATATATTATATAATATATTATATATATTATAATATATTATACTATATTCGCAGTTATCTAGTGAAAGTAACATTTCCTTTATCGAAGTTTCAAAGGGTTATCGGTCCATATGAAGAAACATTTCGTCGAAATATTAGAGTTGTGAGACTCATTTCTGACGAAAAATTCTCGTTCCAGAGCACCCTGCAGTGTGGAGCATTTTCGTTGGACAACAGTGCTGGGTTTCGATAAATGAAATTTGTCTGAACACGGAACAGAAAGGGGAGGGGAGGGGACGAGAATGGACATCGGACAGGAAGCGCTACAACGACGGTTTTCGTGGAGCCCGTTTTCTCCCGGCTCTCGCGCGTTTTCCCTTTCCATCGGCGAACCGGAGGCTTCTCCCTCGGCGCGGCGTGTAATTGGGAAGTTCCCGGGAGAATCGATCGATCGATACCGCGGCTGGCGTCGTCGCCAGTATCCTGTGTGCGGAACCTTGGAATTCCGCGGATTCCTGCGGTACCGTTCGGCGCACCCTACGTACGCAGGAGCTTCTTTCGACAGCGTGCAGAACTCTACCGAGATATCAGTGGCGTAGGCAGAAGTTGCAAAATTGGCCGCGATATGCACCAAATTCGCTGCGTTATCGTCATTCTTATCGCCACTTCGATTCCTTCTCACAGAGGAATTTTCTCGAACTTAATCGTGTCGGATTTATGATAGAGGATGCATATAACTAGACTGCGGATTTGATGCATTTACAAATATAAATTGGTTGGTGATATTTAAAGCAACGAACATATTGATTTTTCTTTCGTGTAGCCGCGGATTGCATTTTCGTTAAGGAAAATGTTCAAATGATTCAGGAAGCTTCCATTTCTAACAAAAAATACAATAATTTTGGGACACCCTGTATACTTATTACATGCGTTATACTTTTTCTTACTTTCCTTCTTATCTTGTATTACATTTGTATACAGGGTGGACCAGAATTCGTGGTACAGCAGAGAGCGATCCTACGTGAAAAAATAAAAAAACAAAAATCGACTTCAAAGTTTGTTCATCTTTGTAAAGGATTTAGTCGTCGTCTATTCTTTTAGCGACTGAAATTATTAAAGGATGAATGAAATTTGTCGTTCGAACGTGTTAACAAAATAATAATTTTCTACGACTATTGTAAAAGGTATTGGAAGTTCCTTTCTGTCTTCATTTTTGTTTCATATTTCAAGAATTAAAGTGGCATCGATAACTAGAGGTTGTTAGCGACTTAATTACTTTAATAGACCGAAAGTGCAGTAACGATACCCTGCAATTCTTCCACTCCTTCCACCGTTTATAATAGCAGCCATTCATTTCCGTCGCAAATGCATGCGATCCAAATTTCGTGCGACTGTTATATTATCTATTACCACGTAATAATTCAGAGCACGTCCATTCGCCGCGACGAGTGTGAGAATAGACGATAAAGAATCGCGTTTTCCTCTGTTCATTTCAACGAACTATTAATAGTGAGCATCGCTAACGTATAATTCATACGATATTCCGGAAGGACGTGGCGCGGAAACGCGTTCAAAACGTGACTCGGAAAGGAAAATTGCAATTGAAATTCATACGAAGTAAACAGAAGATACCGTATTCCATTTGCTAAACGATCTACTACAACGTATGCAGGTTATCGAGATAGGAGCCTGTACAAAAGCTAATGCTAATAATTGCGCAGAGCACGAGGACAGGGTAGAGTATAGACAACTATTAGCTTAACAGGAGCCGGTGCGATAAGTGCTAGAAGCGGTGTTCCAAGCTCTTTGTTTCGCTAAAGTAGACACAACAGACTCGTGCAATTTTTAACTTGTTAGCATAACGATATAGCTCAGCGTGCCCATGGAAATTTAGTGTTCGAAGGTAATTTCGATAACGAGCTGATGAAATATTGCTGACTGAACGAAGAACAGAAGCATTCCAGCTCGTGAAAGTAACGAGCAGACCGCGGATCTTTATGCATTTATGGCGTGTGCAGATTTTTCGTGTGCAAAAGAGCGAATAAATTAACAAGATCTGATAGCATTTTTATCGTTTTTTATTACAGTAAGTAATCGTTCAACCGACGAAGGAAATTTTTCTTCGATTATAATTTTTGCGAAACAACGTATGAAAGTGAGAGTCTGCATAAAAATCCGCAGTCTAAGATAGGAACGTTCTAAATAAATTCAGTCTCGCCATTCTCACGAAGCGATAAGAACACGTTAATTACTTTCAGAACGCGGTAGTTTCAGTGACAAATCGAAATAGAATTCTACCAGTGCTTCTATCAACAATATTTAAACATTGAAGCGAAGATTAGTACAGAGTAAGTATAAATGATTTATCTGGCATAGGAATTTATTAATGACAAAGAAACGTTGATCGGTGTAGCTATGAAAGAAATCGCAGTGCAAGCTGCTAAATTGAGATAAATTGTTCTCGAGCTTAGTCTTCCAGGTCCTCCGGTTCCGCAGGCTTCCGAAATGCGACCGAGAGATATCGCAAAACACTTTCCTTTACTGCAAAATTTCCGGAAGAGGCGCGGGGGGAGCCACGGTCAAGTTTTACGGGTTCGCTTCCCAGTAAGCGAGAGCTATATCCCCGATGGGGCAGCAGACAACGATAACATATTCGGTCATAAAGACTTCTGGCGCCCCGTAGTTCGATGGACGACGGTCTCGGGACATCGTCCGCGGATAAGGTCGAGGCAATAAGTAAAGTCCGGGACTGCTGTTGGACCTGAGAGGACCTGAGAGGACCTGAGAGGACCTGAGAGGACCTGGAAGGACCTGACAGGCTGAACGATCAAAGTTACGCGGAGGATATATCTCCTCCCCAGCTTCGGATCCTCGACGGAGCCGCTTCGAACCGCCTCGAACCGACGCACTGTGGTCTGGGAATTCGCTTTCTGTGACCAAAATTATTTCAGCGTTTTTTCAAAGGTTTAAGATTTTAGCATGGCCCGATTCCAGCTAGAATGTTATTAAGTCAAAAATATGTAGCAATTGACTGCGAGTCTTTATGCAAAACAGAAGCTTTCCGTTCCCTTTGTACGTTACAAGAATTAAATAAATATATATTTCATCTTTTAACAGTTTTGTTTTCTGAAAATAACGTAACAATATACAACGATAATTCTTCTGGTGTCGTTGCTGTACTGAATTCAACTTACCCTATTTTTGCCATAAGTGTATAAAATCCGCAATCTAGTGATCACATAGAAAACATAGAAAATTTGTATTAATTTGTATTAAAAATTGTTAAATGATGTCCATTAAGCCCTTTGATAAAAATAATGTTAAATATTAGGTTAGGGAATAAGTTCGTAGCGTTTTTATCAAGCAATTTGAAGGCGATTTTCTTTGTTGTTTTCCTTAAGCTCGTGAGGCACCCAGGCTCCCAATTTTTCGGCAAAAAATGATTGAGAATCGTTTTATGATCGCAGTTCCTTTTTTCGGCCAATTCACGACTTGTTTGTTGACCGTTCTCCTTCAAAAGTGCTTTGAGGCGCTCTTCGTCGAATTCAGAAGGTCTTCCGCTACGGGGCGTGTCGTCGACGTCAGAATCGCCATTTTTTAACTTCGCAAACCATTTCCGTGCTGTAGACTCGCCTATGACACCTTCTCCGTATACGTTGCAAATGTCCCGGGCTGCTTCGGCAGCTTTTTGGCCTCGATGAAAAGCGAATAAGAGAAGGTGTCGAAAATGTTGCTTTTTACCTCCTGGATATTCCATTTCTGAGCCTCGAAAGTAATAAAAAATTAAATTACTCAAAAAGACGATTAGCACAGTTTTGTAGAGCAGAAAGAGCTCTATTATACACTTTGTCAAACAGCAAAAAATCGTTGTAAAATAAAAGAAAATATAAAAACGCTACGAACTTATCCCCCAACCTAACAGAAATCATTGGAATAGTATTAAAAAATGTCTCCTAATACGCAATGGTCGACGTGTGAAACGTTTCATTTTACTTGGAATTTGATAATGTTGTATTATAGAACGCGGAGGAATCTCAGCGCAGAATCGTCTAAAACGAAGAAAATTTGGGAGCTTTAAAGAGCTTTCAGTTTCATAGCAACGTTTTCAATATACTATACACTTAAGAAATTGAATATCGGGCATGGAAAGCGTCTCGGTCCGACCACCGTGGGACGCGACGCAACGTTTCCGACTGAATATTCGCGCGAGCATCCGCGGAAAAATCGTCTCCATAAAATATTCATTAAGCAGATTGCATCGGCGCGGCGCGCATCGCTATTGAATTTAGGTAGAGGCGCTCGCAAAGGCTCGTACCACGGTTCTGCTCGCTCGTACACGGTTCTACTCGCTCGTACGCGCGCGTGCACGCTCGCCACGCACTGTCCCCCGGCGGGCATGCCCGCGCCCGTGCGTGCGTACACATATCTTTAATATCTCGACGACGAATCGACATTCATTAGGATGCATTGGCATTCTTTCGCCATGGGTACACAGGCTGCGCTCCTCGCGCAGAACCTCGCAGCGAACGACGCGGGGAACGGGTTATGCTAGGATCTTCGTCGCGCGCTACTAACGACCGAGGATTCTCCGATTCCGATTCGATGCGTACCCGCGCGGTTTTCATGCAACGTCGCCTCCGACTCTCGACAAGACCAGCCAACCGTCCCCGAAGACGTTCCCCTCGGAAATAACGCACCGGAGTAAGCTTAGGCTCGCACCAGTCCCGATCCGACCGATCTTCTCTCTCTCGTTCAATTGGCTCCGCGAAAATTCCGCGCTTCTCGAATGGTTCCACGAAATACTGTTGGAACCTATATAAACATCGTTATTGCTGTTTTTATCAGCATTTCCAATTATTGTTTCTTGTGCTTTCCCTTTTATTGCAATTTAATACGTTCCGTGCCACGTGTACCATCCATGGTACACGCTTGCATGTTTACTTAGTGAACTGAAGAATCAATTTCCACCGCAAGAATGGGCGTTGATAAGTTTTTGTTACGTTGTTATGTGTACGAGAATTAATAATTGCACGTAATACATCAAGTTTTAATAAAATATCAAAGTGTGAAGATTCGAGTAAAAAAAGCTCGGCACGGAACGTGTTAATAGTTGGCCAATCGAATGGGGAAATCTCCCACTTTTACCTTAGCAACGCGTGACCCTTATTCTGCTTACCCTTTTATCACTCGTTGAATACGTTTTTTTACTTTGTAAGACATTGTAAACTTTGTAAAGCATTTAGTCTATTCTTCTAGCGACTGAAATTATTAAAGGAAGAATGAAATTTGTATTTTAAACGTGTTAATAAAATAATAATTTTCCACGACTATTGTAAAAAATATTGGAAGTTCCTTTCCGTCTTCATTTTTGTTTCATATTTCAAGAATTAAAGTGGCATCGATAACTAGAGGTTGTTAGCGACTTAATTATTTTAATAGACTAAAAGTGCAGTAACGATACCCTGCAATTCTTCCACAAATTTAACCTTAACACTTCGACTGCCGCGACAGCCGCATATGGCTGACAGAATCGTTCAAAATATAATTTCTAAAAATTATCTTTTACGCTAATCGACATTATGATTTCTCAGTTTTATTAAGATTTGCAAGAGGTGCGAAGAAGTAATCGATGCCGTGTAAGTTTGCTTTGCAATTTTCGTTTAATCGAATGAAATATTTTAATTTCGTGCAATTTTTGTGATTCCTGGCGGCGACCTCGAAAGCGTCGATTGCAGGGACACAAGAAACCGACAGGCAGAGGCATGCGCGGACGGAACCGCGTCGTTCGTTGATTTCTGGTCCGAAATTTTCCGGCGCCAACGCGATAATTGTTTGGTAAATACCGTGGGGGCCTTCAATTTTCCAATATCGCCGTTTCTCTCGGGTTTGCCCATTCAATTTTTTATCACGTTCCTCGTATCGATGCCCGTTTTCCACGTTTAACCGGCTCTCGCTGGTCCGGCTGGCTCTGTTCCGGCGCGGTGTGGCCGCACCGCGCTCGAATCGGGACAACAGAGTTTTGCAAAACAAACGGTCGGAGGCAATAAAGTTGCTGCAAGTCGTATTTGTTTTTTCCGTTCGAAATTCATGGTTGCGGCGCCACGGTCGTTTCCAAACAAAGAGAAGGATGGAGGACGAGAGAGCGAGAGAGGAAGAGTAGGATAGGGAGAACGAGAGTGAGAGAGACAGAGACAGAGAGAGAGAGAAAGGGCGGCTCGGTATCGCGATCGAGCGGAAGAATGCGCGTCCCGGCGCGAAATACATTCGTCCAATTACGCGAGAGAGTTCGGCGACGCGCGGGGGATCTCCTATCGGGACAAGTGTATCGTGGAAACGCGAGTTCGGGTTCAGAAGGTTGGTTAATTGCCGCGCTTAAATCTCCCGCTCGGCCGCGGTTCGCTTTATCGCCTCTATCCTCTCGGGCCAGCGTTCTTTATCGAGCCACGCCATTACTCCGGTTAGTTGATAGAGCGCGAGAAACGGCTGGATGCATTTAACATGGGATACAAATGACCTTATCGCGTACGTGGCCGACCGTCTTCCATGGTGCAAGGGCCCTCGAAGCCGCCCGAATCGTTTCGCGCCTCGGATCGCCTCGAATCGTCTGGAATCGCCTCGTTCGCCAAGCGTTTCGCTACTCGCGATCACGGAAAATCCGATCGAACCTCGATCGGAATTGTTTTTCTCTTCATTGAGCTTTCGCGACCTCGATTGCGGTTTATTTAGCTGCGAGAATCAAATTGCAGAGCAAGCGTGGAGAAAGAAAGCATGAAGGAAAACAAAAAACATGCAATTTTAGTATTATATTATATGATGCTTAGACTGCGGATCTTTGTGCAAAATGTTTCATTGTTGGATGTTAACCATAAGAAACAGAAGTTAGGAGGAAATGTGTTTATTCATTTAATCGTTGCAGTGTGTAAAAAATAACGAGACAGTGTACTTTGATTTTTTAGAAGTATTTATAGGTTTATATTTCTAGTCCTTGTAGCTATAAATGCATAAAATTTGCGGTCTAATAATAATGTATGCACTCCCATAGAAATTGAGGAGGCACGTAATGCTCAAGAGATGATTACAACATCGTGACACCTATCAAAATATTATCAAATCTATCAAAAACGTTACAGAATTAATGAAATTACTTCGAGGCTTGCCAGAACATTGTAACATTTCTGGAAACGCTACAAAACACATAAAAATTGTGTGTATGCGAGACCTATCACACGATTCTATGATTCACCAAAAAAATTGTTGCCTCTACTGAAACACTGTAAAATCCATTGAAAAACTGTAGAACCCACTGACGCACTATAAGGCCTGTAAAAAGATTACAAAGTCTGTCAACTTGCTGTAGAATCGACCGAAAGAACCATAGAATCTCTCAAAGCATTTAACACTTATTCAATAATCGCAGAATCCATTGAATTGGTGTATAATCTATCAAAATATTGTGGAAGCTACTCGGAACTCTGTCGTCTATCATAACGTCTATCACAAGCAGGATCTGTTACAGAACACAAAGGGGCCATTAGAAATTAATAAGACCCAGAGCAGGAACGACCGGTCGAAAACACGAATTAATATCAATTGAAACGTCGCGGAATAACCGCGCGCCGTTATTGTTTTACTCGACGAGCCTAAAAGTGAGCACACAATACGGCAGAGACCGGCGGGGTCCGTTGATTCAGTTTGGTCGATTGTTTACCGCGAAAGGCAGCGGCCGTGTCCGTCCGGCAGAGGATTTTAATTCGCGGATAGCCGAGTGACGAATGGCTGGCGTAATTGCACCGATCCGGGGCCAGGATCGCGATCGCGCGACCATGATCCATGCGACGCAACGTCTCCCCGGTAGGGTAGCGGCCGTAGATCATCGGATCACCCGCGCTCGCTCGCCCGCGGTCATTAGGCTAATGCAGCCTCGCTTATTTCCATGCAATCGATCCTCGGTGATTGCGTCGGCGCTGCATCCCTCTCCGTTGGCACTCCGCGCCCTCCGCTCCGTAAATATCGCTACCTGGCTACCACTGCTCCGGTAGATCCACCGCGCAGAAAACGATCCACCCCCGGGTGGCCACCCCCTCGAAATCGCAATTTCTATTTCCGTGCCCGACACGTAATTAGCCTAATTGCCCGGATTACTTTCATCTCCGGCGTACCACCGAACGGGGACGCGTTACTTTGCGAAAGTACCTGCGTGTTTGCCGAACTCACCTTGCCACGCCGTTATTAATTTAAGACGCGTGTTTAATCACGCAACTCGGGAACTTTGATTCAATGAATTGCGCCTTTCAGCGTCTTACGACTTCACCCGCGGATACTGTGATTTGCATTTCTTTTTCTCCGCAGTTTTTACTCCCTCGACTACGGTTTCTTTGAGAGCTAAGTTGATTAACACGCGAGCCAGGTAATTTACTTTCATCGTATGCCAGCCCTCGCTTCAATGTTTAACCCTTGATTACTATTGCCGGCCCGCGAGAGCGCTGCTAATTACTTATTCGTCTGTGGCGATAATATAATTGTAAGAAAAATTGTAAAAAATTGTACTCGGTCGAAACGACTCACATTTTGTTCTTCAAAAAAGTGAAATTAACAATTAATTCAATATGCTTGGAAGCGAGATATCGAGTTCTAATAAAGGAAACGATGTTCTAGAATGTTCAAGTTATATTCTCTAATTTTTGGGTCTTAATAGTACTGCTAGTTTTTGTGTGACAATCGATCGAAAGATTGCATCGAGAACAATTGATTTTGATTTTTTATTCACCCGTTTTATGTCTGTGAGTAAACATTTTATCTTTTTATTTTGTTTGCTTTCAAATGAAAACATTCCATGTCTTGTTCGATAAATTTAATTATGACCGAAAACGAACCAAAGGCACAGAAATTGGTCAGCTCGCAGTAACCGGTTCCGCTACGCTATCGCTAACGAAAAGCGCTCGCATAAGTCATCGCCCGTGATCCTAGCATCGTGTTTTCCGTCGTAATCCGTTTACAGATCGGCGGTAAACTGATTAGCAGTCCGCGCGTGCAAATGACCGCCGACTCCTCGAGAATGGACGGTCGACCGGTCGATCGTGGTCTGCCGATAGTTAGCGTACACACACACGCACACCTGGCCCCGACAAAGTGCAAAGTTCAACGGTGGACCTTGTCAAATATAAAGTTACAAATCCCGGGAGCGTTCGCGCGAGTTACGATACCCGACGACCAAGTTTGCTTTCGACTTGAAAATCGAAGTTGCCCGGCGAGAACGTGTTCGCGAACTCGCCCAGCGTTTTCTAATCACTCGTTCCGTCTGTTCCTGTTCCATAATCGATTGGTTGTAAACTTAAATAACGAGTGAAATAATTATCATTCGCCGCGGCGCTCTCTGTTTTCAAGTAGCGGCTTGGTAATTGAGTTATATGTGTTTCGATCGCGTTGATTTCGTGGCAATCCGACGATTTTATACCTGTTATAACAGGGGAAACTAAATGGCACTTGCTTTAATAACAATAAATACTTAATGAACAAGCCGTAATATCGCTCCTCAAACACGGAGATAGCAATATCAAATCAATAATCCACATTTAACTGTCCTTTTCGCTGATGCCTTTCCTTTCATCAGCCAGAGTCTGCTCGCATCTCATGCTACATTCTCTTCATATTCTATGTGTACATATGTTCTTTCACATTCACTGATTGACATTTAAAACGAGCTTGCAATAAAACAATCGCACACAATATACACGTGGGGACAGAATATATTGGATAAACGAGATATCCATAACTCGTTATAGCGCGTCATGCAGAGGAATGCGAGACATTGCGTCGATTTGACACTGACAAGGAATCATAACGTTATTACAGAAGACGGTTTCAATGAAATTTACGTGAGACATAGTTCTACCAAAATATTCTTTTCACCGCCACCATCAACATCAAAGGGGTGAAAACGGCCCTTAACACGTTCCGTGCCACGTGTACCATCGATGGTACGCGCTTGCATGTTTACTTAGTGAACTGAACAAATTGTTTACAAGAAATTTAGAACCGAAGAATCAATTTCCACCGCAAGAATGGGCGTCGATAAGTTTTTGTTACGTTGTTATGTGTACGAGAATTAATAATTGCACGTAATACATCAAGTTTTAGTAAAATATCAAAGTGTGAAGATTCGAGTAAAAAAAGCTCGGCACGGAACGTGTTAAAATAGGGAGTCGAAAACACGTTTCTTAAGACACATCGGAAACTATTGATCGGGACAAAATTGAATTCTAAACCGTGTGCGTTTTGAATGAAAAATTCAGGCGCGTCAACAAATTATTGTTAAACAATTTTAACACACGGTTACGCATAACGAACGATATTCTTGCCTGCGGTGCGAGAAGTATTCGTGCTCGTTTTCTAGGAGATGTCGTAAATTTTTAACGCGCACAACGATAACATAAACTTTCTGTCGTTAATCGTTTCAATAATAGCCAGCAAAGATGACGCAAGTATTGCCGCCGGCGCCAATAATAGAATATAAGGAAAACAAGTAAATATTTCTCGCCTCCGGTTTCGTTTTCCGGATCGAACTGGAAAAACGTGATTTCCACAGTTCTGGCATTCTCGCCGGGTAACACGAGAGCATCGGGTAACGCGTTGTTTGCGTCAATTGATATCTCTCCGCCAGAATTCCGATAAAGACGTCGTTAACCCGAGCTCGCGATAAACTCTCCGCAGACGAATACCTCTGTCAACCGTATGGTAATTTGCAATTAAAGTAGCTAGACGCTGCAGCGGTTCGCCGATCGCCGCGTGCCCGTCCATTGTGTTATTCGCGGCGCGGTATTGCGGGCCGCAATAATAACGACAGCGATAATAACAATTTGCTGTTGGTGTTGCCGTTGTTGTCGGCGAGGACGCTCGCGCCGGAGTAACGGGCACCGTAACCAGCACGAGGCGGATCGCGGTGTTTTCCGCTCGCAACGCTCGTGCTTGAACCGGCGCGGCCCTCTTCACGGATCTTCCGGCGAGAGGAGGATGCACGCGTGTGTGCACAAGCGCGGAGCACGTCGGGCGAAGTTGAAGTTCCGCGATGAAAATGAGCGCAAGATGGCCCTCGGCGCTCTTCGAACCTTTCCTCTCCGTTGCTCCGATCCCTGGCGGAAACCAACGGTCTCGAAAGCAAGAGTGCGTTGCCGAGCTCTGCACGCTTCGCTGTGCCAGGCTTTTCTATTTCTCTTGTCGACGATGCTGCTCCGCCGAGCTCTTCTCCGCCGCGCTGCGCCGCGCCGTGCCGCCTGCAGCTCCGCACCTGCTTCATCTGTCTTCGACTTCGCGGGAACATATTCTCCAGGTTTCAACAATTTTCCTGCGCGCGAGACAATGCCGCTTTTAGATGCGAGGACAAGCGATTTCCTTCTTCGGTCTCCGCGCGTAAATAAATGACACACTTTGGAGTAAAGATACAGGAATATACTTCATGGAGACAACGATTGCTTAAACGGTGAACGGCAGGGGTGTCAAAGTTAAAAGCTAACTTGGGCCATAATAATAAATAAACAATGCTTAACTTTAGGTGGGCCGCAAAAAAAAGAAATCAATGTTCATAGAAACAAATATTTTTATTTTAACTAGTACATTGTAATAAACACATATATAAAGTTAAATTATTGTTTACGTCCTGATACTTGACATTAAAAATGTTCATCTCGGGCCGCGAGTTTGACACCCCTGGTGTACGGTGTTGGGGTAGTGGAGCCGGTTACTGTGAGGTGACCTATTGCTCTGGCTTTGGTTTGCTTTCGGACACAATTATCTTCGCATTTCTCGAATTAGATGTATTATGTTTTCTTATATTCAACGATAAACATAATAAAAGAATAAAAAATATAATATGTCTTGTATTTAAATTAAACGAAAGGCACAGAAATTGATCACCCTACAGCAATCGACTCTACTATCCTAATTATGGGAAATATTGCCCTTATGAGATTATGGTCTGGTGTAGATACTTGAAGATACAGACATTTTTGATTGCATTTTCTTGAACTGTACGATTTTAAAAACATGTCTGCGAAAGAATTTTTTTTCAACTTACAAAAATAACAAAGTTATTTTACTTTATATTATCAATCTTCATATTATAATGTATAATATATAATATAATCTTCTTTATATTATTCAACTTCATAGAACTGACAAGAGAAACTTTCAACGCGTTTTTCTTGATACATCCTTTGATGTGACTGACACATCTCAAGATCTAGACTTGCCATTGTTGTTTCCATCATAACACCAGAAGCAAGAGAAGAGCTCACGAAAACAAAATTTGAATAATTTTATTCAACCCGGTAGAAACGCGCGCAGGAGCTATACAAGTATGTACTTTGGGAAATGCCATTTTATGTTCTCGTTTCCGACTAGCAGCACGGTTGGAATCATGCCAGCCGGCAACACGCTTCAGATCTCATTTAAAAAAATATATAATTCGTAGAATTTCTAATATTTTCACTTAAAGAAAGTACATATAATTCGGAGAATTTTTGCAGAAAGAAAATATGTACGATACTTCAAGTATTAATAAAAGTATGTATTGGAAATGGGTAGATAAATAAAAGTAAAACGCAGTGAATTAAACTTATCCCTTTTAGTTTATTAATTTGATGTACGAGGAAGGACCGTCTTTACTCTCCTGATTGCTCCAGGAGACTGAAGACTATTCACAAAGACGAAACCAAAAACGTCACCTAAAGACAAAGAGCACTCTGTTCTATATACATATGAAATCATTGTTTATCTAATGGTACTCTGGCGAGACTCTCGGCGTCGATTCGTTTTTGTAACTTATATGCTAGAAGGAAAAACTTCTGAGTATTCAAAAGAGAGAAAATAATCCAATAGTATGTGAAAAAGTCAATGCAAAATAATTATTCGATGTCTCGCAGAAAACTCTCAGGGAAGTCCTAAAAAAGCACCACTGTACGAATACACCGCGTTGTTCCAGAGATTTCGAAAAACGTCACACGCTGTCCGCTCCAAAGTCGACAAACCGATTTCCCGGCGTGGCCATTAGTTTCGCGAGAAACGTTACCAGCGTTTCGGGATTCCGATGCGAGAGGATTTCTATCGGGCACTTTCCATCCGGGACAGAGACCCGCGGTCCCGGCCGTAAAGTCGCAGAAACGTCGGCTGCGTTAAGAGCACTCACACGGCCGCGAGATTTTCCTTCCGTCCCGGCGTTACCATGGGGACATTTTCGCGAGGGAATGGCCCCCGCTTCGCCAGAGCCGAGACGAGGGCCTATCCGATAGGTTATCTCTCCCTCGTCGCCGGTCGGGCCCCCGTGGACAAGAAACGACCTTCGAGCCGAATGCAAAATGAATTTTCCGATCCAAGACGCTCCGAGGCTATGTTTTAGGAGGTGTCCTCCCGACGGAACTGTTTCGCAAAGAATCGCGGAAACAAGTTGAACAACTGCGACGGAAAAAGTTCTACCACTTTCCTTCCAATAATGTGAATTGCTCCGGCATGGGATATTTTTATTTGTGTACATTTGTTCTGCCCGTACTACAATCTAAAATCTGAAACAATATTACAGGCCCTGATAGAAAGTATTCGAACGCCTTTTAAAATGCAAAAACTTTCTTATAGTTGAATGTCAAAGGTACTAGTTCACTGTACAATGACTAAATTAATTTGTTCTAATTTTGCTATTACTTGGCAAAAATAAGCAAAAAGAAAGCTAGACAAAAGATAAGAAACTCTCGGTTTTTAACATTATACTTTGAATCTGGGACTAGAATCGAATTGTACAGCAAAACATGTCGGACATGGTCATTATTGTTAACTCGACGCTCCCAAGTTTCAAAAAATTAATCATTTTCAATAAGTAAACGATCGAACAGCATGGAAAAATCAAAGCTATCGAATGACGTATGAGACGTGTCTGTTAGACAATTATTGTTCGGGAGATTTAAGTCGAGATTAACGGACATCTTGACCGACCTGTTATCGAACATGCAGCACTCGGAGTATTTGTTGCATAGGATCGAAGCAACCGGCGTGATAAAAGTACGCGAATAAACGATATTCTCAGTCCCGGAGATCATCCTTTTCGTTCATGCACGAATTCCTAGACGAGATTGGCGCGGCGGAAACGAGAGCGACGCTACTCGTCGGAACTCAGCCACGGTGGCGATAAAGAATTCCATTTCGACGGAAACTTTACAGAGAAGGGGCGTTCCGATCCGCGGAGATTCCCGACGTCGTGAATAACGCACAGGAGTTCCACTCTATCGCGGCCGGATTCGCCGAGTTCCTTCTTATCCAGTTACCTGTATTCTTATTCGGAAATCAATGGTCCCTTATGGTCGCGGCCCGAATTCCCCGGGAATTTTGCCGGCGCGGCGTCTACAACGAGCTTCTCGTGTCGGAAGCACAGAGATAACACGGTAGGGGAATGGTAAGCAACGATGAAATTTGATTATCGAGATAGAAGACGGCGTACGATTGTTATCGCGTGACCTGTTCCCGAAACATCGACGATCTAGATTCCAATCACTATCGCTGGTGTCAAAATGCAGCTTTCAGCGAACGATACTCTTTTATTTCTGACTTTTGTAGTAAAAGCATTTTTCTTTTCTTTGTAAAAGATTATTTTTCCTTGTATTAAACGATATTTACGCGCGCGGAAGCTGTGGGTGAAACTACTAAAAACTACCTAACTGAATAACTATGTTATTATATTATTACTACTAATCCTAGTATGGCAATAACTATATAGTATAGTACTATAAGTATATACTGTAACTATAATAACTATATTATTAAGACTATAACTAGCATTAAAGCTATGTAACATGTGTATCTTTATTTATTTATTTAACATCAACGGGCCAAATGCTCTCTTTATTTCTTTACAAAAATTCAACATAATAATAATGATAATAGCAGTAATAATAAAATGAAAAGAATGGTTACATTGATTACATTCGCGCATAAAACCGTGTTAAAAACAGGAATCAAGCCAAGAGAACAGGCTTTCCATGGATCAAGATTACAATATACACACAAATTCAAACATAATAGTTTTCGTTCATTATTGTAAAAACGAGGTTTTTACTCGTGTATATGATATAAATAAATCCTTTTTCGTTCTTTATTGTAAAAATGGGGTTTTTACCCGTATATATGAAATAAATAAATAGTTTCTGACAATATATCAAAGGTGATTTTTAAATTTGTTAAAATCATCAATGAAGAAGTCAACGTCGATTAGTGAATCGTGACACATATCGATGAGGCACAAAAACTCGGTGAGCATTCACGGAAGATCGCAGATCGTTAATCTTACTCAATTTGGTAACACTAAAGTTGTTTCCTCGAATTACAAGTTTACAAGGTGTTTACAAGCCTGTAGTTATATTTAGTCACCTTGATATTTTTATTCAAATGCGCGTGCTTGAGCGACTCTGTAAAGTTTCAATAAGTTTCAAGTGAAAAGTATTTATCTACTAAACATATGATTTTGTGTGAAACGATCTTCGTACATCCGTACGCGATGCTGATCGAGTAAAAAAGCGTATGCCAGTGTTAACGATTGCGTTATAAAAGAAAGAACTGTGCAATCGACGGTATAATTCGCGATTTGAAATGTGACAGACCAAAATTTTTGTACGGCGAAAAATCTGGCCCGAGCTGTGGCTTCTTTAGAAAAACGACCTCCACAGAAGTGGCTGCGGCATTCGCCGAGATTTCGCAGCCCAAAAACCACCGCAGGTCGTCCAGCCAAGGTGCTTTTAAATATGGCACTCGTTTAAGAAAAAGTCCATTAGTTCCCTCAGAAAAAAATCCTAAAGACCAGGTTTTTTTTTTTGTACAGGCAGTCAACCAGGCATGACCCCTTAAGGCAGCCGATAATTTGCTCGCCCGGGGGTTAAAGAGCGAAAAAACCGGAGCGCTCCGTTTACGAAACTGGGACGAAATGTTCGCAGGCCGTCGGCCCTCGAGCGCGATAAGGCGACGATCCTCGGCCGCCTTCGTGGATCGCGGTCGATCGGCCGATCCGAATCCGCGGGATCGATTTCCACTTGACCCTCGATCGCTTTCGCCGCGAGCGCCGACGCGAACTTAGCCCGGTTCTGGCGACGTAACACGGCCTGCCCCGAGACAGCACGACGCGAAAGGGAAATTCGCGGTTTCTGCGCTCGCGGCGCGCATCAATATCGACCTCGATCCTCGCGCGGACGGGATGTTATGACACGGTTGCGCAACGAGCGCGCGTGCCGCCGCGTCGAGCCCTCCTCTCGAAAGGCCGGCCTGTTTTCGTCGCCGATCTCGCGCGCCGGCTCCGATTCTTTTCGCTGTTTTCGCGTGCCCGAAATTTTATGGCCGCGTTCCGTGCCGGCGCTCGACAATTACCGAACTCGTTCGGACGAGCCCAGATTGCTCGTTTCGTGATTTACGGAATTGCGCGACTCGTGTCGGAAGTCGTTACGCCGTCCTTTTGGTCCTCTCTCTTTCTCCCGGCTCGATCAAACGTCCCTCGTTATTTCGCGCGTCGCGCCGACAGCGCTCGTAAAAATTCCGGCAATTGTAACGAAACGTGCTGGAGAGTGCTCGTAGTTCCTCGACCCTGTATCACCACTTTTTAGCGAAGGTTTAATGAGGCAGGTTTTCCGTTTTAGAGGAAACATACGGGAGAACGAGGATTTATTAAAGACGAGCCCCAGGACTCCGGATAAAATAAAGTTGCATTGCTACACGATTTATTTATTTATTTACTTATGTATTTATTTATTTACTTATTTATTTACTTATTTATTTACTTATTTATTTACTTATTTATCTACTTATTTATTTACTTATTTATTTACTTATTTATTTACTTATTTATTTACTTATTTATTTACTTATTTATTTACTTATTTATTTACTTATTTATTTACTTATTTATTTATTTACTTATTTATTTACTTATTTATTTACTTATTTATTTATTCATTGTACGGGCAAAAACTGGTTAGCACGCGGTATTCTAAAGCATCGGTTCAGTTGTGATAGAAACGAGAGATAACGGGAAAAGAAAGAAATTTAATAGAAGTACAAAATTCGCATAACTTAACAAGTAACGGATGTATACCATCGGTACCAGGACAAGTAATCAGGCTAAGGCTATTGGTTGCTTGAAAAGTGTCGCTGATATTCATGTTAAGTGACAAGACATCGAGATTGGAATTAGAATCGAAAGGACGGGAACAGTTGAGCAAAATTGCGCAAACTCATTCGCGATGCTTACACCGTCATTGAGAATATTATTTATATAACGCATAGAAGACTGGTAGCTACAAGAATTACTAATAGAACGCATAAAGTTCCAGAAAGATTTAATATTAGAAGGAATGTTATCTTCGATACGATGAGTATAATTTGTCAGAGTACTTATTTAGACTTTCCGACATTTTTATTATAACGTACGCTCGAATCAAGAAATGTGAAAACGACACGTTAGATTCGACATTAACCCTTAAATGCATGATTTTTTGTTTTGAATATTAAAAAATCGTATTTTATAGGAATGTAGTCATAGGTTACGTAAAAAATAAATAAAAAAATCTAGGTAATAATATTGAGTATTTATTTTGAAAAAAAGTTGTATGTAGACTTTGGCAACGATATGCGTTTATTGCTAAAATTATTGTAGACGTAAACAAATGGTCACGTATTTATATTATCTATTAGTATAGGAATTTTCACATTATTTATAAATGAAATGCGGCAAAGCAATTGCAATTTTTGTTGCGACACGAAGCAACCTTGCATTCGATGCACTCGGTCCGTGAAAATCCTTTGCAACCTGGAAGTTATCACCCATCGCGTTCAAATGTCAAAAAACATGTAACTTACTCGCCAAAAGTAATGTCAAGTCTTTTATTTCACACATGGTCTATCGTCTATTGTTATCAACGTGTGTTCGGAAACGCGCATACTCAGGTTTTTTAATAAAATTACAGTGGAACTGGAATGTAGACAATTGGCAACAATATGCATCTAAGGGTTAAAGTTGGATTAGAATCGAACGCGTTTCAGTCGCGTTTCCCACGTTCGTCGTGTCACTACGAACGGTGAATATGTTTTTGTTTCCACCAATCGGAAATGTACTCGATACTAGAAACCGCATAAACATCGGTGGCTTAATAACGAAGCGAATTACGCGGCAGTAAACGCAGACGCGATGCAGTTTGCACCAGTCCCGAGATCACGGCGCGATTAACTCCGAAGAATCTCCGAGCAATCAAACGAGAAAAGAATAATCGGAACGACGGCCTCGCCGATCTCACTCCGGTTAACGGGTTAATTAAAGGTCCCATGTAATTAGCTTCGCCTAGAGCACCACGATTTAATTAAGCGCGAATTGTTCGAACAGAGTAATCGGCAATTCGGTTCTCAGTGTGCGGCGCGTTAACTATGATTGTTCGCGTCGGAAGCGTTGCCGGGACGTGTCGCAGCATCTGCGCAATGTTCCGAGAGATCTACACAGTTGCGAGATTGTACACGATCATTTACACGAGCTTCATGCGCGAATTCTATCGCGGCGACCCGCAGAAACGGTGCAAAGAGTCCAATTAATCCAGCCGCGCAGCTTCCAAATAAAAGCAACGGGGGAGAGAAAAATCCCATCATCCGTTGACGTTGAAAAATCGTACGTCAAATTCTCCGGAATCGTTTCAAAGAGAAAACCTTCATCCTGGAATCCACAGTACGTCGAGACGTCAAACAAAAGTTGTTATACTTCGTTCGAACAGAAAATCGTCGACAGCTCGATTTACCGTGAGAGACGATTTCGTGCGTCGCCCGATGCAAAATCGATACCTGTCGGCCGTCGTCACCAGGTAATCGTATCGAGCTGTCTTTGTATCGTATCCCTTGCAACCGAGTGAGCTTAGATCGTAGATAACGGCGGACCGATCGATCCGACTCGATTGCCGGACAAATTTCTGCTGGCTTGACAATCACGAGGATCGGTCGGATATACGAAGAAGCGATTCGACAGCCCCTCCATTCGAAATCCAAGGAAACCCACGCAATTCCCTGTTGTCTCGTAACACATTGCTGCGAACCAACGCTGACTTGAATTTTCTTATTCGACGCGAAACGACGACGCTGTCCTCGAAGATAACTGCGCGGCGGATACTAAGATAGGAACACACTTTTTCCAAGTGCAGTAAGGTGATCTGTCCAGCGAATGAACATTTAAGCTGCATGTTTATTAAAATGATCGTAATCTGATCGTCTTGGAACGATGAAACCAAGTCACATTCACATTCAATTAGATTCTTTTTCAACCTGAATTATTTTATGTCTTATTTTTTACTGTATACTATGTCACAAAGAGTTTTTCCTGTTGGCATGAATAAACTATTATTATTATTATTATTATTATTATAACTGAGCCGTTTTACTTCTAAGTTCACATTTTTCATTGAAAACAATTCCAGCATTTTTTAATGGCTATATCTTTTTTTGAAAAGTGCAATATATAAGATTTTGAGGAAACCAACGAATGAATAAATAATAATACTTAAATAATATAATATATTATATTATTATATATAGTATATAGTATATATACTTAATAATACTTAAATGAATAATAATAATAATACTTGATAAAATCGATAAAATATTAGAAAATAACATCTACAAAACGATGTTGTTAATAGAACTACCGTAAAAACTTTAATGCGACAAGGATGTAAGAAATGGAAATGTTTACTCAACTGGGGGCGTCCACACATTGAATGGATCACCCCAAGCCAATTTGAATTCTTGGCAAGTTCGATCCTTTACCTCGCTGCATCGAGTGTTACCTCCGAATCGAAATCAAATTCTGATTTTTTTCCACCGATATTACATGCAGATACGCGTAGTTACATCGTAGACACCGATTTTCTTTTTCACTTAGACAGATTGAGCCATGATGAAATTCGTGTAACAAATGGAGCAAATCCGCACACACACACACACACACACACACACACGAAGGTCAATTAACTCGAATCTCAATTCATTCTATTTCCTGTTCGCAGAAAAGCACACAACGAGTCTTTCGAAAAAGTCGCGAGTCTATGGCGAATCGTAACGCCACGAGTTCATCCCCTTTGCTCCTCGGATCGTTCGCTCGCTCGCTCGCTCGCTTGCGCGCGCGCGCGCGCGTGTACAAGCGAAGCTGAAACTGGCTATAAATAGAAACGCAGGCGCGTTATTTCCCTTTAATCCGAAAGGAATAGCAAGATATCTGTTGGCCGGTTCGGGACCGGTTTCTTCGAGCGCAACGCGCTCTCGCGCGCGCACGAACGCACGAACGCACGCACGCACGCACGCACGCTCGCACGCACGCACGCATGCACGCATTCGCGCACGGACCACGCGTTCAGCCTTTTAATGCTCTTTTAATGAAGCGGTTCCCACGAATATCCTAATTACCGACGGGGGGAATAACTGCGACGCGAGCCGTTAAACACCGGAACCCTATTGCCCTCGAAATTAAGGTAAACAAGCTTAATCGATGCTAAATCCGCGCGGTGAAAATGTCTACATGCCCGGACGCCGGCGAGAAGTACCGATTCCTGCGGTTTGCGGATTACGCGGATCTCAAGCCGCTGCAAATATCCACTTGATGACAGGCTCCTTTACATTCGCATCTTAAGCGACAAATCTGGATTGCGAATTAAAAATTTTCGATTCTTTTTCCTTCATAAACTGACAGTAAATACTCACGGAAAACATGCCTAGAAAGTGTTACAGCGAAATTCGTAGTATTTTTGTATCAAAGTATTTATTTACCAATAACTATAACTTATTTTTAATATTATTTTGTGTTTCACGAAACCATGTTTTCAGACCTAATCGTCGGTGATAAACAGGAAGCATTCATAAAAATATTAAGTGACATAATTTTTCTGCAAAAATAAGTCGATTTTTACCGTGAAAATCGTAACTTTTCCTTAAAGTCGTTATAGTTTTCACTTTTTCCACAGTTTTCTTAGTCTAGTGACTAGAGAATTTTGTGTAGAATAAGCAAAAGCTTCGTTTTTTTTCTATTCAGACAAAAATTGTATCCTTTAAGTTACATTGAAGCAATATTAAGCAATAGCAATTAAGTATTAGCATATTAAGTTAAACAATGTTGTAGTAATTATAGCAACATTAAAACAGATTATTGCTAATACAACATTTTTTTTGTACTGTCTAAATGTTCAACGAAACCACCCAAAATCGTTGAAAAAGCTCAGCTTATAGTTGTATTAAAAAAAAATTCTTATATAAATATTTCTATATTAGAAATAGTAGAAAATAGAAATATACAAATACGATATTTTGTTTTCATTTAGATGTCAGCAACAATGTAAAAGTTTCTTGGAGTATATAATTACGCACGCCTAAGTAGACCGCGGATTTTAAACATTTCTAACAAAACTGAGTAGACGAAACACAAAATAGTGATGTTATATTACAATGATTATGATATGATTATAATATGATTCAACGTGATATAATATTATTTATAATTCGCTAAAACGATTCATGACGCGAATAAACGCGTATGCAGTTCAAGTTTCTCGCAAACCGACGCACAAGATGATTATTTCGCGGGAAGAGATCCGCCGTCCGATCATGAGCGAATATCGTAATTGGACGACCGACATAAAAGACGCGAGAAGAATGAAAGCACTTGTTCCCCAATTAGTAGGGTAGCATTTCGGGTACCGGTCGGATACCGAGCGTCGCCTTAACGAAGGTCCGCGCCGGCCAGCCGGTTTCCCGGGACACAAAGAAATGAATTAAGTGATCCTGGCGGAGACGTAGGTCCGATGGAACGTGACTGGAAGCGGACCGAGGCGGATTGACGCGTGCCGCTGACACCGACAGCCTTCGGAGCCTTGCAAAATGTCAAGTGCACGCGCGAATAGACGTTCGTCTTGGTTGCGCATCGATCGGACCGCGCGCGGTTTCCTCTCGTAGTTCGTGGAAGCGGGCGCAGCGGGCTGCTTGTTTCCGAGACAATGGCACATCGTGCGGAATACTCGTGTTGCCGTTCTTCCTCCTCGCCGGAGAAGGTGTGCGCAGCCACTTGCGCGAAACGGTTCAAGGCCTGCATCCGATCGACCATCGCGCCGTTCGAGACCGCTCCGTTATTCGCGGAGACAGAGAATACGTCTTTATCTGGCCGCCGCGGCGAGCCGACGCGTTAATACCATCTGTTGATGGCCAATTGAAACGGGCTATGCCCGACGTGAATGGCGCATCCGGAATGGCTGCTTATGCGGGGCTTTTATTTCGCCAGACAAATCCGACCGATAGAATTCCGTGTTCCCGCGGAACGGTCTCGGTCGATTCACCGCGGAATAATCGGCGTTGAGTGCCGTTAGAATTAGGCGATTACCTCCGCTCCTCGAGACAAGAAAATGTTTGCTTTTCGAGCGCGAAGGAATTTCAATCGAACCTAATTTCCTAGATTACTTCGTAATAGTCCGCAATCTATTTAGAAGCCAATAAGAAGGCAAGCTTAACCCTCTCCGCAACAGCTTTTTGCGAAAGGCCGAAGCAAGAGGCGAGCCTGAGAAACAGAAAACAGCGGGGATCATAGCAAGACCGCAAAAGGCTCGCTCGAGGGCAGCTCGCAATAGAGCAGCGACGAGGCGGCGGCGCGGAGAGGCAGAATCGAAGAAACGTCGGCGAAAAAGGAGCAAGGCCCGGTTCTCGAGACTATTAATTATCAGCTGAAAACCGAGAGAGGTGCCGGCTGCCCGGTGTAATTCGATTTTTTCGACGGGAACCACGCGCCCGCTCGGTTTTCAGGTGCGTGGCGTGACGAGACGCCGCGTCGGACCACACCGGCGGGATCGTTTTTCCTGGAATCGATCGCAGATCGTGCAGGAAATCGCCGAATCGTTCGCCAAAGCGTTTTGCCCGTCGGCTCTCTGTCCTGCCGAAACGCTCTATCTGACCGAAAACGAACGCGAACGAGGGATCGGAAATACTTCGAGCCGCTTAGGCGAATTTAACGGGAGCCCTGAACGGTCCCGGTGAACGGCTGCTGGTACCGTAAAGACAACGGACTGCGCTCAAGGGCGGGCAACCATGCAGGCTGCAATTTCGCTGCCCTTAACTGCGATTTGCACCCTCTTCGGCTACAAATGAGGCAGAGCTGAACCGGTAGACACCTGGGGAGGCCTGTGCACCGCTATCCGAATTTGGAGCTATACTAGACGTATACTATTGGGTTGGCAACTAAGTAATCGCCGAATTGTTCAATGAAATAAAAAATTCTTTTTTACTTGGAACGAAGTCTAATCTGTAATGTATTTACCATTTTGTTCGATGACCTTTTGCCATCTCTCTGACAACTTGAAAATTCCACGCTCGTAGAAAGTCTGATCCTTTTCGGCCAAAAACTGAGTTAAGTGAGATTTTACAGCGTCATTATCATTCAAAGTTTTACCACGAAGGGAGTTGTCCAGGGATCGAAATAAGTGGTAATCCGATGGCGCGAGATCAGGGCTATATGGTGGGTGTAACATCAATTCCCAACCAATATCCGTCAATTTTTGCCGAGTGGACAAAGACGTGTGCGGCCTAGCATTGTCCTGCTGGAAAATGACACCTTTACGATCGACCGATTCTGGTCGCTTTTCCTTGACCGCTGCATTCAATTTGTCCAGTTGCTAACATTCACAGATAATAAAAAATAACACAATAATAATAATAATAATTTTATAATATAACATTTACGGATATCATAAAAAGTGGGAGTAACAGACATCTATAACTGAAATCGGTAATTACTTAGTTGCCAACCCAATAGACGTATTTGATATCCCCGAAGCGACGAGGATGCATACTGCTGCGAATCACTCCGTTTCTCTCGCGTCGCGGCATTTTATTTGCAATAAAGAATATAAACTATAATACAACTCAATACAATTATATTTCAGATCTTTCAATTTGAAATGTTGCTCGTTCGACGGTCCGATCTCGACTCCTCGATTGTCCGCGTTGATAACACTCTTCCGTGGCAACTCCTATCTTCTATTATTTTTTTAAGGAGTTGTTCACAACAGGGCAGTTTCACATTACAACGACTTGACTTGGACAAGTCGCCGTAACGATACACTTGAATGAGAAATATTAACAGCGGATCTTATCTTGCTATTTAAAGTTATCAGTAATTTGATCGCATGTCCTGCGATCTTCGAGCTCCTTAAATAATTATGTGCACTAGCGAAACATCCGAGAGCGAAGAATCTCTTTTACACTGTGCCGTGCTACTCGCTGATAGCTGAGGGAAACTGCATACATAATCAGATTATGCTCAACCTCGAATGCTCACTGCAAAAAACATCAATTTCATTAATGAATCGCTAAACTCTTTTAAATCGTCTTATTAGGATTATCCGGAGCTAATCATTAAAATTAATTGTTACTTCAATTTTTATATAAAATTCCTTATTTTTGCATACTCTAAAAATACTTCATCGTCTGAAATAGATAAACGAATAAATAAATGTTCTAATAAATTTTGTTTAGAAGCAGAATTATTCTTGTACTTGTTCATCCGATCGCTAAATCTTGACTGAAATATCGTCGATGTTCGACGCGCTGTAACTTAGTGAAAAAAAATCGCTCGATGGTCCACGTTGGTTCATTTTGTACGCGAGAGAGTCAACTTTCACACCTCCAAGTGACTATTCTCTTAACAATTTTTTCTATCAATGGCGACTGAAATTTGGAAGCAAGTAGAATAGGTAAGATAACATAACGTTGACGATCGTACAAGTATCGACGTCTGCACCGGCTTCGACAAATTTTTCCCGCAATTCAGACCGACGTGGATTTCTCGACCGGAGTCTCCCCTTTACAACGAGCTCAAAAATGTTGATGTACGATTTTTTTCAGCCGTTTTATCGAGCTTCGTACGAAACGCGCGCCCGTCGTCACAGTTCCCGATATCGGAGGAACGTCTTCCGCATTACGTTCCTCGCGGTTTCCTAATTTCATGAGACAGGTCGAACATCGCGGAATCCGTTGTAGAATCCATGGTAGAATCTACCGTCTACGGTATACTCAGCGATAGAACCATCGCAGAATGTACGGTGCGGTTCGAACGCCTTCCTGGAGATTGTTTGCGCTCGTGTGGAAGCAGGATGAGGCCGGCGTCGCAGGAAATCAAAGTCGAACGGGACCGGGTCGGGAAAGTGGTTTCTCTGTTCGCGCTTAATACGCGACCAATTTACGCATGAGCTCGTAGCACGGTGGTTATCGGGACGTTAAGAGGCGCGCAGCCTAGAGCCATAGATAAAGACGTAGAAACGAAAGGCTGCACGCGTTGCACCGCCGGCCGATAAGAAGATAAGGATTACGGCGTGGCGCGGCGGACGCATACCAGCCGCCTCGAGTTTTCATATCGCGTTCCCGCTAAATTGGATTGGATTACAGGCCGAGGAATGCCTGTGAGAACGGGCTGCCGCCGCTGCGGGCTACGTCCGAACAATTTCGAACGTGTTCCGCGCCGCGTTAATCTCCTTTGTCCACCCTAGCTACTGTGTTCCGCGAATCAACACCGGATCGTAGACTCTCCTCGCAGCGGGACACTCGACGCGTTGCAAATGAACGGTCGTGCCGGGTCGACGTCGCAATCCGGAACCGGAAACAATCGGGGCGCGATACGATACTTTCCGCTCGGGCGACGACACCGAGACGTCACGAAAAATTGCTGCATTTAATTATTGTAATTAGGAAGACCGTGGAAATTGTGTTGCGTGAGCCGATAATAATTAATCGGCAGATGTTTATGCATAATTTACTGCGCCGATTCCAAAACGGATGGGTCAAATATAATAATAAATAACATAATAATGATATATAACAGAACATAATAATAATATAATAATAAATCTTTCGTTAATAATTTTAACAAGCTGTAGTTAATACACCAACGTTCCCAGTTTTGATATAAATGCATACAATCCGCAGTGTTGTGATAATGTTGTAGATCAAATCTTCTCGTAACAAATAATTGTAAATATATTAAAACCAATACAATACGTCACTTCAAAGGTTCAGAAAGACAATGTTCGTGTAGTGCGCGAAGTGAATATCGGTTGTTGAAAATAAAAATGTCTTTTTCGAGCAGACGAAACTATGTCAGCATTTGTCAATAGCGCGTGAATGATATCAAAGAACCTCATTTCCTTTTTATCATTATTACTTGTTGCATTCGGGTAATAAAACCTCTCAGCTTTTTAACATACGTATAAATAAAGTAGTATAAAGATAGCCGAAAAAAATGAAAGAAAAATACAGAACAATATCAGAATACGTCAATTATTAGAGGTGCGTACGGTATAGTAGATTTTTGATTTCATTACACAAGTTTGAACAGAACTTTGTGAAAGAATGACGAAGCATTTAAGGGCATAATTTTGATTGTCTGAAGTTCTATGGAAAGTTTTCCGCTGGCAATTTTTGTGCTCTGGGTCTCGCTTGTTTTCGCGAAACAATCGTGGAAAATAGAAACTTGCGGATAAAGCAGCGGTTAAAAGAGGCGATAAAAATCGTGGAAGAAGGAAGCCATCACGGTCGCGGTCGCGGCTAGATCACGGAGGCGATCGCAGGAGACCCGAGGCGATCGTCGCCGCGATCGAGCGCGTTTTTGCTAACGGATCGATTCAGAGTCGCGGGGCCAGGGAGTTTCATTGTCAGCGTGCGGTAACGGTGAATTAGCGGTTAAAAGACTGCCTTGTTTCGTTGCAGATGCTGCACTCGCCGCACCGTCCCCGTCTGTATCTGGCCGGCGAGATTGCGCTCCGATTATGGTGAGTAAATTCTCTCTCTCTCTCTTTCTCTCTCTTTCTCTCTCTCTCTCTCTCTCTCTCCTTTCTTTCCGCTATCAATTATTTACGACGCAGCGGCGAGCCGTTGTTCCCTGGTTTGATTTATGGCGAGTCGCTCTTGCCCGATCGCCGGTTCTTTCGCTCCACAGCCGTTGAAAAACCCGATCGAATTTTCGTTCCCGTTCCAACGACCATCGGGCGCCTCCTACAGCCTTTTTTCGTTCCTCCGGGCGGCTATAGTCCAAACATAATCCTACAGTTATAAATATTTTATCCTGCACGAGATCTCGAGGTTGCACAGTCATTGAAAATACCGTGGCGAAAGGCAATTTTATCCGGAAAGAAAAAGCTGAGCGATTGTGTTGCCCGGGATAACTTGTTGCAGAGACTTTTACGCGAGAAAGAGGATTATTAAATTTCTTCACAATCCATTAATCCTTTGCACTCGCAGCTTGACACGAAAATGCAGAAACTTCGTAGGATAGTGGAACCGGTTATGCTAGGGTGAGCAATTGATGAAACCATTTGTTTGTTTGTTCAGGCATAATTTGACTTTACATTCATCGAATAAGACGTATTAAATTTTCTTATTAAAATATAATCAAAATAACAAAGTAAATAATTTATATAAACATACATACATATATAGTTAAAATAAAAGAACAAAATAATTATATTATATTATTATTATATTATTTATATTATATTATATATAAATAATATAATATAATTATTTTGTTCCTTTATTTTGACTATATATGTATGTATGTTTATATAATTTTTTTACTTTATTATTTTGATTATATTTTAATAAGAAAATTTAATATGTCAATAATATAATATAATATAAATAATATAATAATAATATAATATAATTATTTTGTACTTTTATTTTGACTATTTTGTATAAAAAAGTTGAATTTGAGACGCGCGACGGGAGTCAGGAGACGTAGAACAATCGAGAGCGTTGACTTATTCCTAAAGCGTTAACTTCAGATTCTTCTGATGAACACATGATCATTTGTAATTACTAATTAGCATCCTGATCAACTTTTCATTGCATTGTGCAGCAAACGTACCGTGCTATAAAAATATTTCAAAACGACCGGCATCGATCTTACAATACAGATCACGAAGACGGATTTATTAAAATTCCAAGATGAGTTTCCGCGGAAGCCGTTCTTTAATGCCTTCAGAGATTGTTAAAGCCAGAAACCGGGAACGGCTCGAGCAGCAAAGGTGGCGGAATGAGTCGCGAGTTTCGAAAGATGCAGACGGATCAGTTCGAGCCCGCTCGATCGAGAAGCCACGGGGTGAGGTATGGGTTCAGGAGCGGAGCCAGTTAGCCCGAGCAAGCGTAAAGCTCGGAAAGAAATCTTTTTCATCTCGAGACAATAGCCCGTACTCGAACGAAAGCGTTAAAAGCCTGCCGCGTTGCTTAGCGACCCGGAACCCCGCTAAAACGAATCATCTCGCAACGCTGTTTCCAGTTAACCTTTCCATTCTTCATCCCTTCCTCCCGCCTCCTCCGCCTAGCGCCGTTTCCCTTTGGTTCTCCTTCTGGTAGCCGGCAAATAGCCGAGCGACTGACAAAGGTTTCGCTTTAAAGAGAGCGAGTATCTCCGATTCGTTTTCGGAGGAATTGGATTCTCGTTGGATCCTCGGGCTCGTGGAGCTGGATCGGCCGGTTCGCCGCGGCCCTTCCATCTTGGAGAGCTCGACTGCTCCCGATATCTCGGTCTCTATACATTATGGAACATCCACACCCATCGCGGACTCCGGCGGGCTTTATTATTCTCCGCGGCGCGGCGCGGCCCGGCGCGTCGCTCGCGATGATATCGCAATAATTTTCTGCTGTCGGGATGTAGGTCAGCCCACCGGGGCGTTGCGGAGCAAGGCAGATGAACTTTGAATCGCGTGTTTGTTTTATCCATGCGATAATGGGTTCCCGTTTACCGCGGACCCTGCGCGAGATTCGCCGACGACTCAATCGGACTGCACCCTCTCGGTCTTGAATGCGCACGGACTCGGTCGAGGCTGCTGTCAGAAGTACAATGCGTCGCTCGCAAAAGCCTAACTGCATCGCGAGCTCTAGGTCAAGATGTGCAGATCGGAAACCGTGGAAACTGTTCCGAGGATTCGTAAACGACTCGATCGTACTGCAGCATTTGCACATCGACAAGTTTGCTGTCGAAAATAAATTGCAGCTTATTTCACTGAGTCATCTGTGTCTATCTTGTATCATCGTCGCCGATCTATCATTTGTATACAAACTAATCATTCGCTGTATCTCCTGTTCCCATACTCTCGAAAAACTCAACTTACATGCACCGGTTCGTAATCTTGGATATTCTTCAGTTTTTCTCATAGAAGCACATTATATATATGGCTATTATAACTGTTTACCTCAAATTAGAGTCAAGTTAATAAGTCTATTGTTCGCAACTATCTTTAATTCTTGATCTTATTGCTATTATTGTTACTATTATTTTTGTTATTTTTTTCTGTTTTTATCATTTTTATCGTTTGTATTGTTTCTATTATTTTACTCGTATTATTATGTTTAATGTTACTCATATTACTGCCACCTCTATTAGTATTTTTAGTATTACTCATATTACTGCCATCTCTTTTAGTATTAATTCCCATATTAGTAAGTACTTTTCATACCATCTCTGTTGATTGCTATTTTGCTATTATTACATTCCTGCCTTTTTCTATCTTCTATCAAAGGGTCCAGTCCGTTGACACAATAAAGATTATTATTAGTAGTAGTATTATGAATAATAATGAAATGCATCAGTCGCGAAAGTTCAAAGTGTGGAGGCTAAAGGTATTATAAATTGTTAAAGTGATATTACAAGTGTCATGCCAGGATTTTTCGTCGGGAAAAATTGAAGCGATGCGCAGCGTGTGACAGAGTTATTAAAGGGCTACGCTAGTTGGAAACATGGGCAACGGGAATCCGATTTGCAGAGCGAAATCTCGCCGAATATATGTACACGCTTTGTCGAAATAGAGACTTGTTAAAGGGAGATCGGA
Organism: Megalopta genalis; assembly: GCF_051020955.1. NCBI lineage: Eukaryota > Metazoa > Arthropoda > Insecta > Hymenoptera > Halictidae > Megalopta > Megalopta genalis. Next base: position 12,657,852 of record NC_135015.1, on the reverse strand, counting down.
TAAGCGGGAGTTTACCGTGTACGAAGATAATAATGATAATGTCTCTTTTATTTCATCCAACGGGGCGAGTTAGTTTTTCGCCGACAGAAAATGAACAATTCGAGGCACGATAAAACGGGAGCGAAACGAGCAACGCCGCGCGCACGAACAGCAAGTAGATAATGTAACGAATCGTACATGAAATTAGTGACAGTACGAAACAGATGAAATATGAGGAAATAAATGTCGCGTGTTTTAATCGAGTTAGTGATTTTGTTAAACGATAATCCGTTGTCGAGGCGGGACAAATCATCGGTGGAATAAAGCGTCTAATAATGAGACCGATTGAATGCTGGCGAAAAGGTCTAGCGTTTCTAAGAACTCGTTTAAATGTGCTCCAATTGCTCGCACACAAAGGAACAAAGATAGTAACTTCATGTGTTAATTATTTGTTAATTGGAGGACAATTATCTCCAGACTTGTTTAGAAGCACGCGAGTTTTCAAATGTTGCTATGAGTTTTTCGAGAATACGAGTAATCGATGCAATTTAATATGTCCGTTGTCAGCGTAATTTCATCAAGATTATAATTTTATGTTTTACGTACAGAAAATCTAATTAATTTTAAATATATTATTTAACGTTACTACTCTCTGTTATTGTCGCTTTTCTATTCTACATTTCTCTATTCACATTTTCCTCATTATGGTAAACAAGGAGCGTTATAAATAATATAAAACATTATTAGGATAATTTAGAGTTACTTAATAGTAACTTTATAATTTATTTCTTGATTGACTCGGCTTTTTCACATTTTGACATGCATAGACCACTGGGATTCTATTCAACATAAAAAAAGCGTTTCAAAAGCAGCAGAACGAGTCGCGTCGATAAATTCAAGGACCACAATCGCTTTTGAAATATAGTAGTATGAAAGTGACGTACGAAAGGGTGCAGAAATTTATGGTTCAACGGAATGAATGATAAGATAGCGATGCAAGGATGCTCCGCGGAACGATTTTCGAAAGTGCCGAAAGTTTGGTCGCGAAGTGGGGATCGGGCGGAATCGTCGGGCGAGTGATAAATTTTCCAAGACACTCGCGCCTTGTTCGAAGAGATGCTCTCGCGTGTCCGCGTGGGCGTGAATTGCGCCACGAACGTTAACGAGGGTCCACGTAATCCGGTAACACCGCTAGGGGTCGATCGGTCGCACAGAATCCGCCAATAAAAGCGGAACTAACGCGCATATGCGAGCACAATAGCTGGCGCTGAACCGATCGGGAATAGACGAACAGCTGTCGATGCGAGATCGGTGCACCTGTTCGCCGTCCAGCCTCATCCTGAACCCGTCTTCCGCATCTCCATAATCGACCGTCCGATCCATCGATCGTAGGCGGCCGATGTTCGCGCGGGAACGAACTGCCGAAAGCTCGTCGATTGCATTTCTCTTGTAGCCTGTGCGTTTGTTGTGTGATTGCTTTTGCATCTGCTTGTGTTTTTCGCTTAACAGGTAACAAACATTTATTATTCCATAAAATATCATGATCTCAAAATCTCATACTTATTAGCGTTTCAAACACGTGAGAGCTAAAAGTGAAGATTGTGAATTATTATATTTTGTGATCAATGTTTATGCAGTAAAATGTTTTATATATAAAAGTGAAAATTGTGAGTTATTATATTTTGTGATCAACATGGTCATATTAAATGTCATATACATTTTAATATGACGATGTTGACCACAAAATATAATAACTCACAATTTTCACTTTTTTTCACTAAGCATGCCATTCGTGCTTATTCAGCTACATTTTACAAACATATTCGTACAAAAGTAATGGATTACAGTAAATACTCATGTTTGCAACGGTAAGCTTTGATATTTGATAAAGATATGAGCATATGAACATTTAACGGTATCTGATAGCTGCATGTGATCTGATTAATTTTTTTATTGCGGGTCATATAACGTACATTGCCATAAAATATGATTTAATTCACGCTTTTATAATTGCATTTAAATTTCGGTTGCTTGATTATACCTACCTTAGCTAAGGAAAATGCTAAATTATTAAAACCCTGTTCTTTAAATTATTCATTACTTTAATATGCATACTTTAATTCGTTTCTTAAAAGTAGCGAGAACAAAGCAAAGCGTTTGTTACTACAACTGCTTGTTACTTGACTGCGAACGTCAATGCAACAAATGCAATGCCGTGTCTCGACATTTGCTCTTTATAATTTCCATAAGAGTCTTCAGCTCGTACATCTGGCAATAAACGTAGAACATCCACAATTTATCAACATTTCCACGAGCAGTTCTTTCACAACGATACCGATCGAAACCGCTCAGCCAGGCATCGAATAAAAGGAACAGCTCTCCCGATGCGATTACGAGCAAATCACCGAGCAAAAACGCTATTTGCATGAAAACGATAGCAGGCCCGTTCGCGCGAAGTGAAAGCGACGCGTGCGTGAAAACGGCGCATCGCATCGGTTCGCTTCAGTTCGAAGACGATCGATGATTTTCCATCGCCTAACAACGAGCCCGATGGTCGATCAGATTGTCGCGGCACGAATTCGATGGAAAAAAAATCATTCGTGGGGCACGATACGTTCGTTAGGGATTTTCTAATTGCGAGCATTTGCATCGGCTCGGCGGCTGCACGGGCACGCTGGCGCTCTGTAATAGATATTATTTTCTAGACTGTAACGAGCCGTGACGGCCAGGCTGGCCGTAACTGTATCGTGCGTGAAACGAGTGCATACTACGCGGCTTACTACGCGGCCACGCTACGTTCTTCGGTTCACGGTGCGTACCGGTGCATCGCGTCGTTGCAGCTCTCGCGCCGCGCGCGCCGCGCCGATCCGATGCTCCTCTCGGCGTCTCGGCGGCTATCGGCGAATCTGCCATGGCGAGGCAAATAGCCATTTTTTCCCAAGATGTTTTTAATTAGACGACGGTGTGCCGTAAGATTAGAGGCTCGGGACTCGGCCCCGGCGCATCTCGAGGTGCGCTAACGGTAAACCGAGCGCGGACATCCACCGCAACAGCCGAACAAAACGACAGAGTGCGCCGAGCCGAGCCGGTGCAACCATTCCGATTACGATCACGCGCGCGCGCGCGCGAGCACGCTCTCGAGCACGCTCTCGCTCCGAGTGCTGATGCACTTCGGTTGCATTCGCTCTGTTCCGATAGAGTCGCGAGCGGGTCCGACAAATTTCGCTGGCGAGCAACTTCCTCGGATCTGTCGCCCTCCTGGCCAATTGGAGATTCGAGGTTCATTCGTGCGTTCGTGATCGCTAGACTGCGAAGTGCCGATTTCGAATTAACAGAGATCCGCTGCATCCGAGCTTGATTCTCAGACTACGGCAATTTTTACATAGATTTCTTTTAGAAGTGGAAAAACTGAAAAGATTTCAATTTCATTTTGTTTCCTTTTTACGGGCGGCAGACCTTGATACAGTAGCAATCTTAATGACAATGATTAATTACAATGAAGCAAAATGATTAACGAGCTTGGACCCCTGTAACGTCCAAGTGAAGCAGAGAAATCAATAAAATGCTTAAAATTATTGATATTGATGAGTATACGATTTAACGAGTTCGATCGACCGTAAATAAAGTGTTCTATGAAATTCTTCTAAGAGGATCGGGCGGCGGGATATGAAAGTTAATGATGATACAGATATGCGCGTAATTATAGACTGAAAGTAGCTTTCATATTGTTATTCGTATCTAAACGAAAACTTCAGAAAATATCGTATCTGCAGATTTCTATTTTCTATTATTTCTAACAAATATGACAAATGCTACAAACACGACGTTTTGTTAAACACTTCTCTATAAATATCACCAGAAATGTAAAAGTTATTTTGCGTCTATGATTATTCGCACCACTGTACATTTAAATGAATTCCCGACAAAAAAGCAGGACACGGTATTGTTCGATTTAAGACTTTGTACACAAAAACTAGATCCGAGATAATGCGGCGATGTTCCGAAGATAGGAGATCGTTAGATAAAAGATGTTTAAAAGATAGTCGCACTTATGTTTTACGAGGCAGTCTCGTTCGCGAGGCTAAAGTGGTTAAAGGATACAGTGTCTTCGCTCCGCAGCGAAATCCGCGATAGTCAGCGTAGATCGCCGAGCACGTGGATATCGATAAGACGGTGCCGATGAAACGCGAGGTCGCCGATCGCTGCGATAAAGCATTGAAACGAGACTGGAGGGAGGTTTGCCGGTCCGGTGACACATTTCTCTAGGAAATGTCGGAGAAAGATCATCTCGAGACGTTGCATAGTCGCACGGTCGGATTGGAAATTTCGCGCGGAAGATGGGATTTCGAAAAATCGGGGAACGGGTCACGAGGTCTGCACAAAGATCGGTTTATTATGCCGACGCGTTCTCGGTTACACAATATTCGCGGGCAGATGCGAATAGACATTCGGCGCGGCACGGCGCGGCGGAATGTTAATCCGGCCAGGGTGAACAAACGACGGGATCGCGTGCGGATCAGCGATACGCTCGTACGTCTTGGTCGCCGTGGAAAAGTGTGCTCGAAATGGGTGGCTTAACGAAGCAAACAGTCGCGTAGACTTCATATTCTCTTCCCCCGGGTAGATTATTGCCCCGGCAAGACACAAAAGGGCCGAACCGGGCTCGTTTGCATTGTGCGGCCGCGTATTGTGCGCGAGTATCGCGGCCCGTCCCGGCCCGTCGTCGTCGCGATCTGCCCCACTTTTCCTCTTCTATCCTCGCCAGCCTTATCGCAGCCTCCCATCGGGCTTACAAATTAATAAGGATTGTGTTTGCTCTGGGAATCACGACCTTGCCTTCGCCTGTGCGTATCCGGATCGCGATGCTGCGAGCTGAGAGCACGCCGACCGATCAATTACCCGCCGAGATCCGATAGAAATCAGACTCCTCGCAACAATTTACGGTCGATAGGTGACTTCGCAGATTCGGCTCGAGCTACACTCCACGACAAAGCTATAAGACACGATTTTAGCCAGTATTTTAATATTAGTAACTTTTCGTGAATGTTCTCTCAATGGTGGTGATTAGATTGAAAGATGTTTCATGAGAGATTCTAATTCCTTTTAGTTTTGTAAACAGACTTTGAGTGTATGATAGAAAAGAGGGGGTAGTAAGCGACATACAGAACAGTGAACAAATTAGAAGAATGTAAGAATTTCATATCACTGTTATTAATTTATAGAGGCCATTGACGGAAGAAGTATAACATATTTGTATTTAACTCTTGTTTTGTACAATCGATACGCACAATTTTTATTTTGCATGTAGATTCGCAGTCTAATGATGAATGATGATCGTGGAATGACGTCGGTATACAAAATAACGTTCACAATGTTAAGTGATGATTGTACCGACAATATTAATAATAATAATAATAATAAGAAGAAGAAGAAGAAGAAGAAATCTAAAACTAAAATAACAGTCAGTATCGTTCGATCTAATTGATCGACAATGGCAGTACAAAGACATTTAGGTATCGCAATAGAAGATTGCGATTTAGGTAAAATTTTGCCATGTCCTCCCAATTGATTTCAATGTCTGTTAGACCAATCTATCGACGACCGGACAGCTTCATGTCTCGCAAAGGACACCGGGAAATCCATTTACATTTTACACGAGCCCCCTAACGTCCATTGTCCGAATGGTTGCCCGAGCAATTATCGGCAATCGCAATGCGAGCTAATTAATTGGATTAATTGACCGTTGATTAAATATTGGGACCTACGAGTCGCGAACCATTGGGCCGAACGGGTTTCCGCTGGAAAATCGATTCGTATTCTGGAAGACCGCGCTCGCGAAGTCAACGAACACTCTAGCCACATTTAAATATCTGTCTTCTTTATCAGTGCCACGGTTAATTTGATATCAACACCTCCGAAGTAAATTTGGATCAATCGACAATTTTCTCAACAGTTCTAAACTTCCGTATGGGAACGAAATTAATGTAGCCAGCGATAACATTGCTAGCAGCTGCTCGCTTTCTTAACTTTTCGAGCGCCGGAAAGCCAATATATGGTTCTCGAGTTGAGACAATAAGTTTGCGAAAAGGATGCTCTGATTTTCAGAACAAAATTATATTAGTTATATTGTTATGCTTGAAGTATTTGAACAAATGACTTTTCACTAGTCGATCATTTATTCTGACAAAATATTTTTATCTAGAAAATATATAAATCAAGTATTTCCAATGTCCCTTAATTGAATCGTTATTAAAATTCTGTTAGTTGTCAGATAGTTTTCTTTAGTATATCCTGACACTTTTAGTATTACACTATCCATATACAGGGTGTTCCACAATTAACAAACATATCCCTTACGTCCTTTAACACGATTATTATTTATTAAATTAGCTTTGCGCATCATTCGTTGAACTGTGTTCGGACACGGAATTAGTTAAATTAAAATATCATTTACGTACTTTGTTAATCTTCACTGTACACCTTGCTTAAAAATTTGATATGTTGACCTTGACATAACCTTGACACAACCTTGATATGTCCTTGACATAACCTTGGCATAACCTTGACATAACCTTGATATGTCCTTGACATAACCTTGGCATAACCTTGACATAACCTTGATATGTCAAGGTTATATCAAGGTTATATTAAGGTTATGTCAAGGTTATGTCAAGGTTATTGATAATATTCTTCATATTTCTCTAACAAACATATCCCTTACGTCCTTTAAAACGATTATTTATTAAATTAGCTTTGCGAATCATTCGTTGAACTGTGTTCAGACACGGTATTATTTAAATTAAAATATCATTTACGTACTTTGTTAATCTTCACTGCACACCTTGCTTAAAAATTTCATATGTTACACACAAGGTGTCATGCACACTAGAAAATTAAAACGGCCGTCACGGTTAAATTACTTACTATTTCGAGTCCGAAAAATTAGTAAATATTCTTCAGACGTTCTAAAGTAAAGGTGGACAGCGGTTTTCTTAAAAATATCACTGTTACGTAGTAAAAAAAAGTCCGGAAAGTTCTCGCTTCGTGATTTGTTCAATACTTCGAACGCGGCTCGAGTCCGTCCCGACCATCTGTCAAAGCCTCGTGCTGCGTGCTCTCGAACTTCGCGCCGTCACCTCTCATTGGTCAGTGTTTTCCGTTAATAACTCGTAAACAAAGCCGCAGACCGCATTTTCGCAAAGGAAAAAGTTACTTCAAATGACCTCAGCTACCCCTCATTTTCGGCTGTTAAAATAATTGCGGAACACCCTGTATAACAAACGTTCTAATGATGCCCGAAACAAAATTGTGCAAATTCGAAGTGTTACCATATGGTCACGCCAGGTAACAGCAAGTAAGAACGACGTAAAACATTAATGCGCTGCATATATTACTTTTACAGATTTCCATGACGCAGAAGGTGGTCATGGCCCGTTACAGTTGTCTTCGACGAAATATTTCGTCATACCCGGTTAACAGGTTAATTCGCGGCTGTACTTGAGTACGCGACCGTAGTATCTAGTTCTGCGTGCAGCCGGTGCAACGCGTGCATGTGCATCGGTATGCAAAGCTGTCGGGTCACGACAGCGTATTCCTCTTAGCCTCGAACCACCGATTCGACTCGCGCACGAATAGACACCGTCACTGTCACGGTCGACCGTATGCGCACCACGGCGCTATTACACTCGAAAAAAAAATCGCGTAACGATCCCCCATAAATTGTATCATCTGCACGCGTATAATTTTCTAATAATACCATCGGCGATCTTTAAAACATTTTCCTCGCAAGATATGAAACGGTGTACGGGTATATCCTGCAATAAACGTCGCAAGACACATGCTTTTCACCCGCAGCACCGACACAGCTAACGAATGTAAGCGTACATATTTATCGGTCGGCGTTTCCTGCGCTTATTATTGACGAACATGAGCGTGCACGCAGTGGAAAACGCATGGAGACGTAAGGAGCCATCGACGGTACGGGGTTCCGTAAATAGGGAAAGGAATTGCGACGTTCCGAGACGCGGCGCGGCGTTCTGGATCCGCGTCGCTGCCCGATCGCGATCGTGGACAAGCGATTAGGTACGTGCCAGGGGAGAGCCGAAACGATGATCGAGGCGGATCGGCCGTTCATTCAGGGTGAGTACCCTTGCGTATCGGCGGACGGAGCGGTCGCCGGGGACCCTTTAATTATAAAGGACCGGTTTTCTCCGACGCGACGCGCAGCAACCGCACGCGTTCTTGCCGTAGAATCTCTCCTCTCCTGTGATTGTCGCGCGAGCGTCGATATTAAAAGTCCCGGGACCGCTGTGGGAAACGGCGTCATTCATTCTCGCGTCGAGATAGGACAACCCGGCCCTGATAAAAACGTTTCTATTCCCCGTTCGACGCTCGCGGGAAGTCGTTCTCGCGTTGCAACGCGAGCTTCGCGAGGGATCGCCGAGGAAAAAGCGAGACGTCCGCGGAGATAGATCGAAGATGAGTCAGCTTCTCGCACCGGGACCGTGAAGAACCGTGAAATCTCGATAAGTTGTCCACCCAGGCCCGGCCGAAACGTTTCTTCTGCCGTGAGACCGTTCCTCTTTTAACGCGGAACGAGATGTTGCAAACACTTTCGCTTCTCTCTCCTCTCTGCCCGATCGCTCTGCCCGTCTCGCTTCATTCGTCGTCTATTCGGTGACCGGCGATTCCGCCGGTTTTTAGTGGAATCATCCAACACGCTTTCTTCTGCTTGCATCTTGTTACTCCGCGCAACTAAAAGACACTTGATCGCGAGCTGCTTATTGTACTGTATCGAGTCACTTATTTATTTAGTTTGTCTCGTTCATTATTTTAATATATAGGCTGTCCCAGCATAGATGGTATAAGGAGGTGATTCTATATAACAAAAAAAACAAAGCGGAAGTAAAGAATAAAATTTTATCATTTGAGGCTTCGTTGTCCAGAAGATCGACTTTAAATATTTGAATATTCATTATTATCAATATTTCTTGAATATTCATAGGCCTCTTAAAATAGTGCTGATATCATTAGTACCAACATAATATCCTGTTACTCATTTCTGTCTACGGATTCAGAGTGCATTTAAATGTAATTTAGTTATTAGCATGCTCTATGAATGCAGAAATTGTTGAAAACGCTGGATACCCTTTGCGCTCAAAGAGCCATTTTCGATCTATAACTGATGTTGCAGTTCAAATAAATTTAAACAATGACATACAAATCGATGCAGATTGAAAACAGTTGCATGATTTGTAATTAAGACCACGTGTAAAAGCAACATTGTGTAGCAAGAATCGAAAAACGAAACTCGCATCTGCTAAGGCTCGCAAACCTTGGAAAAGTCATGATTGGTAAAAGCTACTATTCTCGAATGAATTGAAGATCAATCGTATTTCATCGAATGGATTCCGATACGCGACATGTCGTTTTAGAGAATATTTGCAACCGCGGTGCGTGTTTTATCAATTTCACCCTTTTTTTCATTTTCTATATACACAAATCACACTGGGACACGCGAATCACCATTGTGATAGTTACGTTGTGAATAAACAATTTTATTTACCAAATATTATTACTCCAACAGCGTCATTAGCGGCAACAACGAGCAATTATAGTTCGTAAGCGGTAATTTCGCGTGCAAAGCGGATACGAAACCGCTCGTAGGAAACTCGTGCAATCGGCGATCTTGCGAGTGCATTAATGAATAACAGAGCACGACGTCGTACGAACAGTTTAGTGGCTTCGGGGATCACTTTGCTCGGCGTTTCTTCCATTTCTCTCCGCGGCCGACAGGGTCGGCACCAGGAAAACGGAGATTCCGTATGCAACAACCTGTTATATTCCGCGATTCGCGCGTGCAGCATGCATCGTCGCTTCCGTTGCGATGGAACGCGGCGTTCGAATCGCGTTTTTTCCATCGATCGCTCGCGGCGAGAAGCTAGGCGTGTCGCTCGAGTGGAAAGCGAGGAGAACGCGAGAATACATCCCGGAGCCCGATGATCCTCTTTCTCTGTCGAAGGCAGGCCAGCAGTCGCGGCAACGTCCGCGGCAGCATTCGAGGCACGTGCTCGCGAACACGCGTCCACCGTGCTAATTCAGCTCGGCCGCGGCATTCGCATAATCGCTACAACCGATCGGTTTCCCTTGTACGGTCGCGCCGTCGACCGAATCGCGGGGTCGATCCGCGATTAGGGCAACGACGAATTTCCGGCGCGTGTCGCTCTCCCGAGCCGAGCGATTCGACTTTGAGATTTCGCCCGTGAAGAAACCGAACGAACGGTCTCCTTTTTCAGCCGCGAGAAACAAGAAACTTCGGCCACGGCGCCGCGTTTCGGTGTGCATCGGGTGCTGTTTCTGCTCGCCGAGCTTTCTCCGAGTTGCGAAAACGCTTGTCCGTTGCCAAACGGCCGCTCCGATCGCCTTTCTTCGCAAACCGCAGCGAACTGTCCTGGCGCGAAGTTTCATTTTTATCAGTCGCATCGTTCCCTTGGTTTCTATGCCACGCTATGACCACAGTTCCCGCGAGATTTCTTGTTTGGTTTGATTTTGTATTCGTCGATCGGACGACGCTTTCGCGTTCTCTGTGGCTTCGTGATAGATTCTATAAATGTTTTTTTACACCCGAAGTTTTTCACCTTCCCACTGCTGCAGTCGTATATTTACGATATGTCGTTTTTACCGATCTAGTCGTGCATTTACATTATTCACACAAGCTGAGTAAAATTATTTAGATGTGTACGCGTATGTAGGATGTTGTGCGAGATGTATTTGTAGATATATTTGCACGAAATGACAAATCAAATGTACTATAAAATTTACTGTAATAGCAAACTGAAGAAAAGGTTTGGTAGTATTTTTGTAATATCCTGATACGAAAACATTGTATTATCTAAGAAATTCATTCAAGTTCTCTAGGTGATAATGTATCTAAACAATACAATGCTTGAATGATAGAACGTTCGAATAGCAGAATTTTGTAAAAATAAATGTTCGGATAATTTCCAAATACAGTAATGTCTCTCTAACTAACGCTAAGATTGTCCACAAAAATGGACAATTTGGGAAGAGGAGATACGATTATTCGAGTCTTGTAGCTCGTTTTTATAGACAATTCGTAACTATAAAAACGAATCGCAAGGCTCGAACAATCGTATCTCCTCCCCCGAAATTGTCCATTTTCGTGGACAACCTGTGCGTCAATTAGAGAGACATTACTGTAATTCGAGTGATTTAGTCCAGTTCCAAAAATGTTATACCGGTTTAACCCATTGACTGGCAGCTACGAGATATCTCGTAGTGGGTGCTGCAAGTTTAGATCGGCTACAAATGGCTATTTGAGTTAGGAACTATTAGAAAGGATAAATGAAAAATGTATATAGTATAGAGAACATATTGATTATCAATAAAAAAAAATACTGTAAATGTCATTGCAATATTATATCAGTAACTTAATATTATTATATTGTGTAAAACTTCATGTTCTCTTTAAAATAAAACCGCGGCACCCAGGGCAAGACGCGCGAAATCTGCGTGCCAGTCAATGGGTTAACACGTTCCGTGCCGAGCTTTTTTTACTCGAATCTTCACACTTTGATATTTTACTAAAACTTGATGTATTACGTGCAATTATTAATTCTCGTACACATAACAACGTAACAAAAACTTATCAACGCCCATTCTTGCGGTGGAAATTGATTCTTCGGTTCTAAATTTCTTGTAAACAATTTGTTCAGTTCACTAAGTAAACATGCAAGCGTGTACCATCGATGGTACACGTGGCACGGAACGTGTTAAGTGTCTACGAATACATTTTTAGAGTCACTGTGCATCACGTGACATCTTCGAACGTGCGGTATATTGTCAGCAGCCCGAAGGACTCGAAGCCATAGCGAGATCGCGGATGGAAGGGAACGGAGTCGTGGGAGTATAGACGGCGGCGCAGGAATAACCTCCGGATCCTCGGAATCGAAGCACGGCAACAAACGAGAGATCGAGCTCTTACCGAACACGGTGCCGCGTTCTCTCTCGCATGACTCAGCCGCCTGGAATTTCGCGACACGCGATACACCGGGCTTAACCGGCGCGGTGCGGCGGTTTATTAACGCGGCTCCGGTAATTCTGACCGCGGGCGAGCATTAGAAATCCCCGCAGCCTTCCGAGCGCGCACGCTCGACCGTGAAAGGATTCCGATTGCACCGTGTGCTCTCTGCTCTCTCGCGGAATTCTCGTCCGTGGCCGAACCTAAACGAGCCGATCCGAACGATATAATACGGCACCGTTCATTTTATTCGCGGCGAGACTTTCTCGGCAACTGAAACGCGTTTGCCGGCTTGTCGAGGGGGAATGCGAGCGATCTTTTTTTTTCTGCTGGCAGTTAGATGCTTTAGACCACTTACTTGAATGTACACACAGAGGTATCCATAGATATGATGCAAGCTCCGACAACTTGTGTGTACACGTCCCGTTCTGCGGTTGTCTTTTTCGTCACACGTAAACACAAACGTAACACTGGGTCATCTAAACAACAGTAGCCCACTGAAGTGAATGTGACATTTCAATTACACGATAATTAACACATTTCCATTGTTTAATCGAGGAGCGCTAACAGCCTCCTCCCAGTACCGGCTCAACCATCTTATAATGGTCACGTGACGCAACATCAATAGATCGACGAGTTCAACTTGAACTTTTTGCCGCGAAATTTTTTAATACGTGTCCACTAGAACAAAATGGCGGAGCGACAGCGAGAAGGCAATCTTGTGCTCTTGGATTACGTGACAAAAATATTATTTATATTGCATTATCGAAGTGTTAAAGTGGTTTCAGTGAACAGGTTAAGTGTTTGGAATAAGTGGAAGCGATTGTGAAAATTGCGGTCGTAGCGTAGAATAGGTAAGTTCTTGCACTTGGTCCGCCAGGCATAAAACGGAGATTTATATTACGTTTAGCTGTAATTGGTAAGTTGCTGCAACAGAATTTTAATTAATATAGTAGAATTTGGCCTTAATGGTTTAAGGCGCTGCCTTGAATGGCTTCGCGCGTGATTAAAGTGTACTTAAAGCTCGTATTGCTAATAGATTCTGTTTGTAACTATAACTTTGACCATTTGAATACGGCTACTCGGGCTTGTACGTTCGTAATTAATATAATAGTATAATTTATTCGAATACAGTAAATTCTCCCTAGAAGGCTCGGAACTCGGAATTGAAAACGGTAATCAGCGGACACTCAGACATGATTTTTCGAGTCTCGCGGCTCGTTTTTGTAGTTGCCGATATCTCGTCAGAGAGAGAGAGGGAAGGGGGAGGGGACTAGGAGCAGTCGGCAAAAAAAGGCAGCAGCCAGCACGGTGTACATTAACCCTAGAAAGATAACCATATGACAACGTACGTAAAAGATAACCATACGCTTCAGAGGCGCATGCTTTTCTAAGGCGTCAATTTTATACTAACAATGGATATTTATTTAAGTTAATCTAGTCATTTTAAAGGTTTGGCATTATTGTAAAAATAAAATGCATTTATATTATATTTTTTTATATTTTAAGTAATTTTAAACTTAAATCACTAGACCTCTATGAAAAATTAACAAAAATCAACAGTCTTCGCAGGCGCCTCTGCGACGTAGGTTATCTTTCTCGGGTTAATATGAATATATACATAGTAATGCAGTGGCGAATTCTAACTCCGCGGTTTTCTTACCTGACTCACACCCAAACAAACCATTTTGTGTTGTCTTCCGGGAATTCGAGTAAAAGGAGCCGCGTCGCGTGCCGCATCGCACGCTTGACCGACTCCGTCGAAGCTTAGCATCGACGTAGCAACAAATTTCACGGGCGTGAGACCGGCACAGGGAAATTCACAGCAACCCGAAATTTGGCATTCTACGGAGAATTTACCGTATATAAAATATAGACAGCTATGAAAACCGCATAGTTCATGGAAAACTTAGTATTATCGCCATGTCGACGATAATGTGCTACTCTTTGACCCTTGTAATTTGTAGTAAATCAGTAAACGAAATGAATTCCCTTCTCAGGGCAAGATGTCAGGCTCCCAACAGCTTCGTTAGAAATATCTATATCGGCATGAAAAGTGCACAGAGCGGTGTGAGCTAACATCGCACAGCCGCGTCTCTTTTTACACGGTGCACGAGCACGGTGCAATCCAACGACCGTGTAGTAGATGCATTTTTATTAAGCCGCGATTAATTACGGGCAGCTGTCAGCCAGTCCGTAGGCTTGCCGTGTGCGTTCGATTCTGTTCGCGCGAAATCATGTCCATTCTCGGTGGGAATCTCTGCCGGGCCGTGCGTTACGAAGGTAACGTGTGAGAACCGTGGTATCGGCTCGCGTCGGGTCGGATCGAAAGGTTTCGACACGGTCGGCCGGCTAATTAGAATTTCTAAGAGAGCGTAGAAGTCGGCGCGGCGATAACCGATCCGTTCGCTGGAAAAGTTCCATCACACTAGCCGCGCGCCGTGCCATCGTCCGTAACAATTCGTTAGCCGACTCTCGTCCGCTTAATTACATGGTCCGGATCGTTAGCAGACGAGGTTGGTTTCGTTAGCAGACGTCCGTCGCCGGTTCGACCGAGTTTTCCGGCGACGGACTCGACCGGCGCGGAGGATCGAGGATCGAGGATCGTGGATCGGGAGGATCGTGGATCGGGAGGATCGTTGTCCGTAGCACGCGCCGGCGCGGCGTCCCAGGTGCGCCAGTCTGTAGGTCAGTTACACTGTTACTGTTACCGTCCAGGCTATTACCGGTTATCGAGCGCCAACGGTACGCGCGACTCGCGTTGGAATTCTCCTTCCAGCGAAGGCAACAGCCGCGATCGCGAAAACCGTCGAAAAGCTCAGAAATTGGACACAGAGTCCAGGTGCTTCGTCCACCTTTTCGGGATCTTCTTTGTCCATTTTTTCGGGACTGTCCGCCGGAACTTCGAACGCGGGAAATACCGAGTTCGTTGATTCCGACTTCGACGAAGCTGACCGCAGCAACGTGGTAATTCTGCCAAGTTCTTCTCGGACGAAATTCGTGCGGCGAATCGATCCTTTTGGAATTCAATTTAATCGTCGCCGAAATTCCAGCGTCGACTCGCTGCAATTCACGCGACACGTGTAATCCGTGCGGGAAGTACGATAAATATTCGTTTCACAATGTACGAGGCAGTTTAGATTCTCGATCGCGAAGCCGCAGACGTTGTTACTCGTTAACAACCACGGGCGATAACGATTAAGACAAACTGTCACAAAGTAACGGTCGCGTCAGCCATGCTAGGCGCAGATTCGCGCAAGACTATCCTGTAACGAAAGGGTTAACGAGCCACCCGAAACGCGACTCATCGCCGAGACGTGTAGCGACGTTCGCGGAGGTCTCCGGATATCTTGTTACAAAAGCGAACGGTTAGGCGGAAACGGGTTAAAAGAGCTGCGGGAAGAAGGCGTTGGATAACGGCGTTGAAGCCGGTGGATATCAGAGCCTTCCCTTGGGAAGATCGCGCGGACCCGGTAATTAAGCGAGCGTCTGCCTGTGTGCTCGCGGATGTCCGGGTTAAAGGGGGTATTACGGGCCACAATGCATATTTATTTATTAAGACTATAATTTTTCTTATTTCGATGGTAGGTTGCTTTGTATCAAGATTTCCCTGATATATTTAATCATGTTTTATCTGTGTACAGCATTTTCTTCCGTCCGAAAATGTTGAAAATTACAGGAGTTACAGCTGCTTCTTTCACGAATGAAGCAAAATGACATCGAATGAAGTAAAAGTGTCGATAATTAAACAAATGGCGGAAATTTAAAGATAAAGTAACGACTTTTTAGTCTTTTTCCTCTTTAGCGTGATCGAAAGAATAGTGGAACTCGAGATCATTTGAAATATCTAGGCACGTCTGCAGAAAATTTTCTTCTAATTTGAAGTGAAATCGGTCGAATAGATCTTGAGATATCACGGACGCCAGTTTAAAAAGTTTTTCGATAAAAACGCGTTTAAAGTTTTCCATATCAATCTTATAACAAAAAGTGCACAATTGCGATTAAATGTCTATAAAGTCGGTATTTTTACGAATTGAAGCATAGGGTTCGCACGCTTATTATCAAGGTTTTGTACTTTAAGAAAATGGAGTAAAAAGAAATCGCCTTTTCCAAAATTCTAGACCGTAATACAGTAATGTCTCTCTAATTGACGCTCAGATTATCCACAAAAATGAATAATTTTGGAAGAGGCGATACGATTGTTCGAGCTCTGTGGCTCGTTTTTTATGGTTATCGATTGTCAACAGCTATAAAAACGAGCCGCAAGGCTCGATTAATCGTATCTCCTCTTCCCAAATTGTCCATTTTTGTGGTCAATGAGCGTCAATTAGGGAGACATTCACAGTACCTTCTTAATCGAGACGGTGATGTTGTCTGAGCTGTTCGAAAGTAGAGGTCTCTATCTCACATATACCCAAATACACGCGCACACGAGTAATTAATATATCCGCGTATTAACCCGTGCGCTTCATAATATACGGGTACACGTGTAATTAACTGTATCCGTGTTTTAATTTCAGAGACACATAAGAGAAATGAATGTTATTGTTCGCTGAAATAAAGAAGGAAAAATATGCGAGGAAATAAGTCAAAAGAAACGCGACTGCCAGTTATTTATTGCGAGTTGTAATACGCGGGTTAATATACGGATAAATTAAGTACACGTGTATATGCAATGCCCGTTCAAAATCGAGATCCCTGGTCGAAAGCGGGTCGAAGGCGGGTCGAGATCGCGTATCAGCGTCCACGGTGTCAATGGGCAACGCTTCGCCCTACCGTCGCGCGTTGCTCGGCCGCGCGTATTTCCAACCTGGAAGTTGTATGAGGGGCTTGATAGGGGATAACACGTTTCATTAATCATTCGGCGAGGGGGCAGAACCCTCGAGTTCCCGCGAGTCAATTATTCCAGCGCGGGGTTCGCCGACGATTCCTCGGGGGACGACTTAAAATAAACGAACGCAGCCTCGCATCGCAACGCGGAATTCACAGTGATATTATTACCGTTCCCCGCGAAACTGTTTGCTCGCCGAGCCGGGCTTCGTGTAAACGGGAATTTTGTAAACAATAACGGAAACCAGCTTGTTGGCGCGGACGCCGTGTAAATAGCAATATTCGACGATTAGATTCCAAATACCGCCGCGAAAACATCGCGATGCGGCGGAACAGAGTTTCGCTCGTTTTCAATCAGTTTTTCCGTATTGACTCGGAGATTCGCCCGAGTGGCGAGCCCTGGTAAGCTGAAATATCGTAGACGGGTTTAGAGAAACTGGAACGGATAAAGTTTCGATCCATCGAATAAATGAAATTGTTTCTGCTTCTCGAAAAATGTAGGGCAAGCGACGGAAACATCGATTCTGATATTTTATCTCTAACGAAATGGACACATAGTTCTCTTAACACACTAAGCGCGGGAGCGGTATTAATACGTTTTCAAAAAGTTCAATTCTTTTTCATTTCGTTATATAATTGAAAGAATGGTTGTTAGCAAAATCTTATTGACAGTTTTGAAAATATTAAATGGTCTTTTAAAAGGCAGATCTGCACAAAATGGGTCAACATCTTCGATCATCGATTTTCGCAATTCTGCTTTCCGCAAAATGTGGAACAAGCAAATGGAACGCTGATTTCTTATATTTTACTTGTAAGGAAGGAACTAGAAGCACTTATTTTCTTAACATATTCGATCATCGACATCCGCAATACCGCTTTTCGCAAAATATGCATCGCAAGCAACTGCAACGTTAATTTCTAGCCGCAAGCAAAGGGGCCGATCTATCAATTTGTCAACATTTTTTTTCTAGAAATCGTCGATTTGTCTGTCTGTCGATATAATTCGATAGAAATCGAATTTCATCCAACGCGCATGCCCTATTTTTGTTACGGATCGCGAATCTAAATAACGCTTGCACGGTGTTAACAATAGCTCGCGAGCAGTTTCCGGCGAGGGTGGCGTATCGATTAGCAAGATTCCACGAGCATGGAATCGCGAATGCAATATTTACCAGGGTGAAAGGAATTCGCGTGACAGCGACGAGAATATTAAAAAGCGAGTAGCGGCGCGAGTACCGCGGAAAAACGCGGTACGTCGATCCTTGACTGCGACTTTCGACGTTCGCGGAAAAGAATGCACGATGGTCGGACGGATGGAAAATGTTCGCACGGGTTATATGCCTATCTGTAATTCGTTCGCAGCGGTGCAGGTTACAAACGAGTCGCTTAGATAACGCGGGCACACCGTGGGAGTGATCGGATTGTGGCCAGCTTCTACACGCTTCCTAGTTTCTCGCGATTTTCATTCACCGCGTGTGCACGCGCGTTCGTTTCCTTTCGATCCGAGGCGTCCGATGAATGAATCCTCTGCGGTTCTAGACTAAACCGCCACTTTCAAAGCGAATCCAGCGCCAGTGAAATTGCGAAATTTACGAGGTAATTCGAATTTTTTACCGCTACATTGTCAGCCGTAGAGATCAAGCATCGGTATTTAATTTAATTTATTTATTGTAAACGAGATCAACTTCCGTCAGCGTACATTAGGTATAAAAGCAATTAGAACGTAATATGTACTTCATAGTTTAGATGGATCGTGTTAAAATTAGTTACATTAAGTTGTACAATAAATTTTTGAAGTTGCATGTATTGCTCGATAAAAAGTTCAAATGAGTACACAATTTATTGGCTTCGATGTAGGCACGAATTGGGGGGGGGGGATCAGATGTACCCATTGTAGATTTATAGAAGGTTGGATGAAACAATAAAGTCGATGGTTCATAAAATAAAATTCTGATTGTTGATAACGGTTATCCATTTTCGTCAATTATAATGGTGGTAACCAAGAAATATTTCCGTTATTTATTATGGTTACTGATAACTAAAAACTACTTCCGTCATTTATAATGGTTATTGGAAACCAAAATCAGTTCAAGCAAAATTTAATGGTTATACTTCAATTTTTATCGCGTTTTGGTTATAACATTTATGGTCTCTATTTTTTAATAATTATATATATAGACTTCATGCAATGCAAATAATAATTACATT
The DNA here is from genome assembly GCF_051020955.1 of Megalopta genalis. Classification (NCBI taxonomy): domain Eukaryota; kingdom Metazoa; phylum Arthropoda; class Insecta; order Hymenoptera; family Halictidae; genus Megalopta; species Megalopta genalis. The sequence continues at coordinate 12,638,795 of NC_135015.1, read as the reverse complement.
TGTTTCATAATATCAGAAAATCATTCTCGCTATGTTAAAATATTATAAACAAGTAAATAGACACGTTTTGAATCCGTTAAATAATGAAAATAACATTTTGAACATTTTATTAATAACGTTTATTTGCTTGTAATTACTGTTTCTAAATTAACATGCTATAAACAAGTTAGTAGCTAGATTTTAGCCACGTTAAATGAAAAAAATAATTTTGCCCAGCGAAATCGAGCGAACAGCCCAGTGTCCGTGATCGAAAAAGAGTCTCACAATCAAGCCTTAATTCACCGGAGTTCTTGAAAGAACGTGGCTAATGACCGGATAACGTAGAAAATGAGATGCAAAAAGGAAGAATCGGCAATCGCCGACAACAAATAGCCTTGACTCATCGAGCAGTTTATTAGAAGCGAAGAAAACGCGTTGGCTCTGCGGGATTACGAGGTGAACGCACGTTTTTCAAAGCTTCCTCGTTGTCTGGTCGCCAAAGGGTTAATCGCCCTTTCGCTCCAGTTCCCGGGGCTCTTGCCCCTCTGTTCCTTCGTGGCCGGTAATCCCGTTCGAGACCCGTCGCTATTTTTATTTTCAATTTACCCGGTGGCTTCGGTGCTGCGCCTCGCTCTGCCTCGCACCGCCTCGCCATGCCTAGCTGGTGCTTCATATCACGCCTCGCTCTTTGCTTCGCCTCGCTGTAGGCGTCGATCGATAGTCAGCGACTCGCTCGAATTCGAGGATTGCAGCGGCTTCTCTGGTCGAGCACGCGTCTGAATTTCCGACGGAGCACCGCCTCGAACCCCGGAGAAAAGGGGCTCTTACGGTGCATTTTTTTCTCGCACCGAACCCACCCTCGCTTTCTCCGTCTGCTCTCCGCGATTCTAATGCGATGCCCAGCCTGCCGCGAAATTCCCGCCAGTTCGATAGTCGAGCGTAGATAATTCCGGGCATCGAGGCATCATTATGACTAATGAGCTAGGCGGGACTCGGAATTAGAGCCCGGCCTGTACCCGACCGAATCGAACCGGTCCAACGTGCGATCCGCATAAAAACCGCCCGGGGTAAACACCGGGAATTACGGTGGCCGCGCCCGTCGTTCCCAAAGCGCGTCTGCTATTACTGTATTACACATCAAATTTCAAATTCGTCGTTTACGGCATGCGAACGACGGCGGATTCTGCATGTTTGGTGAACAAAATCGCTGTTTTCAATGGGCACGCTAAAATCTAATTCCTTTAATGAACGCGTTGAAGACATGAAAATAATTGAAATGTTAAAATTTATCATAGTGCACGGTATCGTAACTGTTCTGCAACATCCTGGTAAAATTAATTTGTTCAAATGTGTAATCTTTGTATAACTGTAACCTGTTTTGCAACACACTGGACTTTTTCAATAGTTCTTTTACCTCATTCTGACTCCTAGTCGACGAACTCTTTTGATAATTTCTGCTTCTTTATCTTCTGTAACAGAGAGTTATTCCTGTTGAAATCACCAAATAAGTGAATACATAAATAAAGAAAATATGTTACAATAAATATGAATCTTGAGGACTAGTAATTAATGAACGTGGTATTCGATGTGTTACACCGTCATCTATGAATCATTCAAAGTGGCTATTCTGCAATAAATTTATATAAACGATGAAGATCTATTTATCAGGATTTTTATTGGTTTTTATCATCGTATACGTCCAAAGAAAAATAAAGTTGTTGATGAAATTACATCTCAATGAAATCATCAATTGTAAATTGAAAAACTTGAGATATTATTAGAACTTGGAGTGTTAATAGAACCATTTTAGAATAGATGTATCGTATACATTTTTTGTATACATCCAAATAAAGCTAATGTTATGAAATAAATTACCCACAGACGCATCTTTACAATCTCATCAATCGTAAATTGAGATATTACTAGAACTTGGACTGTTAATAGAACGATTTTAGAATAGAAGTATCCATTATATTACGCCGTGTATGTAAAAGAACGGTAATGAGGTGAAACTATTTGCGATTCCGATTTCGACGCTCGCATAAAGACGCTCGCCACCACGGTGTCAGGTTTTTCTGTCGAAAGGCAAGCCTGTAATGAATCGCGGCACTCGTCGAGCGTGTCTCGGCCCGCTCCGCTGACAATCTTCGTTAGCCATTCCTCTTCATCGCGCCAGCAGATACCGATCTCGTTTCTCGTGCATTCTACCCCGCAATTATTATACAATTCACATCCACCCGAGATACGTGCGCTCCTTACACGCTCCTAATTGAGGCAGCGCGCTTGTAAATCCGTCCTCCTACGACGCATAACTTGATCCAGTACCCTACCTGATTCATCAACCGAGTCTGGTTCACTGTATCTCGAATAGCTCCGTGTAATTGAGTCTAACCACGGTAGCTGTGCGGTTGTTGCGCGAACTCGCGTCGCGATCTCGGAAAAAGAAATTTGAATTTACGCCTTAATTGAGGAAAATTAACATCGCGTTCGCCGGGGAACGTAGACCGCGACAGCAATAAATTGTCAAGATTTCATTTCGATAGTTAACTGGAAGCGTGCAAGACGTTGTAATTAATGTCCCGCGACAATGGACCGCGCCGCTTTCGCCCAAGAGCTTTAATTTCTGCACAAAGGTCGCACAGCTCTGGATAAGCACTTGACCCACTCCCAGCAATCGCTTAGACCTTCCGACCGCATAAAGCTCGATGTCCACGGGCCCTCCGCAATCAGAATAAAAGTGAAAAAGCCCGAACAACCTGGCCGGTAATTGCGCGACCAAAGAACAAGCTAATCATCCAATTTCCGCGGACATTCGCAGCTCAGCTCCTCTTGACCTCTTGCTCTCTCTGTTCCATGACGGCCCAGTTGGTCGACTTAACTGGCCAAGATTATTCGTGTTTGCTTAATTAAGAGACTGAGAAAATTGGCGAATTTACGGCCTCTACGTCTTCCAACTATTATGCTGCTTGATACTAAAAAATCTGAGACAGTCTGAGGACGAAAACGACCGATCACGAGAAATTCATCAAAAAAGGTCATTTGTGACCTGCTATTCGTCTGCACTCTTGTCAAATTTGACTTTCGACTATGGTCCCTGCTAATCTTTAAGGAAAAAATTCTTTGATACGTGGATTTAAACAATTACAACTCTGAAGAAACGAATTTGGTCCGACAATAAAAATGCTTGAAAACTTCTTTTAAGCCGTTTTAAGGCCCCCAAACTTGCAAAATTTCAAAAGAGTCGGTATTTTCGGTTTATCGAACTTCCCTTGTCGGCCAGAAGATCGGAAAGGGCCAGTTGGCACCGATCGGCGGCCGTTTTAGCATCCGGGGGGCAGAAATCGGCGGCTCATCGGCTTTCAGGGCGCGTTAAATGTCGCCGGGCTGGTTCGCCGATGTTAGTCCTCGCGTTCCATCGAAGCCCGAGGGATCGACGACGACGACTTCCTCTTTCTCACGTTTGGCTGCTCGGTGGCTCGCTCGTGACGGTGAGAACGTTTGCTAGCTCGCTGCAGCAAGGGACCCCGATGGAAACGGCCGTTGCTTCGAGAAGCCTCGCGGAGGTGGCGAGAGGGAGAGAGGATGCGGACGCTTTTGTTTGTATGCATTCCACGCGTGGCGGTACGTGACATAATCGACGCGACACGCGTGTACCGCGGAGCCATTATTCGCGAACAATGAGACAAGCCTCGCGGCAGGACCGACGCGAAAATTCTACGTCGAGCAACGACGGATCCCGCTCCCGAAACCTCGCGGTAATTACATTCGAGGCACGCAACCGACCGGGCACTCGATCCCTCGGCGACGCGTTCTCATGCTGGCGCTCAAAGGACAGCGTTTCCTCTTCCCGCTTTTCTTTCGGACGACCAACGGATTTTCTCGGCGTTGTCCTCTCGTTCTGTGAAACATTCCTCTGCTACTTCACGCTTGTTCCCCTGTCGGTCGTTTGTCTTTTGACCCTCGTCGGAGACAGTCGATCGGTTTAAGGGTCAATCCGTCGCTTAGCATTGTCACTTTATTTTATCGTGTGTCGTTGCCTTTACCTGCAAGATCCAAGGAGAAATGGAATGGTTGCTTTGGATGAAAGTACCTTACATTTATTTATTTATTTATTTGTTCAATTATTTATTAACATGGCATGGCAAACAATCCTAGGTTGATTTATTCAGTAATAACAATAGATACTAGATTTAAAATAAGTTTTTAGAAACTGTTTACGTAAGTTATGCTTTTGTTTTTCTTATTGTATATTTAGAAATAAATTGAATAGAAATATATAAAATTGACTATAGTATATAGAAATATATATAGAAATAAATTAAATTGAATTAAATTGACGGGTATAAATTCTTTGGTACTTGAAGTTAGATCGACATCATAGTTGATAAAATGTTTTCTATGAATTTTCTTTTTCTTCTAAGAAATTATAACATTTGAAGAAGTTCAAGTCATTGCGATTGCGAAGAAACTAATACAGTAGATTTTTATGGACGACATTTTCCACGTCACTTGTTAGGAATCGAAATAAATATGAACTTTGTTATTTAATAATTCGAATGAGTCGAAAATAGCATAAGAACGTTCGACCAGGATCCGTTTTAGATGATACCGATATACACACTGCATCTCGGACCTGTCAAATATATTTGAATAAAACCAATAATGATAATGATATCAGGCGTTAGCAATAAATTTAGACGAATCGACCGAGAATGAGGGGAAAGTAATTTGTGGGCCGGGTTAGCTCTCTGTTGCAACTCGCTGCAGCGCCATTGATAAACGGCTCGTTCAGAGATCGCCAGCTGATTTTTTGAGGCCGGAGGAGAGATACGCGATCGAATGGGGCGTACATCGTTGAAACGAGAATGGTCCGTTTGGCCGTGGGACCGTTTTTACAGGCTGCGCCGTGCGGCTCGGCGTTTTGCGCAACCGTGTGTACCAACGCCAGAAACTGGCGGCTCGCCGCTCTTCTCCGAGGGGAACAAAGGCCCACTTATCTTCTCGCGGGCAACGCTCGATCTTAATACCCGAGACCCTAAGGTTTCGCCGAGATTAGGCGTTCCCTCGGTCACGACACCGACTATCCACCGCCTCGGTAGAAAATGAAACTCGCTGCAACGCCATAGGAAACAGAATACCGGGGCTCTTAGAATTGCAGAGGGCCAAGGCAAGGAGCGGGGGTTGCGAATGACTAACGCGTTAACCCTCGGCCTGCGGTTACCGGGTCGTTTTAACCTACTCAAAGTTGTTCAAAATCGATTTACATCGTCGCCTAATTAGTCAAGTTTTGACATAAATGGATGTTGCATTAGGAAATGTTAATAAGTCTATATGAAATATAGTAAATTCTTCCCAATCTGTCTTCAGTTTGTAAACAAAAATGAACAATTTGGAAAGAGAAGATACGATGTCGATTGTTAAAAATTATAAGAACGTGGTGCGAGGTTCGAATAATCGCATCTCCTCTTCCTAAATTGTTTATTTTGGTTTACAAGCTGAAGGAAAAATAGGGAGAATTTACTGTAGCTACAAAAATATGTTTGGAAAAATTGATGAATGAAGCTGAGAACCGTCATAAATATCGTCAGTTTTATAGCTGCGAAAATGGTCCGCCGTTCGAGGGTTAAGTATATGGGTGACACTAGGGGCGATTCCCTTGAGACAACATTATACGACCTGTCGCATGTCACGTCTCGTTCGACAACATTATCCGACCTAAATAACATTATGTTGCTAAATGTTGCTTTAATGAAATTGTGTTTTGCCTCATGCGTCATTTTGGCATACTATATTGCTTTGTCGCGCTATAACTTCTGATTAGTTTTCAGAATTAGTTTTTGTTGCAATACTGTGTGTGTATTTTATTCTGTACGTTGAAGTGTCTTCCTTATTTTTGGATATATATATATATATATATATATATATATATATATATATATATATAAAATGTGTCCGGTCAACTTCGTTTAGTGCAAAGCTAAGAATATTATAATTCACGTTTTTCTTTCGCTCAAGTTCATCTTTTTCGAAGTATCAAAGGTCATCGTTGTTTTTTTGCACATTAACCCCTATTTTTTGTTGTTGTAACGCAGCACTATGGTGCACGGGAAGACGAATTCAACGATCACTGACACTACGACTTTTAAATGACCTTTAAAAAATAGGGGTTAACGTGCAGAAAATAACGATGACCTTCGGTACTTGAAAAAAATGACCTTAAGAAAAAATATGACTAATAATATTCTTAACCTTGAACTAAGTAAAGTTGGTCTAACACATTTTTTTACATCGGTAAAAGTAACGAACATATTTCAATGTACTGGATGAAATAGGCACCCTATATATTTGAACAAATTGAACGTTACCAGGACGTTGCAAAATAGTTAGAATACCATCCAGTGTGATAAATTTGATCTTTGCAGTTTCAGTTCCGTTAATTAAATTACTTCGATCTTGCAAAAAATTTTCGGGGTTGATTATCGACACTTAACGTGTTATGTTAATTGTAAAAATCGTTAATTCTTTGACACAAAAGCAGGTCCAAATATACTAGAAATGTTATTATTATGCAATTATGACAGTCGGTGGATATTTCGAGACGCGGTTAGACAGATGGTATTTCAGGTTAAGTAGGTAACGTTGTGGAGTTGCTATCCCAAAATGATGAAAATGAGCGATCGCGAATTTTTCTTGACAATTAATTGACTGTGGCTATACTACTTCTGCGGACTCTTGGATACGGAAAGGGTTCTCGAGGGTCAACCTCCCTCAAAGTTCTTTAAAAGCAGAGCAAGAAAGTCTTGATTTCAAGGTCACTTGACGGATCTAAAGAGCTTCAACTCGGTCCCATAGGGGTATGGGTACAATCCTAAGGATCTCGAGAATGCAAAAGGCGAAAATTACTTGAAGGAATAGGAATGCGTAAAGGGTGGTAATTTGAAGGGTCTTTGCCGGCGCACAAGGCAAATAATTCCAAGGTCTGTGCGAGAGAATAAGTACGTCAGAATTCTCCAAGGATTTCGAGGAATGTAAAAGGCTTCGATCTCAAGGTCGTTCACATAACAGTTCCGAGGCTGCCAGCTTCTACATTCCAGGGAATATAAAGGTACACTATTCCATTAATTCGATTCCAAGCAATTGGAGAAAAGGGGACATGTGGAAGCATGTCGCGAAAGAAAAAGAATCATCGTTTCAGGGTCTTTGAGGATGCGAAGGATGCAAAGAGAGCTACAATTCAGAAGGTCGTCGCGGCTACAACGGGTCGCATGGTCTGACGAATAGACATGACAGCACCGCGAGATGTCTGCGGAATATAAACGGTAGCAGTTGCAAAGATACCTTAGAAGATATAAAGAGCTGTTGTATCAAGAATAATAGCGCGACTCGTTTTCTCAGAAAAGGAAAGGGCGAAGTCTGTTTGCGGAGCCTCGAGAAGTTCGTCGGGTTCCAGGAGCATGAGCATTATTTAGTAGAGGCGGCCTGTCAAGATCGGACAGACAGGTTAGGAAAAAGCGGCTTCCGCCTATCTGTATCGGACCCAGGGACGTTGATCCAAGGATCGACTAGCGTCTCTATTGGCCGGCGCGTCGTCGATCGTCGGTTTCTCGTTTGACTCGTGGCTGTCGCTGTTCGCTGTCGGTCCCTCGACTGCTCCCTCGACTGCTCCCTCGACTGCTCCCTCGGCGGCCAGTCGATCGAGCCTTTCCAGAGTGATGAATTTCTTTTCGTCGAGGATCTCCCCCGAGCAAAGTGGTCCGATGACCCAGATACGTCGCCGAGTCTGCTTGGCTCGCGCGCGCGGATACTCTCCGGCCGGACGATTTGTCGTTTCTGTCAACGATTTGCCGCAATTACGGGGAAATCCTTCGAGAGGAGCGGCGTCGCGCGCTTTCGAGGGGGCCGCCGGTTCTCGAGAACCGCTGCCGGATATTGAAGGCTCTCCGTTTTGCTCCCGAGGGAATATGAAGCAGCCCGATCGGTCGTTTCGCAATTGCTTTCGGAAACGCCGAGAAATCTGTGTCAAACCGACACCACTTCGGCCTTTTCGAGCCGACTTTGACTCGCGCCTCGGATTGCGGCTGCGTCCTATCTGGGCTCCCTCGGTCCGCGGATTTCTTTGACCACCGAGATTCGACGGCGGTCTTCAAGGATTGCCTCCGAAGTCTTCTTCCGCCGCGAGAACTACTTCACTCCGATTCGGGGTTCGACGACGATATTGGTCCAATAAATGTGTACGCGCGGTCTTCCACTGACAGTTTCACAGATTATCGAATCTAAATTGAAATTGCAAATTCTCATCGATAATTCTGCCGGCCGATGCGTAAATGAACGCTGGATTCACGGAACCCGACAAATCGACACTGAGTCGCTAATTTCTTAATTTAGGATTATTCCGATGTTTATAAACCGATATAAAACTGCTGCTTTTAGTGCTCCGTAAATCTAATGTTCATCAAGCTGCGATCGTACCATCGACAATTTTGAGGACTAATTAAGGAATTAATGGTTTTCGATCAAAATGGAATAAATAATGTAATCAAGGATCGCAGTCTGAAATAAACGAACAGCTTTTGAACAGCAACAAACGTACGCTACACTGTCCTACTTAATTAAATCGTGCTTGCGAATAGTTCTAATTATCCAAAAAAATGAAGCTTTAAATTAGTAAAATAATTTTTAAACAAGTGAAAAGAAATAAATGGTAACGAGAAACAAGTCCGCTTAAAAGGTAAAAGACGCGTAATGTTCCAAGTGTACATAAATATTCTGAAAAATTGCGAATTAGTAGATACGACATTTTAATTAACGACGGCGGTACAAGGACCAGAGCGAAAATGAGCGACATCTTCTCGTGGCTTAACTACTTCAGCGAGGAAGATTACAAAGCGTATATTCTTAACAAAAAATTAATCTAACGGCGATCGCATCAAAGAAGAGCTCGCCTCGTACAGATTCAAAGGATGAGCAAAAAATATAAGTACTAATACGAGCTAAAAGTATATATATAACTTCTAGGATGAGCATAAAAATATAAGTACTAAGCTCAATTAAATCTAGAGATTAATTAAATTGAATTTCCTTGATCTGCTTCCAGAAGTTAATCAAGCGATGCTAATACAGGAAAGCAAGCTGCACAATTCAGAAGCGTATGATCTCGTAGGTAGAGCTCGCGGAGAGCAAGGATGGCGTAAAATCGAACGAAAACGAATCGAAAGGACCGTGTTCGCCGATGAATCATCGCGATTAAGTCCAGCCTGTGTGCCCGTCGGTTTCTCGTGCAGTGGACGGAACCCGAGGCGACGGGACAGGGCTACGGCCTGGAATAGAGAAGAATGAGAAAGAGAGAGGACGAGAGGAACGGGGACAGAGAAAGAGATAGAGGCGGGGGGATAGAGAATAGCGCGGAGAGGCAAACGTAGACGGAGACGGAGACACGAGACCGTGGCGTGACACGTCGTGATCGGTAGAAAGAATCTCGTTCTGCAACCCGGAAACGCCGTGACTAACAACTCGGTATCACGAAGGTGGAAGAAAAGGCCTGAACCCTTCGGGGTGGATATCTCCTCTGGGGTCCAGGAGGGTCATCAACCATCGGCCGCCATGCCGCCATGCCGACCGGTCGGCCGGTCGGTCGGTCGGGATCGGGCATTATTATGACCAGATCTAATTGAAACTCCATGGCTCGGCCTGGCCGGGCTTCGTTGCGCTGCAACAACGTCGGGACGCCTCTTGCCTGTTTCTAGACTGCGCTTCAGCTTCCTGGGACGCTTGGAAAAGCTGAATGACGCGGGGCTGGAGACCTAACTGCAGTCTCCGTGACAAAGTAGATCCTTCGAGATCCCAGCGATACCATAATTTCTCCCTAATTCGCGCTCAGATTGCGCACAGAAATGGGCAATTTTGGAGGAGAAAATGCGATTATTCGAGCCTTGCGTCTGGTTTTTATAGTTACCGATTGTTTGGGTGCGTCGTATTCGCACCCAATATCGTCACTCCGCGATATAAACTTGTTGAGGGGGTTATTTGAAATAAAAGGGTGTAGTGTTGAAGGTTGTCCCTGCGACGGACGTAATGTTTTAAATTAGGATATTACATTGTTGTATGATGAGCTGCGTCGCATCTAGCGAGAGAGTGCGACGACTGTCTACTGTCTGCGTTGCCTTCTTCTCGAGGCTCCAACGGCCAAAAATTTTGTTTTTTAGTTAGTTGCCTGCGGACGAGCGAGGTGTGTAGTTGTGCCTACCGAACTATCACCCTTAACCACTTGCGCTGGCAAAAAATTCACCGACGCGTGTACCAGAACGGTCCAGTGTAACTTGCTGGGAGGCGTCACAGAAATCGGAAAAAGATTTATATTTTCTAAACTAATTTATTTTCCATTTTAGAATATGGGTTAAATATTGACAATTGTACGCTATGCTGTGCAATGATAATTTGTGCTCTGGCAAACAATCCCACCCGTCGTGCCATGCACGTCGTTTGTTTCTGTGACAATCGCATGACGACGTACATACCACGTTGTTGGCGATTCTGTGACAAAAGCATTACGACGTGCGTGGCACGTCTTTCCAGCGCAAGTGGTTAACACGTTCCGTGCCGAGCTTTTTTTACTCGAATCTTCACACTTTGATATTTTACTAAAACTTGATGTATTACGTGCAATTATTAATTCTCGTACACATAACAACGTAACAAAAACTTATCAACGCCCATTCTTGCGGTGGAAATTGATTCTTCGGTTCTAAATTTCTTGTAAACAATTTGTTCAGTTCACTAAGTAAACATGCAAGCGTGTACCATCGATGGTACACGTGGCACGGAACGTGTTAATATCGATTAGCTTTATGTGTGTTTCCTTTTCTTTTTTTTTTCAATAAAAATTAACTCTGTTACAATTATTTGCGTTGCCTGTAAAAATTCAACATGTAGAATGAGACACACGTAAATAACTATATTTAAGAAAGAAGTGAAGGAAACACTCTGTGAAAAGAAGCGCACAGTATGAGAGTACGGAAGAACCTGAGAGGCCTGGGCGACAACGCATGTTTTTATACCTGTGTACTCTCCTCAGGTATATGGAAACCCTGCACTTCAGGATGTGGAGGCTTTCCAAGACTCAAGAAATTACTTCTTGCTTCAACAAAACTATCTCTCGGGTCGTAAAGCCGATTACGCTGCGCGACGGAGTGGATCGATATCGTTGTCCGTTTAATTAAAAAGGGACAACTGTTTGGTTGATTTAGAATGTGCCACTCAGCAAGTATGAATAAGATTGTGGCTGAATAAGTGTGAACTGAGCAACTGAGCAACTGAGCAACTGAGCAACTGAGCAACTGAGCAACTGAGCAACTGAGCAACTGAGCAACTGAGCAACTGAGCAACTGAGCAACTGAGCAACTGAGCAACTGAGCAACTGAGCAACTGAGCAACTGAGCAACTGAGCAACTGAGCAACTGAGCAACTGAGCAACTGAGCAACTGAGCAACTGAGCAACTGAGCAACTGAGCAACTGAGCAACTGAGCAACTGAGCAACTGAGCAACTGAGCAACTGAGCAACTGAGCAACTGAGCAACTGAGCAACTGAGCAACTGAGCAACTGAGCAACTGAGCAACTGAGCAACTGAGCAACTGAGCAACTGAGCAACTGAGCAACTGAGCAACTGAGCAACTGAGCAACTGAGCAACTGAGCAACTGAGCAACTGAGCAACTGAGCAACTGAGCAACTGAGCAACTGAGCAACTGAGCAACTGAGCAACTGAGCAACTGAGCAACTGAGCAACTGAGCAACTGAGCAACTGAGCAACTGAGCAACTGAGCAACTGAGCAACTGAGCAACTGAGCAACTGAGCAACTGAGCAACTGAGCAACTGAGCAACTGAGCAACTGAGCAACTGAGCAACTGAGCAACTGAGCAACTGAGCAACTGAGCAACTGAGCAACTGAGCAACTGAGCAACTGAGCAACTGATCAAGAGAAGAATCGGTTTCGAGTTTTTATACTGTTTCGTGGACAGAAGACTAGAAATTGGTTGGCCAGTGACGCGATGGAAGGGGATGTAAAGTGGCGTAGAACGCAGTGCCGCAGGTAGCAAGAAACCCTGGACGGGCGACCGAAGCGGTGCGTGCTAGCGACTCTGTCATAAAAAATGCTGCCGATGAAGGTGTGCATTATTCCAAAGTGCAAAAATGTGCAAAAAAGTGCAAAGAAGATGGCTCGAAAATTCATAAACTTAGAAATTGCAAGGAAGAAGGCTGTGACTCTACGCAATTGAAAACCTAACTATTGGATTATTTTCTCTCTTTTGAATACTCAGAAGTTTTTCCTTCTAGCATATAAGTTACAAAAACGAATCGACGCCGAGAGTCTCGCCAGAGTACCATTAGATAAACAATGATTTCATATGTATATAGAACAGAGTGCTCTTTGTCTTTAGGTGACGTTTTTGGTTTCGTCTTTGTGAATAGTCTTCAGTCTCCTGGAGCAATCAGGAGAGTAAAGACGGTCCTTCCTCGTACATCAAATTAATAAACTAAAAGGGATAAGTTTAATTCACTGCGTTTTACTTTTATTTATCTACCCATTTCCAATACTAACGAACGTGACCTTTTGTCGATTGCACGTCGTTCGTCGAAGGACTGTTAATTTGTCTCGTTGAGCCGAAGATTCCCCGTCAATAAATGCTTTTAAGGGATAAAAGGAAAAGTTAGTTCGTCCCGGAGAAAGTTAGGCGGATGCAGCCCGAAAATTCCGTTGGAACACCGATTGTCAACAACTATAGAAACGAGACGCAAGATTCGAATAATCGTATCTCCTCTTCCCAAATTGTCCATTTTTGTGCGCAATCCAAGCGCGAATTCGGGAGAAATTGCTGTATTCTGTTTAGGGTTGAGATTGATCATGGGACACTGACCTGCCCTCACAATAAAGCAACAAGGCCACACCCATTTCACACCGGATAGAAAGAGGGAAACACACACAGCCTTCTGCTGACGTCGTTTACCCGGAAGATCCCTGTGGGGAATCCCAGCTCCCTGATCAGATAGCATCTGACTGGCACCTGATTGCGTGTCACTTTCTATAAATACTCGGCGTTGTCAGAAAGTCTAGATGCGATATTTATTCGGAGCTGAGACGAGAATGCGAGTGTATAAATAATGCAAGTACGATCGGCTGTAAACGCGTAGCACGCGTTTTCAATGTTACCTTAATATTGACCTAGACTTTGCTGACCGGTTACGAGCATACTCGTATTTTTGTTCGGCCATGGAAACACGAATATTTTTCGTTCGGGCATGACGGCTGCACGGAATAGTTTTGGCTTGAAATAGCCGGCCAACGATGTGTTAAAAATACAAGTAGAAATCAGAATACGAAGATTTAGGGGAATCAAGTGCTAGCGCGCTAAAATCAATACTGAAACGCGTTTACTTAAACAGGCTACATACTATGTATAATGAATCTAAATATTTCGAACACAGTGCTATAATTCTGAATATGTTTCATAGTTTACGGGTAAATCTCTTCCCAGGTAATTATCTTGTTAATCGACCACGTGCCAATCGCATCCAATTAGCCTACTCTCATATATCCTGAATAAGAGCATAATCATATAATCGTGGCAGAAATTAAATGATTATCAAACGACAATCCTTAGGTTTTTATTACCCATACATAATCAGTCGATTTTTTGTTCAAGCAAGTGTTGTCCCTTGCTCAGAAAAAGTCCGCCGTTTCGGCAGAGGGGCAAGGGGGGTATTCCACTCGCTCCGCCCGAGCTGCACGCCCCTAGTCCCTACTCTTCTATGACCTCCCGAAACCACCTCTATTAGTAAACGAGAAGACCCACAAGCTAATCGACGCGAGGGGCGAGGAGAATCAGTCGCCCGCTTCACCTAATCACGTCTCTTGTTCAGCGCGTAATTTAGCCAATAATAAACGAAAGTCTGGAATCCAAAAATATTGGAAGAGGCTAGGTGGAGCGGGCGACCGATTCCCCTTGTCCCTTGTCACTTGCGCCATTTTGTTTATGCGCATAGTTTCATTTTCTCTTTTTCCGTTATTACCTCCATAACGTTCTTAACGTTGCACGTTAACGTAGACATAAGATATCCGTAAAATTCTTATACTCGAATAATACATTGCAAGCCTGGGAACATAGAGTAATACTCCATGAGTAAAACATGATTACATTTTCACTTATATTTCATAAATACTGAATACACATATTTAACCCCTTAATGCACAATTTAAAAAAAAAAACCGACCAAAAAAAATCAATTTTTTTTATCTAAAAAAATACATATTTGGACCTTAATTTCAATAAATATGTAAAAAAAAAATGCAAAAATTACTAAAAATTCAATAAAAATAGTGGATAAATAATTATAGTGAATATTGAATCGCATTGCAGATCGAATTTTGTACCCATCGTACTGTTTTTCAATTACCAGTTACTATTTTGAAGGGGAAGGAGGAGACGAAAAAAAAACTGAAAAATATTTAATTTTACCTAAATTTGTAATAATATAATAATAATATTTATTAGCTGAAAAATATATAGTAAACTAAAACTATTCAAAATTTTCTTTTGTATGGTAAATTTCAAAACAAGGTGCAGCACATAGCCCAACATTCCTTATTTCAACATTAGAAAACATACCTTTTATACACTAAAAATCCAATTTACTCTCTATAAAAATACACCATAAAACAAAAACGTTTTTATATGTTGACACTAATAATATTTGTAAAAAATGAAAAACAATTGTCTTTGGAGAAATTCACTTTGATAACGTCTACTTTACTTCACGACTTGCTCACGAATAATACACTAAATGTTCATAAGTGCCATCCTAAAAGTGCATATTTTATTCCTGAATAAGCAAAAAATAGAAAGAGATCGGAGATAACTGGGGAGTAATAAATAAATTAGTCATAACAAAACTCTCAAAAGTGCCAACGCTAATTAGATACGCAATAATGGATATAGATAGATAGAAACAATTACCAGGTCAGAGATGCTTATAAGTGTCACCGTAAAAGGCCATATTTTATAATCCCAAATAAACAAACTTTACAGCTTACAATACAGAATTACACGATGAATATCAATAAATTGAATATTTTCCTTGGTTTTTATTAAGTTATTTTTACTGCCCGGATATATTCGAATCTGAACATTTTAGCGACATAAGTTGCGACGCCGACCGTATATATACGGGTCTGCACATTTTGGCCGGTTTTGCACGCCCGTGTTAATACGTTTCTGCGCGTTAAGGGGTTAATAATTCTTGAAAGAAAATCATATGATACAACATAGTATAAAAAATATGTGTATATCTGCATAATCCAATGAAAAGTTAATCAAGATGCTAATCAGTAATTACAAATAATTATGTGTTCATTAGAATAATCTCACGTTTATGCATCAGATGCTCTCGCATCTTGTATTTGTTGCGTATGTTTCATTTTGCCTCGATTGTTCTACGCCTCCTGATTCTCGTCACGGGTCTCGCTTGTCCATGGCGCGTAAATAATATATATACACACACGCGCACGCAAACACACCGTATAAAGCAAAGGCACACGCGCTAATGTACTCCTAGCCGAAAATGACGACCACGGGGGAGCGAGACGCTGACGGGAGTCACGAGGCGTTGTTTGTTTTTAATCCGTCGGACTCGAGTCCCTCGTTTCCTGGAAATTCCGTGTTGCGCGCACTCGGGGCTAATAGAAAGGGATAAAATGGACTTTTGAAATAATAGATAGACTACAAATATTTGTATATGCCGAAGTAGCACTTCGAATATATTTAACTACATGAAATATCCATGTGTAACTACTATCTCGAAAGAAGTTTATTTGTCAAATTCTGTATTACATGAGAAGATCAAAATATTAGGAGGACCGGAAAATTATGTCGTTTGTCTACATTAAATTCAAACAGATAAATATGCGCAGAAACGACATTACTTTTCGGTTATATATATATAAATATTAGGGAGACCGAAAAGTAATGTCAATAATATAAGTAATGTCAGTAATATATATATATATATATATATATATATATATATATATATATATATATATATATATATATATATATATATTATTATATATATATTATTATATATATATATATAATAATATATATATTATTATATATATATATAATAATATATATATATAGATTTTTCAAATAGTAAATAGACTATATATATAGTCTATTTACTATTTGAAAAATCTATTTTCCCCAGCCCTGCCTCCAGTTTCTCCACTGAAAAAAAAATGAAACTGGAAGGAAAGGATGGCTTGCGCTTAAATTCTGCGCCCGACAGCAAAAATGTTTGCTTCCGAGCCGCCATAGAAACCGTTCAGCCGTCGCAACCCGCTGATAAAGTTCCGTTCCTCGGGCAATCTCGCGACCCACGCGGTTCAAAGTTCCCGGCGTCTGGGCTCGACGATCGTCGGCGCGGCTTCGAGGGATCGAACATCGCCGGGGATAACCAGGAATCCGGTCCGACGGACACTGTCGTCTCGGATTCCGAGGGTCTGTCAGCGCGGATCCCTTCCGCTCTAACGAGCTAAAGCGTCCGAAGAACGGCCGACGACGACAACGCGGCCCGTTAACCCTTTCTCTCCGGTCCCTTTTTCTGCACGGGTTTTCCTCTCGTTCTCCCGTTGATCCAAACCACCATCGACGGGGAAGGTTAAAGCGCGCCAAGGAGATTGTACCTGCGGCAAACGGGCAGGAGGCTATCGGGGACCACTAGCAACGATCGTTCACGGTGGTTTGTTTGCGATCGCGTCGCGAGCGGGCCACGATGATTCATCCAGGAGTGCATCGGCGGCGGGACTCGATCAAAGACCGACTGACCGAATCAGAAAACTCCCAGGCAGGTTGTCGGCTCTGATTTTTCGAGTCTCCGACCGTGCACCCCATCGATCAGAAGTCCGGCTGAATTTTTCATCTGGGATTTCTCGCAGATCGATCCTCTTCTGCCATTGCCAGAGACAATAAACAAGACGTTAAGTCCGGCCAGCAGAGCCTCTGTTTGCCGTGGCGTTGCATTCGCAATTGCTGCAGCATCGCGCGGTGTTGCGCCCTCGAATATCTAGATTTGTGTGTCAAATATTGCGGGCTCGTGAATCCTGCTCGCTCGCTCGCTCGCTCGCGTCGAAATAATTTGTGCACTTGGCAACGCTTGGAATTCACCGACATGTACACACGGAGGCCTTTTCCCGCTATTGCACTTCCACTGCACAAGGATCCGCTAGAGGATCCTAGAAACGTCATTTTTTTAAATGAAAGTCGTTCCTTTCTATAAGGTTGTATTTAATTAAAATTTACTATAGTTACTCGTGTACATACATCATAATAGGATACCGGGATCAGTGCCGTAATAATTATTTTTTCTTTGATTTACCAAATAACACTATTCCGACAGTGATAGCAAATAACACTGTATTTTGGAATTTAGCAATTTACTGTACAAGAGGTCGCCCATATGGGAAACCGTCAGCGAAAATCTGTCTCTTGATGACGAAGCTGAATTCTTAGGAGCACCCTGTCTGGGCCGTGGAGTGTCCGAAATTATCGCAGCCCGATCGGGACGAATTTTACGTTCGGTCTGCTTGAGCATACAGAGTCAGCGGAAACTATGCCAATCGGTGACAAAGCTGTCGTAGTTTTCCGAACGATCGATTCGTGCAACAAATCGCGCCTACTGGGACATTCCGAGTTCCGAAGTTTCCTCGACCCTCCGATTCGCAACTACCCTCGTCCTTGGCGCGTTTCACAAGCCGACAGGTCGTCATCGGTGCAGCAAAGCGGTCCGGAAGAGGGAAGTTGCCTAATTTCTCGCGGGCAGCTAGGCTCGCGACGTTAATAACGCAGCCCTTACTTCTTCCGCTGCTCTCTCACCCCTTCGCTGTCTCTCACCGCCTCCCTGCCACCCTCAGCAAGATCAATAGTCTGGTCCAGAACAGGGCCGGCTCCGGAGAGGGCGCGTGTTCCCGGAGTAGCAATTAAAAATTACTCCATCGAGGGGCTGCGCTCTGGGAGGGTCTTTTTTGCGAGGAGTCGAGGATCCTGTCCACGCGTCCTGACGCCGAGCACTTTCTCTCTCTCCCTCTTTCTCCCTCTTCCGCCACCTACTCTCCTCTCTCTCTCTCTCTCTCTCTCTCTCTCTCTCTCTCGATCTGAAGGATCGTATTAAACATCAGTCTCGCGCCAGCGAGTTACCTTCGCACGGACGCGCCCGTCTCGATGTAGGTTAATTGAATGTGTGCGCGTTAATGAGTTTAATCGGTGGGTATGATACTCGAACAGCACGCAGGGTATCGCGAAGCAATCTTTATTGGTGCAGCGGAGCCGCGTCGTTTTAAAAAAATTAGTAATAATTGCCGACCGTAAAGTCCACCTTAACTCTAATTGCCCGATCACCGAGATCTTAAATTGTCCCGACATTGAACCGGCGTCGCGCGCGATTAGCGGACAAGGATTCGCATTATCGGCAGAGACTTTCGAATACGGTCGAACGATTTACGAAATCGACCACGATTGTTCGACGATTTATTCGGCCGGCGCCTGCGCCGAACTATCGCCGCGATTCGATCGCGTGCGCAAACATTTCGAACAGGCACGAACCCGCGAAATTCTAAATAGAGAAAACTGAACGAGAACTTTCCCATGCTGCTCTGCCGTTTTGCGAACTCGAAATTTCTATTCCACGCTTCTGCGAATTGTTTCAGGGAATTCCGATGCTACTCGATGGTACGTTAACGAGGAGAGAGCAACTATTTGGGATCGCCGATTTTAGTGAAACTTTCTGTGCTCGTAGATCTCGTTCGTCTCGTTCACGAATCTACATACATATATTGTTGAGGCATAACGGCTTTCAAACAGGCCCGCCATGAATCACACCGTGACAAGTATTTTCTGCATCACCGGATGTCGACGTGATTTATTTTTGAGATCGTTGTATGCGGAAAAGTTCGCGTTGTTCATCGCAAGAAAATCTACGGAATGTAAATAGCTTCATGTATTCTCTAGATATACCATTAGAGGAACAGACGCTTAACAATTTCCTAGATAATTATAATTAATGTACCATCGTGGCAATGAAATTCTAGATATCTGGTGCCTACCAACTGCCGTCTCTCGAGCCAGCTACCCGCACAAACCAGAATTTGATTGCAGCAATGAAACTTTAGTCGTAAATATCTAAGAAAAAAAGCTATTCAGTGACTGCCTCTGAAAGTATACAGAAAAAACAGGAGAACGAGATCTATAAATGCGATTAATCTAAACAAAATCGGCGACAGCCGGGCTTTGCATTCTTCATGCAAGTCCAGATAAATTGGCGATTCAGTTTTCTGTCCGATAAAGCGGATGTTTGAAAAGTTTCGCAAAAAGTTACTACGCGCTGTGTAGAAATTCCGGGGTGGTACGCGCGACCGTTCGTGCTTCCTGCAAAGTTGCAACATGGGAGACAATCCGATTTCAGGATATTTTGCAGGATTGCAGCGTTGCCGCGGACCGAGCCACATACATACATGACGCGGGCTTAAACGATATCTGGCCGGGGCGATCGTCGCGCGACGACTAGCTAGCGACACGCCACGACTACCATTAATTAGCACAGAGCCGAGCTACTTCGTTATACGTAATTGCATTAGCCGTGTCGTGCGTGCCAATATAATGCTCGCTCGCGCCCCTAACGCGAGCCTCTACAGCCTTTTTCAGAGGGAAAGGCCGATGCAGCCATTACGCCCGACCGAATCGCTGGGGAACCAAGTTCCCAGGTTTTTGTTCGGCCAGCGGGCATGTCATCATGCTGTATGCGTACCTTCTACCTAGAACGATTCGTGCAACCGTGAACTCGGTTGTCTCTCTATCGTGAATATTTCCAGTGTCAAACTTGCATTAATTGCTTCGTGCCAGAGTCGGGCATAATTGTATTCGGATGACGGATAAAAGATAAAGATTAACGAACAAAATCTTACTCGACGCTGTCGAATAAATATTCAAACGAATACAAATTTATTCTAGATAAAAATTTATAAATTAATATAATCAAATTAATAAAATTGTATTCGAATAAGCGAATTCTTCTACAATTTTATCCGAATAAAATTGTATTCGAATAAGCGAATTCTTCTACAATTTTATTCGGATAAAATTGTATTCGAATAAGAATTCAATCGAATCAGATATTTTATTCGAATGAAGATTGATGCGTACAGTAATTCGTATGGAAAACCATCGATTTTAATTAAAATGATATAGAATATAAAGCATTTTTTCATAGATTATGGATTTATTTCTTTCATATTAGTTTTTCGGATTATTCGAATAAAAAATTCATCGAATAAAGAATCGTTCGAGCAAAGAATTATTCGAATAAATAGGTAGAGTCATTAATAACGAATAATGAATTATACAAATAGCATGTTCGACTAAAAGAAATTCATTCATTATATTAAAATTCATCTCGTAATTCATTATAATCTAGTGTATTTTATACATATGAAATTGAATTTTGTGATTAAAATTTTTTTTAGATCTACACAAATTTAATACTTTTAACGTTATTTTGAAACATGATATAACAATCGTTAATGGTGCCTTAGAGTCGCTACTCGAGTGCGAAGGGTTTATATGTAACGAAGATCTCATATGAGGAGAGGCAACTTTACACTATTGGCCACAGGACAAGATCGTACCAGGCTTCGGGACGATCCTCCTAGAAAATCCTAAATCCTTCCAGAGGTTCCTCCAGGGAATACTCTGTGGAGCCTCCCCGGCGTCTCAGCCAAAGAGAAACCGTGGTAGCCGAAGTGTCGGGACAGAAATTTAAGTGTCCCTTCAGTTTAGGCTCCGAAGGAAGTCCCAGCTGCAAATCGACGCAGATAATGGATCCCCGCCGCGTAGCAGTGAACCGTACAGGCGACGTCGCCGTTTACGGAAAGTTCAGCGACAGTTATTAACCGCGAAGTCGTATAATCTGAATCCTCGGCCGAGGAAGGCTTAATTTTATGTGCCGGTTCACGTGCCCGTTGCAACATCCTCCCCGGTCCGAAGGACGGGGGAACAACTCCCATTTGGTTACGACCGAACCCTCGGCCATTAAGCGCGTTTAATTCCTCCGGCGCTCCTCGACGCGTTATCGCGGCGTCTCTTCTTTTCCCTTGCAAATGCGCCACGGAAAAATACTGCTCCGGCCGACCAGGATCCACGCCGTGTCCGCGCAGCCTCGTGTTTCATGCGAGCCAACTCTTTGTTCAGCCGAGACCGTCTCCGCGAGCGTCTTGCTCGTGAAACTTTTCACCGGTTTTCCTCCCTCGGAGGAATCCGCGGACTCTCTCCCGTCCCCCCTTTCCCTCTTTTCCCGCTTTTTCCGTCGGCCGGGACCCGACTTCCCTCCGGGGCTTCCGCCGCGATACAGCTTCCGGTTTCCGCGACGACCGTTCGCGTTTATTTACGGGTCTCCGCGCGCTTCGAATATTTAAGACCCCCGACTTTAATACAGCAGAAGCTCGTCACATAAATTCGCCGCGATTATTTCACGACTGCGAACCTTTATGCGAACTTCCATTTTTGTGCGATATATTTCATGAAAATCTGGATTAGTCCTTCGACCGTAACTCATATCCGTTTCGGTTCTCAGAAACCCGCTGTAACCACAATCGGGTAAAATGTAAACGGTAAAATGATTAATGATCATGATTACGTACGCTCCTGTAATTATGACCAGTGATTACAGAATGGTAGTGGAACAGGATTGTATTAGTCACATTAGTCGTTAGTCGCTCGTAAAAAACTGTAGTCACTCGTAAAAAATATTAGTCATTAAATATTAGTTAGAAAGCATGGCTGTTAGTTATTTGTCTACTTTTCCAGTTGAAGAAAGGAGGTTGCCTGCTCCATAATACACGACCGCACGGGTGTAATGTAATCCATGTTCTAATTCGTTTAGAAAGTGTAACACTAATAGTCTTTTTAATTTCACGGAGATTCGTAACGAAAATTAATGTTATTACTTGCTGAGATAAAAGAAACGGTAAAGATAGATAAGGAAGTAAATCAAAGGAAACGACCGCGAGTTGGTTGAGAATTGTTGTATTTAACACTAAACCTACCAAGCAGCAATACCAACTGGCATGTACTGCTTCACAAAAGCGAGAAGACCGAATTTATTTGGAATTTGTAAAGTTTTTATTATAAAACTTGCTCCAATAATATCACTTATTCAAGCGTATTCTACGAAAGAGTCTCGGAACTTTGCAGAATTGCAAAATAAGAAAGCGGTCACTTTGACCGCGGTAGGTTCAGTGTTAAGTAACATCTTGTTTGAAGTGTTCACATCCTGAACGAATTAAAACACGGATACATTGATTACACGTGTACCCGCGTGTATTAAGAAGTCCGCGGGTTAATGCATACACGGATATATTAACTACACGTGTACATATGCAGTACCCCGTTTAAAACCGAGATCCCTAATTCAGATGTTCGTGTATCAAGCCCGTTCGATCCGCGGCGACTGGGAGCATCGCAGACACGTTCTCCAAATAAATGAACGACGGTGTTCTGGGTCCGGCGATGGCGAAACTAACACGGTGCGTTTCGCATCGATCGACGGTGCGCAGCCGGCCGGCTCGTTGTAGACGGTCAAGCTTGTCGAGATATCGGTTCGTTATATCCGACAGAGGGTGTACTCGCATTGTGGCGGCGGCACTCTTGTTCCATTAAAGCCGCCTCTAAATGACAGCCGGTGTCGAGACGGCGCGGCGGCGCGGAGTTCGCGACGCGAGCAGATGCACCGCCGATGCACCGCCGACCCGCACTGCGGATGCAGGACCCGGGAAATCGACCGGCATCTGTCACTCGGACAAGTATACGCGGCCACGTGCCAAAAATAAATAAGTCGATAAGGCAAGCTAAAGCCTTCCGCAAATCTTGCCACGAGTGCATGTTGCGATCGACCGACGGCGACTATAGTTCAACCTGTTAACGGAACGATTTATGACTTCTTAGGTTTAGTCTGAATGCCAAGGAGCCGTCCAGAGAAGCGAATTCTTCGGTACGGTAATTAATTCGATATCTTATGATCGGATAACAAAGTTCGAAGCTATTTTATATTTAACCTTTAGGTCCGTTCATGTAGGAGCAACATTTTCTGGCCCAAAAGAGGAAAGGCGTACCGGGCTTCGTGGCAGTCGTGTGCACTGTTGAAAATTCCTTACTCGCGAAAGGGTTAAATAAGAAACACTTTCGAATTTAATTGATACTAGATTTATATCATTTTGATACGTGTCATTTTGAGGCGTTCCAAATTTTTTAAGTTATGACTATTGAACTTGTAAAGGTATATATAATAAAAACCGCGGACAATCTGAATAAATACATGCTTGTTATTTTTGTGAAGCAATGTAAAACGAGTATTCTTAGTTTAAAAACTACCGAGCTGTAAATGTGATTTACATGTGTTAATAAGAATAATAAGACGGAATTTATTTAGACTCTTCGCCAATTTTATTATAACATGAACTTCGGAGTTTCTTCAAGATTCTTCAGAGTTAATTTCAACGATTTGAAAATAAAAAAAGTCAAACCAGTCATTTTAACCAGAATAGTCAGTTTACTATTAAGAATATTCGATTAGCAACGCAGCGCTTCTCTTTAAACAATTTTGAATGTCACACGTAAACGTACAATTCTATCTGAGACAGTTTACAGAATGATTTTGCATAGTAAACATTTGTACAGCGTTTACTAAAAATTCTCATCGTTAAAGCATCAGCTACGTTCTCAAAATAAATGTTACGACTCGTTAGAGAGAAAGTGACGGCTCGAAATTCGTTCGACGAATTAAAACGCTGCTCGAACGTAAGTTTATTTTGGTCGCGATTAATTTCCGAAAGTTCGCCGGAAAGCGCAACGTGTTGTGGCCAAAAATGGCGACGTAGTTCGCCAATTAAAATCCGCGAGCCTGGCAGACGCTGTCAGCGCTGTCTCCGCGACTCGCGTTGCGCGAGAGCTGTCTGTCGATGCTTCCGTGCTGTCGAACAAGGGATCCGCAGTGCGGATGCTGCGCCTCGATCAAGGAAACTCCGTTATCGCGTGATTATCCAGGCGGGAGGGAGATAAATGGGTCGACGAGCCAGATTCGGCGAGCCCCGAATTCCTCGAGGAGTAGACCCCACCGAAAAAATCTGTGTCGCGATCTGTCGAACAATCAGGAAGCCAGAAGAATCAATTTCGCGTTGAAAAGCGCGCTCGTTCCTTGCGGAAAGCGTGGGTCGAGGCCGGAGATTCGTCTGAACATCGAATCGTCGATGATTGACGGAAAAATAATAATATTAGAAGGCGTAGCGGAAGCAAAGAGCTCCACAAAGGGAGAGAATCCCATCTGGGGGAGCCGCTGGTCGTTAAGGGTTTACCGGTGAGTCGTGTGATCGTCGAAAGCTCGTTTGCTTGCTTAATTAAAAGGGGGTGGGCGGCGGATGCAGCTCTTGGAAATCGTGTCTTCTCTCGTCTACCTTTCTTCCTCGCCGCCTCTCTTCGTCTCTCTCTCTCTCTCTCTCTCTCTCATTTTCTGCCCCCCTCTCTCTTTCTTTCGAGCCTCTGTCTTCTTCCGGGTGCAGAGGTTGGGCAGGTGGGCGCCGCGGTTTAAAGGATTTCGGGGAATTAACGAGCGGAGAAGGAGTTGTCTGTAATCCGTCGAAAATCCTGCTGCGAAAAGGGCAGAGTCTCGGCGAAATAAAACGTTAAGGATTAATGGGGGGAACGGAGGGAGACGACAAGACCGATGGGGGGTGAGCAGACTCGCGAACGGGACGGATCGAGTGTCTTTTCGGGGCTGCAGCCTGCGAGAAATCGATAGGAAGATTGCGAGCTCACCGTTGAGATAGCCGGACAAGCTGAATGGTTAAAATTATTCTTCCAGATTTTTTCGCTGGCGCAGATAGTAACAATGATAATTTGTTCATGTATAAAATACCACGTTATACGATCGAGACCTACGAGTACGCCCTTAGAATGATCACGATCCAATGGCGAAATAATATCTCAATTTGAATCGGCTTCACAAAGACAGTCGCGGAAAGGCACGGCGCGCATTAAAAGGATCCGACGTGCAAGACGGCCGTAGGATCGAGAAGAAGCTAGGAAAATCCTCGAGAAGCGGGGCCTTTGCAATAAAACGATCGATGAGTGGACGTAGCAGGGGTAGATTGAAACAGGTGGAGGATATAGCGGCTCCGGCGGACAAAACCGGCGGAGTTAAAAAGTGCTGTATGCGAAGGGGATGCTAAAATGGAACGCGAGCCGCAAAAAGTCGGGAAAAAAGGCGAAGGAAGCGTGCTCGCTACCAAAGAGACTGGCGGGATATGCCACGGAGGTGAGCTGCCACGTCCTGGAACAGACACGAGGGGGAAGAAGATCGAGTTGGAGCGTTTTATGTGCCAGTGTACCAGTGGGTCTTGCCGGTACGGCTCGCGAGGTACATACACGATGGAAGAAAAAGGATCGTCGATCTCGAAACTATCTTGTACTACCTTTTTCGCCTACTAGTTGGCCGATCGGGATCCTGATATCCTAAAGAGGGTCGATGAGTCGGCATCTCCACCTCCAATATCTATCGACGACTCTTCGGAGTTTCTTAAACGTTCTCCGCACTCCGTACACTCCTTCTCTGACTTCTCCACTTCTTCTGATCCTACTTCTATCTTTTTCCTACTTCTTTTCTAATTTATCCGAATGACTTTTAGCTTGATTCTCAGACTGATTTCTATCTTAATTCTTAGGCTAACCGCGATACTCGAATTCTAGAGCTGATACATAGATCAAAAGAAGAACATTTAGACTGGCTGCTATTGTAATTTTTAGGATAACTGCTACGCTAATTTCAGAGCTGATACCTGGACTAAAAGGACACCTAGACAAGCTTCTACTTTAATTTTTAGGCTGACTGATGCTCTAACTCCAGAGCTGGTACTTACGTTAAAATGATATCTAGACTGAAAGATCACTCAGTTTGAAAAGACACTTGGACTGGCTTCTATTTTACTTTCTTCGGCTGATACATAGAACTGGTACCCAGGCTAAAATGATATTCTAGACTTAAAGGACACCTAAACTGACTACTACTTTACTTCTTATGCTGCCTGATACTATAACTCTAAAATCTCACTCTATGTATCATAGTCTGAAAGGACATCTGGACCAGCTCCTACTTTATTTGCTAGATTGACACCTAGTTGAACGTCTAGATCGACTTACGGCTAGCTCGAAGAACAAAACTTGCTCTAATTTCTAGATTATCGAAGTCGCGACGACAGATGGGCTCCCGGTTAGTGCAACGTACGGCTGTATTCGGGGGCCGGTTCCCGTGATGGATCGTCGAGGCAACTGCGTCCGAAATTTCTGGCCAAACCACTCTCCCCTTCTCGCTTGCGCTGCTCTTCCGAAATTCAAGGTCGAGCCGGTCCCGCGGTAAAAGTAATCGTTAGCGTGCGCGTCCCGGATTACTTTATCTCTCGCGCTCCCACGGACGGCGACGCGACGGCTCGCTTGCGCAACCGATCCATTTTGCTTATCCGATACGATGGCCGTGTTTCGGGGATGAAAGATGGATCGTCGTGATCGTGGATCTTCGCGGCTCGGATTCGTCGGGAAATGAACCGTTCGAACTTTCGGCTCGTTACGGGTTTTTATCGAGATGAAGACGATGGAAGCCGCGCCCGAGAGACGTCGCGATATTTCTCATGACGGGGACAAGGGCGAAGATTAACAGCCATAAATTCTTGCTCTGGAAAGTTGGTCAGGAATCGCTGAGGTGTTATCGGAGGTCGTAGGAAGCGTGTGCCAGTCGGTTTGCTGACCGAGCATACGAACTTTCGATTTCCAGTTCGGGGAAAGAAATGCCGACGATTTCGCCAAGTCGGCAATTTAAATGTACAATAACTCAGCCAACGAGTCGGCGGCAAGGTATAATTTCGATCTGCACGCGATCACGAACTTTTGGCCGACGGTGTACCCCGATAACTCGGAATTTGGGGTTGCGTCATTGTTGCAGCGAACGATGTGTCTCTATCGGCCGGACGATAATTTCGAGTAACCGGTAAATAGCTTGTCCCCGGTGCGGCGAGCGCAAATTTAATGGGACCGGGTTCCGCAGAAATGGACCTCCATTAGGTCCTGTTCCCCATCATCGGATGCGTGTTCTTTCGGGATAAGGACGCCGAGCCGGTACACGCTCTCGCCGTCCGCGTCTGCAAGTCTGCACGCGTGTACGAGCGGACACGTGCGCATAATGCACTCGCGTTCCCTTTTTTTCTCCTTCTGGCCTTCCATCTTCTTTTCCTCTCTCGTTCTCCGACACCCTCGCTTACTCCCGATCGCCGTTTCTTTCTTTCTCACTCTTATCTTCTCTCTCTCTCTCTCTCTCTCTCTCTCTCTCTCTCTCTCTGTCTCCGTCTTTTGCGCTCACTATTGCTGCGTCTGGTTTGGCCCGGCGCGAGGAGGCGAGCGGAGACGAAAGGGAGCGAGAGGGGACCAGAGGCAACGAGGTCGTTTTAACCCTGAGATTCGGACTTTTGGGTCATCGGGGGTCAGCGCAACCAGCTCCATTGTACCGGCGAACACTTCTAACTCGGTGCAGTGAACTCAGGGCCGTATCGATTCGGCCGGTCGGCACTTTCGCGTTGGGTTCGACGCGCTCCGCTTTCCGGTATCGTTTATCGATACACAACCGAAGCCGCGTAGGGTAAACCGGCCGGCGTAATCTGCCGCTTCCTCGATTTACCTGTATCGGCTTGCGAAGCATGAAATTTCAATATTTTTCAGGCCGAGGCTTTATAGCGTTACACTGTAAATTAAACGACAGCGGCGAATACAAGATTGCAGCCGACGATAGAGACCACCGATACCGGGCCGGAGTTATTCAATACGTCGTTTATTACGATGATGCAATAGATAATTGGAAAGCTAGCAAACGAATAGCTGCGGTGGCCCTAAACCAGGCTCTTGCTTTATTTACATCGTTTATTATTCAAATCCACGCTTCGTTGACTCTCGCGGTCTGGAATTTTGCTTCGTCGAGATTTTATTTCGAGCTTCTGCATCGGCTCTTGGTTCATCATTGAATTAACTCCTTGTCGTACAAATAGAGTCGACGTGATAACAGAACGAAATATTTACATCTCTAAATATCGTTCGATGAGGTTGCTATATGATATTGCAATGATTATGCACCGTGAAACGTCGATGTATTAACCCTTAAATGCATGATTTTTTGTTTTGAACTTTAAAAAATCGTTTTTTATAGGAATGTAGTCATAGGTTACGTAAAAAATAAATAAAAAAATCTAGGTAATATAATATTGAGTATTTATTTTGAAAAAAAAGTTGCATGTAGACTTTTGGCAACAATATGCGTTTATTACTAAAATTATTGTAGACGTAAACAAATGGTCATGTATTTATATTATCTATTAGTATAGGAATTTTCACATTATTTGTAAATGAAATGCAGCAAAGCAATTACGATTTTTGTTGTGACACAAAGCAATTTTTAAACTCGAAAAAAGAATATATCTCTTCAAGTAACACATTGAAGGTTATCACCCACCACATTCAAATGTCAAAAAACATATAACTTAGTTGCCAAAAGTAATGTCAAGTCTTTTATTTCGCACATGGTCTATTGTTATCAACGTGTGTTCGGAAACGCACATACTCAGGTTTTTGAATAAAATTAAGTGGAACTGGAATGTAGACAATTGGCAACAATATGCATTTAAGGGTTAAATACCGTATAAAACAAGTGATCTCAGCCAAATTTGTATAGCAAATAATAAGTACAAAAAAAATTAGATCAAGAAGCAATATGGAATTATTATCTACTTCGGGAAGAGAAATACAGTTACATGACACGTAAGTTACATTATATATTTCTACTTTCAACAGTTTATTCTTTTATGTTTGATACAATAACAAACTTAATTTTAATATAATTATGTTTTTCTTTTAATCGCTACATTTTATTTGCATCGTTTTGAATTAATTGAAGTTACAATTAATTCTAGCTTCCCTTTTTTTCTTTTATTTTATTTTTATTCTTCTTCAAAGTATGTATCAGATTACGTATCATTAAAAAGAATCATATCTCCAAATACATATTAATGTTAAATTTCATTGCCATATCTCTTATGAGCCTTATGAGTTTACTCCGGCTAAGTTAGTCTGTTAATCGCATTTATAGTGGTGCATAATTGATAGAATATATTTTACCTGTGCTGCAACTCTACATAACATTTTCAGTGGTCATCATAACGTGATAGTAGTGAGTAATTATTAGATTGTGGAACTTCGTGCGAAATCAAAATTTTCTGAATAAATTGTAAGGAAGAAAATATTAAATGGAAAAATGCACCATAGACTAATAAATATTTTGAATTAATAGGAAAACTATTGTGCTGCTGTCGGCTCTATGCTAAATTAAGGACAACTCTCAATACGAAATAACAAGAGTCATCGTAGATGTGCGCGCTAAATACATGGTTCACATGTTTACAAATGACAAATACAATACACCACTCGGTTCGAATCCCAAATAGGATTTTTGGTGGATTCATTCGTTGGTTTCCGAACTTCTTCTACACCATAATTACGTCTTAACACCATGGATGTGTCTCTCTCTACATATCCGTGTTAGTTAGGGTACGTGGGATATGAACAGTTGCTTGCCCCGTAGTGTATACTGTGTCTGTATCTATACAATTCGGGCCAAGCAAATAAGTACATTTTTTATCAAAATTCTGAAAAAGTTGTGGACGCTGCTTGTGATAGAATTTTATCAGTGAATTAATATGAAAGTACCGTAATATTTTTTTTCTTGTTTTACATTGGTTATTTATAGACGCGTTGACCACTGATCAGGATAATAAGCAACTTAGTGTCCGGATTTATAATTTGTTGTACACTTTGGTGTGTTTTAAACGCGCGGAAAATTGTGCGATCTAATTGACCCTGTATCTACCACCCTTGTATGCTTTAGAGTTGAAACTTGTCACAGAGAATATTCTTTTGCCAATTATCGAAATGTGTAATATTCTTTGAAAAAGCTGCAAGATTAAATTTGACCGTCTCTTTTGACTAGGCCCGTTTATTTATCGCATCTACAGCAATGCATAATTGAAAGAATATATTTTATCCATGCTGTAACCCTTTAGTGGTAGTGACGAGATTGCGGACTTTCATGCGAAATAAAAGTTTTCTCAATAATTTGGAATGGACAAATAGTTGAATAAAAAACTGCATCTTAGACTAATAAATATTTTGAATTCATAAGAGAACTATCGCGCTACTGTTGTCTTCACTCTAAATAAAGGGTAATTTTGTGTACGAAATAAAAGCGGTTATCGTACACGTGCTCGTTAAGTACAGTTTGATTTGCATGTTTACAAATGACCATACTCTGGTCGAGTCGAGTTCGAATCCCGAATTGAGGAGTGCAAGCATGACTCCACGGCCATGTAGCATGATTGTGTTTTATCATCAGTGTTTAATACGTGGAGTAATAGTAAATGGCTATTCATTACTCGGAGTTAACTTGAGCACTATAGCGTTTGCTGTAGACTGAGTAGGATATGCACATATTATTTTTGACTACGCGTGTCTTACCATAAATCCGAAAAAATTGAGAACGCTGCTTGCGATAGTATTTTACCAGGAAAGTGATATGAAAATAGCGTAGTATCTCTTTTTTTTGTTTTATATTGGTTATTGATAGTCGCGTTAACCAGTAATCCGGGTTATAAGCGACTTTATAATTTATAATTTGTTGTTCACTTTGGTGTGTTTTGAATGCGCAGAAAATTGAACGATCTAAATTTATCTTGTATCTATCACCCTTGCGAGAGTTGAAACTCATGAATGTTGAAACTCTCAATACTTCAGAGTTGAAACTCACGTAGTATATAGTTTGTCTTGTCAACTATCGAACGGTGTAATATTCGTTGGAAAAGCTGCAAGTATAAATTTGACCGTCTCCTCCGGCTAGGTCGATTTATTTATCGCATTTACAGTGATGCATAATTGATAGAATATAGTTTACCTGCGCTTCAATCCTATATGACATTTTCAGTGGTCACCATAACTTGACAGTGATGAGAATTAATTATTAGATTGCGTATCTTTATGCGAAATAAAAATTTTCTAAATAAATTGCAAGAAACGGGGAGTTAAATGAAATAACGTTCCCTAAACTAACAAATGTTTTGAATTAATAAGGAAACTATTGTGCTACTGTCGGCTTCATGCTCAATTATAGTCAACTCTGAATACGAAATTACAAGTCACCGTAGACGTGCGCGCTAAATATCTTGTTCGTATGTTTACGGAAAGATGCTTGGTTCGAATCCCAAATTTTTGAGGACTTATCTTCTCCTCCATTGGTTTTCGAATTTATCTCCACAGGGGAACACGTTTTTTGGCCAGCGTTGATGCGTTTACTTCTAACATCTGTGTTACCGTTCGTCAACGTGGAGAAAAAGAAACAT
Source organism: Megalopta genalis (assembly GCF_051020955.1). Classification (NCBI taxonomy): domain Eukaryota; kingdom Metazoa; phylum Arthropoda; class Insecta; order Hymenoptera; family Halictidae; genus Megalopta; species Megalopta genalis. Next base: position 12,607,242 of record NC_135015.1, on the reverse strand, counting down.
TGCTATTGTTAAACAACAGTTATACCTATATTCGTTGAGTATAACCTAAACGTCAATAGTACATACATATCTGTACATCATTTTTGACTATGGGTATCTTACCAGAAATCTGCAAAAAATTGACAATGTTGCTTGTGATAATATTTTATCAAATAATTAATATGAAAATAGTGTTATATTTCTTTTTTTTCTTTATATTTATAATCATTAATCACTAATCCGGATAATTAGCGACTTAGTATTCTGATTTATAATTTATTGTACATTTCGGTGTGTTTTAAATGCGCGGATAATTGCGCGATCTAATTTACCCTGTTTCTGTCACCCTTGTATGCTTCAGAGTTGAAATTATGTACGGAGGATCTCCTTTCGTTAATTATTGAAATGAGTAATATTTGTTGAAAAAGTAGCAAGGTCAAATTTGGCCGTCTCCTCTGGCTAGGTCCGTTTATTTATCGCATTTACAGCAATGCATAATTGATAGAATATATATTCTGAATAAATTGGAATGAACAAATAGTTAAATAAAAAAGTGCACCTCAAACTAATAAATATTTTGAATTAATAAGATAAATAAAATGTGCTACTTTCGGCTTCATGCTCAATTACAATCAACTCTAGGCCCGAAATTGTGTCGGTCATCGTAGACGTGCGCGCTAAATACCTGGTTCTCATGTTTACAAGAATTTTGACCGTACCTCGATTCGAATCCCGAATTGAGGATTTATCTTCCATCATTAGTTTTCGAATTTCATCCGCAGGAGAGGATGGCACTTTAGCGAGGTAAATGTGTAAAGTTCCAACTCCCGTGATATTTTCATTAATGTGGATAAAAGCAATACTCTATTATGAAGAAGGGGGTGATACGACTATATACTGTTGCGTATGAACCAAACCAGGAATAGGAACATCATAATATACATTTTTACCATCAGGTATCTTACCAAAAATCACAAAAAATTGGGAACTTTGATTGTGATAGTATTTTATCAGGGAATAAATATGACAATAGTGTAATATTCCTTTTTTTTGTTTTACATTAGTTATTTATAGTCGCTTTAACCATCAATCCTGCTAATTAGCGACACAGTGTTCTGATTTATAATTTATTGCACATTTCGGTGTGTTTCAAATGCGCGGATAATTGTGCGATCTAATATACCCTGTATCTAGCACCCTTGTATGCCTTAGAGTTGAAACTTGTCACAGAGAATATTCTTTTGCCAATTATCGCAGTGTGTAATATTCTTTGAAAAAGCAGCAAGATCAAATTTGGTCGTCTCCTCCGGCTAGGTCCGTTTATTTATCGCATCTACAGCAATACATAGTTGATAGAATATATATTCTGAATAAATTGGAATGAACGAATAGTTAAATAAAAAAATGCACCTCGAACTAATAAATATTTTGAATTAATAAGAAAAATATTGTGCTACTTTCGGTTTCATGCTCAACTATAATCAACTGTAGGTCCCAAATTACGTCGGTCACCGTAGACGTGCGCGCTAAATACCTGGTTCTCATGTTTACAAGAATGTGACCGCGTACCTCGATTCGAATCCCGAATTGAGGATTTATCTTCCATCATTAGTTTTCAAATTTCATCCGCAGGAGAGGATGGCATTTTAGTAAGATAAAACTAAAGTTCCATCTCCCGTGATATTTTCATTAATGCGGATAAGAACATTGTTCTATTGATAACCGGAGTGATACGCGTAGAGTGTTGCGTATGAACCGAACCTCCAATAGGTACATTAACAATATTTTTTACTATCGGGTATCTTACCAAAAATCTAAAAAAATTGGGTACTTTACTTGTGGTAGTATTTTATCAGGGAATAAATATGACAATAGTGTAATATTCTTTTTTCTTGTTTTACATTAATTACTTACAGTCGCCTTAACCACCAATCCTGGTAATTGGCGACACAGTGTTCTGAATTATAATTTGTTGTACACTCTGGTGTGTCTTAAATGCGTGGAAAGTTGCGTAAAACCTTATTTTAACTTTAATCTACTACCCTTGCATGCTTCAGAGTTTATGGTGATTCCTTTGAAATAAGATTAAATCGTATAATATTACATCTAGACTGCGTATTTTTATGCATTTGTGACGAAAATAAACAGACCAAATGCAAAATAACAATAACATTTACCCAATTCGGAAATATTGTTGTATTACTAGCATCTCATTAGAATGAATAAAAAAAAATAAATAAATGTCTACATAATTTTCTACATCTTGTAACTGATGAAGACAATTTTTATTTAGCATCAAAAACCGCAATCTGCTTATATTTAAAATATGTTTAATTTGAACAAAAATCAACGAGAATCTAACGGAAGAATAAGAACAAGTAGAGGCTTCTTCCGAAAGCAATTAGTACACAACCATGCGGCAATTACATACATTTGAATAGGTGTCACGTTACATATATCGAGTAATCAATATCGCGATCAGCTGATAGCCTTCCCGCGAACAGCCATAAAATCCACAGGCCTCTTATCGCGCAGCGGAATGTCTTCGGGACCGTCGATTCGAGCGTGCGGGATGAAACGCACGCGGAATTCCGCGCCGAAGAAAAACCGTACGGAGGCAGCCCAATAAAATAGACCGGCAGCGTAGCGTGCCGGTTAAATTGCTGTTCGCAGTTCCGCCCCCGCGAGCACCGCGCCGGGATACCGCCTGGAAGAGGATCCCGGAACACCGTCGGGCTTCTCCGGGCTGCTCTCGCTGGGAGCGAGCGATTTCCGAGGCCGTTGAAGGGCGAGCGAGCAGCGTGAGGGCCGGTGCTCTCGGCTGCTTTGAAATTTACGAGCTTCTCTTCGGGAAAACGTCGGTGGAAAGCGTCGGTGGGCGTGGTCGCTGGTCGATGGGAGTTCGATGCGGTTTTTGCGAACGGGCCCGCTCCGATCCGATCCGATCCGCTCCTCTTCTCTCCGCTTCGGTCTCGCGAGCCCTCGGTCCCAAACGAAGCATTAGCTGTTTACAACGATTTGAGCATCGTTTCAAGAAAGCTTAGTATATATGAGTCGTTGAGTTCGTCTAAACATCAACTACAACATAGTTACATTTTTATTTTTGTATATTAAACTTTATAGAAGCGTAAATGCTGATTAACCCTCGCATGGCGGACCATAGTGGCCGCTGACCGGGTCTCGCATGACCTATAGTAGCATCTGCATTGTATACGCGTTCAACGTTTCACTTCGACTGATTTATTTTTTTTTATTACTGCTATTATTTCCATAATTAATTACGGTATGAAATAAAAAGCTATTTATTTGTTTTACTTGTTATTTTCCTGTTATTATCGGCCATCGTAATGCGGGGGGATTGTTTTCGTTGGAAACACTTTCTGGCAGAACATCGGGAATGCCTGAAAAATAAACGATACTGGATATATTACTTAATGTAAACAAATGGCGATACTTGAAATTTGTCTTCCCAGGTAAAAGGTCAAATTATAGAATCAAAAAAATAATCCTTATTTGTGAAATCGTGGCATCTTCAAGTCATTTCAACGAAAAAAATCACGATTTTATTAGTTTTTTCCACTGTATCGGTAGATAATATTTCCGACCGGATTTGAAATCAGCGTGTCCAAATCTAGGGGAAGTGACGTATAACATATCATTAAAAAATAGTTCAACCGTACATGATATTGGATAAATCACAATTTTGTTGGAGCATTTCACAAGTTTAACATAAATTTTCAACGTTAAAATGTGTTCATAATACATCCTCCCTATTTATTCCTGATTCTCCAACATTTCATCGTTGACGTAGAAAAATAGCATCGCTTTACCTGGTTTCTATCAAAAGTTCTTTGATTTCGACACAACTTTTCACCCCACTGTGCGGAGACTCCGAAGCTCGGAGTCACTCGATTTATTAAAGCATCAGAGCGGGGGGAGCGGTCGAAACGCTCGCAGGCGTCGCTGCATCGCCAGGTGCGTCCTCTCGGGCCGCGCGCGGCTAAAGGGGTCGACGATGCATCTCGCGAAAAGATTCGCAGAAACGGTCGATACGTGCCTGATCGAAGCCGCGCCGGCTGCGGCTAGGATGCTCCGCGACAGGGACGCGGTGCAGCAGCACCAGAAGCAGCAACTGCAACAGCCTCTCTTTCTCTCCTGTTTGCCCTCTCTCTCTCTCTCTCTCTCTGAGACGCTCGTTCTTTTCTCTCTCTCCCTCTTTCTCTCTCTCACCCTCACTCCCTTTATCCTTCGTTCTTGCTCGCACGCCGATTCTGTTCTTCTCGCGGCGTTGTTTCGCCGAGCAGCTCAGCGTAGCTGCACCGGGCACCCCGCTGCCACACTGACTCTGATATACTCGCGAGATATCCGGGCAAGATTTAGTGCATCCTTTTGCTAGCTGCCCCGCAGAAAATCTGCGCCGGGAATCGCCCTTACAACCGATCGAAATGTTTCTCCTGTCCTTGAAATGAATACCATGGCTGGAAAAACAAGGTGAGCCCCGCGTGCAACGATACCTTCCTACCACTTTTCTTTTCCTAACAGCGACCACGCTCTCTCGCTCCCTCCTTGTACCCCCTGTCCTCATCCAGCTCCACCTCCTCTACGAACCACGTCGTCCTCTTTGTCTCCTCGCCTCGAATCGCGCGGACACCGACCGCCCGAGGCACACTTTCGGAACATCTCCCGGATAGCACAAAGACGTCTTTAAGACGTCCTAAAGACGTCCCGTATGTCCGACGAACGTCCTGGGAACGTTCTGCGAACGTCTCCCGAACGTCTTATGTTACAAAACTGAGCGTCTTGGAGACGTCTTATGGGCGATTAAAGGACGTTCGGAAGACGTTTATAGGCCGTGATAAATTAGCTTTTTTTTTACTTTTTCAATTAGGATCTCTATTCCACAAAGAATCTAAAAAGAATTATTCACAGTCCGACTGTAGAGTTAATATAAAACTGGTCTATCGAAACGTTCACTTCGGGACGTCTTTAACACGTCTTACTTCAGACGTCTTCGAGACGTCTGTTTCGAGACATCTGTAAGACGTGTTATTTACAGATGTTAAGACAACGTCCTGGACTGAATATCGTATTAACATTTGAAATAAGACCTCTTAAAGTCATCCATCTTAGGTCGTAAGACGTTCCGGCCTAAAAGCAACATAAAATGTACGTCTTGTAAATGTCGTGTGATATCTAGGCTGGTTCGCGGACCCCTGGGTGTGTTTCTAAAAGATATCGGTGGAATCGACGTGAAGGTGTCCTCAGCATCGCGATATTTTAACAAGTGTCAGAGAAAATGCATAATACGTCGATAGCGGCTCGTTCCGAACCTAGAAACGGTTTCTGGACCATCGGCCTCTACTCCCGCATTCGAGGAACCGTTTTCCCGGTCCCGATGTCATCGCCCGTTATTGGAAAATCGATAAACAACGTCACCTCGGTGGCAAGAGGAAATTACTACGGAGGGTGTCTTGTCGATCTTTCGAAGACCTCCGCCGCGTTAGACCCCGAAGGTCCCCGATATTAGATGTCCTCGAGGAATCCTCGATTTTAACGAAATCATAGCGACAAGAGAGAGATAGAGAGAGAGAGAGAGAGAGATAATTAGATTTTTCTTGCCGATGCGATGGAGAGATAGTCGTCAGACTACTGTCCAGTGTTCCATTAGGGTGAAAGAGTACGTTGCGGAGGTGGTGTCTTGAAACGCGGAGAAGAGGAAGGTCCGGGCGAGGGGGGACGCGGCGGAGACGGATGAGGGGGGAGGGAAAGTTCCGGTGGATAGCGAATATAACGTTGGCTCGCCTCAGCGACGTTTTACAACCAAGAAGAGGGCCCCCACGCAGGATTTATTGGCCGGAGAGTGGAGAATTTATGCGGAGATTCGCGCTGGCAGGTGGTTTTACTCGCGATGAAAAACCGAAATTTCTCTCCTTCTCTATCGGCCTTGCTTCGCACTGCTTCTCCTCTCTCTCTCTCTCTCTCTCTCTCTCTCTCTCTCTCTCTCTCTCTCTTCTTCACCTCTTCGTATCTGTCTCGTCTCTGTTCGACTCGAATTACCCGCGTTGCTTATGGGTTCGCGGGCTGTTCTGACAAGAAATTGGAGATTTCTGCCGAGGCTCCCGGCGGAGCACACCGAAATTAGACACAGATAACGCTGCCGACGACACGGCAGAAGAGTAGTCCGCCTCTGTGCTGAACAAGAGAAGAATACGAATCGCCAGGTGAAGCTATCGAACTCTGATTTAAAATAGTGGAAGGAATGCGTCTGATTCTGGGACCATTTTCTTAGAGCAGAACGTCAGACTGAGTCTGCCTAGAGAACCTTAGATACATTTCTGGACAAAAATTTGGGACCACCTTACTCTTTGTTATCTTTTATAGTATAATTACTGGTAGGGTTCTGTTATTTTGACCTCAGTCCAGAACTAGGTGGCACTAGGATTACTTTCTTACTGTTCCTTGTTCGTTTATTTATTGTTTTGTTTGTTGGCGAACCAATATAAACGACGTAATTCCTGTATTTGCGTGCTGTTCTCGTCGTTCCTTTGATGTTTTAAATGACACTAACAGTTTATAGGCATTTTTTTTAGTGGTACAAATTAACGGCGGTACGCGAAAGTACCGATTTTCTATTTGAAAGGTAAATAATGTACTAAGGAATTATCTGCAGAAGAAGGAAGACAGACAATTTTGCTACATGAGTTTGACGAAAGCGAGAGAAATATTTCGGAAAATATTTTTCTTAAGCGATGATCTGAGACTTTCGGTCGGCAGTGCATATTCAGGTTCACTTCGAAGAGCTCTAGATTCCCGGAGAATCCGAGAACTTTGAACAGCCCTTACGTGGACTTCAATGTTGTTTCGCTATCACTTCTTTAGGCCTTTCGATGGCGCTTTTCTGGTCCTTCTCCAGTGACGTTAAAGCTCCTTCGGAGGGTCTCCGACGTTCTCTCTGCAGAGTCCCAAGTCTTCAAGATCATCTTCAGTGAACTAGGATTTCTGTAGAATTTTTCCTCGAAGTTAAAGGTCTTTGGATCGTTGCAGAGAACTCCGGGTCCTTAGACGTTCTCTACAGTGATTTTAAAGCTCTTGCAGAGTGCCCTATGTCCTCCAACAGCATCCCCAAAGAGCCCTAAGCCTTTAAGATCGTCTTCAGTGAATTAGGAATCTCGTAGAATCTTTTCTCCGAGTCGAAGGTCTTTGAGAACCATCCAAAGATCTCGAAGCTCCTGGAGGACCCTCCCCGGATCTTCTCCGTAGGAAAAAGATCGCCGATGGACCCGTTTTACGTCAAGACGTTCGTATTACGTGCGAGTTCCCAGGACGAAGGTGCATAACACCGTGAACCGGACAGACGTATTTCGCAGAGGGGAGGAGCAGCGGCTCGGCGCGGTTCAACGCTCGGAGTTTTTCGAATCGGTCGTTCGCCGGGGCCGAAATTTGCATTTAAAACTACGGCCGGGGGCGAGGAAATAAAAGGAAACGCACCGCGCGCGATTTGACGAGCTCAGACGTGTCGAGATAAAAGGATCGTAGTCGGCGAGGACCAGAAAACGAGCAACCCGAACACCGAAGGACCGGTCGACGCAGATCCTGCGCTCGTTCCCTCGTTCTCCCTCTTGCCGAATGTTCTCCTTCGCTCGCCTCCGAGGACTATTGAGTCTTGGTCTTTCGATCCACCCACGCGGTGCCACCGGCTAGACTTTGTCCGAGATGTCAATCGGTAACTGCTTTTCGCGAAACGTCGTGGATAATATTCTACCGGGAAACATCATACGAAAAAAGATCGATTCGCACAAAATCGTATCTTTAATCGCATGAAGTTACAAAAGCTAAAAAGCGATGTTAAAGTTCCGATGATTTTTAAACTGCTTATTTATAATGCTCTTATATTTTACAGCCAAGTGTAGAATAAATAACTTCCTATTGACGAAGCATCGAAAAGTTAAAGTTTTCCTAGAAAAATGTATCGTTATTCAGTGAGGGGTGCTTTTAATTTCTTGTTGCTTAATTGTAAAATATAGAAGCTTTGTAAATAATGTGTTTAAAAAGATCTATACCGTTCTTACGTGGACAGGTAACTTGGTACACGTGTTATTTTTTAGACTTCTTATCCTTGCGACAAATTGAATACAAATTCATTGTAATTCTACAATGGCGTACAAACCATTGACCTTAGATGTCATTAAATCCACTTATTCAAAGATGTAGAACTTTGATGCGTTGGTCGTGACATATTACTTCCTCCCACCTCGTACATAAGCAAATATTTTCGGACGAGTTGCGAAGTAGTTGCGCATCAACGACAATGATAATCCGTCGATCGGATTTCACCCGTGTTTCTAAACACGACCAGGTGCCGGTCCTGGAGTCAAAACGCATTTTCCAAACCCGGAGCCGGACTCGACAATCCCCGCGTTCCTCGTTGACTCTAACACAAAGTGACAACCGGACTGTTTGCTCGCGGCGCGGTGTGTCAACCGCGCGAGCTTCCAATGAAAAAGACCATTCGACGAGGCCCCGCCACGGTGGCGGCTCTTTGGAGCGAGTTCGCGCGTCCACCCCCGCGGTCGGTGATTTTTTCGCGGTTGCCTCTCGGATTCCGCGTACAAAAGCGCCGATGTATTAATTATCGAGAACCCGTCGGTTGTTCTGCCCCGTCGCGCGTCGCCTCGTTAACAAACACACCGCGCCGCGAACTTTCGGCCGTTCCGCGCGAACTCTCCCGCTCGAGGTCTCTCCCCCCGCTTCGAAAGGGTCGCCGCCGCCGGTTTATTTGCGCCGTGCATACATCGCGAGGGTGCGATGCTGTGCGTGCTGCATTTGTGCGCAGCCGCGTCGACGTAATTGCTTCCGGTGACCAATAAACGAATCTTGTTTCAAACCGTTTAATTGAGCGTCGCGAGAGAAATTTTGGCTCGCGCAATAAAATATTTTCGCGCGTAGACTTCGCAGCGAAGAGCGAGCCGTTTTTTTTATGGGAGTTGCGCGCAGTTCAATTAACGCGGGCACAAATAAAGTACGTTGCGATTTCGACGGGATAATGGGCAGACGGGATCGCGTTCGACAAACGATGGGAGAAGGGTCGGCCCGCCCCCGCGATTTTAATTTACTTCGTTCTTGGCGATCGAACCTTCGACCCTGCGGCGGACAATTGAAATTGAAACTCGACGGCCGCGAATATTGTTTCTTTGAAATCGGAACGGTTGCTTGCGTTCGTACTAAAATTAACGAGTGCTGTAACTATAGATCGTTTTGTGAAATTGATAAAAATAGGATCGGAGGATGTACCTATGATTCGACGCAATTTACAGTTCTCCGATAAAAGTATTACGTTGCCGTCCATTGACAATTAAATTGTGCAACGAAACCCGGGAAACATTTTCGGGCACAATTTTATTCGACGCGAACTCCACATTGATTGTTCTCCAATAAAATCGCGAGATTTCTATTCGCAATTAAATTGTATTGGGCTGGCAGGAAAATAATTTCGATATTTCAATGTGAAATAAAACTCAATTTTTTCTATGCAAGAAATGAACTTTAATTAATGAAATATTTTCCATTCGGTTCGATGACTTTTCGGTTCTGGTAACTTCATGATTCCGCGCTTATAAAACCTCTGATCCTTATCAATAAAATACTGAATCAAGTGCGATTCGAGGCTGTCACTATTATTGAAATTTTTACCATTTATAAAGTTTTGTAAACCACGAAGAAAATGATAATCTGATGGTGCAAGGATGGGGCTATATGGAGAATACGACACCACTTCCCAATTAAGCTCCAATAATTTTGTACGTGTTGCTAAAGATGTACGAGGCCTCGCATCGTCGTGGTGGAACACGATTCCTTTGCGATTTGCCAATTCTGGCCATTTTGCTTTCATTGCTTCCTCCAATTTCATAAGTTGTTGGCAGTAAACATCTGAGTTGATCGTTTGGTTGCTTGGAAGCAGCTCAAAATACACACCTTACTAGTCCCACCAAATTGACAGCATGATCTTTTCCTGATGCAATTAAGTTTTCGATATGGTTTGTGCCGATTCATCACGCTTTGACCTTTGACCAGAAGGTCAAGGTTATGGTTATCGATTAATGTTATTGTAAACGATCTATCTCTCAAAACGTTGATCACTTTTAAGTAACAAAATCTTCAGAACGAAATTTGTTGAAACAATTCTGACTCGTGGGCTTTGTTAAGCAGTTATGCTTTTTTATTTTGTTAATGGTTATGACAGAGGTTACGACAAGGGTTACAACAAGAGTTACGACAGGGGTTACGACAGGGGTTACGACAGGGGTTAGGACAAGGTTTATGCCAGGGGTTACGACAGGGGTTATGTCAGGATTATGTCAGGATTATGTCAGGATTATGTGAGAGTTATGTCAGGGTTATGTCAGGGTTATGTCAAAGTTATGTCTAGAAAACAAAAATTTTCTAATTGTATTCAACTCTGTTATTGACGCTGTTTATAACAACTATAAGCTTTATATATTCTTTCTTGCAGACTTATGAGCCTTTCTATTGTCCTTGATGCAACAGCAATTTATCTTATTTTATTGTCGTAAATTGAGTAATTAAGTGAACGACTTAAATAGTTCGGGTCAAAATTGACCTAACTTGCGGCTTGCGAGAATTAAGGACGTAAGAAGGGTGCAGATTATAACCCCTGACATCACCTAAAGCCTCGATACCATTCGCGGTATGCTGAATCGGTCCGAGACACGAGATTCGGAGAACCGGTGGACACCTGGATTAAGAGGGTCGCCGGTGCGACCAAAAAATCAGGAGACGGATGATTCCTAAATGAAAGGTTCGCGGGAAACGTTGTTGCTAGTGTAGCGGCGGTGCGGCGCTCGTTGATCAGGCTCGGAAGCATCGCAACACCTGTTTCCAAACAGGGTTCCTAAAGCATCGCGGTGTGTTCTGGAGTGGCCTGCGTTCCCTGTGCCGAAAATGGCCCGGAGGATCGACGAGGAGAGCGGGAGAAAGAGAAAAAGGAAAACAAGTACGCGAGGAGAGTGGCAAAACGAGCAGGACGAGTCACTCTCGCAGCGGGAAGGAGGAAACAGAGAGGGAGGCTGAGAGACTGAGAGAGAGAAAAAGAGAAGAGAGACGAGAGTGAGAGTGTCTCTAGTGCGTGGACCGTAGTGTTCGTCGCGAAAAGGAGACGGCGTGGCAGAGAGTTCGTGGCAGGCAAGGAACGCTCGAATCGAGAGAGTCTCGAACGAAGGCCAAACGAGAGAGGAGATCTAGCCGAGAAATGAGAGAGAGCGAGAGAGAGAGAAAGAGAGAGAGAGAGAGCGAGAAAGGGAGAAGAAGCGGGCTGAAAGCGAGCCGCCGACACCGTGGAATGATGAATGCGTTTGGGAAAGGAGCCGCATAAATCCTCGAGGATAATGCGTCTCGCACTTTTCGGCTGAGGCCCCGGCCTTTGAATTCGCGCGGGTCTTGCTCGTTTTTACAAGCAGCTGCTATATTGAGGGAACCGCGAACCTCCGAGAAACACCGAGATTTATCGTCTCGCCGATACATCGTTACGCTGTTTAATTGTTTTCCCGGACTTGGGTGGCGGTTCTCGCCGAAATTCGCGCCGCGAACACACTTCCCAAAACATGTCACTCGTCGGGGTTGGTCCTCTCGGATTGAACCGAGAACCACTTCCTCCGTTCTCCAAAGCTACTTTACTCCGGGTGTTCGGTAATTAATATCCTGTACTAGCGGTGGTAGACGTATTTATTTATTTAGCTATTTACTTATTTAATAAACCGGAGAAACTCTTTGGAGAGCAAGTGTCCAAAGTCGGTCGCACGTAGATACTGCATACAGCAATTGCCGTTCGAAACGATTAAATGGGATTAAATGGGTGAATGCTTATTGCCAACGTTTGGCAATATTTATGTAATAACTTTAAGATTGAGTAATGGTTTCCTGTAAGTAATGTAAGTTTGTTTGCTTGTTATACATATATGTGTGATAATTAACAGTTACATGTAATGTACGAATGTTTAGAGGAAATGTGGAATATGTAGCCTGAATGAAAAGTCGAGCAGAAACGGCTCGGCACTGAGCGTGTTAATTAAATTGAAATTGAAAAGTTAAGCTACATCGAGGGCTAGGAGAAATAGATTTTTAAAATAGCAAATTAACTAGAAATATTATTATCTTCTCATGTAATACAGAATTTGGCAAACAAACATATTTTTGGAAACAGCAGCTAGATATAGAAATAGCACTTGAATTTCCTTATGCAATTACTATTTCAACAAAAAAAATTTATTTGTAAAATCCTGAGAAGATAAAAATCACGAGGCTCCATCGCGTCGATTACTTTTTCAACGTTCTCACGTTCTACGGATCCCAATAAAATTGGAAAGATACGTTAGATTAGCTCAAAAATTGCTTTCCGAGAAGATAATTCCGTCACCCACACACGGGTGACGCGGCAGTCGAAGTGTTAAAGTGCACAGCAAAGATCGGGAAAATATCGGTGGATTTTCTTACGATTCCCGAGGTAGAGTGAACAACCTCGGCAATAATGGTTCGTTTATCGCGGCACCGGTGTAATAAACGCGTGTCCGGCCATCGAGAGGGAACACGACGCTCTAACGAGAGGTGTCCGCGGTGCAACTGCAGCTACACAGCTATAGCTACGGCGACGGCGACGGCAACAGCAACTGCAGCAGCTTTCCAGGACGCGCGGATTTGCGGGAGTGGTCAAGCGCGGTGCGGCTCGTTGCAAGAAACACGCGGAGAGGCGTGGGAAGCCACGGCGCGGAGGGTTATGGTTATTGCGGAAATATTTCACCGTCTTAGGCGGCAGTGCCGATCCCCGTATAGGGGATTTATCATGATAAGTAGCAGCACGGTGCTCGGTCATCGTGAATTAGCCTGCATCCAGCCGGCCACCTTCTCCCGAGGGATTGTTGCTGTTATTATTAAACCTGCGTGCGACCGGCACACCCGAAACAAACTTTCGAGCGCGCCGTTTCGTAATAGCCTGACTTTCCAGAGGACTTCCGGTTGGTGCAAAGGTCAGCCTTAGCTCCCCGGTGCATCGCGATGGCCATCTAACAGGCTCCGTGGTAGGTCGCCGGGTCGCGCGGGACACGAACTTTTGGTGCTGTATCTGTAATTCCGGAACTAGGCCCTCTATCAGCATTCCGAGTGATTAATCAATGGACTCGGTCGTGTAATTGATCGAAACGGAAAAATTGCTATCGGAACAGAAACGATCGATTCGAGTATCCGCCTGTGATTAAACTAAAATTCGTTCACCGAGTCGCGTCACAAATTATACACAATTATATACTACACTCTATAGTCAATCATCAAATTCAGGGATGCAATTTATTATCTCCAATGTCTCAGATCAGTCTGAACTTTTATATTAATTACTTTATTGCTGTTTACTGTTAGATGTTATATTTCTGTTTCGTTGCTTTTCGTTGTACGTTTCTAATATTTGAGAACGAGTATGTCTTCCAAAAGTTCTGCGTTTGGAGACGGCAATGATACATCACCTCTTAAGAAGCGCTTCGAACGATGTTATTTGAGTTTACGCGAGGGGGGAAATTATTTTAAATATTTACGGAAGAGAACTTGGTAATACCAATGCGAAAATCTCGCGCAACAAAATGTTGGATTCAATAACTCGGAAATACGGTTCTGTCCTATTTCTGATAGGACAGACTTTCCGCCGCGCGAGTCTGATCACATGTCCGATGAACGAACTTTGTTCTAACCGGTCCGAATTTCTCCATCGATCAACCTATGCGATGTCTCGCACAGGATGATCCAGGAAAAGGTTCTCCCGACGGAACTCCTCGTATTCGGTCGCCGGGAATCAGAGGGACGCAATATCCGGTGCTCGTAGAGTGCGGTGCGTCGCCCATCGTCCGGAATAACAGACGGACAGAGGAATCGATCGGCGAGGCTTCGATTCGTTCCAGTGACCCCGGGGCTGAACCGTCCTTTCACGAAAAATTGCTCGAGGAACAGACGGCGACGAGGACGCGTCTTCGGAGCGGGGGTTAAGCCTCGAAAATCCCAGCGATTCTGATCCCGTCCTTGCTCGGGATTAAGCCGCCTCGCTCTGCAGGTGTCGCTTGAGAAAGGACCAAACGACCGTATTCCTCTGCTGAGGAGTTCCAATGCGACAGAAACTCTGCTGGGAATCTAGAAGGTCACCGCCAGGAGGTACCAGCGCCGGACGGAGTCCGTTTCATTGCCGCATACTTGACCGAGGGATTCCCGACGAGGCGATTTCGCGAGCCAACTCGTTGCAGGATTCGAGACGGATGGCCAACATTTAAAGGGTCCTTATGCCGCGGTTACGGGTATCAGGGAGGACTTGGTCGGCCGCCAAGTACGTGACAGGAATAAGGTTAAAGCCTCCCTCTCGCGATGGACTTCCTCTCCCGTCGTTCCCCGCTGCCAAAAGCCCCGAGAGCCCCACTACCGATCCTGGAATCGGATCAATCACCGCCGTCTCTGGTTACAGGCTTCACCTCCTCGACCGTCGACTCTCTCAAATTCTCGGTTGATTCGTATTAAAGCTGAGTGCTACGGACGCATTTACGTGCTTACGTCCGGCGAAACCTAATTGGTGCGGACTGTGGCCGTGTCCGGCAATTTTGTATGCGACAAAATGTTTGATTCCGATTTGGCGTAGACGAAGAATTGATAATATACAGTGGTCACGTATAGTAAATTCTCTCTAATTGACGCTCAGTTTGGAAACAGAAATGGATAATTTGGAACGAGGAGGTGCGATTATTCCAGCCTTGCGGCTCGTTCTTATGGTTGTTGACAATCGGTAACTATGAAAACGAGCCGCAAGTCTCGAATAATCGTATCTCCTCTTCCCAAATTGTCCAGTTTTGTGTAGAAGCTGAGCGTCAATTAGGGGGGCTTTACTGTACCTCGTAGCTCGAGGTACAGTAAAGTAGCTGTCGCTATTGCTGTAAACACAGCCGAAAATTCCGCAAAATTCCAACACGTTCTATCGCTTGCACTCCAAGTTATCAGTTCCGCGTTTTTCTTTCCGTAGAATATTTCATGAGCCGCGAAAGAGGGCCGAGACGAACGAAACGCAATCATCGCGGTGGATTATCAGATGGAGGGGATCGTTCCCCCGTCTGGAACTTTTTCCGAGAGTTTTCCACCCGTCGCGACACGATTTATCACGAGGCAGCTGACGGCCGCGTAATCCTCAAAGTCCAGAAGCGAGCAGTTTACGACGGATTCGCGGCTGTGCAAGCCGTTTTCACGGGTGACCGCTTTTATTCGGCGGCCGATCGGCTCGCGTAATTTACAGCGAACGGGCGGACAGGGATCGGGGCGATCGGATCGTGCGCCGGCTCCCCTCGGCGGCTTTCGAAACTTTGAGGTATTAATCGTCGCCGAGGAAATTTACTTATCCGCCGTTTCCGCGTAACATTACGACCGCCGTAAATAACCGCGCGAAAAGAACGCGAGGCTGGACGCCGCCGCCGCCGCCGCCGCGTATCCCGCGATTTCCAGCTCGGTTCGAGGCACAGGGAGAGAGACGAGGAGAGACTGAGAGAGAGGGAAGGAGAGAAAGTGCCGCGCCCCATCGAGCGGCCCTCGGAGCCGATTCTCGGGCTCGAACTCCGACGGTGACGCAACCGCGTGTCGCAACAACGAGAAACAATTCCGCACAGAATCGTAAATTTGGCCCCGCTCGCCGATTCGATCGTTCTCCAACCACGCTCGCACCACCGCCGCCTCTTCTTCTGCCTCCCCTCATTCTCGTTCTTCTACTTCTACTTCCACATCGCTTCCGCGCGACCGGAGGCCGAAGTTGATCGATGCCGTGCCCCGCGTGCTGCGAACAATTTCCTCCATCGAGCCGCAACATCTGGGCCCCGCGAGCTCGTGACAACTCCAAGAAGCTTCGAGCGGCTTCGAGATCCTATCGATCTTTATTCTCTTCCGTTCCGCCAACGGTGCTTATGATTCGAGCGATCCTTGCGGTCGATCCGGCCGATCCATAGATGCCGGGAGCTGCGCCAAGTTTGAACTCCTTTCGTATTGTTTGCCGGCCGTTTCATAAAATTTCAAGGGAGATCCTTCGTTGATATCCGCATGTCTTTGTTTTGATATTTTTGAAAAATCCTCCTCTCGAGCAGAGATATATCCGCGAGTCTTACCTTACGCTGATGCAAGAAATGGAACGTACAGTAGCAGGTAAAAGATTAAGACGGAAAGAAAGAAGGAAAGAAATTCGCGAAATGATTCTTTGTGCAAGAACGATGGATGCAACGATCCACTTTTCCGGTTCGTCTCCGCAATCTGACACTTTTTAACACAATATTCCAACCAGTTTCCGGTTTGTTAACGCAAGAGTTGCAAGTTCAGCAAATGTCTTCTTCTGGTTGCCTTGTCTTACGACCTGTTCCCTTGGTTAAAAAGTCAATTCCGTGATTTGCCTATATTTTTATGCATGCGTGGATTTCGCAACAATTATACAATATGCATTATAACTGAAATAAAAAGGCATCGTCTTGAATTTATTAAGCAACAGATCTCATTCCGATGCAATCTATCGAATCCAAGGCGAAGTCCCGCGAGTCATCATGCAACAATTGGTCGCGAAGATTTCATTGTGATGTACTTGAAAATGGGGACGATCTCGGTGCTCTGTGAACGCGATTGCAAAGTGCATTAAGACTAGTTGAAGGCGAAAATCTGAGTGAAAAGGCGTGAGAAGAGGGCTCTCTGCGAGGGTTAAACGCGGGAACTCGGCGATCGGTTATTCTCCGGCGCGGGAAACCCTCGGTACCGCTTCGACTTATTATATTTTATCGGCGACCCGATACGTCGCGCCGCGCCGCACCATAGGAACCCGGCCGGCTGGCGAGATGAGGCATAAGGCGATATACCATACCGGACGTGCCTCCCCGGCGCGAGGTAGGCAGCAACGATGCGGTATTTACAGTCCCGGCTTACCTACATCTCCAACACAGTTTACTCGTTCGTCCTCCCCCTTTTGCCGCCCACATGCAAACAGGACGAGGCAAACAGACGCGTAAACGGGCCGGGAAGATGCGTCTAGCCGCGCGGAACTACCCGCCAACAGCCGGCTGCCGTCAGTCGGCAGCTTCTCCTTCGTTGTCCTTCGTCTGGCAATCTCCTTTCTTCTCCGACGAACTCGGCATAAATCAGCCTTACCCAATCTCCGGAGGATCCTTCCGTGACTGTTTGCTCTCGCGACCCGCCCGGGAATTGTCCGCACCTTGCGCGACCCTCTGGAACCCTTTCCGGACCCTGTCGCGCCAGTCTGAATCGCCTAAATGCTGAATATCGCCGACGAGGACGCGTCGGTATCCCTTTGAAGGGGCGCCCTAGCGCTACCGTATTGCTATTCGTCCTGCGATCGATTGGATTGCGCGCGAATTAACTTTGTCGATGACTAGAGAGAGAAAGAGAGAGAGAGAGAGAGAGAGAGAGAGATCTTGCGCTAGTAACGCGATAGAAGAATTGAAGGACTTTGGACTCTAAAATCAATACTCAGCGTAGCAGTTCGTGGTAGAAAATATTATGTAGCAATGTAATACGAAACCTTGATAGAAAACAATGCGGTTGTATGGGGAAACTAAGGCGTATTTGGTGTCGTTTGTTTTTAAATCAATCTCGTCAGAAAAATAAGCTGGTTTGTTCATCGATGAGACGATGATCTTGTGCAAATTCTAATCATTTCTGTTCGTTCCGCGCGAAGAAAATTAGAAGGTAGCTTGTAAGAGAACACCGTACATTCTATAAAATATTCGAAACATAGTTCCGTTGTGTTAAGGAACAAAGTTGTGCGTGCGAGTGAGCTGTCGGAAATTGCTTTCAACAGTGGCGCCGGGTGTTGAGCGATTTTTCCAGACGGTCTAGTCATTAACCAAGCAGAAGCAAATTCTACACGACTAATCTTGACCGCGAAGTGGCAAAAAGGGGCGGCAGCTCGCGGGTGCACTCGGCCAGACGTTCGTGAAACCGCTCAATCTCCGTCGAGCGTTTAAACTGGAGCAATAATCTTACAGCATTGTTTGGAGAAGGCGTGTAAAGGATTCGCGTGACGGAAAACGTCGCGTTATCACGGCCCATTACGTGGGCGGTAATTGTTGGCCCGCGAGCGCTAATCTACGAAGGAACGTCCCTCTTTATCATCCCCGCTCGCTCGTAAACCACGCTTTTTACCCTGACTAAATGCTTCTTTTACCTCGCCGCGGAACCCTAAGCTCTCTGTGATTTAGCGGCCGAAAAACCCGACGTAACTCATCCACAAGATTTTATAAACTAGCCACCCCGGTTTTGCCATATGTTTCTGGTCCAGCCTGTACCTAGATTCATTTGTTCGAAGTATAAATACATCGAGACGCTGCGGATGAAACGAGCAAATTAAGTATGACAGAGATGACGCAATGAACAAATTTTTGTAGAAGAAGGAATTACTTTAAAATTGACACGTTGACTTTATTTGGATTTAATCCTTTGCACTCGAAGCCATTTTTTAAACTCTGAATCCAAAATAGTTTTTCTGACTCACAGTATTTTATTTGCTGTTTATTTGCATTTTATTTCTATTCAGCTACATTTCTGCTAATCGCAAGGATAGTCATACCTAATTTAGCAAATATAGGATTATAATTGTGTATCCCGGAAGCCAATCATGGTTGACAGAAATCCTAGACATTTGCGTTATGAACGCTCGATTAATTTGATGTATACTTTCCGACAGAATTGAACACATTGTTCGAATCGTTTCGAATAAATATTTGTCTAAGATAATTATCCAAATGAATGCTTTTTAGCCGAATATTTTATTCGAATAGTTCATTATTCGTTATAAACGATTCTTTACTCGGATACATTTTTATTCGACCGTATATTCATTCGATACTTTATTCGTTAGCCTTTATCTTTCATGCACCGTACGAAATAAAATTTCGCTGAGCTTCGCTTTCTGATACGACGCGTACGTATGACTATTGCAATTCGAATATTCCAATCGGCGCTTCCGAACTGATTGAATCTCGCGGGACAGTTCAGGAATCTGTGCTGTGGTCCACGCGTTAATCGATCCTGTCAGCAGATAATTGTCAAAGGGACTGTCCAGGACGATCGGTGAACAATTATCGGCCGCGTCTCGGATTTCAACCTTCCGAAAAGTGCCGGTGCATTGTGCGAGAATCGATCGCGAAGTAAATTGTCGCGAGTTTTCCATAACCTTGACGGTTATGTCAAGGTTATGTCAAGGTTATGTCAAGGGACGGTTATGTCAAGGTTATGTCAAGGGACGGTTAGGTCAAGGGACGGTTATGTCAAGGGACGGTTATGTCAAGGGACGGTTATGTCAAGGGACGGTTATGTCAAGGTTAGGTCAAGGGACGGTTATGTCAAGGTTATGTCAAGGTTATGTCAAGGTTATGTCAAGGGACGGTTATGTCAAGGTTATGTCAAGGGATGGTTAGGTCAAGGGACGGTTATGTCAAGGTTAGGTAAAGGGACGGTTATGTCAAGGTTATGTCAAGGGACGGTAATGTCAAGGTTATGTTGACATTGAAAAGTTGAATCAGTGGCGGTAACAAATGGAAACCTTTTGAGGATGTAGATTTGGTTGGATATTGCTTATCTACTTCCAATCAACGGCTACATCTTCTTCTGTTGTTCTAACAATGTTCTAAACTGTGTTCTTTTACATTAAAAGAAATTGATTTTTTGGTCGGTTTTTTTTTAACTGTGCGTTAAGGGGTTAATTAAAATAAAAGAAAACTGTAGACGTTATGTCAAGGGACGGTTATGTCAAGGTTATGTTAAACCGGGGAGGTGTTCCCGTACGCGAAGCGGGTTCCACCTCCGCGCGCAGAGGTCGTTAACAATGCCGGGCTGCCTACCTTCGGTCCGGTCCCGCAGATAACAGGGAGGTGGAGTACCAGTAGGTGTGGGAGGGTGTGGGTAGCAACGGTAGGTGACTAAACCGATTCTAAAGTTAGACCGTTCCGGGAGAGGAGACGACGAGACGACGCGACGGTACCTTTAAGTCGCCTTTCGGGCAGGATATCCTTCCTGCGTGTCTCGCGGACCGTTTCCGTTTCCGTCTACCTTCCCTGCGCCTTCTTCTCCGTTGCCGGAGCCGTGAATTGCTACGATCGATCCGCGGCAATTCGCTCGCGCCCTACGGGAGAGAGGAAAAGTTCGATGAAAATTCTTCGCACCTCAGATGTCATTACTTCCGAATCGCTGACATCTGTATTTTCCGGCGGAACGTACGTCAAAGTTTACGCTGCTCTTAGACGGAGCCGGTAAAATGTGTTCGTACGCTTCTTAAAACGAAATAAGCTCTTTCAAACTGGACTAAATGTTTTGGAGATGTTCGAAGGTCTAGTTTCCTGTGCAATAACTAAAATACTGCCTTTTTGCTATTAGTTAGAATTAAAGAAAAATAAGAAACTCTCGTTTTAAACGGCGTTCGATTACTTTATTCTAGAAGTTGCACGTCGATTTGGTAATTTATTTTAGGAACTCGACATTGTATATTATATTTAGACTATTTTACCAAATCAGTTGCTTCATTATCTAAGTATTCGATTATGTTCAGAGCGTTGTATTTACAATTGTAGCCGTGGCAGTACATTAACCCCTTGTCCTACCATTAACTTCACAGTTACAAGGATTAAAAGTTTAGTGATAATTTTTTAAGTGAAAAAGGAGAGTTATATTTATTGTCCGCCTATATTCACTTGAATGCTTAAGTATTGATAACAAGGGAACATAATTGCATTTCGATTGGAAAGAAGGGAACAAAATTCATACTTATAATATAATACTGATAATATATAAATATAATAATGATATATAATATAATAATATTATATATATAATAATAATAATATATAAATATAATACTTATAATATATAAATTCATACTTAACAGATCATTACTAGAATCACCATCACAACAATTATCGCATCGCCGAGTTTAATTGTGTTTCGCAAGATTGTCGAAAATATCTTGGAAGCACAAACGAACGCATTCGATTTTACTTTTTCATGATTTCTCTTGCGGACATTGTTCGAACATCTTGAGCAAGACGAAAGTTTCTTGGATTCTAGAACGAAAACATCTTTGAGCGTGGCCGATTACACGAGGCCAGCGAGATCGATCTTCTGTCCCGTTTGAAATATTCATTTTCCTCCCAACAAGTTTTCCCAAACTTCGTTAGAATTGGAAGTACCGGACTAATGCTGCGAGATAGTTGTTCCGCCAGTATCTGGTTTCAGTGGCGCAGCCGGTCGCTACCGGTTCCCGCAGGAGCAACAGATACTGTCGTTTCGCCTAGTCGACCTGCAGACTACCGTTGGAAATCTATTACGTTATCGCGTAGCGGAAACGAATCGGAAGAGGCGGGATTAATCGCGGCCGGTAAACGGCCGGCAATCAGCGTCCCGGAACGAAAACCGGGGAATCGAGACCGGTCGTATCGTGAGAGAATCGGCCCCTTTGTATCCCAATTGCCGGCGAGATTACCAGGAATATAATTACCAAGTGGAGAGAACGTTTCGCGATACTGTTGCGCAGTCGAACAACGAGAACCACGAACGAACGGAACGAACGAAACGGTGATCGTGGATCGGGGGCAGGCGGATTTTCATTGGTATGCTGGCTCACGGTGTTTCCTAATTACTCTCGTGTCTTCGAAGCCCGGCAACTATGCAGCCGAATTTTTAGCCGCTCCGGCTCCCGTCTAAACGAGCGGAGCACAAGTTCGAATTCTCTCCGCTAATTAATCCTCGACTGCAGGGGAAGATAAAATACAAACCTTCCGCATCGATTGCAGAATTCGATCGATTCCCTTAATGGTTTTTAAAATGAATGTTTACGCTAATCTATTGTATTGTCACTTTCCGATTTCTTTTGACTGTTAAAAAATAAATTGAAACAAGATTTAATTAGGAAATTATTTATTAACTCGATCAGTTTTTTACGGCAATTTTCTTTTCGTTACGAAAAGTAACATCCATTAAATGGTTGCCTGGCAATTAGTATCACTAGGTGATACTCTCTTTAAATTTAGCCAATCAGCGCCCCTAGGATACAGATGGAACGTTTGTAGTATTGCAATCATGTCGAAATTTTCTGTGAATAGAAATAATTGAACAATTGATTTTGAAATCAATTTCCTGCACGCTGATGAAACGTATGATTTCTTATTATCAAATTTTTTGATTAAACTTTATTTTTGAGAAAAAAGGAAAGTGCAACAAACTCTTCCTAATTTTTTTAAGATCCATGAGTGAGAACATTGAAAGAGTAAAATCGCAGTTATATAACTAAATTGCGTATTTTTATACAAATTAAAAATTATCGGCGTTGATTGAAAGATGCAACATTGCCTACATAGACATTTATTTCCTTTTCTAATAGCTTTAATAGCCATAATAGAACGGTATCTTAAAATTCTTTAAATGTCCCACTGTTTTTTATTCGATCTACTCGTTTCAGTTATGAATACGTAAAATATATCAAAAATT
The DNA here is from genome assembly GCF_051020955.1 of Megalopta genalis. NCBI lineage: Eukaryota > Metazoa > Arthropoda > Insecta > Hymenoptera > Halictidae > Megalopta > Megalopta genalis. Next base: position 12,584,715 of record NC_135015.1, on the reverse strand, counting down.
TATTAAATAATATCCTCTTTTAGTATGTAAAATTTACGAGATCGTTAACGTGGCAGTTAAAGTGTCAAATAAAACTGATGTTAGAAAATGCTGAACTTCTCCGCGCGGTTTCGAATTCGTCAAGGGTTGTTTAACCGTCGGGATTCGACTGGCTCTTCGGAATCACCGAAACAGTGATAGACGAAGGATGATCTCGATTGGTTAGAGTGGCAGCGGGGCATTCACTGGTTGCAGAGTCAAGGTGCCATTGGACATGACGAGCCTGCATAATAGAACGGTCGCCGCTATTCGGGACGTTTTCTTTGGCGAACGAAAGGGGTCGTCGTCAGGGAAAAGTAGGCGCAAGGTCCTCCCCGATTAGATCGTGTTCAATTCAGTTCACTTAGCACAGGTTTGACCTCGATTCGGCGGCGTTGGCGGGGGCAGGGGCGCAGGGACGCCCTCGAGCTTTTAATTCGCGCAGGATGTGACACTCTCGCCGGTCCCTTCCCCTTTCGGCCGGGACACCGTTAAACGGGAACCATTTAGCATCGAGGGCATCTCCAGACCCCCGCCGTCCGCGCCATCAACATTTTTTCCTCCGTCGTAGCCACCTACGCTCCATATCCGACGGCGATATTATATTTAGAGAACGCCGAGAGAAATCGAGCTCCGACTGCCGACTGCCGACGTCGATGCCGACGACGAAAATGAATCGTTTCCTTCGAGTAATTGTGTACGGCGGGAGAGGCGGAGAGCGGCCGCTGATAGGGCGACGATTGCCAGCTATCGATCGCCGTATCGCCGCGGACCCGGCCGGCTGACTTAATTAAGACGTTAATGGAGACAGCCCGAAGAATCAAAGCGAATTTCACGCCTCCCTCTCGAACCCGTCGACGAGCCATTAATTTGGCGGAGCAGAGGGCGACGAGGATCGACGTCCGCGATCCCTTGGGACCCTCGCACTCTCCGGCCGAGCGTACGCGCCGTCCCGACGTTATATTTGACGTTTGATCGATTGATCGCGTGACTCGACGCCCACGCGCCTCCACCAACTCTTGAATTTTCTTAAGCCAGTGGCTGTCATCTTTTCGCGGTTCTGAAAACGTTTGGGGAAAGAACACGTTTTGTCCTGGACCTGCCAGAAGGCTCGTCGGTAGAACGATTTGTCAAACTTAATGCGGGTACAGCGGTGCGCTGACATTCAAGAAATTGTTTCAATAGATGCGCCGCAGGATCTTGGAATGAAACTTTCCCGGTACTTTCATTATATAACGTATTTATAGATAAAAACGTTCGAATTGTTACGACGACTTTGCAAAGTCAAGTTGCTGTAACGTAAATAAATAATAGAAGGTAGGGGTCGTCAGTCGAAATCTGATCGTTGGAACGAACAACCTGCCATTGATATTATAATACCTGTTATACAAGGTATTCCAAAATTATGGTAATTCCAGGAAATAAGGGGTTCCCGAGGTCATTTGAAGTAACTTTTTCCTTTACAAAAATGTTGTCCGAAGCATCGTTAACGAATTATTAATGAAAAACAGTGACCAATGAGAGGCGAGCTCGGCCGGCGCGAAGCGCTCGAGCCAATGAGGGCTTCGAACACTCGTTGGCTGGGCCGCCTAGCGCTTAGCCGAGCTCGCCTCTTATTGGTCAGTGTTTTTCGTTAATAACTCGTAAGCAAAGCCGCATATTGCATTTTCGCTAAGGAAAAAGTTTCTTCAAATGATCTCAGGAATAATTCTGGGACATCCTGTATAATTACTATTCTATATAATTTAGTGTTATGATGTTGTAAATAAAATACCGCGATGCGTGGAGTTAGTGGAATTCGCGACAGTGTATTATCGTACCTCGAAGACCACGGTGTTCCTTCGAATCGTGATAATTTCCGCGACAACAGGCTGTACAAATTATTTTGATGTCGAATGGATGTTATTCGACTTGATTGATTTTCCTTCGATACAATGCCATGAAGCTGCGGGTTCAGCGTAAGGTTGGTCATGAACGGCCGAGGGTCGTCGAGAATCTTTGTCCTTGAGCAGCGACCATCTGATATCCGTTTGCGTTCGTTAGACCCGGAAATACGAGTCGGATTCGAGCAGCCGTACGGTTCAGGGATCGAAACAGGGGTCTGCTGGGTGGGTGGTTTCCGTAGTGGCGTATCGGGTGAATGCGCTCTCGGTTTCGTAATAACGCGACATTAACGCGGTCGCGGTGAATGCGCCCGGAGAAACCGTCGCTGGAGAGAGAATGGGAGCTTTCATCGATCCCGATACACGCCGCTGGAAACTCGTAAACAACCGGGAAGCTCGCATCAAGATGGGCGAGGCGTTGCGCTCACGGTTGCCCGACGCTGCACCCTATCAACGATTTACGTCCGATTCCCCTCGGGAGAAACAGAGCGGTAAAGAGAAAGACAGAGGAACGCGGAGAGGGAGGAACAAGGGGTGGAAAAGTAAGTTCGCGTCGACTCGAGCCGACATACGCGCCGCTCGAATGCACGCCCGAGCTTTCGGAAGCTGAGCTCCGCGCACGTTCGCAGCAGCCCCGGCATGCCGGCCTTCGCGCTTCATTCTGAATCGACCTCGACGACGGTCGTACGGAGGCTAGCGAATCGGGAACAACCCGGTTCCGAGAGACGCTATTGTCGCTATTGGCGGCTTCAATGGGATAAACGACCCCGTCTCCCGTAACGAAGATCATCGGGCCTTGAGCTTACGCGAACCGGCCGGCAAGGCGACGTTCCGTCGATTTTCTAACGTGGGTGGCCTCCGATCTCCCGTGGTCCCAAGAAAATTGTCTGCACATTCGTCTCTGCTAAATTATTGCATTGTATAATTGAAAATATCGTGTTACTCTGACTCTTTGGGATTATTTGGATGTTTTAGTCTGAACCATTTGCACTCGTAGAATTTTCTGGGATGAAAAATTTATTGAAGTTTTTATCATCAAAAACTTATTTATTCACGAAGCAGTAAGCAACGCTGTGATGAAAATATAGAATCGTAGAACGTTCGAAATAGTTGAAATGTTTAAATAAAATGTTTGACAAAAGCTTGTAAATTTTGAAAGTTGTACTAAAAGTTGTACTAAAAGGAGACATCCGAGCGCAATGGGTTAAATTATGTATCGAGATCGGTAAATTTTTAATTTTATAAAATTATTTGATTAAATTATTAAATTTATATTAAATTATTATTTGAATTGGAACACCGGGTAGCACCGGTAATTGGAGCACCCCTACGATTTCTTTCGTTTTCACATATGCTGTAATACTCAAAAAACTAAGTGACACGTGTTTTTTTTATCGACGATAATTCGGTTTTAAGGGATGAAAAACCCACCCCAGAAATTCAGCGTGCGACGAGAATAATTGAAATTTTGATATACATACAAATTCGAAAGAATTCCGTATTTCCATGAGAAATTCCAATTAATTTCTCCACACGCTCAACTTTTATTATTATTATTTTAATATTATTTTATTACCGCCGATATTAAAAAAAACACGTGTCGCTTATTTTTTTTTAATACTGTTATTATAGTAACATATGTGAAAACAAAGAGCCGGAAGGGGACACTTTAACTAGTGTTGCTTGTCAGCATAGCACTGTACCACTGTCTACAGGGTGTCTCATTTGAAGTTTTGCAATTTTAATTATCTTCTAAACTATATAGTTCGTTCCAAAAAATGTTTCAAAAAACAGAAACTCACACTGACGAAGGTAAAGCTGAATTTAACAAGTAACTGTAGTATGTAGCTGGCTATAAAACAGAAATTGCTGATCGTAAACTTCAGGTGAAATATCGAGCATCCAATTTCGGAAGCGGAGCTTCTCGGGAAGAATCTAGTACAACCAGGATGAAGCGAAGACAACCAACACAACGGAGAAACGGAACCGGATGAACCTCGGATTCGCAGAGTTAAAGTCCCGCGAACTGGACATCTTTGTCCTCGGGCGGGAGTCCAAGAGGCGTTTCGAGCGTCGCGCGTCGTAACTCAGGCAGCGGAGAGGAGAAGAGAATATTTTAGCGCGGTTTACCCGGTCCCGCTGGATAAAACGCATAAATATGCAAATAACGGCTCGCGTCCCATTTACCGGAGCCACCGTCGCCTAGCAGGAGTGGATTTCATTTAGCCCTGCTCTCCAGCTCCGGCGAATAATCGCATCCCTATGGCGTTCCGCGGTATATCGCGGCGTCACTTTCTTCCTTCCCATCCATCAAACTTTCTCGTTCACTATTATAAATTCATTGGCCCGTTGCGACGAGTCGCGCGCTCGGTCTCATCGGCGAGACGGAACGAGTTTAGCGAGTACTCGCGCTTAAACATAGTTGTAATCTGCTTATCGAGAGATCGGTCGCGCGACGGTCTCGATCTGTCGATCCGTAATACTCCATTAAAAAAATTGGAGGTCGCTTTCGTTTCTAAATAGAATACTGCAGCCGAAGAACCAGGGCACCATAGGCACCATTGCATTGCCTGCGAAGAGCAGTACAATAATATCTCCCAGAAATGCTCGGAGGTCGGAAGTGAAACCGGCAGATCTGAGAATACTAAGTCACGATTCTTTGGGCCTCGCGGCTCGTTTTTGTAGAAACTCGGGGCAGTCGGCAAAAAAGGCAACGGTCAGCATGTCAGTGTGCATTAATATGAATACGTAGTAATGCTAATAAAAACGGTGAGTTAAATATTTTATTTTTAATTTCCTGCCACGATTCGAAGGCAATTCGGAGGCTACATGATATGATTCGAAGGAAATTCGGAGACGATTCGACCACGATTCGACGGTCAGGTATCTAGTACCTGTCACGAAATTTGAAATTTCCGGCAGAAATTTCTGTATTACTTTTTCTTCTTCTACTTTTTTCACTATTTGCGGGAAAACGCTGGCTAGCGTCAACGCGAACGCCGCGCGTAATGGAGAAGTCATAGAGCGAGCAAACAAAGTGGGGACGCGCACTCGGCGAAACGAATTGTTGACTTTGAACGATCGGTGCTCGGAAACAGCCGCCCGAAATGCGAGCGCCGTTTCGAACGTCCGTTCTTTGGACGGTATTAAATCAAATTACAATTTCGAACTGCGGAAGCTTGAAAATTTCTTGCATCAGGTTGCGACCCTAAGGGTTAATCTGTCCGATCCGCGAACTGCTGTTTTTGCCCGAGCCTGTCAGAAGCACTATGGTGTAAGCTATCGTTATCGGCGGGATTGAAAAGAACGCGAGTGAATTCCTCGCGAAGACTGGCTCGTGAGGGTGAAGCATGATCGCGGTAATGCGCGTCAATTTGTCGGCAGCTTCGACTCCAATATGTCAGGGATTTCAGACAGAGCCCGCCGGTGGCCAGGGGCGCAGGCAGAAAGTTGTGTCAAGGGGTCGAGGTGACATATTCGCGGAAGAACTCGGGGCGATCGAACGCGGATAAAAACAAGTCGCCGGGGAAAGCGATCCACAGCGTCGGTTTATGAAAACTTGGGGGACGTTTTCCGGGGAGGGCGCGAGGGGTGTCGTTGGTTCGACGATTCGCGAGGAGGTCTCTCCTCGAGAAAACAAACGCTGAACTCTCGTTATCCGGAACGCAGCAGCACGCTTCGAAGGACGATGCTTCTGATTTCGAAAAGAGGGGGGTGGGACGAGTGGTTGGAGGGAAAGGGCGCGACAACTCTCCCGCTCCCTCGAGAAGGGCGAGACACGCGCCACGCGAGTCCTTTTGTCGAGGGCCAAGGGCTTCGACTCTTTCGGCGCGGGGTGGCTCACCCTTCAACCACCAAACGAATCGTACATATAAATACAAGACCGACCCCCGGCGATCCTGATGCCACTGGGATAGGGTGGGTCCTTGCGGGGAAATAAATCGACGGTATGCGAGAAAGTTTTATGGGTTTACATTATGTAAAAAAGTGCCCTGTTCCTCTAAATTATTTTTAATATTAACATATGGGTGAGAACCCTTATTTATACGTTACTTAATTACGGTGACAGCTTGTGCGATAAAGTTTGACTGCGTGAGAAAGAAATTATTAATAATTAGTCGAGCTACAAATGGAAAATTGACAGCAATTCTGCCATATATAGACAAATTGTCCCAACTGAAATCTCTGATCATTCAAAAAATTAGATTTTTAATAATAAAATAATAAAATCATTTTTAACTAAGTGGAAGAAACAAATATATGGAACTGTATTTGAAACTCTGTGAAGTATACGTACAGAATATTTTAGCTTTGCTGGAAAGGCACAAATTCTTCGCACGACGGCTTTTTCCATTTTAAAAATCATAGAATACACTGGAGGTCGACTGACAAAGATATTTAAACTAAGGATTTAAATTAATTAAATTAAGAATTTAACCTTAGAATCGATAAAGAAAATTCAAGAACGAAATTCCAAATTTTTGGAAATTTAAAAGTATTTGACATAAATTTGTTGAAACTTCTTAAAAGAAGTTTCGAGTTATTTTTTATTATTGATCCGAATTCGTTTCTTCAAGGTGAAGACATCCTTTATCCATGTAGACAGGTGGTTCCTTGTTCATCTATTCTATCTTTAAAACTCTAGTAGGTATAAAAGAATGGTTATATACAATAGAAATCGAATACTTTTTTATACTTTTTAAGCAGATATTAAAACGATAAAAATGTGTTTGTTTACGGTTTCCGTATACGGAAGTATTTTCGTGTCAACGAACTTCCCTCGTGAATAAAGTTGTTCCTACTTGCATGCAAAAGATTATTTCGATGCATGCACCGCGAACTATAGATTCAGAAATTCCGGGTACTTTTTTTCACATAATGTATATAGGTGACGGATCAAGTAATTGCGGGTGTCGAGTAACTAACCCTTTGCCAGCGAGCATGTGTTTTCACGGTCTCTTGAGTAGGGAGAACGCTGTCACTGAAATCGACAAAGGACAAAGGTCGATGTTGGAATTCAGAAGAGCAGAGACAGAATCGCGACCCTTGCGAAAGGTCAAGCGTATCGAGAACGCATCGACGGGATGGAAAAAATTGAGGTGCCGATCGATCCGGGGTCTGGAGTGATCGACGTCCCATCGTCCGGCAATCGGCGGACCGTTGGCAGCGGTTTTTTTTCGTCCTCGAGTACAGCGGGCTCATTAGTCTCCGCGACGTGACGGCGATCCGCGGCGTAATAACTTTTAAGGTAACGCGCGATCCTGATCGATCTCTCGGCCATAGAAGGCGATCATCGATTCCCGGGAAAAGATGAAATCGCCTTTCGCGATCACAATCGAGAGGCTCCCGTCGAATCGATGTGCCTCGAAGGTCGGCCGCCGGTGCCGCACACGACACAGAGAGAAACGGAGAGCGAGAGAGGGAGAGAAAGAGAAAGAGAGAGAGAGAGAGCGCACGCGATAGAGAGAGAGAGAGACCGCCGTGGCGTCGCGCTGCGAATGTTCTGCGTTTCGGTAAACATCCTCGGGGACGTCGTTTAACATCCCCTTTCCCCGTCGGCAAGAAATCACAGGACTCGCGATGAAGAAGCGCGGGACAAGAGTTCGCTCTCACGTGAGTCCGCTTGTGAGAAAATTGCCACGTTACCGTAGCCGGAAGACTGAACGTCGGCAAACAAACTAGTGCAAATATTTACACGCTACCGAGAACCGACCGGTGCTCGGGAACATCCCGGGGACTTCGTGCATCGGATCAATCATACATTAAAAGGAAATTGGCTGGAGCCATTACGCGGAACCGTGCGGGAAATGCTCCAATGATAATAAATCTCTCCACTTCGCATCCACTTCGCATCCACTTCGTGCGACCGACTCGGATATCGTTCGCTTTGCAGAAACGTCCGCACATAATAAAGGAGATCCCGAAGAACTTGCTCGGAGACGTGACGACGGCGCGAACAGGAGGACATCAACGTTTCCGGTCGGATTATTCCTCAGGGTGAAAGGGTCGATCGCCGGGAAGGGTGTTCCATTGTGCTGCCTAACTGCGGGCAGCCACTCCGCGAACGAGCTAATTAGGTCAGCCGGCTTTTAATTAATGCGGAAGCCGGGCGGGGCGCGATCGAAACCCGCCTCCCGCGGCCCTAACATTTTTTCGAGGAGTTACGAGTGCTCGAACTCGAAAAAGGACACGGGAGCTTGCGCGTTTCCACTTTCACTGGCCCAGAGGCTAACGGGACGAGTGGCCGATTGACGTTTCGACAGCGGGGAACGTTCCTGAAGTGGCTTAGAATATCGAGTCGGATTCGTCACGATTTTAGACGGCATCCATTAAATGTGTATGCTAATCACTAGACTGCGGATTTTATGCATATATGAGAAAAATGGATGGAAAAGAACAGAGTATAAAGTCCATAAGTCCTTAAGAATGCTGTTACATTATTTTCAACCTACGAGACATATTGAGAAAGAATACAAATTACGATTTTACTTTAGTTCGTTGCAATTGAGATATTCAATTTTTATCTCGCACAAATATCCGCATAATCTGAAATATGAACTTCGTCTTCCTCGTAGAAGATCATTAATGTCAAAAAGTTTCATTCATGAAAAGAACAAGGTAGCACTTTGCCCTGCGAATTCTTTAAAAGCTTATTCAAGCTTTGTTAGTTCGAACATTTTCGTGGTTAAAAGTTTCGTTACGAGAAGAAGGAAGTTAATATTGATTCTACGGCATCGTTTTAATTTAACGAACAAATATTGGCAAACGAAGAATTAGATTTTTGTTTCGTTTCAAAAGAAAGTGATGAATGAAAGTTTTATGAATTTCGTTCGAAATCTTTGTGACAAGACTGACATGATACATTAACACGTTCCGTGCCACGTGTACCATCGATGGTACACGCTTGCGTGTTTACTTAGTGAACTGAACAAATTGTTTACAAGAAATTTAGAACCGAAGAATCAATTTCCACCGCAAGAATGGGCGTTGATAAGTTTTTGTTACGTTGTTATGTGTACGAGAATTAATAATTGCACGTAATACATCAAGTTTTAGTAAAATATCAAAGTGTGAAGATTCGAGTAAAAAAAGCTCGGCACGGAACGTGTTAATGTCTCCCTAACTGACGCTCCGATTGTGCACAAAAATGGACAATTTGGGAAGAGGAGTTACGATTATTCGAGCCTCGCGGCTCGTTTTTATAGTTGTTGACAATTCGAAACCATAAAAACGAACCGCAAGGCTCGAATAATCGTATCTCCTTTTCCCAAATTGTCCATTTTTGTGGACCATCTGAGCGTCAATTAGAGAGACATTACTGTATTGTAGCGCACGAGGTTAACCAAGTTGTTACAATTAATTTCTGCAGTTGTTCATCGATGAACAGCAGGCTTCAACGTCGACGGATAATATTTTACGGCGACGAGAAACATTTTGTTTACAAGAATGATCACGTGGTGATGTATCCCCTTGGCATGACGCACGAAGGATGCAGACTAGGATGATCCTGTACCGAGTCCCGGCGTACCCGTGTTACGCGAAGAGAAAGAAGATTGCGAACATTGGTGACCGGTCCGCCGAATCGAGGATCATCACTCATTAACCGACCGGTTGGTTGTTCACTCATAAATCTTCCATCCGGTCTGCCAGCGAGCCCGGTCCCCCCAGACGCTGCAGCTCCGCTAATCGTTTTTCGACGAAGGTACCGAAACAAAGCGCAACGCGCGCGAGGACGTGGAAACGGCGGAGCGACCGGTACCACCGAATCGATTATCGATAGCCGACTAGTATCTAGTTGAAATTGATATTTATTACCGGCACAGTGGACCGACCGGCGTATCGGTCTCATTACATCTGCCATCGAATCAGGGAGATACAAATATTTGTGGCAGGGCGCGATGGCGGATCGATCGGCGCGATTCCAGACGAAAGGTGAATGGAGAGGAGAGATCGAGCAAGAAGGGTGGGAGAGGTAGTATTCAAAGCTATCTCGTCAATTCGCCGAGGTTAAGGAACACGCTGCCAGCACAAAGGGCCAGCGAGCGACCGAATCGGTCGGTCGGCTGCGTCTACCGGTTGCGTCTTTGCCGATGCTCGATCCAATGGAAAAAGATCCCCGGCGATCTCCGATGATCTCCGCGGGACGTTCTCGCGAGCAGTGTATTAATTCGACACCCCGGAGGGCTCCAGTGCATCCTGCTGATGCACCAGTTGTCGTTGCATCCTCCGGGCCTTTGGAACTCCTTTATTGCTCGTCTCGTTAACCGAAAGTTATTCCCCGGACGTCGGAAGTGGAGGGGAGAAACCGCCCACATGGGTCTTTCGTCTCTTCGTAATTGTTTGATTAATTTCTGTCGCGGTTACTTGACATTCTATCTACATGGACTTTGGATATTCGATATTTATTCGTTTACGGGAATAAATCTGTTTGGATAACAAAAGATAAATTACAAGTTTTCGGTTCAAAACACTTTTGGGTATGAAAGAAATCCAAATGTTTGCAGAAGATGTTAACATCCCTAAAAATCCTTTTGGATTGCCCCAATCTAAAAAAGGATCCTTTTGGATCATTTTGACCATTGTCGCCGTATAATATGATGCGACTCTCTTGTTGTAAAATAGTACGGTGTCTGATGGATGTACGAGATGAGATCAAATAAAAACGATCTAGTAATAGCGAATAGTTATGAACTGAAAATTAGGTGTTGTACTAACGTTAACATGGAAATATTGTGTCGCGTTGTTTGACCCTGGGTCAAAATAGATCTGGTCACCATGGTCCACAGGTTGAGAGAAAGGGATATAAGTCGAACTATAATAAACAAGAAGGAAGAAAGCATCCCCTAAATTCTCATTGGGGACTGGAACCCAAATGTTCTGATAAAGTAAGAGTATTTTATTGTGATTGTTCGGCACTCTTTTGGAATTTGCCTGGATGCCGTAGTCTACAGTTTAAGAAAAACATGTGAACCCACTTGAAACACAGACGCAACGAACCCCTGAGTTCTCATTTTGATTCGTCATACGATCGCACCATCGAAATACAAGTATCCCGAGCGGAGAATCACAGAGATCCTCGGATTAAGATTCTTGGTGCACGTAAAGTCTATCTCAGCCATAAAGGTGGCAGTCTACCGCCTTATCTAACAGCCCCATAACGCCCAGGTACGGCAAGGAACGGAGGCTCCGATTCTGCCTCGGCGAACCGGCGCCTAATCGGCCCTCCGACTAGAAAAAGCGTTTTCACATCGGCTCCATACGGTTCGATTGGCCTGGCAGCATAGCCAGTAGGCTACCACGGGTCCATAAATACCCGGAGAAATGAATAGATTCAGGGTGCTTGTGGATGCCGGTCGCGAGGGCATCATTCCCATCGCTAGGAAACAGAGGAGCGAGGGTGGTGACCCACCCTCCTCCGGGGCGAAAAAGGGATAGACGGGATGGTAGAAAGCGAAACAGAGAGAGGATAGGATCGGGCGAGGAGAGGACGGGAGGAGCAAAGGGCGGTTGGCACACTCGGTCGATCTCTCGTGGTTGCCAAGCGACGAACATCCACCACCAGGCTCTCCGGCGACTACCTACCCCTGGGTCGGCATTGGCGTTGGCGTTGGCGTTGGCATCGGCGGCGTTGGCGGCGTTGGCGGCGTTGGCGGCGTCGGCGGCGGTAGCGGCACATCCTGAAAGCCGAACCGAACCGGCGGCTGGCTAAGCTGGCGCCACCTGGCTCGCCGGAATACACAGCCGGCCACCCCCGCGGTCCCCGCCCGCACCGTGACAGTCGCGCGATGCACTCCACGCTGGCTGGGTCTCGCTTCGGAGCCGCCGGTCCTCCCTTTCGCGCCGCCGATGCGCTTTTCGCCAGCGAAACGCCTCGCCTGTTCGCCGCGAAACAGCCGCGCAGAGACCATCGTCGGTCGCCGCACCCGATCGACCGTCATCCTCGTCAGCATCATCGTCAACAGCAGGGCAGTGATCAGCATCCTCACCGGGACCGACAGCACCACCGCCGTCACCGCTGCCTCCTCCACCTCCGGCACGTCCTCCTCCTCCTGCTCCTGTTCCTCCTGCCCCTGCCGCCCGCAGCGGGACACCGCCGGGAGGAGAGGACCGAGCGGTCGCCATCTTGCGTCTAGTGCGTCTTGCTAGGCCAGCCTTTTCCAACTCGCGAAATCGTGGACCGCAGTCTCTCTCTTCCCCCCCCCCCTCACTCTCTCACTGTCTCTTCGACGACGGGCAGAACTCTGTTCTCTCGGGGAGAGAACTCTGTCCTCTCGGGGAGAACAGCCCCGGCGCGACGTCATGGGGGTGCGCGACTTCTCCGGCTCCTTCTCGTGCTCCTCCTCGGCTGCTCCCGGCTGGACGGCCTCCTCCGCTGCTCCTGCTCGCATGCTGCGATAAGGGAGAGACCCGCTGCCCGCCCGAGGGGCTCCGATTCCTCGACGCTGATCTCGCTCCCGCCTCACTCTCGCTCCCGCAGCCCAGGGGTCGTTGAACGTGGGGTAAGTGTCGGCAACCAGCGGCCGCACCGCGGCACGTGCTTTTCCAACGCTGCGCGATCATCGAGCACCGGCTCTCTCGCTCTGCTCCACCTCCGTCCCCTCATCCCACACCTCCACCGCCGCCTCCTCCTCCTTCTCCTCGTCCTTTGGCCTTCTCTCTTTGTATTTTCTCCAGCTCCCTCTCTTTTGCTTCCTTTTATTTGCGCGCGACCTCGCGGCTTGTTTTGAACCGAGCCGAGGGGTGGATGCACCCGACACCCCGCATAAAGCCAACTTTGACCCCTCGCTCGCTGTTTAACCTTTCGCTCTGCTTTTGTCCGGGAACACGGTTCCCCCCCTGTGTCGCGCGTTCCGTCGACGTTAACCCCTTAACGAGCAATCCTGACCGTGCACTGTGCCGGAAGTTCGGATCGATGCCCGAAAACTTTCCCTCGATCCTCCGGGGATCGATGCCGGCGGTTCCGTGACTGCTCTCTGCGTGTCTGTTGGCAGCGTAGCCTTGAACCTTTATCGCGGTTCTATAGTCCGCCGGACGCGTTCTGGTGTACACAACTTCGATTTGGGAACTTTTGTTTTGGTTCTGCGGATCGACGTTGCTTGATTCGTTTGTAAACATTCGGCTTATTGTTCTGCAGCAAGTCTTGTTTTGCCGGGCTACCGGGCTCGGCTAGACGCGTACACAAACAAACGACTGCCGCTGCTAACTCTGTTGTTCCCCTCGAATCTAAATAATCAGAAATTGAATTTCAATCGGGGATAATCAAGGTTGTGTTTGATAAACAAGCACCGCTTTGCGATAAACAATCCTGCAAGCTTCGCGGTCCGGTGTGCCGGGATGTTACGAAGAAAATACGAAACCTGGTCAATGTATATCGGAGAGAACAACAGAATCGAGCACATCATGAACGATACTCGCTTATCAGCGAACGTGCACAAATGAACCTGCGGATAGAAAAATATCCCACGGCGTCGCGGTTATTTTGTCGATGACATTGGTGTTAGACATCGTGTTTTTCATCCACGAGCAGTTTAAAATCCTAGAAAAATTGTGTATCACCCAAGGGATGCTAGTTATACTTTCTCTGTAACACTTATGGCATACGATGACGTCCCTCTAAACCGGATAAATAGCGCATTTGCAATTTCGTTTGTTTTCATCTGCTATTTTTACATCTGCTTAGTTCAGCCAAATTAAGCACGAATTGCTTTCGAGACACGTCGTTTTTCTGTTCCACTTGTCTGTGAATGGGCTAAGAGTTACACAACCAGAACAACTCTTCAAATGTCTCAAGACTTCGAACAAATTTGCAATCCACTTACAATAACCTGCGAACCAAAATAGTTGGCAGACACTCTGCATCAATTACTCGAGAACGTGATGGATCTCCGTGCACCAAATCCGGTTCTCTAATTTTCGCTAATGAAGGGGCTCCGGAGCTGATTCGCGGCAATCCGCGGCGCGTTTCGCGACGTTGCACGTGCTCGTTGCACGCGAACCGCTCCGCGAGCGTGAGACTCTGAGATTTTCCTGGCGAAACAGGAGTCGCACCTGGCGAGCTTGTTCACCGCGAGACGCGGTAATATTCTTGGTGAAATAGTCGCCGGTGCTGAATCGTAATGGAACCGCCAAGGTTGGTAGCGCGCGCGCGCGCTCGCGCACTCGCGCACGTATTCGCCAGTTTCTTTCGCGGAATGTGGAACACGATCTGGCACGAATACCTTCGTGAGATCTGCCACTGTCCGGCGCATGGCGTTCCGCGTGGATTAATGGCCCCTCGACGGGTCCCTATAGCGAGTAACGAGCACCGTATTTCTCGGTTTAATACCGCGCGCCCTGTCTGCCGATTATCCGTACGCTGTTGCGCTAGGCTAGGGTGCGTGGCCAGGCAGTTTGCCCTTTGGCAACTGAAATCGGGAGTCTCGAATTACATGGTACATTTTCTGATGTTAAACTCGTGAAAATGGATCGTTTTATATTTTGAATTAGTTCGTCCAAAGAATTGTCCCGGAAATCGAACTGAAGTGCTTCTTGCCTTTACAATGCTAGTTAGAATGAGGTTGCCTTTTAGGGTCGCTGTCCGACCCCAATGAAATCGACACCTACGATTTGTATAGTCTGCTTTGTGATACCAAACTCGTTACAAGGGGTTTCTTTATTTTGACCTAGCTTGTTCGAAGAATTATCTCTGGGAGGAAACTGAGAGCATGACCTTCGGAGCAACTATTTGAATGACAAATTCATTAAAAAGGATTTTTCTCTATTTTGACCTAGCTTGTCCAAAGAATTGCCCCAGCGAGTAAATTAAGGCGCTTCTTGCCTTCGAAATGTTAGCTGCAGAGAACTTGACCTTTGTGGCCTTTGTGTCCCCATGTCCTGGCATATCTTGCGATGCTAAATTCATTAGACAAGACATTTCACTCACTCGAATGCCGCTTTGAATGCCAAATTCATTAAAAAGGATTTTCCTCTACTTTAACCGAGCTCGTCCAAAGAATTGTCCGAAAGATGTTTCTCGCCTCATCGATCAATCGATGGCAAAGAATTGCCTGAAAATGGCAACCTGGAGGATTCTCCGGGGCAGAAGGTGCCCCTTGCCTTTGCAATGCGAGCTATCAAGAGATTGACCGTCGCTCGACCGAAATATCGACGAGTCTCGTGGAAAGCTATTTATAAATTTGGCGGATGGATCAGACGGCGTTTCATCCTCTCGGCACTCTTGACTCTGCCCCGACCTTCGACGTCCGACCTCGCCTCCCCTTTAACCTTTCGACTCTCTGTCTCTCTCGAACGGGCCGATTCGATTATTTACCAGCATTCTTCGCGCCCCTCGTCACGTATCCTCGATATAAGTCATTTTGCGGTCTGCCAATGGCGTTCGACTCGGGAGACGATTGATAAAGTGGGAACCCCTCGATCGACTTCGCCACTTTCGGGCCACCTAACCTAGACACCGATTCTACTTTCATCCACCTTTCTTTCTGTCTGACGCCTTCACCGTTGAATCGCATTCTACTGAAAGTCTCGCGACGTTCAGAACACCGAGATTCGAATAAAATCATCCCTTAACATTTGTATTGCTCGATTAAACGCCTATACAGTGCTCATTGTGTTCATAATATCTATGTCTGTTCATGTATTCGTTCTTTAAAATTTCGTTTCTTCATTTTTCCATTTGCCAAGGCCTCGATTAAACTTTACAATCACTTCTAAAAAATTTCGTTAGGAATATAATTTATACCCTTATTAAAGAATGCTTTTCTTGCCTATTAACATATTTGCATTCCTAACAGGAATGATACGTGCCTCTATCGTTATTTGTTTCGTACAGCACTGTTTAAAACAGTCAGTGCACAAATATAGTTCATTTCTAATTAAAAAAAAAATGATGCGTACGCACAACACTCCGCTGCGCATAGTAAAAGAAATCCGACATTTTTCTTCGAAACACCAATTTCAGATCAATTGGATCTAAACAGTTTGTTGAATTACGGATGAAATTGCAGTCGCTTTAGGACAATTTTCAAGGAATTCTGTCGCGTTTAGCCTTGAAAAGGGCTATCGGAAACCTGCAGGCAGTGTTAAGAACCGAAACAAAGCGGAAGGAGTAGAGTCTCGCGAGAAAGGAAGCCGCTTCCGGCGATTTTTGAGTAAACCTGCAAAGTATTCTTTCATCGAGGATCTTCCTCGGCGCGTTTTCGCGGGAAGTGCATCGTTCGCGGCGCACGCGAAGTCGGCAACGCTTCCGAAACAGCGAATTCCCAAAGGGCGGCTGCGCCCTTAAAGGGGAGTTATCGGCGTCCCGATGCGAAACACGGCCAGAGGGTGGCTCGTGTTATTCTTTCGCCACCCTTCCGTCGTTGACGGCGACGTCGGCGACGACCGAGAGAGCTTCCTTTTTGCTTTCTCGACGCCTCCGCGCCGGTGATCGTTACATGTGTGTGTAACACGCGTCGCCGTGACCAGACTCCCGGTCCTCAACGGGGGAACTTCCTCTTTGTGTGGCCCTGGCCCGGCTGCTTCTCTCCTCTGTGTACCTTGCACCCTTTCCAGCTTTCTCTCTTTCTCGTTCCCTTCCTCTCTCGGCAACGAGTTTTCTCCCCGCCGCGCCGGAAGCGATCCGCACGACGAACACCGCCGCGTTCTCATCAACGGAATCAGTTTGATAACCGACGCTGATCGCCGGCGATCACCGCGGGAACGAGCCGGTAATCGCTCGATCCGGGGGGATCGAAGCCACGCTTCTTCGGCTTAGCGATTCCGCGCTCGGTGCTCTCGAAAAACCATTTGATTGTTCAATTTTCACAGCGCGCTGCCGTTCGCGAATATCCAGAGACGCGGCTGAACCAGATGAATTCGATCAGAGCTAATGCTGCGATAACTGAACTATTTTCCACCAAATTTAATGCCAATTAGGTCTACTTAACTCATTGTCATACCTGGACGAGTCTGACTCCTGATTTCTAGTAATAATCTGTTAAGGATGAAAGTTACAGCGTTCTTTTAAGTACGAATGCCATTCTCCTCTTTTAAGTATGAATTCCGTTCGCTGAAGTCGCAATAATATTCGGTTATCTTGTCGTCAAATATTTTAGTGCTAAAGCAAATGCAGGCTGGCAATAAATATTTTTCTTTTTATTCGAAGAAATTATTCCATTCGAAGAAGTTGCATTCTAATTATTCTAACTAGTGAGAATGGTATATTAAAGTTTTATTTTTTAGCGTGCTTCTTTATTAATTGTTATCTTGGACAACATTTTTGTAACATTTTTCTCAAATTGAAGGTACTGAGTAGATTAATTCCCTAAATGGAAATCACGTGTCTCGTCCGCAAACATTTTATGTGCTGAACTCGAACTTGCCGGACAATGCCCGCCGGATATTTTGCAACGTTCAAATGCCATATAAATTTCTAGTAACTGTTACAAAAATATTTGTATGATATTCGCACATTGTCTTGTCATCTTTTCTGTTTAAAATCGTGTTGTTATAATCTTAATAAATTATTAGAAAGCAAACAATATTAAAAAGATATTTAAATGGTTTGTCAAGTCTTGTTCACAATAACTTCAATTATGTTAAGAATATTTTTCTCGATTTCATTGCATCTTAGAAAGAATATTTTTCAATTTTTATTTAATATTATAGCATTCCTTTATTAACCTGTTCTATTACAAATGAAACAGTGTCCACATTTAGATAAATGTATTAAATAAAACCAGCAATATTTTAGTTTTATTCTGTAATAACTCTTCGCATAGAGTTGCGCCAAATTTAATTATCCGCAGAGGCGCGTTTCTTTGAAAACAAATCGTAAGACAAGAGATTAACGAAGTCAGAGACCGTATGAAAGTTTTCCAATGCGTTTACTTGGCATTTATTCAAGAATTTTACTTTGGCGATAGTAAATCGACAAATGCGACAAAGATATTGATTCTTGCGACTGGAAAGTAGTTCACTGGCTCCTTCTATGCCGGCCCCATTTTCTAATCGGTCAGCAAAAGTCGACCGGAACGAATGGAAACAGGAAATCGCTATAACACGAAGCATACGCCGAGAAAACCGCGTGGAACAGCAGGCCGGTGCCGCGCGGCACGGCGCCTATCGTGTGCATCACGTGCATCAGGCCGGAGATGCACCGGGAAAAACGCGTTGCGCGGAAAATGTGGCGGCACGCAGGAAACCGAGACCTCGAGGTACTGTCGTGCCCGGGAACGGTGACATATGTCGCGCATACGTAACGACGACAGCTAGACTGCAATCATCGGCGAGTGTAAAACATTAGCCCGAGCGGGGCGACATTGTTCGCGGAGCGGTTCGTTGTGCGCCGCTGTTACGACAGATGCATATATCCGTCTCTATAATTATCGGGACAATGGTCGGTCGCAACGAAAACGAGCGTCGGACGCAGCCTCGGATCGTAAAAAGGACGCGCGCGCGCGCGTGCGGCTCGGCTCGTTAGTTTCGAAACTGACGGACACGCGTAATTAATCGGCGACGCTTCCTCCGATACGATTGTCGCCCGCGATTTATCTCTCCGTTTTACGCGCGTCGAATTACCTAACCGGCTACAGCCTGGCCGAGGAGGGAAATATAAACCGAGGAGCATCGAAATTCATTGTCCAATATCCTGAAGACCGGACAGGAAACACCTGCTAACAACACAATACAACCCTGTTCCGACACCTCGAGGAGATGCTAATAGCATCTGCTGCGAAAACAGCATCTGCGTGCTACCGCCGGACAGAACTCGCTAGCTGCGGGTCCGCACAAATTGCAGAGAACATTCCTCGTTTGAGAAATTAGCAATCCGTTGCAACAATGGATGTTCTGTTCGTCGGGCGTCCGCGATTCTTCTGGAAGCTGGACATCGGTGATGAGCTAAATTATACATCGCCGCCAGTCTTCGAGTGTTGAATTCCGAAATCTGAAATTCTGTTCCTTTGTATGCCTGCAATCTTTTTTTTTTTGAAGTTAGATATCGACAAGAAGAACGATCACAGTTTATCGATGACGAATGGAAAAAATAGAATATGAAAATATATGTGAAGAATTAGATGAATATAGAAATAAATAGAAAAGAAATAAGAAGTTACGTGATGTGATATATATGATACGTTGCTACAATTGCTGCAGTAAGAGCGAAGCGTTTAAATGACGCGGAGGAATTACTGAAAAAATCAAGAGTGTCACAAAAACTGTTAGATGAGAGGAACGATCGGTTTAGGCAATTGAATTGACCATAAAGAGTTGAGATTGAGATCGAGGTTGAAAGAGGATATGATTTCTCGTGTAACGTACAGTAGGACGCCATTGATAATTTTATGTATAAATACATAGAAAATTGTGTAAAAATCTGGCATCGATTCGAAGGCCACTCTCGAGGGATTGAGACTGGGAAAAGAAGATTCCTGATAGTAGATCGACCAGGAATAAAGCCATGCTGCTTACTAATAATTAAATTTTAGCAACGTAACGTTTCAGACAGTTCAGCCATGAAATTAATTATAGTGATCGGTCGATAAGATCGGTGAGAAAAGATTTATCTCCACCTTTAAATACAGGAATAACTAAACAAGTTTTCCACAAGGATTTGCAAGGTTGCCATTCCTGCGACTGCGATTCTACCGAAAGTAAAACAACAACGATAAAAATAATTGCAACGTGCTCACAGCCTCGCCTGTCATTTTTCTCGGTCCATACTGTCCGCAATGAAGCCGCTATTTGGCAAAACGACTTGCGAAAACCACAGCCGCGTGAAGATTTTTAGTCTAACAAGGCACATTACCGAAGAGCCAGCAACGCTATCGCGGAAATTCGTGTCGGAACAAAGACGAAGAAAGTCTGGCGTCCGTCTGGCCAGATTGAAGGGACTTGGCAGGGTCTCGTTCCTAATTTTCTTGCGCGTTTGACGCCGGCATCCCTTCGTCAGCGTTTTATCTGGCTGCGTTCGAGAGGAAGCCGAGAGGACAGAGGAAGGAACGCGACGAGCGTATTCAAAAGTTTCGTGCGGCGCGGCGCGACGCGGCGCCCGGCCGGATGGGAAATTTGGGATTCCGGCGTCGGACCGTTTATCCGGGTGCTGATCTAACTGCGAGGGTGGAGAAGAAATTCGTTTGTTCCTCGACCGTGCATACGTGACCGTGGGCCCGGTATCGACTACGAGGAGAGATAGGCGAGCGGAGCCGAGCGAAGCTGAGCCGAGCGCGTCTTCCTCGGAAAACAACCACCGTGCCACGGTGAAATGTATTTTCCCATTGTTCCTCGGTTTTCCGTGATCCGCATATTTTCTCCGGTCTCCCCGAGCCCCACCCCGTCCCGCGCCACCTTATTTCGCGGGACCCGTCTCTCCGTCTAACGAGATTTCCCTCCGCCGCAAAGAGAGGACTCACGGTGGCTCGTTAAAAACTTCAGAAGCAAGCCCGGATCGTATCCAATGGGATATTCCCCGAGATTCTCTTCTGGACGTCGATCCCACTGCCGCTTTTAGCGACCGACACAATCGGGCCTTTGCTTTTATAAGCGGAATTAGGTTAGTCTCCGGATGAAAACTGCTTCGGATATGCCTTCTCCATTTAGCGATCCGCGGCTCTTTATTTTGTCCCTCGTCGTTTTCTGGGTTAACGCATTCACGCCTTGCCGGAGAGCAGCCAGAAAATGTCTCTGCGCTGGAAAATCAGATTCAGATAATTTCACAGATGTTGCTTGTGCGTAAGGATACGTTTACGTCGTAGCAGCGACGATAGTAACAGCATTAACCCTCTGGGCAACAAAAATATCTGCGATATTTGAGTGGGATAGAATCGTAGTGGCATAAATCACATTTTTCTCATTATGAAAGACAAGAAGTGTTGTTGTTCACTAACGAGTGTATTGTTTACTGACCAAATTTATTGTCAAGATCATTTAGAGACAAGTTAATTTATAGTAATTTTATAATTTAACATTTCACATTCTAAGACATAAGTCAAAATTTTCGAAAATTGTCACTAACCCACTCGTTTGAAGCTTAGCTATTTAAAATATTTTATAAATATTTCATTCGCGAAACGTAAACGTGTACAAAATTTGGAACAGTTTTGCGATATTTTGTCAAGAACTATTAAACATTGCTAACAAGAAAAATAGAAATAGGAACCACGTGCTACACGCAAGGGTTCATCGGAGGAAAAATAACGAAAAATCTCTGCGATATTTTTCAAACGAAGGTGCTATAGTAACTTAATGAATCCAAGGTTTCTCAAATATAAGTGATTCTGGAGACGAATTATTATTCCAACAAAACCTCGATTATTCGTGCTAAGTAGAGTGACACGAATATTCGAACAATAGAACAGTTGCGAAGTCAGACATAATCTTTATTAATTTATGCAGCAAATCGTTTATGCACATAGATTGTTTCAGATTGAGCTGAACTACATGTGAAGCGTATTTAGATCATCTTCAATAACAATTGCATTACTTGCTGCTTCAACGTAAGCACTACCATATAAAACAATAGAAAAAAACATGATATCATCGTTCTCATCAGCCAAATAAAACAATGCGGACGAGAGAGCATAATTTTTCTCAACTTTCTAAAACGCTGTATCGTAAGATTAAATATTTCAAGCTAGTTTCGCCGCGAATGGATCTCCACGAGCTATACACGCGATCGCATGTATTTATTGCTCGGCGATCGTCGAGCCGATTTGTCGGGAAAAGAAGTAATTTCACGTGAAAAACGGGTTGTCCGCATTGTCATCTCGTCCGGAGGATACGCTTAGAGCAAAATTCGTAAGAGCGTTTTTATCGGCGATCTGGTCGACGGCAGCGATAAAGCGTTCTCGTGCGTGTTCCGGGTCCCTTTCCCTCTGTTCGGTCTCGCGCCGCTCCGGAAGATTTTCGAGCTGCCGAGAAAGCTCTTTGTGCGCCGGCCCCGAAGAAAGCTTTCTTTGAACGATCCTGTCTCGTCGCGTCGAGTTAAATGGTTGTACCGGGGACGCAAGAACTCTCCTCTTTGTGTAACCCCGAGGGGGTTAGTATAATGGAGAGCAGAGCGCAGCATAGTTGCGAGGAGCATCCGCGGCTGCAGAATCGAGAATGTCACGGTCGTACTTTAACCCTCGTCGTCCTTCGGCCCGTTCCTCCCCATCGTCGCGTCTCGTCGGCCGGCCACCAACTTCCACCACGGCAACCTTGGATTTTTAAAATTGCGCTCGAATCACCGTTAAGCACGACACTGTTAGGTGACTCTCGAATTAAGGTACGGCCACTTAAAAGCAAACCCGTAAAGCGACGCCCACGCACCGGCGTACTACTACCTGCTGCATGTGCACTTATGTGGCGCGGCTGCATCCTCGGCTGCATCCTCGTATGCATCGCCGCGCCGCGCTGTGCCGCGCCGCGCCGCGCGCCGGCCAGGGGCGCATCGAGCTCTCTCGGTTTCTCCTCTCTCGGCGTCTTTGCAACCCGGCCCGGACAAACTTCTTTCGCAACCTTCCGCCGCTAAATAAATTTAATGGCCGCTAATGTCTTCCGCTGGATTTATGTTATTAGCCGCGCACGAAAATTACAACGAGGCGGCGCGCAGCCGTGGATGATTTAAAAACCGTCGGTGCAAAGTTATCTCCCGCGTCGATAGCCCGCCCAGATTTATTTCATTGCTAATAGAACCCTATCCAGATTCGCTTGGACGATCGGCCGCGGTCATTAGCAGTTTTTAAATCAATTTGTGTGGCCGCGCGGCGCGGCCCAAGAATAAATCGTCGTTGTTCCCCGAGTGTTTTATACTTTATACGAATCGATTACCCGACCTGGTCGCGTGGAACGCGAAACAGAAAGCAACCGACGCGCGGCGGAACCGTGCAGCAATGTTCATATTTTCAAAAGGTGTCATTCGTCTTGCGTTAAGCCGTTGCAGCCGCGTATCTCTTGTCCGGGGTTTAAGAAAAGGAAAGTCATTTGCCATCGGAACAAGTTATACGACGGCTTCGACGATAAAACGAGCCACAATGTGCTTGAATTCAAGAATTTTAATCACCGCGATTCTGGATGGGTGGGGAAAATGTATGGGAACTATTTGGGACGTGAAATTATTAATGATAATGGCCATTCTTTGGTAGACAAAAAAACGAATGATTCGTGCGGAGAATATTAATCTACGAAGGACCGCGTCTCGATTGAAAAATTGGTTTACGGGGCGTGACCAAAATGATTGAGCTGTGGTAGACCTCTCAGCTGCGTAGACCGCTTTGTTATGCATTTTATCGATCGCGCTGTATACCCGTTTCTCCAGCGAATCCTCTAACATTATTTTAAAATGTCTGAAATTTATGTGCACGTTCTAAAAAAACTACTCAGCTACTTTAACCTGTTAACCGCGCAGATTAATTATTTAAACCGTGCATATTTTATCGATCACACTATGCATAGTTTGCTTCAGCAAGTCCCCTAAAATTACTCTAAAATGTCTAACATTTACTTGCACGTTGCAGAAAAATTGTAATTCAGGTACCGAGCCAAATGTACTTATTGTAAGACATAAATTGTCGTTTCTCCACATCGAGTACACTCTTCGCAGCTAAGAGCTTGAAGTCGGATAATTCTGGAACCGGTACGTCGATCGAAAATTAAATAATTCGAAAATTCGTGTATCATTCGATCGTCGCGTTTTCATGGAGCGTTCTCAGGTGTCATGGAGGTTGCGTTCACCGATACGGCCCTGCCCCCGGCGCACACGGGGTGGCCAGACAGAAAAATCGCGAAGGCACTCGAGCCTTCAGTCGGGTGCCACGAATAAGGGCCACATAAAGACAAGTCGTAAAACTATGATTTACGGCTTGTCATTGATGCGTTCGCTGTCCGTCGAGGCCCGGTACACCCTTTTCCTCCAGTTCATCATCGTCTCCCTCTGCTCCCTCCTATTATCTTTCTTGCGGCCGACCCCGGGGCCCTGGTTCTTTTGTTCCTGTTGGTACCCCGGCTCGCGCAAAGATAGTCCACTGCCGATAATCGATTAGCCGGTTAGAAAAAGAGGTAGCGTATCGGTATCGGCGGAATTGGCGCAGGGGCGCGACCCCACGGTGCTCGATTGCTTCTGAAAATGGGACAGGAATCGTTTTTTTACTCGAAACCGTGCTTCAACGGCGGGTAATACAATGAAATATAGCTTATTTATCTTCTTTCTGAATGCACGTTATCATTTCTGTCCAGCAATGACGTGACGTCAGTATCAATTTCTACTTTCTTTCTTTCTTTTTTATTGTTATACTTACGTGATTCGTTTTTAGAGGGTCGGACGTTATGCAAAGCGCTGTTTATGGCTTTCGAATAGAGATTGACTGAATAGAGATAAGAAACTCGTAATAACTCGCAGCTATTTTTAGATTTTGCGAATGCGGTGATAAGCATCGCATTATGTACGACAAGAAAGAATTTATTCTAACAGATACCGAGGGAGTTACGCGCCAATGCACAAATTGAAGGCTACATCACGATTTTCATCTATTATTTAATTCTTCTATTATCGTAATTATCAGTTTTTAAACGATTTAGAGCCTGTCAATGTTAATGGAGGAGATACATCATTGTGAAAATCCGAGTCGTTTTCACTGTTCAGTTAGGCAACAATAAATCGAACGACGCATCAATTTTCCACTTACAGAACGATCTTTCTTCGCCCATTCTTTTTCTCATTTCCTAAGAAAATCGACCACTGTGCGACGTGCCCCCATAAACGCACCCGCGAATGCCAACGGGGAATGAATTGCGTCGGACGAAACGAGAGACGAGAGGTTTATTATTCGTTCGTTCTTGCTCCCCGCTCGGTTACCGATGCCGATCGTTATTCAGGGGCCTAAATAGCTTTAGCTACGCTCCGAATCACCACTTTGCCGACTGCTACGCGCTCGCCACGGTTTAACTGTGCCGTAATTTCTCGTGCCCTCGACGGAACCGGCCGCGGTTCCAGACAACCCGATCGCCACGGCCACTTTCGGCCCGTATCTTTTCACCGTGTACTACTGTGTACAGAACCTAATGGGCGCCGGTCCACCGGCGTGTATTAAACGCGCTAACGTATCATTGTCATAAAGCCGAATTAAGATTATTCGAATTTCTGGCGCCTCCTTCAGCCTCCGGCACGAGCCTTCGGTTGACCCTCGGACGATCTTTCGTCAATTTGCCGGCTCGATCCTCGATCTTTCAGGTACTCGAACAAATTCCTGCGGATTTTTTAAGTTTTTCGGAAGTCACGTGGAACGGAGTCGCGTTCGAAAGAGCACTCGAATACTTGATTCTGCACTTCTGTTTCTTCGGACAATGATTCACTTCTTTCATTGATTCTTTTCAAATCATTTCTGTGTGGTTCTTTCACTATGCTCTCACTTTCTTAAATGTGGCTTGCTGTGTTTGCTGCTTTTTAACACCAACTTTACGGAATCATTAATTTTTTAACTTATGACTATTCAGATTGTAAAGATACATTCACGAGTTATTTATTCAATATATGTGTTACTTGGGGCAAATATTACAATAACCCTTGTTAAAAATCAGAATAAACTTATTGTCACTTTTATAAACTAATATAAAACAGCTGCTTTTATTGTTCTGTAAATCTAGCGTTAAACAAAAATATACGAAACATATGCAACACAAAAAATATTCAAAACAGAAAACAAATTATTAGAATTGCCTGATCATGACATAAATTTCCGTCCATGTCCGGTTGGTTTGCCTATTTTCTAAGAAAATCATGCATTCGCATAAACATCCGCAGTCTACCGATAAGATATGCACAGTCTAAAGAATTCGCCTGCACAGCGAAGAGGTTAAAGAGCATCTAGAAAAAGAAGAAAGCACCGATCTTTGGATCCACCTAATCGCAGTTTGGAGCTGACTCGAGGATGCCGTGTCGAGCCAGCATTAAGTTGGCCTTCGGTTTTCGACACCGATCGTGATGCTCGACACGGTGCTAGTAGCAAGCGAGCACAGTGGCAACAAAATGATTAACGTAGCCGATCGCGTGACGGCCCCGCAAGAAACCCTTTCCCTTCGGCAGACCTTTTCGGCGTTCTCCCGATGGTTTCTTCTGCTCGGCGGCGTGTTGCGCGCTTGGAAAAAGGAAATCCTCGCTCGGCGGAATATTAACGCCTAAGGATCAGCCGTTTTTCTGGTCGGGCGCGAACCTAGCGACCTTGCGGCGAGCAGACTCGCCTCTATTGTCCTCGAAACGTGTATACACGGTGCGGTCAGTGGGTTATTTAAAGTTTTAACGCAGCTCGGCCTGCCGGCAAGACGGTTACGTTTAATGGCGTCTGCGGTTTCCCATCAAACTTCTCCCAGACCCGTGCCACCTGGAATCTCGCGCGCCTTCTCCTGGAATACCGCGGCTTACGCCCGCGCGTCCAGGACCCGATTATTCATAGAAACTCCCCCGATCGTTTCGATCCGTTCCGATTTCATGCCGGATCTCGCTAGCACGATAATCCGAACGATTTTCTTCGCCGCCTCGTTCCTCGACGTTCGGCTACGGCCATTTTTTACGATTTGAGTGCTGTCTCTCACGCAGAATTATTCTGCCTGGAAATCGTTCAAGCGTCGAGCATGTCGTATACCAGATCCTCGCCGTCACTAGATCGCAAATTTTATGCATTTGCTGGATTTTGCGTTGAAATGTCCCTCCCCCCCCCGTGAAAGAACACGGCGAGATTGTTTGTAACAATTGTGAAACTGCAAAATTTCGACGAAACTGAGACAATACAAAACTGTGACAACATTGGAGAACCATAAAAGCATCGTTACACCCTTTTTATACCGATTTGTTTAATTTACGATTATCGAGATTGCAAGCACACGTTTACGAAGAATTAGTTAAATGTTTTTTTCGAGCGTATATTACGATTTATTTATTATTTTTATATTTATATATTATAATATTATTATTTATATTTATATATATTATAATATTATTATTTATATTTATATATATAATAATATTATAATAAATAATAATATTATATATTATTATTATTATATATATAATATTATATATTATTATTTATATAATATATGTTTATATATTTTTATATTATATTATTATATATTTTATTATTTTTATATTACGATACTATAAACATAATTTTATTATTTGCAGCAAATGAGATAAAACAGCTGCTCTTAGTGATCAGTAAACCTAGTGTGAAGATCATTCAAAGAAAAAGTGTATATTTTTATGTAGCTTCTGTTTCTGACAATTGACATGACAAATTTTTATTTTGCACAAAGATCCGCTATTTAATGATCGCTCTGGTACTAATGATACTTCCAAGATTAAAAATCGTTGTTTCATAAAACCTGTACGGTAACTATTTCTTGCGTAATTTTACATTCGATTCGAAGAATTACTTATTGCTTCGCGAGTAAATAGGCTGAAGTAGCTGATCCGTGAAAATTTTCCGAACGCGAAGGTTCGAAACTGCGGAAGTATTTTTCCGCGATTCTCAAAAGATTCTATGGAATTACGAAAAGACTGCGTATCTTCGAGGAGATTAACGCTTGAAGACCGCTTTTGCTTGAATTCCCTCTGTCAACGGTTATGTTAGCATGGGCGGTAACAGCTCGAGCCATGGGACGAATACGGTGACTTTTTGCGCGGAAGACGCATGGAAAAGAGCGCTGTCGCCCGAAGGGCCGTAAACAGCAAGCCTGGAGAATTTATTGCCTGTACCTTGACCTAAGGGCTAACGAGTAACAAGGACTATCGTCAGGTTGTTCTTGAATCGGCGATCTTCGACAGCCGAAAGCTCTTTTGTCCCGTATTTCTCGACGTTCCGCGAAGTCGAAGGACAATGATTTATCCGCTGTAAAGTCCTCGTACACGGCCGTACGTCACGATGCCTCGATTAGGATACATTTAAGTCTGGATAACAGATCATCGGTCCGTGTCGTCTCCGAGGAAGCACGCGATCGCGGAGGACGAAACAGAAGGAGCGATAACTGGGGTAGAGAGAAATGTATTCAACTTCTCTTTGATAAGTTTAAATAATCGCATATCTATATTTACAGCTGAATGTGTCGCAATCAAGGTAGCTGTTGACCTCGCGTCCAAGTGTTCCTAAGATAATATTTTTATTTATTGTGACTCTTTAAGTGCTCTTCAAGCCAAGTGCACTATATCAATTAATGTTAGATATAGCTTCTAAAGAAAGCAGCACAGTAACTAACGCATCGAGCGTTAGTGCGCTAAATCACTGTTTTGTTTTTCCATAATCTTAATACGTTTTACCAATGCAATTAACATTGTAATATCTTAACTAGAACGATTTATTTTACTAAATATTGATCTTCACTCGTTCAGTAATTTCTCAATCTTTTTCACAAGCTGTACAGAAAATTTCGCGAATTCGGTATCAAAAAATTGAAATAACTTTCGTCCTTTGCATGTATAATTTTAACAAATAAATAACAAGCTGGATTTAGATAGAAAAATTCGCATGTTTTATACGAATATAAAGTTTGATTATGCTTGAAAATAAACAAAAGGCCCAGTAATTGGCCATCCCACGGTAACTGGTTCCGGTACTCTATCGCGAATGTTGTCGCCGGAAGCGGGTCTGTTCGCGACAGTATCCGAACTGTTTACGCTGCTTGGTAGATGTTTAACCTAGACAGTGGGGCGCAATTAGGAGAGCCGTCGCGTGCCGTGCAGCCAGAGCAGCTGTTTCGCAACAATATTGTTTCCCGTAACATTTTCCGAGCGTCTTCGGCCGGTGTTCGACACAAAGCGAAACTCGGTGTCTAGACAATGTGCTAAGAAACATGGCGAGCTCCGAAACTGTGCGAGTTATGCGACTCAACCCAGCACTCCCATTAGCCCGTCAGCGATCTCGTCTCGAAGAAGAAACGAGCTCCTTCTCATTCTATGAAGCACCTGTTTCTGAAGCTTCGGGTAAATTGGAAATTGCTACCGTAGATTGAAGATAAAAGTTTGGTCTACAGTTTGGTCTCGGTTGGAGCTCCAGATTGAGTTCCGGGGTCAGTCTAGATTGCGGGTCTAATTAGGTCAGGATTCTACGTGTCTTAGATCATGCCCAAGTTGGGGTCCTAGGTTGCACATTAACTCCGTCGATTTTTAATAAAGTCTGTATGACGATCGAGTCTTTGACGAAATCTAGCTTGCAGGTGGATGTTAAATTGGGATCCAGATTGTGCGAGTTCTGTAGACTCTATCGATCCTTAATTAAGATCAGATCACAATCCTAAATGAAATTTAAATTCTATTACTCCTAAACAAATTTATAAGTCGCAATCATCTGGTTCAATATTTATCATGGAAGGAAAAACAAACGAAGAATTTACTCCGCCACTCGAGAACGTTTGATTACTCGAGGCGCAACCACTTCAGTGTCCATTGTCTCCGGCCGTTTATTAAGAAAACTATTTCAAGAGCTACATCGTCGGCTCTTCCACTGAAAAATCAAACCCAATGTCGAGCAAACAATCGATCAAATATTTTCGAGCGACAGCGTGCATCTCCATCTGTTTGCGATGCGACCGAGCGTCAGCTTGCGCTATTCCTCGACACTTTTGTCATCTGCGAAGCCCGTTCCGCGCAAAGCTGGTTTTATCGCACGGGCATTTATTGCGCGTTTCAGCGGCGATACCTCGACAGGGTCGCTTCCATCAATTCCATCAATTCCAATTTCATCAATCGACTGGCCGAGCGAGTTTCGTCGCTTGGCGTCGCGTTTGTACAGCGGATCGAATTACACGAGACGAACCTTTCTTTCGTTTTAAACCGGCAACTTGTATGATAAGCGGTGTCCAAGTATTCCCTGATGCTGGAATTATATCCTCCGTGCTTCGATCATTAATACTGAACGCGAAAATATTTCCATTTCGAGTGAAATATTTATTTTACAACTGTGGTCTGTGGATTTCCATTAAAACATGGATTTCTGAGAACTGAATGAAGAAGTTCGAAGTATTTCGTCATTTATCCATCGTTTTCTCCGTGTAGATGTGAACAAAAGAACATCGAGAAAATAGAAAAAGAAACTTCCACATATAAACAAAATAATAATAAATATTATTGCTATTATTATCATTAAGTTGATATTTTTTGAAAAATATAAAGGGCTTTTCTGCCAAATAAATTAAATTCAATTAAATTGAATTAAAAGATTCAACATTTCCTGTTGACTAATCTTGAAACAAAATTTATTCCTCCTGCCAGAAGTTTTATTATATTCCAAAGAAAATTAAGCTGAATTCAGATTTTACATTTTGTATGTGCTTCGCAAATGATTCGTTCACAGCGAATGCGAAAATTGAAAACTGAACACTTTTTATGAAATGCAAATAGAAAGAATGTTTGCATTCTTTACTGTGAGCTTCACTTCAATTATCCACGATGCACGTCCGAAGTATAGATTCTAATCACACCTTTAGGGGACGAAAATCGCTATACTAGACGCATAATAATTCACAGCCGGATTCATCGTAGCATTTCCCATGCGAGGCTATTATCTCGGCGATGCGACACGTAGCGAGGAAATGCTCGGCTGCGTTCAGCATCGGTCGCGAGACAAACACGGGAATCGCGCGTATGTTTGTCGCGGCGATTATCGCGCTTGTTACATAATTGTGCGGGGAATCAGCGGATCGATACGGTGCAGCTGCGTGTCGAATGGTCCGCCACCCTGAAAGATCGATCACACGCATATGTACGTCTGTTCTCGCGGCGCGACGTTTATATCCGCTCGAATGTTTCGAGCGAAAGCGTTGCGCCGATCGTTAGGACGTAACTTATCGCTGACCGATGGTTAACCCTGCCGCGAGGTTGGAGGCCGAATTGTAAAACAGCGAATTGCATTACGAGTTGCAGACGCCGTGCCGCGGCGTTCCATCGCTCGGGAGAGAAGTGCATAGCAGTCGCGAAAACGCGCGCGACTACGTCATCGATTCGACGCGTGTATCCTGCCGCTTCGACAGATCGCTTCAAGTCGCTCCAAGTCGCTTCAAGTCGCTTCAAGTCGCTCCAAGACGCTTCAAGTTGCTACAAATCGCTTCAAGTCGCTTCAGGTCGCTTCAAGTTGCTTCAAATCGCTTCAAGTCGCTTCAGGTCATTTCAAATCGCTTCAAGTCGCTTCAGGTCGCTTCAAGTTGCTTCAAATCGCTTCAAGTCGCTTCAGGTCGCTTCAAGTTGCTTCAAATCGCTTCAAGTCGCTTCAAGTCGCTTCAAGTCACTCCAAGTTGCTTAAGATCGCTTCAAATCGCTTCAAGTTGATTCAGGTCATTTCAAATCGCTTCAAGTCGATTCAGGTTAATTTAAATCGCTTCAGATCACTTCAAGTCGATTCAGGCCCCTTCAAGGCGCTTCAAATCGCTTAAAATCAATTCAAGTTGCGTCAAGTTGCTTCAGAACGCTTAAAATCGTTTCAAGTTGCTTCAGATCGCTTAAAATCGCTTCAAGTCGTTTCAAGTTGCTTCGGATCGCTTCGAGTAGTTTCAAGTCGCTAGGAATCGCAACGATTCCGGTTCTGATCGGATCATAATGCACTCGTGTGTCGAACGAGCTTTCCGCCGCTTCGCGCCGAAAGCAGATTGTTGGAACGTTGCCATTTTCTCCACCGGCTGCGAACGAAACATTCTTGCAGGATACTTACGAGACGTCTTACGAAACCGGGGAAACGTAATCTCCTATACGAAACGTGATGGGAATCTCGGGCCGCTGTGTTTCACAAACTTTTTTTCTTATCGACGTATTTTTGTGCTGCACTCCGATCTGCGCGGTGTTTCACACGCAATCCACTTTGAAAAACAGATCTCGAAGTCGAAATCTAATGTGAACGGTATCTACAATCACTCGCGAAAAGTATTCGAACAAACCGAGCGTCCGTAGTATTATAATTATTCTTATATTTAACGTGGACAATTTGGTCATCGATGGAAAAGGCGCATCTAATGGCAAAACTCGTCATACATTACGATCATGTCGGTATAAGCACTAATATGTTCGATTCTTATTAATCAGTGAATAAGAAAAAATACTAACTTGTGGAAGAATTCGGTCATTCTCATACGTCGTGCAAAATTTTTTGCCGGCCTCCATTGTCGTCTTCATTATTTATTGTTCATAGCATATTAATCAGGATATCCGTAACACTTTTGCTAAATTGTTTTAGTATTTCACGAACGAGGTACACTGCTTTTAGTGAAACGTAATGAAACAATGGTTGAGGTTTTTCCAGAAATTTTTCTGTAGCAATTATGGTGACATAGTTTAACTCTTTCCATTGTCAAGCCAGAGTGGACATTCACTTCTGCAGCAATACTTGCTTTACGTGGCGTTCCACAACTGTTCTAAATGAGTTAGGAATGTTCTACACATTCAGACATAACTGAATTACGCTATGTTAGAGCAGGATCCAAAATAAAAGAGAAGGAGCACTTTTAATTACACCTTTTGACGTTGTTATTTCAAAGAAAACTACCGAGCTTGCTACCAATGCGACACAGTCATTACCATATTTACCAAGAATTTCCACCTGGCCAGGTTCGACGAATGCCCGCCCTCCGACACGGTCTTCCCTGAAATTCATTTTGCATTAGCTACTTCGGTTTAATTAGATCGTCGGAACGCATCGTGTGAAGAGCAGGATTGCACGGAGACAGCTCGAGTGAAAAATACGTGGAGACGCGGTGAGGCGAGGCGAGGCGACGCGAGGTGAGGCGAGGCCACAGAGTATAAAAGGCTTTTACGAGCGTTAAAAAATTGACATGGCGCGGCGTCTCGGCGCAATTTCTTTATTTCCATTGCGGTAATCTCGTCCTTCCCTTACCGTTACCCGCCGCGCCGTGGTTATAAACTGCGAGTGCCGGGCTGTTTTAATTTCTTCATCTCACCCGGCGTCGTCTGGTGTCCTCCGAGGCGTCGTTCCTTAAGATTCCCACTCAGATATCCGCTGGAGGAGTCTCCGCGCTGCCGTAACGTTGCGATCCTCTCGATTAATATCGTCGAATAAAAAAAGAAAACACAGGAAAACGCGTCCGAGCACTGATAGCGGCGAGCAGCAACGATTATTGCCACCTCGGGTTCGCACAAATGCGGTCCGTGGGTCGCAAACTTGATCTCTCGGCCGTCGAAATGCCGGATATTAACCTGTTAATTGGGTATTTCGAAATATTTCTGATGTGAAGAGTATCGCGATTTACGTCGTTCTTACCAATTAACTCTTTGCACTCCAACGCGTCATTAAAAATTGTTATATCACGCTTATATTATAAAAAGCTAATAAAAGTGTAACTGTTATGCGCGAGTCTCAAGACTCAATTTCATGAAATATACTAAATCGTATAAAATGGAAATACTGTATGTCAGAAAAACTATTTCGAATTCTGAGTTAAAGTGATTTCGAGTTCAAAGGGTTAAACCTAGCGTGACCATATGCCAACACTTTTAGTTTGCATAATTTAGCTTCAAGCGTTTGTTATATGTAACGTTTTTCATATGCAGTAAACTAAGGCTGTCGGGATATGCTGAAGAAAACTGTGTAACAACTAACAGAATATATTTCTAACGAGTACGTTTGCAACGCGAGATTTTCCCTTTTCCGCACCAACCCACTCCCGAAATCGTCACCCAGACTCGCGGCCGCTAAAGCGCGACTGTCGCGTCACCGATCCGTGGGGGACAGAATTATTTATACTTTAATACTCAAAAATCAATTTTTACGCTAATCCATTACAATTTCTTAATTCGATTGAGATTCACAAGAGGTGAGAAAGGTGAAAAAGTGATTGCCTTACAATTTTAAGTTAATTGAATGAAACACCTTAATTTGACGAAATTTTTGAAGCTTTTGGCGCGGTCGTCGAAGCGTTAAATCATTTCGTTATCAAAAAAGAATGCCAAAAATAAACCACCTTATCGCAACGAGCGCTGCGACATGAAGTTACCAAGAAGTATTTAAAAAGAAAAGCAACGAAAGAGAAGCTAATCAAAGCTCACACATTTTCGGTTTCAGATGTGAGCCAGTGAAGGTGGAATCCCCGAGAAGCGCGAGGTCCCCGCAATGGAGGCGGGGCCGAAGCAACAACAGCAGCCACAGCAACAGCAGCAGCCGCAGCTACAGCAGCAGCAACAGCAATCGCAGTCGCAGCAGCAGCAGCAACAACAGCACCAGCAGCAGCAGCAGCAAAATTCGTCGCCAGCCAGCACGGGGCAGACAACTCCGAGCCAGGCGACGAGCCCGCAAGCCGGCCAGGCCCAAGGCCACCCTCAAGGTCAGCAGAATCAAGATGCGGCGGCGGCTGCAGTCGCGGCTGCAACTGCGGAGGCCGGCCCGGTCGAGGAGGGCGTCCTCCTGGCTAGGGTGCACGTCCCGGAGCTTTACGTCAGCAAGTGTCTCCAGTTCCCCAAGGATCAGCTCGTCTGGGACGTGAAGCAGCAATGCCTGGCATCCTTGCCCAAGGTAAGACCCCCGTCTCTTCACGCTATCGTCGACTCACTTCCGACTCATTTCTTCGCGAGAATTCCATTAGCGAACGTCCTTGAGGACGACAGGCTGGATGAGTCGCCGCGGTTCGACAACCTTGTGCAACTACTCTGCGATTGTTCCGCCGCGATAGCCTAATCGCTCCGGTCGCCGAGCTAAGCGCTCCTCGTCCGCCGCTTCCCTGGTCGGCCAAAATCTTCCCGCCGTTTTCGAACCCTAGAAAATGTCCGGGAATTCGTAAATTCTTTTCTTCGTTTCGCTTTTTTCTTTTACAACTTATATCTCTGTGCCCTCGTTGCTGTTTGTTCCTGAAATAAATGGATCACATATGTACGGACGAATAATTTGTTAACGCGTTAAGTGCCGCGTCACTTACATGTGACACTAATTTTCAACCGGATTTTGATATTCATTTTTATACCGATACACCCAATTCTGTTCTTACACGGTTTTAATTTTACACGTCTAGAAAAATAAATGTAGTTTCCTACTTCGCCCGATTTCGTTCGTTTTTGTAAAGTTATTTGATTTCAATTTTAAAGACAATTATTTTTGTTAACTGTAACTTTTTAGATATGTAACGAGGTTCAAAATATTTCGGGTGATGATAGTGATTTTGAAGCAACATTACGCGTATGATATCCAACGATGACCGCGAATAAAGTTATATTGTTTTCACCATTGTCGCTGTTTTTCAATGTTTAATTCCTGAATTTGTGATCACTTTTAATTAACATATGTTATTTTCACTTTGAGAATTGCTTTATCGGTTGTTTTTTATAAAGTAAACTGTGCATGAATGCGCATACAAATCCAATTTGGTTTTTCATAAAAGACTCTTCATAAAGTATTTTTGTATGAATCCTTTTATTTTAGCTATTTCATACAGATTTTAAGGATATGAAACCAATCTAGTGTTTTCCTATATATACGTACACGATGTCTTTTTTTACACCGTTATTTCTGCAACGCATCTATCGTATAAAAACAGAATTGAGTGTATATCGAGCGAACTGGACGTTGCTAGCCTTTTTAGAATGCACTTGAAGCCGAATTTAACGCAAGATTTAAAATAGCTTTTTCCACCCACGGTTTTTCCATTTTATATGACCTAATGCATTTTATGCATATGAAATCGAATGACCCATGAGCGACCCATGCAATATTTAGACTTTCAACAGCTCATTAAATACAAACAAATTTGATTAATAAAATTATTTTGAAACGTGACAACAATTTTTAATGGCGTCTCGGAGTCGCCACTCGAGGGCAAAGGGTTAAGTTTCAGTAATTGGTTTCGTTAATTGAACGACTTTGATGTTGTGGCAATGTTTGGAGTTGACAACGTGTTAAATTAAACAATTTCGGTCGAACCTCGGGATCAGGGGATGGAAATTGTAATCTGAGAAATGTTCGAAAGATCACGCGAGATTCCGTTTTCTGAGGAGATAAAGCCATCGGTGACGAAACGGCAGGGAAACGGCCCACCTCGTGGCCGATCGTGACGAAGACCGATCCTCGGCGATCAAAAGCGAAGTCGCCCGCGAAGAATAGCACTTCGAGGAAATGATCGCGTCCTTGTATCCCGCGATAACCATACGTTACACGTGAAACTGCGGTGATCCCGATCGCAGGCTCGATTCGCGACGGATAATCGGTCATGAGTTCTCTCAAGGACTCGCGTCCCTCGAGCTTTCGCAAAACTGCATACGAAGCGTGTACGAAGCGTACGGAGCGTACGACTCTCCGGCTTACCACTTTGTATGCTGATTTCGCGAAATTGCAGAGAAGTTGCTCTCGGCTTGTAGGCGCAGCGAACGGAGAAGAAAGAGAGAGAGAGGGAGGGAGAGAGAGAGAAAGAAAGAGCACCGGAGGCGAGGCCAGATCGGGCTTCGCGGCTCTCCTCTCCTCTCTCGTCGTTCTCTTTTTTCATCGGCGGTCGCAGGCTGGAGCCCGCGGAAAGTCACGAACCGCGCAGGATTAAGAGATCTCTGCCGCTCTTTCTCTACCTCTCTTTCTCTCTCTTTCTCTTTTCGTCTCTCTTTAACCCGCGAAGAACGCTACCGTGCGCGCTGCGCTTTTGCTCTCTTTAGCCAGACGAGCATACACTCCCGGCCATAAGTCACCGGACACTCGCAACGCCGCAACAAAATGAAACTGTGAAACCCTTTCGAAAGGTTCAGCCCCCGGCTCTCCGACGTTAATTAAAATTTCTGTTCTTTGATTGCGAGAACAATGGCGATACCGCCGCCAACTAATATCGTTTCTAGCATTATCTCTAATGTCCTTATAATGCCGGTGCTTCTCATGCGATGACCGCGGCTAAAATGAATCCCGAAATGCACATCGTACCTTTCGCAAAACGTTCGATTTGATCGCAAACAGTCTTTACAAACGTATCTTTCCTCTTCATATCGATCAAATTACTCATCGAACTTGGAAATCGTACAAAGAGATTTGCAATCTATCGCAGTGTATGGTCGATGATAAAACGTGGAAAATCGATTACCTTTTACGAGCATCGCTTGCCTGGCTTCTGTAGAATTAAAACAGTCGGGCGTGCGGTGACTTATGATCCAGGAGTGTGCACATAGACACAGTGGTTTACGAAAGGAGCGGCAGAATCGAAGGTCCTGTTCGGCTGCAGAAGACGCGGCGACACAGTGTTTCGAGCGGTAGCTGGTTGGACAAAGGCCGAACACGAAGTTGCCGACAGAGAACGCGTATATGTCAAAATCTGTGGAATGACGAACGCGCAATTTGTATTCCATAAAAAACGGCCGAGTAACCGTAAGAGTAAACCGAGTCTACGGCAGACGTTTCGACACGTGAAACTATAGTTAGCGTCTAGCTTCGGAACACTGTGTGACAGCAGAGGCTCCAGGCGCTGTGTTTCGCGATCGCACAGCAGCCCACATACTAGTCGCACCCGCCACTGACAAGAACAGACACGTACACCTGCGCCAGTATATCCCTAGCCAGACTAGAACCTAGAAGATACCGATGTGTGTGTGTGGCTTCTGCTTCGTATCTCGGCGGTATCGTCGCGCACTGACATCACCCTCCCCCGTGTCACCCCCCCTTTCTCCCATCGCCGATGTATCGCGAATCATGCGACGAGAGCCGAAGGCCCGCAACAACCCTCGAACAACCCCTCTAACGAGACTTTGAGACTCACCCGGGCTGGGCGCGCGTCAAAGCCTCTCGGCGCGGGTTTCGCGATTCGAGCCGAGCAAAATTGACGGCCGCGGAAAAATTGATCGAATCGAAGGGGGAAAAAAAATGAGAATTGGCGAATCGGTAGGACCTTGTGTGCGAGTCTTCCTGTCGGAAACGGAGTACTCGTTCCGAGCGCGATTCGGGTCGCTCGTAACGAGCCCGTTGTTCCCTCCTCTGGGCACACCTCCCGTGTTCAGTTATCCGCTTGAGAACCGACCCTGCAGTAGATCTTGTTCTCGGAACGAGTTCGATGACGAGCCTTGTGGTCCCGCGAGATGCGCGGACGTGCTCGCAGACACGTTCCACCTGGCCAGACTTTCGCCTTTATCGATGATCGGATGCTCCCTTAATCG
This sequence comes from Megalopta genalis, assembly GCF_051020955.1. Lineage (NCBI taxonomy): Eukaryota > Metazoa > Arthropoda > Insecta > Hymenoptera > Halictidae > Megalopta > Megalopta genalis. The sequence goes on along the minus strand of NC_135015.1, from coordinate 12,546,765 downwards.
TCGAGGACTGTTCGCGTTGACGAAAAGCAAAATACAAGCGAAAAGCGAGGCTGGCGAGGGGAACTGTTTCCCAGAGTCATCGAACGAGTTCCGAGGCTCTAGACCCGCGGCAAGATCACACACGCACTGACACTGAACGCACACTACTTCATCATTCATCCGAGAGTATTTACACGAGCAGATGTACGGGCGTCTCAGCGATCGTGGCTTTGATCTCCTAGAAACCTCGACGCTGGGAAGACCTTTTGTGTCGACGCTGATACCAGCGAAGTACAATTCTGAAACGTCGGTGGTCCCTTGTGAAGGCATACGTTGAAAATGTTTCGTGCAAGGCTTCGTTCTCGAGAAAATCGAATTCGAAGAAAGCTACCGATCGTTGCGCTTTGCATCGAGCGGTTCGAGCATTCGCGTTTTTACTTCATCTTTCTGGAAAGTAGCGCGAACAATCGACGAGAACTTATCGCAAAGAATTTTAAACGTTTTCTCGAGAACGAAGTCCCGTCGGAGTCAGCCGAAGTTTTTCACGAGGAGTCAGCCCGTTCCACGGCGTGGATCCACGATCTCCGAGGCAGGTCGTACAGGTGTGCGCGCATCCATTAGATATAAAGAACTAGCATACTCGCGTAGAGCCGGCAGCTGGCAGCGCCGGCGCCAGACTCTAACTATTAATCGTGTATAATTTATCTTCTGACCTGTGGTGTTGTTGTTGTTGTTGTTGTTTTTGCTTTTGCCTCACTTGCACGGGGCGTGCGAATACACTACACCCGCCACCACCGAACCACCACCAACCACCACCATCACCAACCACCGAACCACCACCAACCACCACTGTCACCTGTGTGCTATCGTCTTGTTGGGGCCCGTCTCTTCGAACGCGCAACACCCGTACTGCGTGACACGCAACGCGCGATTCGACCGACAATACCGAACGAACAAAACTATACCAAACTATACCTCGGGCCCGACATTCACCCTCCACCACCGGGTGTGTGTGTGTGTGTTGCGTCGCGGATAAACCACCGCTTCTCCACCCCTTTCGAGCGCCTCGCAGGTGGCCACTTGGTACAGGGTACGTCTTCACTATTACTAATAGCATGCATCCGCCCACCCCCCACCCCACCCCACCGCCAAAAACACCCCTTAATGCAACTGCCGCTGCAACCGATCCGGTTGCTTCTACAACGATTTTTCTGCTCGCGCGTTTCCAATTCTGTTTTTCGGTGTTCGATTTCGCGAGATAGACGATCCGTATATGCATGGCCAAACGGGATTTATTTGCCGGCCCCGTTTCGGGGCGCGATCGCGAGATGGCGTCGACCGCGCAGCCCCCTGGCCTCGTTCACAACCCTTGGGCCGCCGTTTGTTCTCCTAACGACTGCCGAGTTTTTTCCATTTGGTGATCGGCTAGCGATCGATTTCAGGTAGAGTGGTAATTGATTTGCTGGAAGGGGTAGCAGACAGTAGCATGCTGAAGAAACTGTAAGATCATGTAACATGGTTCTAGAACGAGCATAGTCTAGAAGAAGTCTAGTCTAGAAAAATCCTAGTTCAGATATAGCTTACACAGTGTTTGCTACTTTCTTGAGATACTGAGCGTACAATTTTTTGCGGAGACAATTTTTGTAGAATTTAATATTGAGACACAATTTAATAAGGTTCATGGGGCAAGTATGCCCCTTCGGTGGTCCAAGGGTTGAACCGGATCACGCGTTCGGCAATCTTCGAACATTCGCCGACCAATCTGTCGACGTCATTAACAATCTACCGCTGAAACCACAGTAAAGCGATGAAACAATTGTCTGATGGAATGCCGAGTGCGTGAATCCGGCTTTAGGATCCCCAATCGCGTAGGGTATTTGTCCCTCTTTTGCTCGGCGAGGGATCGAGGAATAACGATGTTCCGGAGAGCAAGGGGTGGAGGGTAGACCGGGGGTAGCTCGTAAAAAGAGGGAACGATCGGAGGCGGACCAATTTTTTTCCCTTTTTTATCGACGACCGTAGTATCTATCGGCATCTTAGGCGATGTTTCATCGAGTCACGTCGGTGTAACGAGATCTCGTCTCTTCCTGGAACAGGCATGGGCAGAGGTGGCCCTGCGTGGCAACGAGACCACGCCCCTCGGAACAGTCTACACAGTATTACCGAAGAAACAAATCCACAGCCGCTCTGGCACTCTAACTAAACAGTACTGTAGCCACGCCACTTCGGGCATACGATACAAAGTAAACAACAGAACCACGCCGGTTTGCGGCATTTCGTGCAGTGACAGAAACGAAACCACGCCCCCCGAAAATACTGTACGTAAAAGTAACCAGCGATATTTATTCGCTTAGTGCGGTTGAAACAAACCGGGGGCTATAACCGTATATCTTCGGGGCACTCTACACAAAGTTAGCAACGAAACCACGCCTAGTCCGGGAAAATAGAACCGTAGCCACGCCCCTCGCGGCACTTTGTACAGAAACAGAAGCGAAACCACGCCTGTTGAGACATAATACATAGAAATGCCAACAAATCTCGTTTGCTCGGGGTATTTGAAACAAATATTATACGTTGAAACGAACAGAGCTACAAACCACTTGTCTTCGGGGCACTGAACACAGAGTTAGCAACGAAACCACGCCCAATCGGGGCAAATAGAACTGTAACCACGCTCCCTTGGGGCCTCTATCCGGAAATCCCAAGGTACCTACACCTACTCACCTGGAGATATCGAACGAAACGTAGGGATGTTTTTCTGTGGGAGCTTTTATTTCGGAGGATTGCCCATGCCTATCCTGGAGGAAGTTCCGGTCGCGCGACGCCAGCGAATCGGCGGCCGGTCTCGTCTCTCCCAAGAGATGACGAGGCGAGATTGAAATTCCGTCGCGACACGGAACGCCAGACGATCGATTCGCGAACGAACTTTGCCGATCGGCAAGGACGAGAAAGAACGCTTTAATTAGTCGCGAAGATCGGCCCTCGAACCGACGCGATTCCGTCCTTGCGACGGGACACGACGCGAACGTAGGCACCAACGAACCGGAGTTATTTCCAGCTCGGTTTGCATGCACTTACAGCAGCTCCCGCCTTTCAGCGCTCAAGTACCATAGAAGATAAGTGCATGTGTCGGTTAAGCGTGCAACTGTACTTCTGCTGACCCGTGGTTCACGTTCAAGGGTGACGCGAACGCGTCCCCGAAGGTCACGCGACCACGCAGCTTGCTTTCAGCGGAGACGCCGACCGGTCCCGCGTTTCCGCTAGATTCCTGCGCGACCAAACGATTCGCGATACGCTTCTGGCAGCTTCGCTGTCTTCGACTGTCGGTCGGGTCTCTTCGTTGGCGACAGTTTCGCGCAACAATCTAGCGGAAGATACGCGATTCCACCTCGAACAGTTCTTGGGAAGCGTCAGACTAATCCCTTCGACGTCAGATCAAGATAACACGAGTGAGTAACTTCCTTCTGCCTTCTTAACTTTGCTGTTCTTCGTTTCTCTATTCATAATGTATAATACACACGAACGGCGCCGAACTTAGTTCGTACTCTCTAAATCTGAAAGAGCGAAGCCGCTCTGCGACAGGGTTATACATTATGGAAAATATGTACCCGGAATTTCGCGTTCCGAAGTCCCACGGTGCACGTATTGCTTCAATTCTTTGTATGCAAGCGGGCACCACTGTATTCGATTGTAACGCTGAATATGACCGCGATTCATCAACACCATTGTGTTTACATCAGCTGCTTACATCAGCCGGGTTCTAGCCGACTCAAAGGTGTTCCGCGATTTTTACAATGGAAGAAGCTGTCGGCCAAAGAATCTATCTTAATTTTTGCAATTCTGACGACATTTCCCCTGTGCCGGCTGTGCGCATCTCAACTGAGTTTACAAGCACGACATGCAAATAAGCCGACAATCCTCGGAATATCGTGTTGTTAATTTGGAATTCCTTCCAGACGGATAAGCGGTCAATAAACAATATTATTTCGGCGAAGACTCCGTCATAGACGTCGATCTTGGTACGCGGATTTTTTTATCAAAAATTCAAGAAGCATTGTCAGTCTAGCTCCGAATTCATCAGATTCGGCACCATGTGAACTTTTCTTATTTCGCTGTATTGACTTACCACTTTCGGGAAAGCGTTTTGGATCCTTAAAGGTCCCTAAAGTCTGAAGAAAAGTGGGAGAAACGTGGGCGTATTGCTTCGGCTACTATGAGAGTGTCAGAATAAACATTGATGAATAAATAGTTTCATTTACAAATCCCGGGTACTTTATTTACATAATGTGATCCGTGCAGACTCTCGATCAGAGTGAACATTCCCTTTCCGCGCGATCTAGCCACTCTCGAATCGAGATCACTCTCGGCTAGTGTTCCACTCTTTCAAACTTGGAGAGCACTTACCTGGCGTCGATGGAAATCGAAACAGAAGAGGACTGCGCCGAAGTTGGCCGAAACTAAAATGCGTATCGCGATCGATGACGATTTATTTGCCGCGTTGCTCTCTGGAAAAGCGTCGCAGCGAGCATAATCGCGCCAGAGGAGAGAGCCTGCCGCGCCGGCGTCAAGGCCGCGGAGCTTCTCGAGTCGCGCGGCGACTTTCGTTTTCAGCCGGCTCGGCGGCTCGGCGGAACCGTTGGATCGCCTGGATCGCGCGCGCGGACCCTCGATCCACGGCGATTTTCGATTTTCCGAGCCGGTCGATCCTCGTCTCCCGTGTCGGCTCGATCGGCGGCGACGCTTTCAGCTCGATCGAGCAGCCTGGTTGCGTAATCCAGAGCCGCGCTCCTCGGCTCGCTGCGAGGGAAAGCGCCACGGTGCTTGTCTTCCAGGATTAAATATCAAAAGTCATCGAACAGTGCCGTGAAACGAGCCCGATCCGACGTACGGTTCGCCGTCACGACAGCGAGGCGGATCGGTGACGCATGCCCGCGGTTTTTATAGGCGCCGCGCCGCGCCGCGCCGCACCGCACCGATTACGCGTCTTTTCTAGGTAAATAAACCGTCTAATCGATACCCAGGAAAACGTTGAATCACTCGATTTCTTCGCCCCCACGACGAATTTGACGTCCAGATTGCGACGATCGTTGTTTTTCCAGAGCGAACGCGTCTAGTCCGCTAACGATCGCTGAACACGCCATTGTTGTTGTTCCGTAACATACGTAGACCTCCATCTGAATAATTCACGATCTTTTTATTCGATCAAAAAGTGCTTCGTGAAACGAATATATTCCTGGCGACGTTAACGATCGACGCATACAAGGTAATGGTGTTAACAGTAATAGCTTGGAACGCGTTAAACCGTGCACAGTCGAAGCTTAATCCCGCGTTTGACAACTCGCTATATACCGCGGATGAATTTAAACGCGAAATTTGAAAATTTAATCGGCACACTCGTGCGACTCCGCCGAATGAAAAATAGATGGAAAAGACGGAATCGGCCGACCCGAAAGGAAACGAGCCAGTTTCCTCGCCGTGGGAATCTTCGATCGTTAACCTATTCATAACGTCGTTCGCTCTCCTTGCCCTAATTTATATAACCCACATTATCGCCGGCTGCTGCCGCTTCTAACTGTCAGCAAAGTTGTCAGATCTTTTGTTCCCCTATTTCATTCGAAGGAAAACTGGAGCGTCGCTTTAGCCCAGTTTATTACGTGCACGTCGTCCACGGGGGCCACCTGTCCCGTTTATTAGCCAAATGAAACGTTTTAATCGCCGCGCGATGTGTGCTCGCCGGACGGATCAAATTCGTCCGCGATACATCGAACCGCTTTTAGCGGGCCATCGATTTTTCGCGTTCCCTAGGAATTCACGGGAAAAAAAAACACGCGCGACGAGTCGTGTTCCGATGATATCTGACCAAGGGACAACCGCGCGCGCGGATATTATCGCTGTACGTGTGTCTTATCTGCGCGTGGATCGGGAAATATCGCGACCTGGTTTCCTATCGAAACGTATCTGCTCGGATCGCCCTCGAATAGGCATGCTTTCCTCGTAATCGCCGACTGAAACGCGTCATTTCATAGATCGCTGTCGCGATCGCTTCGTTGTCGTTATCGCGCACGCGATCCTTTTTCGATTCGGAATCGAATTACCGTTTCTACGGGAACTCTTGGTCAGCGAGGTGTGGTTTGCGTAAACGTCGTCGAATTATCCAGCTGTTCGATGCCGGACTCGTTGCTACCGGTTATCTCTTGTGAACTCCAGCTCGTTTGACAAAATCGTCGAATGTTCCATATCTCGGTTAGTCATAGGGGTAAATTGATTGCATTTGTTCCCTCATCGAAAATTAAGCGAATTTTACGATAAAAATCGTATCGGTTTCCTAGATGTTTCTGAGGCCAGTCAGTGTTGGATCCATTAAAATTGAGATAAATAAGATTTTCGCGAATTAGCTGTAAACAAAATGATAATGCCACTAATAATGCAAAGTACAGTTCTCATCAGAGTTAGTGTTAAGTCCATTAAGCTTAAAATCGAGATAAATAAGATTTTTGCAAATTAGCTGTAAACAAAATGATAATGCCACTAATAATGCAAAGTACAGTTCTCATCAGAGTCAGTGTTAAGTCCATTAAGCTTAAAATCGAGATAAATAAGATTTTTGCAAATTAGCTGTAAACAAAATGATAATGCCCTAATAATGCAAAGTACAGTTCTTATCCTAATTAAATGAAAAGAAAGTAATTGATAGAAATATTTAATTATATATTTTCAATTTTTATTTCCCTTTATGACTTTTCTCATTTTGTTCAGTAATTCTGTAATCAATATAAGTAGTACTGCTATCTATTGTTTATTTATAAATAAATCGATTATATTGATTTATCGACCGATGAATCGCACGATAAAGTGTTCGCACTGCATAACTCATTGTCAACGAAAATGTTCTACCGGTTTTCCGAACAAGCTCTCCGTTCATTTCTGATAATATAACCTTGTTATTTCGGAAAAATCGCACGAGAATCATCGAGGAAGCATCTTTCACTTCTGATTAGGTGACAGTTTGCGGGTTAATTATCGGCCGGCGACAGTAATTGTAACGATGATATCGCGGCGTTATTGGCAGACCATCGATGTCACGGATACCCTTATCGTCACGGCCTAGGGATAGGGATGGGGATAGGGATAGACGTAGGATCGCTCAACCAGGTATCCAGATAGCGAGCGTACCGGAACCGACGACCGCACATTACGGGTGTACCGGTGCACCGACGTGTGTACCACAGATATCCGACGCGGGATCTCACCACGGATAAATTCATCGCGAAACGCGATGGGATCCGTGGCCATCTCTCTCGCTCTCTCTCTTGCTCGCTCTCGCTCTCTCTTTTTGCCGTCTCTCTCCGTTGGACCACGAATAGATGCTCGTGGGCGTAAGATCATTGTGATCCGCGATCGTGAACCAGGATCATCCTTCACTTCCGATAGCATCGTCCTTTCGCTCCCACTCCAGGTTCCCCGCTCGCTTCGGAACCGCAGTTCCCATTGCGCGCGTTGCCTGGGCACAAAGGAGCGTTTGTCCCGATGGTCACTGACACGCTCGCTGAAAACCTCCTCGCGATAATCTTTCAACTTGCCTCGGCTCCCAGAAACACTGCGAACCTACTACGGCTGCCAGGTGGACCGCAGATTTTTATCTGCCGGCAGCCAGAGTTCTTGGACGTGTTCGCAGTTCCATCGGGTATTCATAGCAATATTTACCCGGTGTTACATACGCCAGTTATTTTCGGCCGTACCTTCGTAACCCTTGTAGAAACTGAAATTCAGGAACACCGGTATATTTGCCTATATTTACCGGTACTTTTTTCCGATTTTTAGACTTCGTTATAATATCCAAGATTCTCTCGAAGCAGGGGTTAATAACCGGTATTACTTTCTTATCGTTATTACATTTACTGGTCTTATAATATGCCTTATAAAAGCCTGGTTATATAATCAGAGCCCGAAGGCTCATCACTTTAATCTTTAACGACTGCTGCCCGAACGGAATATCGAAATAATACCGGTATTTATTTCGTTATTATATCGGCTTCGGTAATATAAAAGTATTGATATTTCGGTATTATACCGGCTTCGGCGCGGCTTTGCTGGAATAATGCCGGTATTAAAATTATTCCGGTATAATGACTCCGAGTTTCACTGCGTCCTGAAACTCGAAATTGTTCGAGCACCGTGTTGCTCGCCGTTTACACAGTTGTTTCTCGTTTCGTATTGTTTCTTCTGTTAATTTTACAATTGCGCAGCTTTGTTCTAATATCGGCCGTGGAAACGACTCGCTAAGCTGTACATGGCATTAAAAAAGAAGTTCGAGTGTATCGGGGATTCCGCGACAACGTTATTCAATCCGCTGCCAGACGATGCGCCACATTTTACGGCCAATTTGTGCCGAACAGCCTCCGAACGGTATGCTTCAACGTTTCGTTTTTATTGGCGGGGGAGAAACATAAATATCGGATTTCATAAAGTCCTAGAAACGGACTTATCGATTGAAATCGTATTGGTCCAGGAGCGCGCTCTGCATCCGACCCCATGCATCACTCCAGTTACGATCTATCGTGGAAACACGGGCGACCAGCCTTTAGGAAATCCGAACCGTCTGCTCTTATACATTTTACTTTACGGCTTTCCGATCTCAACAAAATCAGATATTTTCGAATTTCTCTCGGATTTCCACGAACGAACGCGACAGCATTTTGCTCGATATCCGCAGCGAAGAAAATGTGACGGACTAGCACACAGAAATTGAGTCACACATTTGAGTCACAATTTAATCTTGCCATTTCCTGTACAGATACAATATACAGCATTTTTTCAACCGTAATAATCTCTTAGAAGAATTTATATTTATTGTGTGCCTATATCTTCTTAAATGCTTAAACATTGACGACGAGAGAACAGAATTTTGTGACGACTAGAAAAGAACGGAACAACGATTTGCTTCCGCGAGAACCAATCCCAAGTTAGACTCGTCGAAGTATGGAAAGGGGTTAAACTCATCGAACTTTCTCCGAGGTTATATAGTTATTCAATAACGACGTGACTGAGGAATTCCAGCAGTTTTTCACGTAAGCGCGCTGCACGTTACAATGCGACAGCGCGTGTTCACAGAGAACAGTGGAAAGTTTGATGAATCGCGAGTGGTTTCGCGGATCTAGTAGGAAGTCTGCGATCCCGACGGCGTCGATTCCGATCGAAGGATCGGGGAAATAAAGAACGGCGGTCGACGCTGCGGGAGGGCACGGCGGATCTCTCTAGATCGCCGATCCCCTCGATCTTCCAAGGAAAAATCATAGCGCGCCGCGCGCGATACCTTTGCATCCGCGGGTATCGTTCGAGATGCGATCGAACATATCGTACGTTTTCGTACGCTGTTCCGTGTAATTGAATGAAGGCCATGCCCGGGGATCGTGACCGATCCGCGAGATCGCGATACGGAATGATCGAGGAAGCCGCGATCGATGTGTCTAATTGGAACCCGTTCCGTTTGCCGTGATTAAGGCGTTGCAGACTGGTGTATCTCCTCGGCCCGATTAGGCTATTTGCAATGAAAACATTATTTTAGCTACTTGTAAATATGCTCTTTCGAATGCTAATTCATTCGATAAAATGAAATCGCTGTATTTTAAAACAAAAATTCCGAAATAGGCACAGTGAAATGTTTTAAGAATTCTCTGTTAGGAGATGGTGTTTACGTTCTTCATTTGTTAAGATTTTGCAATGAAAAAATTAATGTAAGTACTTGAAAATATACGCTTTCGACTGACAATTCGATTCGTTAAAATAAAATCACTGTGTACCCTAAAGGAAATTCCGCAGTGGGGCAGTCACCATGAAATGTTTTAAGAATCCTCTGTTAGGAAGATTCGTTTATATTTATTTGTTTAAATTTAACAATTTTTTTTTAATTCTTCATAAACTGATTCTCTGTCATTCAAAGTAACATATATCTTTGTTTTCTTATTGTAGAAATCGGTGTTTACCCGTGTATCTAAAAGAATTAAATTAAGTTAAATAAAATTTTGCAATGAAAAAGTTACTACAAAAATTTGAACACGCACACTCCCGAATACTGAAACGTTTCTTCGAGCATGGTCTCCGAGTTTTTGAGAAAAAAATCGCGCAATATCTGAACGCTCTCAGCATTTTTGCTTCGAGAAGACGATGCATGCAGGCCGTTTGCAACGTAGAATGATTTTTGATGTAAAAATCGAGCGGATTCGTTGCAGCCGATGCATCCCCAGTGTGTTACGGTATCGGGCGTACTAGTTCTCGGTAGGCGGCGGTTTGCGCGGCGTCCGATCGGCGCCGATCGTTCGTTTCATTCCGCGGCGCGGGAGCAGGATCGCCGCTCCGGGGAGGATCAGAGCGGATCGGAGCGGATCGCGTCCCTCCAGCTGCGCGGAGCCGCTTCGCGGAGTTGTCTTCCACTTCTGGAAAGCTAGCCCATCGATCTCCATTCGATCTACTCCCTCGAACGAGCGTCGGCGAGCGTCGACGAGCTTCGGTATAAATAGCCCAGCTCGATCGTACGCGATCAACAACTCGCGTGCATTTGTTCCGCGTCTACGGCGGGAGGATTTGTTGATCCTGACAGTGGAGTCACGAGGCGGCCGTTTGTCCCTCTCCTCTCCCCCCCTCTCTCTCTCTCCTTTCATTTCTTCTTTATGGTCTCCTTTCCGATCTCCGGCGGCCGCGAGAGCCACGAGGCTCTCTTCGGCTCCGCCGGCTCTCTCTTCTCTCTCTCTCTCTTTCTTTCTCTCTCGTCTTTCTCGGCTTTCTCGTCTCTCTCGTCTCTCTCGTCTCTCTCGTCTCTCGTCATCGTTTTCCACGCATGCATGTATGTACACGCGCGTGCGAGCCGCGTACCGATCGCGCTCCGAGCACGTTCGCGGAATCGTTCAATAAACCACTCCGGGGCCGGACAGACCGTATTCATTGGTGCAAATCGATCGGGAAACGCTTCACAGCCTCGGACCGACCGGTCACCGCCGCGCAGTGGAACGAAACACCTATTTTCTTGGACATTATCGACCAAAAAGTGTGTTCCATCTGAAAAGGTTACTTTCCGATGCAAGTTAAATTTATGTTAATAACTGCAACAATTAGCGGCCAATTTTTCTACATCTTAAAAGTTTGACACTGAAGGAGTGAATTTAGGCATTTTAGACCTTGGGCGGTTTTGAGCTAAATTTTAAATGATTACAGCAGTTTCTCCCGAAAATGCCAAATTTCGGGTTGCTGTGAATTTCCTTGCGCTAATTCTGCGCCTGAACTTATTGCTATATCGGCGGAGTCGGTCAAGCGTGTGATGCGGCACGCGACGCGAATTCCCGGAAGACAATAAAAAATGGTTTGTTTGGGTGTGAGTCAGGTAAGTAAAACAGCAGAGCTACAAGCTACCACCGTGGTAGGTCCGCTCTGCTAGGTACGTGACCGTCGAATCGTGGCATGTAGCCTCCGAATTTCCTTCGAATCGTGGCAAAAAAATAGAAAGAAACAAGTTAAGTCATCATTCTTATTCTAGCATTACTATGTATACATATTAATGTTCACCGGCTATGTACATGCTGGCTGCTGCCTTTTTTGCCAGCTGTCCCGAGTTTCTCTAAAAACGAGACGCGGGGCTCGAAGAATTGTAGTTGAATTATGTTTGTATCGAGTGCAATAGATTCTTTGGAATGGATTTCTTTCTGTACAGTTGTTAAACCGTGAAATGTAAATTAAATTACGATGTTTTTTGTAGAAAATCGTTGTCGAGAAGATATCCAGAAATATGTAAAATATTAAGAATTGATAAACTATTGAGATAAGTTAGGCAATAATTCTTTAAAGCGGAGCTATTGATAAACAAAACCTAATATGAATGTAAAGTTCATTTCTTTATGTTTTCTTGTGATCACTTATTACGATGCAAGTCAATGCGACTTGATAACACTTCAAATGATTTGTTTGTCATATAATTGTCGCCATTGTCCGCTTCTGGAGATAACAAAGTGAACACAAAAATATCGTTTTTAGTGGCTCAAACCGCAGATCGCATTAAAAGTTCGTAAAGGGATCACCGGGAATAGAAAACGAAGCGTTCCAAAAATACGGGCATCACCGCAGGGATAGGCATCCATGGATATAAAAAGCAAAATTTTACACGCGAAACGTGAGCAGCTGATACCAGTCCTGAATAAGGCAAAATGTTAGCGAAACCAGACAGCGTTTCTCCAGTTTACGGTGTTTCGAACGTGGAAACCTCCTCTGGTTTCGAGCCGAGAGCAGCGGTTAAGATTATCGGCGAACGTGGCATCGCGAAGCAGAGGAAATCGTGGCCACGCAAATCTCCTCGGGAACTGAACCTGAAATATTCATCCCCCTCAGCTATTGTTACTCCAGATACGTCGGCGCCTCGGGTCGGTATTCCCAAGCCTGCCACGTACACTCCGAAACGAATGTGCCCCCGCGACCAAGTCGAACGTACTTCTGCGCCGACGTTGCTAAACGTCTAATTAATGTCGGGTATCAAAGACGTTCACCGAAACCAGCCGAAATTTACCGGTTCGGTTTCTGTCAATTTTCTCTTCTTATTTATCGTCAACCCTTATCGCTCCAGCGGTAAAAGTTAACCCTCTGACTGCTTCGTATTCGTTCACTAAGGCTTCGTTGTCTTCAAAAAATCTCCTAGTAGAAACAGACGATTTTTATTTCTTGTATGTCTGCAACATTCGCTTAACAATCCGAGATTTTGATACCATAATGTATATTTTATGTATTCGTGACAAAATATCGAATATCTACCATTCTCAAACACACGGAATACTAAACGAATTAAAGAATATCCAGTGAAACTCCACTTATCTCAACTACTGTTGAGCGTTACTCCAATTATGTGAGCACCTACTGTTGTCATTTGACAATGAGAGATGAATCAAGTGTTTAGTTAAATCCATTTGTCTGAACGCGAATTCCGGTTATTCGAGCGAAAAGTTACAAGCTGCGGGTATGATCAGTGGACTCCTATTATATGAACCTACACAGTTATATGAACTGGTTGTCTCCCGTCGAGTTCATATAAATGGAGTTCCACCGCATTACATTCGACCTAGAAAACTGATTAAAGAAAGACCAAGGATACTAAGCGACTCCTGTTGCTGGCAGCAGACGCACAAGATTTTTATTTTGCATACAAAATCTGCAGTCCATCGATAACAGAGGAATCAAATTCGATTGTTATTTTATTAAGTTCACTTAAATTCAAATCCGTATCTAATAGATTATGTACGAAATCTTTATCAGGACTCTGACTCGTTATACCTAAAAGGGTCGACACAGTCCAATCGAATGCGACAATGACGACAAAATGGGATTTCGCAGAAGAAGATTTTTTTCTCTTTAAAATAAGATGTTGGGGGATGGTCGGCTAACCAATCAAGAGCCATCGAAGAGGAAACCTGGCCAGTCCTTTAATAATTCCAGATTCCTTCCCCTCGAATGGAGACACTGTCCCCGCGGCCGATCGATTGGAAACGAGCCTGAACGAAGAGAAAAATCGTTTGGTATCGGTTCCGGGAATAGGAGTTTTTCCGGGATCGCAGACCGTGCTCGCGCGCGCGCGCCTCCTCTTTGACTCGTCTTGACGCGACCGTGGAGCAGTAGCCGGCAACTACAGCAGCCTTTTACCCGGGGCTCTCCAAGTGCAATCTCGTATTCATGAATTCCTTGTACGTAGTCCCCCTGCACTCTTCCCCGCTAGGTCCGCCTTCTTTCTCCGCCCGCGCTTCTTTCCCGCCCTCTGCCCCCTGTTAGATCTCTCCCGTCGTTTCTTCTCCTCTGTCGCCCCGTCCGCCTCTAACAATCCTATACGCGTCGCCGCCGAGCGGTCGGGGGCCAAGAAAATCGTTCGCAACAACCGAAAAGACGAGGCGAGCTTTCCGCGAGAGTATTTACGAAACCCTGTGTCCTCTTCGTCTGGTCCAGAAATGATCCCGCTAGACCTTCTCGAGGCTTTTGTCTCCATTCGGCGTGAACGAGTTTTCCGCAGCGCGTTCCTCGCGAGGGATGGTCTTCAGAGTCTTGGATCTTATCCTAGATTGAATTTGGTTCCAGTATGTTCTCCGGAGAACGTGAAGCCGAGGCTAAGGCTTCGAACTTTCGGATCGAATTGTAGCTAGGACTAGGCTCGAGATTCTAGGATGATCTGTGAAAAAAGCTGAACTTAATACTGTCTCTTCTAGGTAGACTTGGGATTCTAGGATATCGTATAAGAAACCCGGACTTAATTCTAGTTGTTACAGATAGACGAGAGATTCAGGGATATCCTGTAAATGTTAAATTAAAAACCTAGATTGAATTTGGTTCGAGTATGTTCTCCGGAGAACCTGAAACCGAGGCTAAGGCTTCGAACTTTCGGATCGAATTGTAGCTAGGATTAGGCTCGAGATTCTAGGATGATCTGTGAAAAAAGCTGAACTTAATACTGTCTCTTCTAGGTAGACTTGGGATTCTAGGATATCGTATAAGGAACCCGGACTTAATTCTAGTTGTTACAGGTAGACGAGAGATTCGGGGATATCCTGTAAATGTTAAATTAAAAACCTAGATTGAATTTGGTTCGAGTATGTTCTCCGGAGAACGTGAAGCCGAGCCTAAGGCTACGAACTCTAGGATCGAATTGTAGCTAGGACTAGGCTCGAGATTCTAGGATGATCTGTGAAAAAAGCTGAACTTAATACTGTCTCTTCTAGGTAGACTTGGGATTCTAGGATATCGTATAAGAAACCCGGACTTAACTCTAGTTGTTACAGGTAGACGAGAGATTCGGGGATATCCTGTAAAGGACCTGGTCTTAATTTTAATTCGTACAATTAGGCTTGGGATCCTAGGATATTTTGTAGAAAATTTATACTTCATTCTAGTTCTGCTAAGACTGTAGATTTTAGGATATTCTGTAGAGAATTTATACTTAATTCTAGCTCTGTTAAGCTGTACTGGAGATTCTAGGATATTCTGTAGTAATTATAGTAATAATTCATGCTTCTAGTTCTGCCAAGCTAGACTGCAGATTCTAGGATGTTCTGTAGACAATCTAGACTTAATTGCAGCTCTGCTAAGTTAGACTGAAGATCCTAAGATATTCTGTAGAGAAATTGGATTTAATTCTAGCTCTTATAGATAGGCTAGATGTTCTAGATTCTAGAATATCATGTACTTTGGATCATAGATTTAATCCTAGCAGTTCTATAAATTCCAAGGATACCCTGCATGGGACTGAATTTAATTTTGACTCTTATAGGTAGACTTGGGATTCTAGGATATTGCATAAAGAGCCTGCACTTAATTCCAGCTCTTAGGATTTTAGAATATTCTGTAGGAAAATTAGACATAAATCTAGCTTTTATAGACAGACTGGATATTCTATGACATTCTGTATTCTATATTCCGGATTTAACCCTACAGCAGTTCTAGAAATTCTAAGGATCTCCTGCAGACAATCCGATCTTGATCCTAGAAAGTCCAAGGATCCTCGAATTCTCCGCCAGTTTTGGTGCAGCCCGATGTCCGAAAAGCCCACTTACGTTATACGAAAAACCCTGTTTTGCGAAAGAAGAAACACGACACGCCGATAAAGTCGAATCAGCTGTTCATTTCGTTGGAGAACGTTCCGCGCTGGCAACACGAGAACAATATTACGACTCCGGCCGTATTTCAGGTGTCCCCTTTCAGAAAACAGACCACAACTAAATTGGTACTTTAGCGTGATCCTTTTTGGCGCGGGCATTGATAAATCTCGGAGGAGATTTCCATTATTTACAACGACGTTCGAGTTTATCTCGCCGCGATACGGCGACCGTGAAAGACTACGCCGTCGAGGATTCGCGGCCATAACAATAATTCCGCAGTTTAACCCCGCGGGGACCCGCGCCGTCTTCTCGCCTCCCTCGGAACGGTGGCGCAGGGAACCGCGACGAGGGATAACGATCGATATTATCCGCAAACAGAGTGTGATATAGGGTTCCATTGAGACGAACGATGCTGATCTCGAGGTCCCCTTCGTGGCCGTACCGCGACAGACGATCCCCGGAACAACTCAGGCACGACCTTCCCCAAAGTGTATTCGCGGGAGGATAACTTTTCGGAGAGCGCTTGGAGAGCTAATCGGCCAGCTTCCGAGCGAATAGACAAACGAACGTGGATTAGCGGGCTCGAATTGATGAAACGCGCGCCAACGGCATCGGCATCGGTTACGGGGAAGCAATAACCATAGCAATTTCGCGCACATTCTGAGCGAGCACGCACGCGTTCGCGGCTTCTGCTACCGGACGGCTAGCTGCTACCGGTCGACGTTTATTTTATCGCCGCGTGGAATCGAGAATGCTTAGGGGGAGTCTTTTCTACCGCATCTGGTCTAAAGTCATCAATCGTTCTATCTCTTGCCCGTTATTACTGGCCCGTTTTTATTAGATCTCATCTCATCATGTCACATTATACGCCGATAACAACAGTTTAACCCCTTGCACTACGATTTATTTTACGGTCCCAGCGATCGGAATTTCTCTTCGTAGTTCATAATTTGCTGGAAGAGAAAAGAAGATTTATAACTATCCTGTGCCTATACGTTCGCCGACGACTATACATTCGTAACAGGAGAATAGAATATTATTACGGTTTATGGGAAATTAATAACGTATATGTTTACTAGGCTCTGTTCATAATCTGCATCATTGGGGCAAATGGTTAATTAGAATATTTAGGAACGTTAACATTTATTGTAAGCAGTTGGATTTTTGTTCCGGCTTGTTCTCGGCGTCAGGTACATCGTATTCTTGACTCCTACAATTAATCTGTAATCTTCTTTTATGTTTTCTAATGGGATTGCTCTTCCTATGAATGAATAATAGTAATAATAATAGTGTAACGATAATAACAATAATTTCCTGTTGCTGTACAGGGGAGATTGACCTGGCATCGAACTCATTACACAATCGTGTTCTCGAACCGTCGAAAGTAATTGTTACATCCTACTTCACTGCTTTAATGCTAATTAGATTTATTCATATTCTTCTTCTTATTACTGTTTTTATTATTACTATTATTGTTTTTATTAATAGCCGCGTTTTATAAGTTTTCGTTATAAACTCGGATAAAAAATGTTAAAGAACACGAGTCTTTAATTTTTTGTTGTCATTCCAAGTACAGTAATGTCTCCCTAATTGACGCTCAGATTGTCCACAAAAATGGACAATTTTGGAAAAGGAGATACGATTGTTCGAGCCTCGTGGCTCGTTTTTCATGGTTATCGATTGTCAACAACTATAAAAACGAGTTGCAAGGCTCGAATAGTCGTATCTCCTCTTCCCTTATTGTCCATTTCTGTGCACAATCTGAGCGTCAGTTAGGGAAACATTACCGTAATATCAAAATTAAAGAAGAGTATTTCAGTCATTGTATAGTAAACTAGTTCTTATAACATCAAAAAAGATAAGTTCAAGTTATACTCGCCTAAAAAGTGTGCGAATACTTTTCTATAAACGCCATATAAATGCCGTATGAACGCCACTAAGCGCGTAAACGCAGGATAGAAGACGAGCACGAAGAAATCTCCGATGCGAGCACCTGTCGTTCCGCAGCGCGGACAAGAGGTAGATTGCTTTGCATATAAGATGAAACGAAGCATCGATAGGCAACAATGTTGCCGGTGGTGTGGGAGATCGGGGGACACGATCCTTGGCCCCGCGAAACGGGAAACTTTCCGGGAAGTTCCACGGCGAGTGCTCGAGCGTTTTCCGCCGCGGATGGTCCCGATAAGTTCGATCGCGAAGTCGTGTAGCCACTCGAGCATCGAGGCATCTCTGGGCCGCGATAAGTGTGCTCTCAGGTTCTAACAGGTACCTAGCGGATCCTAGGGAAACACGGTCCCCGTCCCGGGACCGAGAACGGAAAGACTGTCCGGCGAAACTGCGGGAACGCGGCCGGACGAGAGAGGAATCGTGCAGATAACAAGGTCCGCAACGCGAGTCCTTAATTATCCGTGAGCGGATAACAGTGTCCGAGTGCCGTGTACGCGAAAAACTCTCCACTAACAGTCCGCGGATCCCGGTTTTAAAGACCAGCGATCCTGTTCGAGCGGATCCTCGGCTCGCAAAATTAATTACCCGGCCGTTTGATCTCCCTCTGCCTTGATCCCCGTTTTTCCAGCGCCGCCGCGTCGGACAAAGCGAATCCGCTTTGCCATCCAACGGCGGAATCTTTTTCGAGCGGGAACGGCTGCGATCGAACCAGACGACCCGGCCGAGACGTAATCGATACTATTAATTAGAAGCGCCGCGAGACTCCGCGACGGAATACACGAAACCGGGTTCTCGGCATCGGGGTCACGGGTCGCTCTTGATTAAAGTTTGTTAGAAGATTCGTCTTGGTCCTCGTCGACAGAGCTGCTTCGTCAGTCACGATTAAACAGCGGACTTTCAAACAACAGGAAGAAAGAGAAAAAGAGAAATTTGGTAGAAAAGGAATGAAAGAAGTAGAAATAATAATGATAACATAACGAATATAAATTAAATGGCAATATAAAAGAGAAAAATAAATAACGATGATCGATAATAATAACAATAATCTTGTTTTGAAGATGGTTCCTCAACACTAAACTTGCTAAGCCCTAAATTTGAAAAACCTGTGTTGTCTTAGAAGACCAACATTTATTTAGACTTTTTCTAAGGCATTTTTATAAGGATGTATGCTTTGGTCAAAAATTTTCTTCGATCATTTCCTATGGAAGAATCTTTGGAATTTTAACAATTTTAAAATGAGAAATGTGGCATCGATCGATTTGTCCGGCGCGGTAAATTCAGCGTTAAATAGAAAAATAATGCGATCGAATTAGTGGAAGTTTAAACAACAAAATAACAAAGTTTACGAAATTAACATGCTCGCCTTGTCTAATACCTAACCAGAGTTAGGCATTATACAAATAAAATTTGATTCGACTAATTTTTCACATAAATTCTTCCAATAAAGTTTTATTCGAACAGCATTTTGAAGAAGTTCTTCCGAATCAGATTTGATTCGATTAATCTTTCAAATACATTCGAATAAAGTTTTATTCGAATAAAATACGCCCAAGACTGTACCAAACGAGCGTGCATTGCGAGGAGAACTTTAGGGATCGTCTAATATTTCGGAAAAATCTGCGTCCTTTGTGCGGACCATTTGGGAGCGTTCTCTATTCATTCGCACGCGAACGTGTTTCTAGGACAGCTGGACCAAGAGATATAGTGTTGCCAAGGCTCCGCTCAGGGACCTGTCACCGGTTGATGAAGTACAATGAGGTCTCAGAAACGGGGCTGATGGTGCTGCTCCGGGACGCGATATGACAGATCGCTGAATGATGATACTCCTTCGGCTGCTATACATATAGCTCGAACAGTGATCGGTTATTGCCGGATCTCTCGGATTATATTTAGATTGGCAGCCTGGTGAAAGACACGAAAGTCCCACAGCGCGTTTGCTGTCAGATCCTTTTGCATCTCGAGCGGTCGATAGCGCTCGAGATACCTAATTTCCCGAGCCGAACTGATCTTGTTCAGCTGCGCGAATGATCGCTTATTTAATCGGTCACGATGACAGACGGAGAAGATGGAGAAAAATCAGAGAGAAGGCTTTCGCGGGCGTAAACAGCCGAGGAAACGCTCGAGTGCTTGTCCACTTTTCCGGAAAGCGTGCTCGACGATTTAGCGACGCGCGCGTCTTCGATGCCGTTTCCACGGGGGGAAAAACCGTCGGATGATTGAAAATCGGGACCGGACCGCGCCGAATCGAGCTCGAACCGCTCGAAAAACAACGGGCACGTTACGCAGGTGAAACGCCACGGTGGGAGGGAATTCCAATGACAAAATGCGTCGAATCGACGGGCAATATCCGGCAATTTGCTCTGATGGAACTGCCTTCCTGCTCGGCGGCGAGCGACGCGTGCTGCAGTTCATCGACGTAATTTCCAGCTCGATTAGCGGATGCTTCGATTCCGCGACGCCACCGGATTCCGCCGACGACGGAGCTAACCTGGCTTGATTAAAATCGACGAGCGGTCCGCACGCTTCATTTCTGGGATTTTGAGCCATCCACCATCCATCCTCGGGCTTATTTAGCTGCTCGATCCAGCCATTGTGTTTACAGCGATTCGGCGAGGCAATTTCAGACCGAAATGAAGAATTACGGTTCGGCTCGGTTTGCAAACTTTTGGTTTCCAGCGATTTGTAGATGGGACTATCGATTATCGATAAAATTATTCGTGTAAGCGATATCTTAACCGTACACCGATAATGTTGTTAAGATATCGTAAAGACCAATCGGAGAGCCGAATTGATTACTTATTCTATGAATATGTATGGCATCCCAGCGAGAATTTCTTAGAAAAAGAACAGGTATTTGTTTTGGCGATTTTGGTTATCATATGTAAAATATTTCAAACGAAGTCTCAAGTCGCAGAATCAGCTTGTTCCATTATAAGAATACTTTGAATAACAATTTATAGGATAAACGTCATTGTTTTCTGCAAATTCATTTGACTTGCCAAATGTAGCGCGTTACACAATTTATAATAAAATCTACCAAAAATAAGTAAATAAAAAGATTTTGTATAATCGTCATTATACAAGGTGTACCGAAAATCTTGATACAACAGACTGGATAATGGTTCTACATGCAAAAATAAATCGAAAAGGAGTGTAACATATTTTCTTTTGTAACTTGATTTTCGAGAAAACTGAGTTGGAAGATGCGTCAAGTTTGCATGGCTTGTAGTATGATGAGAAGTAGAATTGGTATGCCATGGCCAGACGCGCGACATTATTCGATACACCTATTAAATATATATTAAACACCTATTCGATAATATTATGTTTTCGATCTGATTATTGTTGAAAACGGTGCCTTAAATGAAAAAACCTTATTCCTTTTATCGACTTATTTTTGCATGTAAAATCACGTCCCGGCCTGTTCTACCACGACTTTCGGTACACCCTGTATACCTTCATCGTCTTAACAATACCTTAACGATAGTATCGATATAGTTCTCGATAATGTTATTAAACAGTTCTCGATAATATTATCAATAGTCATACTTCCACGGCGACGGTCCCGCTAAGTAGATTAGGCGGTTATGGTCAGACCAGTGTTCGAGATACCGTGATCTCTTTGGTAGGCAATCTCCGTTCCCAAAGTATATTCTTTTTCTCATTCTTGTTGCGATCTTCAAGTACAGTCGTGAATGTCCCATCTTGTAAAGTTAGATTGAAAAAAGAAAGGAAACAAAACATTGATCTAAAATGTCGCAGTGCATTTTTCACAGAGAAGTTCGTAATTTTTACAAACATTGTCCGTTTCGTTTCAAATTTTCCGCACGCAATCTCAATACCTGCATCTTTCAGTCGAAAGCAAGACAGCCTAAGTGACGAGCATCCGAACGCTGTGATAATGGAACCAGTTCGGTTGGAATTGAATTCCAAGGCGGGAATTGGTTTTTTCGCGAGGATAACGGGGGAAATAATCACGAAGCCCGACTCCGTGTGCGAACCTCGCGGGGACAAGCTATCGCTACCGGAACAGTGACTAATCTCCGTTAATTATCCCCGGAGCAAATTGCTGCGTTTCGTTTCGACGCGCGTCGTCGCGTCGCACAGTGGCCGATTGCTTCCAAAAATGGAGCAAAAGTCATCATCGCCTGATAACTTGTTTTATTGACAAGTAGCAAAATGAAACATACCTTATTTATTTTCGTAAATGCACGTATCATTCCTGTCAAGCAATAACAGATATTATTTTTTATTACTGAACCCGAGAGGCTTGTTCTTAGAGGATCCGATATTATCCAAAGCATGACATTGTTTATTCTTAGATTTTAATTATATACCATATATAAGAAAGAATTTATTATAATAGATTCCAAATAAGTTAATTACCAATACTTAAATTGTAGGTTGTATCTCGAACTTCATCTGTTACCTGACTCATTCTTCTATTATTATAGTACTTTTTAATCACATTTGCAGTTTTTAAGCAATTAGGAACGTGCTCATTTTGATAGAAGAGCAACACGAATACTTCTTAATTATTTCAATTATTCGGTTATTAGTAAAAATAAACGTATAAAACCTAACAATTATATGTACAAGATAATATTAAATCTAACAGCATACCAATTTTTCACGTAAAAGACAATGTTCTTTATCATTTTAGTTTGCTTTTTTCTAAGAAAATCGACCACCGTGCGTCGTTGCCTCGTTATCGCGTGGCTCCGTGCCGCAGTAATCCGTTTTGTTTCGGCGATGCTCCGCGTGTCAGTGTCCAGCACCATTTTCTCTGTCACTAATTTCACGATCGACTGTCCTCGCTCGATTGTCCGGGTAAACGTCCGCTTCGTGGAACGATTGCGAGCCCTTAGCTCGCGGACGCGCAATTTAAAGTCCGATTAAGGTAATATCGAATCTTCGTGGCGGCCCGTCTGCCTCGCGAATCGAGTTTCGTCGAGTAACTCAATTTTCTGGATCGGAGAATCGAGTGTGCCTTCCCGCCGATAATTGCCAATCAGTCCAGGGACCCATCGGGACCGCTGCGCCTCGATCGATACCGATCGATCGACGTGCTGTACGGAGAACGCGAGCCTCGCGTTTATTATCGTTCGTTTCCGTTGCTTCTAGGGAAATTATCTGGCCATCGATATCCATGCTGGAATGCTTGATTCTCTTTTGCTTCGCGCGTCGCTTCACTTCCGGTTGATGCGTACTTTGATCAACCTCCTGATCATGTCGTTTATGCTCGTGATATTGGAGACATCCTTTTCTGATCGTGTCAGTCACTGCGTCTTTGTGAATCATAGCATTCCAACAAGTCCAACTGCTCTTTGATTCCAGAATACTAAAGCACATTAGTTTTCTATTATTAGTTGCGGATCTTCGTGCAAAATAAAAATGTTCTGCATTGGTTGAAAAACAAATGAGCCGAATGTGATTTTTCTTTCTTTTTTAGATAATTTTAATAAGACAAAAGTAGTGCGCCAACATACTAAGTTCCTTTTAATCATTTCTAAGTTCCTTTTAATCACTGTTTTCAGTTTCACCCATCCATTTTCGCCATAAGTGCATAAAATCCGCATTGAGTAATCTTCAGTCTCAAAGGCATTAAAAATTAAAGCATCTCTAAATTGAACAAATCCACAAAAGATTACATTTATTTATTTATACATACGGGTAAGGAACTCTCTGTCACAAACAGAGAAACATATAATTACATGTATAATTAGTTAGAAATGAAAATAAAACGAAGGAACGAAATAAACGAAAGGGGTTTAATATAACTTCATTACAGAAATTACAGAAAAAATCAAGAGAATCATAGTAATGATATGCATTAGAGCAGAGTCGGTTTACATTGTTGTGTATATATAAATTATAAATCTCGCAAAAGGATCAAACAGTTCTACCAAAGCAAGAAGATAGCTTCAAAATTGCTGTGCCAGTCAAAATGAATTCACGTATCAACTTTCGACGCTAATTTATACGCAAACATTTACACAGCCGTCTACTTGACGTATTTAAAGACGAGCATCCCCAGACACAAAAAGATAAGAAAGGATTATGGAAAAGGTTCAATCGCTTCTACCAACGCAGCAAGGTTGCTACAAAGTTGCACAGGGCAACAGCAGCAGCAGCAGCAATAATCGAAGGAAAGGTTAAGCGTCCTCCCACCAGCAAGCACTCGCTGCCGCAGCTTATCCACTCGAGATCTCTACATTGTTACCACATTGTTACAGAGATTGCGCGGTAATAATGGTGCTTATCTTCCTATAAATCGAATCAAACCGAGATTTCCCCTCGATTCGACTTCGTGGCGGACTGGTGATCGAAGATCTCCGCCGGTTCTCTGTCCCGAACATCTTCCGCGTGGCCTTTCGTCCTTCTTCTCGGTCGAGAAACCTTGTCCCGGCGATTCGTTCCGCGCGGGATCCTCCGCCTTCGCGGTCGACGCTCTTCCTGAAACCGGCGCAGAAAATCGGGCTACGGCCCGATCCGGCCCGCCGAGGGAACCCACGAAATCGCCAGGAGACGTGCAGACTGGCATGCAGAAAAGAGTGACGAAATGAATCGGCGAGAAACGCGCAAAGCCGGCATGCAGCGTGGCGAGCAATGAAGAAAAAACGCATTGAAACTGTGACGGTCTGCATGTGAAAATATTTGGAATGAATCGTAGCTTTTAAAAATACTATTGCTTTTAATAAGTACGTGAATTCTTTTTAAATATTGATTAATCCTTAAGAGGATATTCTAGTGTAAATTACGTTTCTGTTTAACTTCCTGCAGAATTTTTTGCGCAGAAACTGTAACACCTTTAGCAGTCACATTTACAAGTTTTATTCACGCATGTTCCAATAACATTTTTTTGGACTAGAAGAAATATATTAGTCAGACTAATCAAATATTTAAAAAAATCGTCCCATGCTGCTCGTGATTGCAGCTATTTTATTTGTCAGTGTATACTTGAAATCAAGGCTGAAAAAATAGATTTCTGAAATAGTGGATAGACTATAGATATTTTTTTATCTTCTCCTGTAATACAGAATTTGGCTAATATACTTTTCTCTTAAATAGTAGTTACATACGGATAATACATAATTAAATACATTTGAAATGCCATTCCCATATGTAATTACTATTTCAAAAAGGGTTTATTCGCCAAATTCCGGATTACGCGAGAAGATAAAAACATTTCTAGTCTATTTACTATTTCAGAAATGTATTTTTTCCGCATTCCTGCACGAAACTCTCGATCCTGCAAAGTGCTCGTACAATGCCGACGATGCAACTGAGGAAACCGATCAACTCGTCAAGAGATGTGCTAACCGGCGGGCAAAAAATCGGGCTACGGTCCGGCTCGGCCCGCGGAGGAAACCGACCGAACGGAACGCCAAGAAACGTGTAAACCGGAACCGGAGAGCGTCTGCCAGGAGACTTCGGGGCGAAAGTAAAACGGCGAGGACCGCCGCGGGCCGGTTTCCAAGCCGGATAATCCCGATGCCGCGGAAACCCATAATTCCTGTAATAAGGTCATTATCGTGTGACCCGGGACTGGTCGCCGGGACCCGTCGCACGAACACACACCGCCGGCGTCGCCAACATAAATACAGATTTCCATTTATACCTCGCCGGCGCCCCTGCCGCTGCACCGATGCGCCGATACGCCGGTGCACCGGTGCACGTGCACGCGAGCCTAAGTATCGTACGAACTCGCGGCTGATGCCGTGGACAGTGGCGTAACATTGAATCCGGGTCACAAGGCTCCGAAGGGAGGAGGACGCGATCCGAGATGGGAGCTGCTATGGAAAAAGAAAACGGAGCCCATCGGTTTGTCAGTGCGTCGGTGTCGGACACGATTTGATGGCACACTTCCCTGACACCTTGTTTACGTGTTCCCTGAAGTTTTCTTCAGCTGCATATATGGTACCCGACAAATATTACTCGACCGAGGGGAATATTCTGCTCATAGATCTTTCCTTTGTTGAATTGTACTCTGACGCACTGAATGCAGTATAATTAAGAGTCTGCGTGCTCAATGAGCTCGACTAGCAACTATTAACTTATTTAACTATTATCTTATCTTTATGGTCGTTTATCTCTATCGATTCAACGAATCGCAGTTCTTGGCGCCTAACCTAGACCTCTCTTTTTCATTGAGCTGCGAATATCGTAACTAACAAACGTCATTCGCCATTCCAAAATGTTCTGCTTATAGGCTTTGTCTTCGTTGAATTACACTCAGGTACACTGTACGAGTTATAGCTATGGTCCTGCGAGCTCGATCAGCTTGACTAGCAACTATTAACTTATTTAACTATTATCTTATCTTTATGGTCGTTTATCTCTATTGATTCAAACGAAGCGCAGTTACTTGGGTGCCTGCTTGTTCTGCGATTATTCAGTGGAAAGAATTCAAGTTTGCTAGCTAGCGACGTAGTATAAATATTTATGCCCAAAACTTGTTTGTGCTCTTTGCTAACACACCTGCGTCACCCATTTTTGATTCGTGCAGCTATTTCTGGTACAATGCACATACACGGACTATTGTTCTCATTAGTTAATAAGCGAGTATAAAACGTTCCAGAAAGGTTTGAAAAGGTTCAGTAGTTTTGAAGACTTGACGTACTGTATACTTTTATCCAAAACTTGTCAAGTTTGATGTTTGTTTTCAAAAATGAAATCTAAGCAACCACGTTTCGACCCTATTGTAGGTTCTTGTCTCCAGCGGTATCCAGGTAATGGTCTAGTTGAACCAGTTATAGGATGATAGAAATCTCGGATGATCTGCTTGAATGACTAGATGCGGCATACAATGATACCTGATGCTCTGAAGATAAATCCGTTTAGTCCCGAGGACAGTCCCATGTTTCTAAGGGAAACAGACTTGATCCCAATTCCAGTAGATATCTGCTGTTAGTGTAGGTGGACTAACAACTGGATCGATCTTATGCGGGATTACCTATCCCTTTCAATCGCAGAATCGTGTCCGTTGCCGCGTGCAAGAAAGCACGAGGACACCTACTGGCTTTATAAAAAGAGATGATATTTAATCGACATTATGCAACCCTCGTTTTTAACACTGCGCCGACGAAAGCTTGCAGCGGCTATTTATAGAATTGTTCCACCCATGCATCGTACGCACGTATTGACTTATTAAATACGAACTCCCCGTCTGCGGCTCAGTTTCAGCGGGTCAATCCTTTGTACAAGCTGGTCGCTTTGTTGCTTTAACGCGGAACTTTGCTTCCGCTGTGTTAGAATTCACTCGAGCCATAACTTCGCGATAAAACAGTGCATATATGCGCAGGTGTTCAATTCGTGGTAGTTCTAATTTATCCAAATCCCATTCCATCGCCTCAAGAGAATGACAAAGTTACGTATTTTGGCAACTTGTGTGGAACGGAACAATCTTTTCAAGCTGTATTTAATTTTTTGGTAAAATTGACCATTCCCGATTCAACGAGAATTAGCAGGAAATATAAATAGCTGCGCGTAAGCGACGTGATCAAAGACCGAAATGTAACGATCACATGCGTTTCCTCCTCAATATTAATGTGATATTGTTAATTAAGTATTATTAATACTATTATACAATAATTTGAATGAGGAAGCAGATGAAAGTATATGAGAACAAACTGTATATGTTATATCTCCATACCTCAATTTGTACTTTCATTTGCCTCCTCAATTACATTACTGCATAATGATATTAATTATACTTAATTAACAATATCACATTAATACCGAATTACGTTTTGGCGCTGATCGAATCACGTCGTTCCCGTGCTATTATATTTCCGGCTAATTCTCGTTGAACCGGATACGGGTGAAATACGAAACAATGAAAACATTAGACGAATTCAAGAATATTCTTATATTCGTTTAATTAAAATTATATTCGAAGTACGTTTATATTTAACCTGTGTTTCTTATAAATTATTCAACACATTTTCATTTTGCATAAAGATCCACAGTTTACTAATAAATACTAATACCGGAAAAAGTAGCGGCTGATTTGATTGTTACTTAAACGAACATGTCGACTGCCATCCCAGTACCGACAAATGTCACAGAAAAACTTGTTGCAGCAGTTAATTCTGCAATCCTCTAGATTTTAATAGACTTTAGTTTATTTAGTAGATCGTAACGAAAAATTCAGCTTCCAGTGCGATGAAAAAGTTATCATCCATATATGACTGGCATGACAGTCAAAGTATTAATCAAACATTGTTCCATCAACTTCTTTGTGTGAAGATTCTTATTATTATTATTGTCATTATTTATTATAATCCTCGCCTGCAAGGCTCAGGGTGACTTCTGGCTCACATTTATGTGATATATTATATGTTTACGTTTACTTATACAGGTAACTCTCCTATATAATTATTTTAATTTAATTTCTATATAATTACTTAAAATCTAATACTAATACATAAAATACATTAAACAACTGACTCGATTGGACTTAAACTAACGTTTCTACGCATTGTAGGTTCGCCTGGGTTTACCACGATGGTTTATACCTACTTTGTATCATTTCTTTGGATCTGTTCCTGATTCCTTAGTTCGTCGTTAGCTGTCTGTTGCCCTTTTAGCGAAGTGACGGAACCGCGCACAGAATTCCAACGGCTAAACAGCGATTCTCGCGAAGAGGCGCTGCGTGTAGTGTCGCTATAGTTTTGCAAGTCAGCGTCCCCTCCCCGCCCTTGGGACCCGATTGGCGGTAAGGTTACGCCACTGCTCGCCGAACAGGACAGTGTATAAAATGTCTAGACGCACACAGGGCCGCGGGTATAGGTACACGCGCGAAAGCCCAGGCATACCATCGACTGTCCATACCCACCTAAGCAGATTCTGTCCCCAAGGTACGAGCGGCGAGGAGATTCGTAGCGTTCAATTTGCATTCTAAAGTCCTGGCGATGCAGAAAGAAGAGGAGCCCTCGGACACCGGATCTTCTCCTCGCCCGCTGTCCTCCGGTCGCCCCGGGGCCCCCAGGGCCCCTTCCCCACGCCATTTGTCCCTTTATCACTTATACAGGGTGGTCGAACAAGTCGCTGCCAAACTTTCCGCAACAGCGTCCCCGCTTTTCTCTCATCGCCCGCGATTCTCCGGCAATTCGCTGACCTTCGACCTGGCCTATTGTTCTTGTAGCCTAGTTGACTCCTGTCCGATACTTGTCGGGAAAACTTATTAACTTATCAAGCCTTCGCACTCGACGCTATTTGAGCTCTAATTCCAAGACATTTTTCCTGACCTACAATATTTCCGTTTGGTGTTATTATTAATGCAAAATTGAATCCTATTGCATAGCAGTTTGTCAAGTGAGTGGATTAGAATCATAGTGGCATATGTTAAATTTTATATATTGTTTCCTGAACGCATTTAGAGTTGATTCATAGTAACTTTATAATTTATTTGTCCTTTTAACATTTCGACACGTACGAATTATGTTTTAAGACGTAGGTCAAAATTTTCGAAAATGTTAGTACGATTCTAAATTATTCAACTGTAAATGAGTTTGATAATGTAAACATTATTTTGAGAGAACTATAGCAATTTTTAGTGGAGGCTCCTAGTGCAAAAGGTTAATAGGCGTTGAACGCCTCGAACAGTAAGAACAGTCTTTGTCGGAGTACACCTCGGGTGTTTAACTTTGCAAAGTTAACTTGAAGACTTCGCTATCGTCGTAGCTAGTCCCGGCTCTTTGAGGTCGAAGTTTATAATCTGTTCAGAAAACTCTTTGAGGACGAACGTCGATACGTTGACTACGCCAGGGCAATGTTCTTCATTGTTCCCATTCACCGAGGTTATCTGGAATACCGTCAAATTCATGTATTTTAACGATAATCGCAATAATATTACAAAGAATTACGAATAATAAAATTTTAATGCAACGGTTGATTAATGAAAATCATTAAAAGGTACGGTTACTGATATGGTTAAGAAATCGAATTTATGTAAATGTTCACAATTTTCAATAGTTAACTTCCAGTCGACCAGTGTTTTTATGCTATAAAAATCATCAGATTTAGAAGAAATAAATAGGTCGGTATAATATATAACTGCAACACATTTTTTTAAATTCTTGTCGTATTATCGACACCTCGTAATTAATGTGCACAACCTACAAATTTATAGAAATACCGGCTGCGTTCATACCCTATATGTAATACAATTTATTAAATTTTATTTTATTTATCCAGTTGAGTAGCTTATCGGATAGTGAATTTAGTATAAAAATACATTTAAAAACGTATGAGAACAAATTAGAAATATTTGGGACTTATTGGTATCTAGGTCACGATAACTGGTACAAGCAGCTTTTTGATAATTGGGACATGCACGTTATCTTTGGTTTTCATTAATTTAATATTAAAAAGCCTCCAACGTACTGAAAATATTTAGTTGTATAACTAGAGAATTAAATAATGTGAAGTGCAAGGGAAAGTTAATTTTTTACATAAATTTCAGGTGAAAATATACATACAGATATACGAAAAATCGTGCTTAATATGTCGGTAACTGGGACACTTACCCTATGTTTTCATTGGTAGCACACCTGTGTCCCACGTCTCCAATTCGTACAGCTAATTCTGCCGCAATGCAATTTCACAGAACAACGTTCTTATTATCAAAGAAACGAGTGTAGAGCGTCGCAGAAGTGTTTGGAAAAATTCGATAAGTTTGAGGATTAGTCATTTGATATAAAAGTGGGCATCGTCTGGCCGATAATTGCGGCGCATGGAACACGGGACTGTGAACGCGTTAATGTACAGTTTCACGGTACAGGGCCGAGATCTGTTGGAAAAATGGAAAGGAAATCGATTGTTACGCGAGGCGGCTATAATTGGGAGCCATCCCGTCCCGGAGGTGAGCAGAGAGCCTCTTTCCTGCTGACACGCTCCTCCTTTTTCGTATCGTTCCACGATTATCCATCCGTAGAAGGATTTACACCGCGATTGACCGTCATTTTCCGCGCAATTTGTACCCGGCGCGGCGTTCAGACAAGAAACGCCAGTGGATTCGGAGAGCAGACGGGAAACAAGAACCCCGTCTGCTCGATCCCGATTCTCTTCGGGACTCGACGCGGTTGCCGCGGAGGACAGTGGAACAGCCCGCGAACGTAGTTCCTTTCGAGCTGGGCGCGCATCTTCGTAGGCGGATCCTCGGCGTTAAAGGAGTAGCCTCGAATAAAAGATTCTGCGTTCCGTTGTGCGACGATGACGCAACCGTTGTCGCGATCATCGATGCATCCTGATGCCTGCGGCGTCCGATAATTTCCGAACTCGCTTTCATTGTCAGCGAGCGTGCTCGTGAAACGCGAACCGGATGCGCTCGATGTAGTAACTTCATCGCGGTCTTTATCTTCGGGTATTACCGGGTGACGATGTTAGTCGTACAGGACACGTACAGACAAAGTGACACGATTAAATAGCGACGCATAATTCTGCTACTTTTTATTGTAAACGCTTTCCTTATTAAAAATACAAACTCCAGAAAGTCTCGGTACACTTTTCAGACTTTCGAGCAATGAGTCTCGATCAGGGGTTGATAACGGTTATGAAATCGGTTTCGGTTCTTAGGACAGGTCTGGATGACCGAAAAAATCTTATAACTAGACTGCGGATTTTTATGGAAAATAAAAATTATCGGCATCAATTGTAAGAAATAAGAAACTGAATATCAAGTTCATTTTTTCTGTGATCATTTTAATAGATTAAAAATAGATTGACATTTCAGAATTCCTTTAATCTTTATACCATTTTAAAATATCATCGATTTCAGTTGGAACCGATGTACAACAGTTTGAAACAGTTATTTTCGGAGTCTTTTCAATTCCTGATTTCAATATGCATACATCCATAAACCCGGACTCTCTCTCTCTCTCTCTAAAGCTTGAAGCTTCTAGCGTTGATCCACATCATTCATTTTCTTGTAACACGTTTCTGCATAATACAGCGGGTGGTGAACCGGAGACCTGCTCTTTCTGAAAGATATGACGGATCGAAACGTTCGTGACTACGCTGGGAAAGAAAAGCCATACAAGCTCTCTTCTTTACGACTTCCAAGAAGAGATCGGTGAACCTGATTTACAGTCTCTTTAGTC
The DNA here is from genome assembly GCF_051020955.1 of Megalopta genalis. Classification (NCBI taxonomy): domain Eukaryota; kingdom Metazoa; phylum Arthropoda; class Insecta; order Hymenoptera; family Halictidae; genus Megalopta; species Megalopta genalis. The sequence continues at coordinate 12,515,123 of NC_135015.1, read as the reverse complement.
TTAGAGCGTATTCCGTCTAAACGTACGGCATCCGGTAAGATTAGAAAGAAGTTTATATATCCTGTAGACGGATCATTAGCCTTAGATCATCGTGCACCGCGTTTTCAGAATGCGACGTTGTAAGAGGGTTGACTGTACACAACGCTTCCATGGAAACGGAAAGAAAAATTGATGAGAGAAATTGTTCTCCGCGCACTCTGAAAATCCGACCGAGCGTCCATTGTTGTTCGGCCGAAGACTAAGCATCGCCAGGCAGCCGACTTTGTCGAAGCAACCCCCGCGGTAGACAAAGAGACGACCCCGCGTACCCGTGGGTTCTCGAACAAAAGCAAAGAGGATCGGCCGAACAGCGATGTCGTCTACAATTACGAGCCAGAGGGACTCGTCTCGGCCCGGCTCGGTTCGGCTCGGCATCGGCATCGGCCTCTAAGAAACATTTTTCCACGGTTTCGCCCGGGAATACAGGCGCGCCCGTGTACGCACGCGTGTACGTATATAAATTCCGAAAGCGGGCAGCGCGTATGGGGGCGCGTTAAACGGCGAGACCCTTTTGTACGGCCCTGTATGGGAGAATAATGGTCGAACCGTGTCTCAATCGTGCTTTATGGGATGTAATTGCGGTCAGGAAAGGGGCCCCGACGATGTTAAGCTTGGGCCAGCTCGTGTGCGTCGCTTCGCCGAGAAAAAGGGAGAGAGACGGATAGAAAGAGGGAGCGAGAGAGGGAACAAGGCGATGTAGAAGCGTTACGGTTTTAACCTTCGCGAAGAACCACCAAACGAGTTTTTGCGAGCGACGACGCGCGTCGACGAGCGTCGCAGAGAAATTTCTATCGAGTCCAAATTCACTTTGAGAAGCATTTCGCGACTTCGCTCTTGCGAACCGAAGCGTACGGACCGCCGAACGATCAAAGGTCCTCGGCACCATTTACACTCGAAACTCATCGCTTTCACGTTATCGGGACCGTGACCGCTCGCCACTTTTACGGGAACCGTATTCGCTTATCTTGAAATGCGATTCGTTCCTTGAAAATCGATTTTATCCCTTCTTAAGTAGATATCGTGTATTTTCGCGTGCAGATGCCATTTTATTTATTTATTTAATCATTAAATTCGTACGGGAAGTTATCCATTAGATATATTAGAATTAATTAGATTAAATAAAAAATAAGATAACCACAATTCCTTAAGTTAACATGATAAATCTATCGGACTATAATAACGTTGCGAAATTATATCAGGTAAAATCGTAGATTCTGTTTGAAAGAGTGCTGCGGATAATTGATAAAATCGGTGTATGGGTGTACACTGTTCACATGAAAGAAAACGCGATCGAATTTATCATACGTGGTATATTATTGGTCGGCATCTAAAAAAAGGTAAGGGTTAGTAGGTCGTCCTTTCGTAAACTAGCCGGACGGAATTTCGTAAAAGCCATGGGCATATAAAAATGATAGGCTTCGAGTGTAGATCCTTGGTCATCAATCTCCCTAGTCACATCAGTGAAGTCACTTCGTCTTCATGAATAATTCGTTGATGGATTTTTAAGCACTAGTCCAATGATTAAGACATTAACCCCGACCAAAATCAATCAAAAGAATTCCTACAAAATCTTAGTAATTTGATTAATGAAACCGAAACCGAGCACTTCGACTCCGTTGCGTCCTAGACATCTCAGTAAAATTCGGTTCGTTCGAATACGTTACAGCATAAATGAAGTTTGGAAATTAGTCAATAATTGGCCGCGTCGCTCCACGTGTTAATACGTTCTTCCAAAAGCAGACTTTTCTGCAATAATAAAATGTCCAGAAACCGGAGCTAAACAGATACCACTATCCTTTGCAAATGGTTCGAAGCAGCTAATCATCCTGCTGCTTTGATCTGCCACTCATTTTAGCAGGCTAGTAGCAACGAGGGTGAACGACCGCGTGTCAGGGCCCGACGCAAATTGCTAGAGCAAGCTCGCGAATTCGGTCAATTAGGGAGTTCCGCGAACGTCGGGGGGCCGAGAAGCGGAAACGGGCGACCGGAGCGGGGTCGCCGGGGGTCGGGGAAGTTTGGACGAAAACGTCCTCGTAAACGAACCGGTCGCCACCGCGAAACGAGGAAGAGAAAGAAGCTTGTCGACGACGCGCGGGGCCCGTTACGAAACGGCCCACGGCCGTAAACCGAGGATCTCGATGTTCCCCGAGATTACGAAATCCCGGAATTCATAAAACGCGGGGGATCGAGGACGTAACAGCCGCGTTCGACGCGTTGATCCGCGGATTCCTGGGAAGAGCGGGGTCCGGCGGGGTCCGACGGGCCGCGTCGAGATCGTCCAACGACCACTGAGCCTCGGCGAGAGGAGAGGCGAGGGCGAGCAGTGCACAAAGGCGAGTGGAATCACCCGTGGCCGAACCAACATCGGCGTTAAAGAGGAAATACGAGCCATAAACCTTCGATGTATGCGCCGGGCTCGAACAGCGAGAGAAAGAGAGAGAGAGAGACGATCGTCCGGAATACGAAATCAAATTGCCAGGCCGGTCAAAAAAAACAGAGAATAAAAAATGACCGCGTCGAAGGATGTTCAACGGCAGCCGGACACTCGCAACGGAGTCTTGCGACGCGAACGATGAATCGATTCGCCGGCCGAGTCGATAATCTGTCGAGCGTCGCCGGTGGTTCCGGGGAATGCTCGTCGGGATCGAGATTGGATGCGCCGGTGTCCAGCTCCCGACGCCAGGGACACATCGATATCCGTCATAACCGACGAATACGTGAGCGAACGCAAACTATCGTCTCATCGGCCTCGTAGACGTAACACCGTGGACAAATATTTACCACGAAACGACGTTTTCGGGATTTCTTCTTATCTGTCTCGCGGATCGTGGGATTCCTCGCTGGAAATTAAGCTGCGTCGATAAGATTGAGCAGTCTCGTCGGAAACAAACGGTTTCGCTCGTAAATCTTCTCAGCGCGTCGACTATCGCCGTGACTCGTATATCACTCGTGCAATCATTTGCCCAGATTTCAAGATTGATCATCCCGTTAATACACCGAATCTACCATATTTGGACGGATTAATTACTAGCTAGGACTCCCGGCCCAGTAAACGAATCAACGCGATTCCATTTTTACGCTACCGTTATCTTACACGATGATTGGAGCGTCCCTCGTGAACGAAACTGCGGGTGAATTAATCAACTTTTAATTGGGAAGATGTACAGCGAAGCCTGCGGTCCGGTAATCACCGGCCATTATGCAGATCGGACTGTTATTTGACAGACATCCGACACGGTTTATGCTTCGCTGATAACGTCGTGTTTCAGGTGACATACGTTTGAATAACACGAGCGCTGTGTGCTTCGAATCAGCGTGTATACCGATACCGGCTACCGAGCCGGTCGACTGTGTGCGAAATCACTGCCGAATCTAGGAATAAATTTGCAGAGTGTCGTAAAGCGATCGACGTACTGTATGTGTCGCTGGTCTAGGGATGATTTACGCGGGACGCGTGAAACCGCATCGATACCTCGACGATGCACAAATCCTCTTCGTGTAATATAAGCATTTCCAGCATTAATTTCAAAACGTCAGAGTCGAACAGAGATTCATTTTATTCTCTTGATAATTTTGATTAACACTAACTCTACTGATCCGGTCAAAATGACCTGTTTGAAATTTGTTATTTTAAAGTTATTAAAGTTGTATAGACTCTTTACGTAGGAAATAACTGAATCAATATCTTAGTACAAGTACACTTCAAATTGTAGTATCTTGATTCAAGTTTTAAAAAAATGGTGGGAAGATTGAATACATTCAGACTTGTCATTCTTATGAAGCAAGACGCCTTTATCACTTTTAGTACTCGGTAGATTCGGTGTTAAGTTCAGAAAATTACGACAACATCTTTGGATGAGTCTACCGTGTTCAGTGTTTTACGTAAATAAATTTTATCTAAGTCCTTTAGAAAGATGAACAAACATTAAAGTTGATTTTCTCGAAAACGGGAGTTTCGGATAAAAAAATGTTATAGCAAATTCTTGCCTTATTTTTTCACGTAGAATCATCCGGTTGTACTACGAATTCCGGTCCACTCTGTATATACATTACTTGATTACAATCACCGCTTGTGCACCAAAGCTTGACTGCGTGAAAAAGAAATGATTAGCAACTAGTCGGAGTCGATATAAAAATGTAAATTTATGCATAATTAATAACGACCGTGATCAAATCTACAAATTGATCAGCATGTCTTGCAAGAAACAACGCCAATAATCACTGGAATGCAAATTTTATGCATTTATCAGACAAATGTGTGTTTTGAATGGAAAACAGCAATGACGTTACTGACAACTTATTAAAATGATTAAGAAAAGAAATAAATGTACATGCGGTTCTTGCATCTTGCAGTTAATGAAGACAATTTTTCTTTTGCGTAAAGATCCGCAGTCTAATAATCACCCAAGGCGCAGTGATGCGACATTCATCTTTGGCATACAGAACAATAAAATCTCGTTCGAATATGGCCACGAGATAGAATACATGAAAAGATATCTTCAGTTTACAGGGTAGCTATTGTAATGCAGAGGTGACGCGTGTCCATTTACGTGGATCGCAGGGCGAATTACTCGGCCGCGAATGCAAATCGTGGGTCGCACTCGCATCCATTTCCCTAATCCCGGTCTGCGGGTGACGTGTTCATGCATTTATGCATTTTTTCCGCGGCATCAGCAACCTTCTTCGAGCCTCCGCGACGCGTCGGCCGTGATCGGTAGACTTTTCTAACTCGATCGAGTCCGATTCGCCGACCAAATTGGGTGCAGAGGACGAGGGTGCGGGACGAGGGACCGGAGACGAGAAAAAAAGGAAGACGCTGTGTCGAGGGCCGACTTTCACTCCAAAGACGTAGGTTACGATCCTGCGCGCGTCACCGTCGCGTTTCTTGATATTCGGGGGACGAAGAGGAGAGAGAGGAGAGACAAAATTGTGCAATTCCTCCATTGAGTAACCGCCGCGCCGCGAGATAAATTGCCTGAGGTTATTCCGGCCTGGCCAAATTTCGCGGGCCCGATCTTTCGATCTCACTGCTCTCTGGTCAGTGGATCACCGTGGAAAGGAAAGGGGACGTCGAGAATAATAACGTCTTTCTCGGGCTGCTTCTTCGACCGTTCCGCTTCTGCTCGCTTAAGATGGGACACCATTCTGAGGCGTTAAGAAATTGGTAAAGTTTCGACACTTTTTATAGGTAATTACTAGAGTGCGGATTTTTATGCAAAATAAGAATTGTCTTTCTTGATTACAAGATGTAGAAAACTACGTAGACATTTATTTATTTTCTTAATTATTCTAATGGGTATATTATAATATTATAAATATTATAATAATATAAAATAATAAATATTATATTTAATAATATAAAATAATTTAATAATATAAAATAATAAATATTATAATAATATAAATATATTATAATATTTGCAAATTGTGTAAATGTTTTTGCTATTTTGCATTCGATCTATTCATTTTTGTCATAAATAAGTGAAATTCGCAGTCTAGTAATTACTGAGTAAGAGATTTAGTTTTTCTAAGAGAATATAAATGTAAGTTCCAGCTTCGGTTTTCAATTTTTTATACGTAGAAATCATTCAAAATGGCATTATTCGGTATTATTGTTATACAAGTTATTCGTTGTCTCCGAAATCCCTTCTCGTAGAACAAGACTCAGGACATCTGAAAAAAATAAATTGTGTTAATTCATGGACTACGATCTATTATCTAAAATGTAGCGTCCGGGTTTCCGAAAATTTTAATAATCGATAGAAATGGCCGCAGCTTGAAGAACAAACTGTTTTAGTTCCAGAAATCAACTTTAAATATTTATAAAAAATTAAATAATTGACATATTAAAAAGATCGTATGCTACGCTATAACGTACCTCCATAAAATTTGAAAAGCGAATCAGATATAAGAGTTCCGGAATTTCGTGACGGCTTAAAAACTGTAGTTTCGAGCAAAGCGTGAAAGAAGTTTTAAGGTGACTTTTCTCTCTGGTAAAGTAAGATTTTAGAAACTTTACCTTCTGTCGCTAAATGTTGAAATTTCGAAATATCGTTTCGACACAACATTCTACACACTTGAAACTTCAAGAAAATCAAAAAGAAAAGACCGATTCTTTTGAACCGTTAAGGACAGTGTTTCACCTCAATCGACGAAATTCTGTGTTGCCGTCGGTGATTATGCGACTTCTTGAGACTTTACGAAGCAATTACCGCGTCGCTAATTGGAGTAGGAGCGTCGCTTTTGGCAGACCCGGCCAGTTTTGCTCGACCGGTAATTGCGATTACGTACAATTCCAACCGATTTTCTACGGGGACTCGCATTTCCATACGCTTCCTCACTGCCACTCCGAAGCCGCAAAGTTGCAAGAAATTGCTTCTTCCAAGATCGTTTCTTGTCTGTTTTTGAAAAACTGAAATTACGTTAGTTGGAGGGAGTCTTTAGCCATTTTTATTTCATTTTTCTCGCTAGAATTATCCATGTTGTATATTACCATGCCGACATCATGGCTGCCCTATGGTTTTCTACGTTAATAGGGGGAAAATGTTCGATATTGTGTTCGCGAGCAAGGTCTCAAATGATCCAATTTCCTGCCCCTCGATCATTGAATTATTCTCATTAAATGTAACTATCAGACAAATACGTAATTTCTCCCTGTTACGTGCTGAATAACACCAGACAAATTATGGGTATTTCAATTGTATCAATCGTATGATTGATAATATTGCTCAGCTAATCAATTGTCCATTACGAATAACTATCGTCCTCCACGTGAACTTTCATTTATATCCCCTCTCCCTTATTTATCGTGAATGAATTCATTATTATTCGATAAAAATCAAACGTATGTTGCAGTCGATATTTACGAGCTACAGTTATTATTTCTAACTTATATATATTATATATATTATATATAACTATTACAGTTCTACGTACCATCGACATTTTCGACAGAATCACAGCTGAATTTTCGCAGGTTTCGAGTAACAGTTGTTAGGCGTCCGCAAAAATGTCGTCTGCGGTTTCATAGTTTAGAATCCTCTCTTCGGGACAGTGATCTCCATTTTTTTCCAATCAGAAATATTTCCACGGCTCGAACTAATTCTTCATTCGTCCTAGATCATCCGTCATCGAAGAGTTAACGTCGGATTCCATTTTTTTCTCTTTTCGCCGACGGGACGGGTGACAAGCGGAGCTGGAAAGAATGGAAAAACAGCGCGGGCGCACGGCCGATCCGTGCGCCGGGATTTAGGGGAATCCGATTGGTGGATTTAGGGCGATTTATTAGCCTCGACGCACGGTGGCTGCGGTGCCGCGCATATTGATTCGAAGTGCTTCGGTTTACCTCCTAATTAGTCGGAACGTGTCCCGACTCCGGCGTATCCTCCTATAACGCGTTTGCTTTTCAATGAAGCTCGCGCGATCCCGTCCTGCTGAATCTATTCGCGTAGACCGGTGCAAGTGCACTTCCGGCGCGGAAGTTACGTTCCTCGAATTGCGGCCGTGTAACGAGTTTACTGGGACACGGCGATCTTCGCTGAGGAATTAGCCACCGACGACACTCCCGATCTTTGTAAGTGAAGTTCATCGGTGCGTTCAACATTTTTTTAAAGTATCGGATCTCTTTGAAAGTGTGCTATACGAAACAGACGTTCGGAGATCTTCTCGAAGTTTTTGTTCTGGAAAACATTGTTAGGTTACGTTCACTTATCAGTGAAAGATCTGTAAACTCCTTGCACTACGATTTCTTTGATAGCTGCCTTGAATATCACTTCTTCGTTCTTAACCCCTTGCCGTATTTTAACGAGTCTGACACACAGAATGGAGATTAGAGTAGTAACTTGTCAAATGTGATTTACGGTCGATTCTGAACTTTCGTTCCCTCCTCGCCAATGTTTAAGCATTTAAATAAATGTAGGCACTTTCTTTTCTGCCAAGAAATTTTTATGATCAAAAATCATTGAAATTGTAAAGATAATGGTACGCCAATGAGTTAATAATTTCTCTAATGAAACCGGAGGTTTCCAGATTTTGGTAACGGAAGATTTAAATTGTATTTAATTAATTTAAAAGAATCAAATAACATTCGTATTAAGTAGATTATATGTGAAATAACTATAACGAGTACGTGTCTCGTTATAGTTCAAGTGACTATGAAATCATTCGGGAATTAAGAAGGAAATTTGATTTTATTAGCACATATTATCCATTTTTAGCCTTTCCTCCGAAATTCTGATTAATTTCGGAAATTAAAATCTGATTACACCAAAGAAACAATACGATTTACAATGCTGTTCTTCGCCGACTGTTGTTCATCCGCACTACGTTCTACGAACATTAAAACCGAGCAAACGCTTGGAAACCTTCTGCTTTCACAATTCCGGTTATAAAAGCAGAGCCGTTAAGAACACGAGAGTCCTGGTGGCACTTGAAGCTCGTCGCGTCTCGCAAATTGAAATTAAGGTAGTCTACGAGCGGCTCGAAGAAAATCTGAGAAAAGTAACGTGGAGTTTCCGGCGGGAACGACTATATCGCGGCAATTCGAAGAGATTACCTTTTCCATTAAGATCGAAAGGGAGCGGAGGGCAGACGAAACGCGGATCCAGGCGCCTGGCGTCGTTAAATGTCCCCGGCAAGGTCAACATTTGTCTTTCTTCTTCCGCGTTGTTTCCCCTCCTGGCGACGTTCCGCGACGTAAAAAAGGTCTCTCGTTCGTTTCCTTCCGGTAGGATTCCTCCGGCGGATTCTTTCCTCGAGACGGAGGGCAGAAGAAGTCGCTCGTTCCGCTTCCTCACCCCCTCCTGTCTCCTCTCGCTCCTCATGCCTCCTGGATCCCGGATCCCGTGTTTACACGGACCCGACAATCGGCGAAGAGTTCTCGCTAACGAAGACGAAATTTAACGAACGTCCGAGCTTCCTCGTCGTCGTTTCTTCTCTCCGATTCCACCCCCGGCTAACTGGGGGAGGAGGGGGGAGCAGCGTCGTTCTGCTAACGATCGCGAGCCGGAGGAAACCCTCGCGACGAGGGTTGTCTGCGAGTAAGAGAAGGCCTCCGATAATCGCCTCGAACCAGAACGAGGTCGGCCTGACCAATAATCCGCCGTGAAAATGGTACGCGTTCTCGCGTTGGCCTCGCGCCAACCCCTGTCGCTCCTCGCATTCGGCGCTCGTCTTTGAACGTTACCCCAAGGGCCGTTCAATCCTTTCCGATGTCAGCCAACAGCCTCGACCAACAACGAATGCTCGCTGACTGTCGGACCGCGATTTTCCCTGAAACTTCGCAGCCTCGCGGAACGGCCAAAGATAGTACGAACGTGAACTTCGTAACTGTTTGAAAAAAGCGAAAGTGTTTGCGTTGCGTTCGGTCGACGATGCGACGCATACTAATGAAAAAACCCGATTTAAGCGTGTAAAATTCTAGACGCTGCTAATAGTCGACAATTCTGTGTTACATGGGTTATATATATTAAGTCTAAAGAAAACAGCAGAGAAAACGCAGAGGAAACAACGTACTTCAATTTAGAATGCAAGTTTTAATTCACAGCGACAGAAAAGAGAGATTCTTGAAAATTTTTTCTTTCTTTACGAAAGTATAACTTTGAGATTACTGCTTTACAATAAAAGCAGTAATAATACAAATAAAAACAAAAGAATGTTTACATCTCTAAGCATTATAGTTATTACCACAGCTTGTATTTGTTATAATCATTACTAATTATTACTGAAAACTTGCTCGATGCGAACGTACTCATCATCGAACTACCCCCAAAAAATTAAAATCACTGCAACATTTCGCCGCATGCAAAGCTGATAAAAACAAACTATATATTCCATTCTTAATATTTGTACAAAAATTAACGTAAATACAGCTCTCAAGTATTTCCCAAAACAAACTTGAAAATTCAATTCCTTAAAATCTTCTCGAGAAACATTGTTCAAAAATTTTCGAAAAATATTTACTTTCATTTCTTCTATCTTCCTAACGAATACAAAAATATTTTAGACATTTCCAAGATCCTGTTCCAAATATTCAAAATCCAGATCGACGTTTCGATAACAGGCTGGACGATCGGAGCTCGCCGCACTCGAGCCTGTTCGCGAAAGAATCTCTGCGACTGCTTTGGAAAAATTAAGTTTCGCAACGGCTTTTCAATATTTCTACCGCGTGAACATCAGCGTCGTCGCGTTTCGATGCCGCGACCGGGAAACTCGAAAGCCGTGTCGCGTCGCGTCACGTCGGCCGTCGAGACGGAAATCGCTTTGTCGTTCCGTGGCTCTTTCGGCTCTTTCTCCCTTTCGGTGGCTTTCGGTTTCTCTGTTTCTTTCTCCCCGCGAGAGAGAGAGAGAGAGAGAGAGAGAGAGAGAGAGAGAGAGAGGCTGATTCTCAGCCACACCCCCGTGCATCAGAAACGTTTTAAACGGGGAGCAGACACATTCTTGCCAGCTCGCGCGAGCGGCCGCGCACCTCGGTACTTTCGTTCGAGGCCTTTAATTTGGCACGTGTTCCACTCTTGGCTATTGTTGCCATGATTGTTGGGTGGATCGTTCCTCCTCGTCTCGTTCCATCCGTCCGTCCGGCCGGCTTTCTCGCTCTGTCCGCGGCTCCGGCCTCCTCTCATCCCCCGTTTCTGGCCTCCTCCGCCTCGCCTTGCCGCAGCGTACCGCTCGCTTTTTGCGGTAAACGCGGCGTATGGTGGTAATGCACGGCTCTGCTCTGTGTACCGTGGCCGGCACGTGTACCGTCTCTTCGTGGCCGTTTTTCGCGCCGGCGGCGGCGGCGGCTTTTCGTCGGGACGAAACCATCCCGGCGAGTTGAACGCGTTCCTCCGCAACATCCGTTGTGGATCCATCGGCGACCAGGATTCGCGGGCAAATGATTTCGCCGACTGCTGATCGATTTGTTTACACCAGGGCTTGAGAACTGTTATAATATAGATTTAACACGTTCCGTGGCGAGCTTTTTTTACTCGAATCTTCACACTTTGATATTTTACTAAAACTTGATGTATTACGTGCAATTATTAATTCTCGTACACATAACAACGTAACAAAAACTTATCAACGCCCATTCTTGCGGTGGAAATTGATTCTTCGGTTCTAAATTTCTTGTAAACAATTTGTTCAGTTCACTAAGTAAACATGCAAGCGTGTACCATCGATGGTACACGTGGCACGGAACGTGTTAAGTACAGCAGATCCTCGCTTATCTGCACCTTGTTATAAGAACGAATTAATGTTCAATCGGATATACGAACTCATAATTTGGAGCTTTATTATCTGAACTGCTGTCGAGCATATCATCAGTTATACTAACACGCGTGTTTCTCTACATAAGTGGATAACTCTAAACTGTGAAAGAGAATAATTAACAAAACAATTAATTCTTGGTAACACAAAAGAATAATTTTTCGGGACGACAGACGACATAATTTACTCTTAATAATGACATTGATAATTATGTAAATCGTTTTATATTTCGATGGATGCTGTTGGATTGCAGACGTTCAACGGGAAATGGTAACTGCATCTGTTTTCGTTGAATCAAAGTACTCGGACAAACTCTTAGGCGCGTTTAGATACTAATCGAAATCGCAAGCAGAGTTGGGCAGTAACCTATTATCTCGATTACGAAGAATAATCATGGTAATCATAATCATTCATCAATTAATCGTTACTATAATAAAATCAGTATTCATCACCACATTTGGTAACCTGTAATCGTTTTATCAGTAATCTCTAATCAGGGACGAATGATTAATTAATCTTTACTCATCGCTTGCTATTGGGTTCGGATAAGGGACTCAAACAGAAAAAGTCTTTCGTTGAGTCGTGAGAAATTCTTCAGTTAATCTTAATCAAAACAAGTAATCATTACATTGCTTATCACTTGCTATTGGGGCCCAAATAAAAAGTCTTTCGTAGAGTCGTGAGATACACGCAGATTTCCTAAAAACTTTTCAGAATTATTACCTGCCATATTACCAAATTCTTCAGTTAATCTTAATCAAAACAAGTACTCATTACATTGCTCGAGTTATCTATAGTTTAGATTATTTGATTACCTAATAATCGTAATCTTTAATCGTGAACCTGATTTCACGTCAGCCATAATCGTTAATCATTAACCAGATTACTTCTGGCCCAACTTTGATCCGAAGTGACCACCGAGTCGTCACCCAATGGTTCCTATCTTCGGCCAGGAAGATCTGGATCGAATGCTCGACTGTTATCTGTGAAACGCCGAAGCGTGTACAGGGTGGGAACCGCGAGAGGTCCGACAGAGGGGGGTCACCAACGCGGGGCCCGGCTGGCTGGAATAATGCGATACAAAGGAGAGAAGTCCCTCCTTGTGGACCCGCGACGCGGACGGGACGAGGAGAACGTACGAGGCCTGTCCGCCGCGAAGATAAAGAGTGGCGTGTATACAAAGAAACCTGCTGGCACGCAGCGCGTGAGGAAGAACGATGGCGAAATTCCCCGCGCGCAGTCCGTAAATTCCAGACTTTACTGCCTGTCGTCGGCGAAATCGAAGCATATTATTTCAACGGAGGCGCGCGGGATCATCCCCGCGGCCGAGCGGTAAGAGCGAGCGAGACGGAACGGCGGGGACCGAATGTTTTTCATTACCCAGCCGGGGAATGTCTCCGGACCGGGGCGAAACATTTCCCGAATAATTGAACAGGATCGTCGCATAGATAATGCCAACGGCGAGCGATATACTTTCCGCCTCGAAATACTCTCCCGCCGAGCCAGCTCGAAAAACCGTCTTAAAATCGTCGTGTCGTCGATCTTGATCGCGTCCGATCCACCTTGAAGCTACTTGTAATCGCTCGCAATTAATTAGCTCGAACAACGCAGCTCGAAGAAGTCTCCGGGATGATAATACGTTAATTGCTTGCTAAAGTCGCCGCCGGTTGTCTACAGAAGCTTTTTGCAGCTGGTCCTTAGCGAATATGTAAACGAGATCCGAGATGTTTTGTGCTTCGATGATACGGGACTGAAACTAGTTTCCGATGTTCTCCTGTAAATTATGACTCGCGTGACTAATCGACGAAGATAGAATCGATGAGTCGGCCGAAGAAGATGCAGGATATACGTAGCAGTAGACTGTGCGCGATGATATTTCGAAGCGACGCAAACCGCGCGACGCGTTCCGCGAGTCGCGCTCGATCGAAGATTGTTTGGCGCTCGCGCCGGATATTCGTTAGGCTCGTATTCCCCCCGAGTATTCCCCTGCATGAGGTAGTATGTGTTTAGTAGAACGGGGGTGGCGGGTCGTCCCTCTGGCGGAACGAGTTCCCGATTAATCTGGATACTGTGCTCGCTTGCAGGAGCTGAAGGAGAGTTTCAATTACGGGCTGTTCTGCCCGCCCGTGAATGGAAAGGCCGGAAAATTCTTGGACGAGGAACGCCGACTCGGCGATTATCCCTTCAATGGACCCGTCGGATACTTGGAGGTAAGAGACGCGTTGCTTTTCTTTAATGGCCGGACCCCCCGAAGGGTTGCTCGCGAGTCGCGAGCCACCGTGCGACCGGTCGTCGCAAATACACGACTTGTCGCACCGGTCCTGCCAGGCCTAATCAGACGGTGATAAAAAGGTCTGATCGCGTAAGAAGACAGGATGCGGTTTACGTGAAATTTCGGAAGGCAGAGAGTCGTCTCTTCGTTCTGTTTTGACTTTGATAAGCTTTCAGAATGGTACACCGATCGTTCTTTTGTTCTAATGTTCTTCTTGTTGGCCAACGCGAAGGGGCGACCGCAAGGTGTTTAGAAGAGGGAGGGTAGGTTTCAGGAAAGAGCGAGGGTGCGATGGATCTATGAAAGAGATGGAACTGGAGACTGTATAATTATTTAGAGAAGAGAAGAGTTCAGAATAAAGAATGAACTAGAGAAGAAGAATGTGAAGGAACTGGGAAGAAACTAGGGAAGATAAGAGGTCTCCCCCAGATGGATTACAAAATTCGTAGCATTTGAATCGTCGTGAAAAGATTTTTAACGCGAAGTTTAATGCGAACACGTTGCTCCATGAATTTCGACGTTATAAAAATCGCCGCTTGCTCAAATCTCGTCTGACAAAAATGGCTGCCGTAAACAAACTATTTGATTGATCTGACGTTGACAACGCAACTAGGTTATTTTAAGGTGTATCAACTGAAACTTTTTGAACGGAATAGTATTCTGCGAGAGATGTCAAACTTCTCCGAACAGTCGCCGATATAAAAATAGCAGGAACGCGGAGATAAAAATGAATAAGTCTGTCTCCGAGTTCGAACTGTCCCTCTCGCGACAATACGCGTTGGTATCCGCTCAACGTGAAATCCTCGGTGCAACAGATGTTCGAACAGAACCGTATCACGGCCGAACGCGATCACATAACAAGACCGGCACACGTTACGATTATCGTCGCAACACTGTCCGCGAAGAAAGTTGTACAACTCGTTGTACGATAAATTGCTGGGACCATTTTTCCCGGGTTCTTCGACACCGGTCGCCGGTGCCGAGCCAATGACCACGCGGGGAACGGTGGAAGCGGGAAACTGGATATGTGACTTCTGTAACGAGAAAGAAGATAAAACGAGAATGTAATTCCATTTGTACACAAATTGAGCGAAGAGGTCGCGCGTCCGGCCGATAAAGGGGCCGACTGTCGGCTTCGATAACATTTTGTTCAACCCTCGAACCAATAAGGTAAAAGCATTTATTATGGAACGCTTTTCAGCGGATGTAAGATTATCATCGATTTTATTGCAACTTAGACGTGCTACTATCGAATATTTGTACCACTCTGCGATAGATCGATGATTCTAGATAACGTAATGAACTTTCAAGTATTTATTTAATATGAATAAAATACTTATTATGGAATATGCCTCTGTATTTCATAAATCGGGACAATGCAAAAATTGGTGTGCAGAATATGGAACATTATGTTCTTGCTTAGAAACACCCGTTTTCAAATAATAGATTTTTTTTACAGCTAATTGTTACATAACAGTATTTGTGCGAGAGAATTTATTTCAGAATCTTTATCGTTGTTGTTTCGTTATTGTTACTCTCTATCGTTTATCGTTGTTATTTCGTTGTTGATTTTATTTCGTTCATAATCCATGGTTATTGTTTACAAATGTATATATTTATGTTATTTGTTATTTCCACGCGAAACTGAAGTGAACTATATTAAGAACTTTTACCTTATCAATGATATTATTAAAAGCAAAAACGAGAAACGCGTGGTACCTAGGAAGTCCGAAAATTTTCGTCGGAACAGAGGGCCGCGGGAGGATCGCTAATGGGTTTAATTTGGATTTGCATCCCTGACCTCGCGACGACCATTCTCGTCCGGAATAATTGCCGCGGGGAGGCTGAATGCGCCGGCGAAATGGGCTCGCTGCGGGGGAGGCCGAGAGGGTGCATTGACGCGGCCGGAAAAGGTTATTTCAGCGACAAGATTGCCCGGCCCCATTGACGTCCGTTCCCTATCAAAGAAAACAAGAGAGAAAGCATCGGCAGAGAAGTCCGCTCGGCCACCAAGTCCAAGAGACACTTGAATATCTGGGGTTCCTCTTCTCCCAGGTCAAGGAGCCACCCTGGATATTTTTTCCGACGTACTATTTAATTCTGCGCTTTTTTCGAAAACGCGAATGATCTGCCAAGAGAAATTCGCTGGGAACGGGACCATCCACTCACCATTTCAATCTCTTGCTGCAGTCCTGCACAAAATCGTAGTTCACTCAACGTTTTCTTTTATTTCTGAAAGCGTGTGCCAAATAATATTTCTGAAAACATCTGCTTCTTTTGTAAATTTACTCTGCCGTTCAAGCTTGAATATTCCATATACTTCGCAGAGTTCCAAATGCAATTCCATTTATTTATTCCTGCTTATTTAAAACTGATTTTATTAATTCCGAGCTTCCTTTTTTTGGATGATTAAAAATGTTACGACAATTTAAACAAGCGAGCCATTATTATTATTATATATCATTATATCTCCTATTGATATTATTATTATTAATGTTGCTCGTATCACTACTATATTTATTATCTAATTTTCATATTAATGCTGATTGTTTCATTCTATCTCTGTTTATTATTATCTTCTTATTCGTCGTTACAAAATTCTCTGCCATAAAGGATCCGCCCTGTTGACGTAATAAACATTAGTATTATAATAATAATTATTAATACAGATTTTGCGCAGCCTGTATATTGCACGGTTAATTATTACGTCGAATAAATAACTTATTAACCTTCTGGTAGAGTAATAGTGCAAAGGGTCAACAGTTCGTCCGGATGATCGATTAATCTGCTATTTGGTCTTTTTTTCTGGCGCATCAAAGGGCCGCCGTCAACAAATTGTTATGATTAAAAGCGTGGAGGACGCGCGGTGAATTGGTTCGGGGACAGTGCCTGTCGCTTTTTCGACGAACTAATTATCATAAACGATCGATCATCCCGCGGTGAAGCATCTCGACGCTCGCGTTCCTCCGGGCGGCTTTACAATTTCGACAAAGGATGTTGGCGAGGGTCGAGATGTCGCTGAAAAAGCGATCGATCTCAGCGGTGGGGCAAGGTCGATTCGGTTTTAAAAATGTACCAGACGAACAACGGGGAAGAAGAGAACGTGGCACGTACCGTGGTATTCAAACAGGATAACCAAATTAGTTGAACGCGACGTTCTGCTTTGGCGAGCGATCTAATGGGACGCCAGATTAAATCTAACGGGCGCAGCGTGGATTTAATATGTTTGCAGCATCGATGATCGCCCGAGTGTGGCCGAGCTTAATAAAGCTTTTCGGGGGTTTTATTTCGAATGAAATTGGATTAAAAAAAAAAAGTTATTTCATATTTTTCCATTTATCTCCAAAATCTCCAAAACTGACGGTCGTGGATTAACCGTTTACCAGGCAGATTAGTTTCGATTACTTTTCACACTCTCGCACTCTTCATTTCTGTTTTCGATCTGATTGTCCAACTGTCCACGTATTCGTTCATTTATTTATTTATTTTACCAAACATCGACATTCAATGAACAGACTGCGGATTTCCGTAGTAGACATTTTTCTTGAAAGTAACGCAACAGCGTTTTCGAATGCGTTACGTGTTTTCGCTGTTGTTTTGCGTTTGATCTGCTAATTTTTTCGATAAAGCGTAAGATCCACGGTTCGCCGATGAATACAACGTGTACACGAATTCAAGAAACGATACAGGAATCGGCCTAAATTACAATTTTCAGATCAGAACGGGAAAAACGAGCTACCGCCGATGGAAGATCCGTGAACCGATTGCAACAAAGCCGCGCGTATCCGACTCAGTGTTCTGAAATTAGAATTTTGCACGATTACAATTACAAGTTACAGGATCAGAGATATCATCGGGAAAGCTCGCGATCGTCGATCGAAAATCTGTTAACCGGTCGCGGCGACGCCACGTATCCGGAGACGTTAGACGACGGCTGTTGAAACGGCGATTCGCGAAAAACAAATAATCCCGGTGGTCGGATAACGAGATCTGGAACTTGCCCGCGGTTTTCTTGCGTAACCGGATCTAGTTCTCGTCCTGGTGCACGCGTTCACTTCACGCTCGTGTTCATCTTCGTCCCCGTCGCAGCGCTCGCGCGATCATCTCGAGATTTCACTTCCAGGGGATGCGGAGGGTCGATCGCCTCGCCACTGACACCTTCGACTGCCTCTTATCGTCGTCGAGTGTCGTGCAGGCTCCCCGTTCCCGGCTCGTTTCGATAATTTCCAACAAGAACAAACGCCGCGCGTATTTTCAGCGCTGCGAGAGAGCAGTCAAACGGACTCGATCCCATTTTACGAGTGCCGATTACCTCGAGACCGTTCTCCTTTTTCACGTTTAGCGTGCTCTATCCAGTCGATGTCTAATGGAGGACTTTGAATTGTCATCTTGTTTGATTTTGTTGTCCTGGAGAAATCCTGTTCCAGGTCATTTATTCCCGACGCGCGATTGAGACGTCTAAATAGCCGGAATTTTTATATCATTCGGCCGATCTTTGCTGGCTCATTGTGTCAGCTTAGCTGCGATAACCTGCTCCATACGTTCGTATAACGTAATGGTAATTTCCCCGACCACGGACAACCAACTCGTCAGTTTCTCCGTGGAAGACCAGATGCAGATGATCTGGAATGGAAACAATTAGCGCCGACACGCGTAAAAACCATGCGCGACTAATTTTTCGAAGGAAACAAAATAAATTACAATCTGCGATGGAGAGATCAAGTCATCTCATTCCGCATTAGAATAGGCCCGAGGGAAACACAGTCATTCCTGATGGATACAGTATCAATTTTCGCATGCAACATTATTTTGTCGCGCGCAAAACATAATGTGCTACGTGAAATATACAAAACAGGAAACATACTGGAAGATAATCTTGACAAGGATAAATTTATTAAAAATATCGAAATCCTGAAAGTGATACCGTAATGATGTGCGTTCACGTCGCCGATAACCATGCAGTTGATGCGACGTCAAAACTCTGCTTAAAAAGAAAAGGAAAAGATGTCAATTGTTTTTGTTAAGGGAAGAGGTACTGTTGCTCGTCACAATATACCGACACAAGATATCGTCACACACGTGAACAGTAAGTACAGTCGAATCTGAAGCAATGAATGTTCCAATAAAGAAGCTGGAGCGATAAGAATTCAACGCGTGCTTGTCAATATTCTGATTGGACCGGCGCAAATCGGTTCGTGAACGGTAGCCATCAGGCGAGGTTCTTTAAGAGAGGTTACAGGGTCTGGATGAAGCGGTTCGAGAATAAATTATCCTAAACGATGCAGGCGGCGCGCATTGACGGCCAGGGAGTGCAAATTAATAGTCGCGGCTAGATTTTTCGGGCAGTCACCGGCTGCTAGCTAGCAGGTAGTCGAGGAGGAAGAAGAAGAGGAGGAGGACTGCTTCGTGAGTCAGCTCTCGTCTCTGAAAGTGAATCTCGCGTGACGAGATCGACCGTGCTCGCCAGTCAGCGATCGATGAGCCGGCGATGGAGATAAAAAACCGTCGGAGGAAATAAAAAGCAGCATGTTGCGGATACCGACGGCACCGAATACCGGTGATCTATGGCACCTGTCTAACCCCGACTATTCATTTCTATCCGGCCGGTTCGGCCAGCATTATAGCTCGCAGCTTCGCCGATGAAAAAGTAAAACACGTCGTCCGGCATCCTTGGACGTTTGCACTTTATCTACATCCTTCTGACCGACGTTGAAATATCTCGCGAAACGGCCGCCCTGAAAATCCAGACTGACCAAGGTCATTGACCGGCCGATTCACCCGGTCACCGTGACCGGCCGAATCTCCTGTCGGCGATGCAAATATTCGAGCTGACGACCCTCGAAAACACCGTCCATTGCGAAGGTGTCGCTTCGGTATACTTTTAGGTGGTTCTCCAGCGATATTTCAACACACTTTTGGGGGTAGTTTGATTCTCAACATATTTTTTAAGCTGCCGATTCTCTAATTTAAGCGTTTACACTGCTGGTAATTATACCTTCTTCTAATAATTCTGTTAACTTGAAAATAGGGTAATAATGTCGTTGAATTCTTCTTGTGTCTTCACAATTTTATATTTGAACTACTCGTTTTCGTCATGAATGCACGAAATGCGGAATTGTATGCTAGTTTCGTTCGAATTGCTGGAAAGCAATCGTAGAAAATTTCTGCAAACTTTTCGCAAATTAAAGCTAATACGTCTTTGTGAAGTACCTTGAAAAATTAATGAAGAATCCCAAAGATTGTCAATTGTAAAATTGTGAAAATGGTTCGAGGATTAAATGGTAAATTAAATTGGAGTTTGAGATGACTCAGAAAGGTACAGCCACTGGCTTGACAAAATTGTTCGTCATTCTCCGACGATGAGTATCGTCACTAGTATTAATACATTACGGGCGGGAGAGGTATTAATACCTTTTTTGTTTAATTTTGTTACGAGAGAGATATTAATACTTCTTTGTCTAACTTTGTTATACATTTAAAATAATAATTGAAAGTACCTCGGTTTAAGAAATCCCAAAAATCGTCGTCGTATACTTGTTATCTAAATCTCATTGCTAGTTTCGAATATATCAAATGTTTCTTAAAAAGTGGATTCTTTCGAACTTCCCTGATTTCCCCCCGCTAGGCGCATGAGCAACGCTCGATCTGTTACCCGCAGAAGATCTGTAAATTACCGTAGATTAGAAACGGCTGGGCCGTCGGAACCGAAAATATCGGATCGTGTTTCGTAAGAAGGGGATGTCGCACGGCGGCGTTCCCCGCATCTCCGTATCTCTAATTTGCATTACAACTCGGCCTCCCTTGATAATCATAATTGCTGCTAACGGTAGTCATTAGCGGTGCTGTAGCCGCGATATTGCCTATCCGTCAGTAATCTAATGCTATGAGGCACGACGCCTCCGATAATTACAAAGAAGCTGTAACCACCAGGAAGCGGCAGGGTGAATCCCCATTAAGCGGAGATAATTTTATACTTTATACACGGCGTGCACGACGGGGTCTTGTTACATGGAAGGGCACCGTCGTGTATCGCCGCCTGGAGATCGACCAAAAAGCGACAACAGCGAAAACAAAGTAGAAATAGTTTTCGGTTCAGGCGCCAGCGGTAATTAACGCGGTGGCGATCCAGTCGGAGCAACTTCGAATCTCTTTGCCATTTGTTTGCCCTGCGAGCAAACTTCCCATGCCCTTTCGCCGAAGCAATTGCAGAACTAATTACGAAATTATTTGGCTTGAACATTTATCAAACAGCGGAACTTTCGAAGTAGACGGCGCATTCGTTCCGAATTTCATTTAATGTTAAACCGACCGTGCCAGTCAAACTGACCCTTCTCGAAGTACTTTCTTTGAAAATCGTTCTCGTTCTAAAGATACTTTCACAGCAAATAATTGCATAATATAATACTCCCACTCATTATGACAGAACTGGCGAACAGTTTCTACGTCAGTTATCTTCCAGTGTGTTTCCTATTTTGTTTATTTCATCCATATTTCCATAGCGTTACTTTACAACCTATTCAGGCCAGTTGTGGAATAATGTAATTGATCTTACACACCATGTAATTGCGGTATTATTCATGACACAACCAGCCCGGCAAGATCGCTAAGGGTTGCAAAATAATTTGAACCTTGTCATTAGAGTTCTAAGAAGCCATTGATCCTCTATCTGGCTTTTCTGAGCGCCTCGAGCAACGCGCGACTTGGTTGCTCTCGAGTTTCTCAACATTACACGTGCTTTCCTCAACTTTGCAGCTCAAGTACAAGCGACGGGTCTACAAGATGCTGCATCTGGATGAGAAACAGCTGAAGGCGATGCACACCAGAACGAACTTGAGAAGGTTACTGGAGTACGTGGCCAACAGCCAGGTCGAGAAAATCGCGAAGATGTGCAGCAAGGGCCTGGATCCTAACTTCCACTGTCAGGAAACCGGAGGTAAAATCTTTGGATTGCTATAGTCAGCGGTCGTCGATCGAATTTCTCAGAAACTAGGATTCGCAGGGAAATCTACAAAAAATTCAACCGCGAATCTGCACGTGAAATAAAGACACTCTGCATGAATTACGAGAAATTACAGTCTAGCGGAAATAACTTCAAAATAATGTATCGATAACCTTGTATTATTTTAACGTTTTTTTTTTTCAATGAATAAGTTCTGTCACGAAACGACCGCTGCTTTTGCAGAGACTCCGTTGACGTTGGCGACGACCCTGAAGAAGCCGTCGAAAGTGATCATAGCGTTGGTGAACGGCGGCGCGTTGCTGGATTATCGAACGAAAGACGGACTGACGGCGATGCATCGAGCAGTGGAGAGGAACAGTTTGGATGCAGTGAAGACGCTTTTGGAGCTCGGGGCCAGTCCGAATTACAAGGACACCAAGGGCCTAACACCTCTCTACTACAGCGTGATCTACAAGACCGATCCGATGCTCTGCGAGACGCTGCTCCACGACCATGCAACGATCGGCGCGCAGGACTTGCAAGGCTGGCAGGAAGTGCATCAGGTTTCAGAGCAGTTTTCCTCATCCTTAAGAATCGATCTTCGTCCTCTTTGGCGGCCGTTATGTATCGCGTATCGGTCAATTAAACAGCCTCCCTGGTTTGACGCTCCAATTACAGTTCAATCTTCAGGAATTTTTCATTGGAAATCTACCGAGCAATTTAATTTCAACCTATTCGTATTCATGACAAATGACTTTCGAGGAATCTAATCGAGTTTTCTTAACATATTATCTGCGGAAGAGGTGTTAATATCTTTTTAACAATTTTATTTCTTTTCGATTTTGTTGTATATTTGAAAGAATCGCAATCCTAAAAATCTTCGTCGTATGCTTGTTAACAAAATCTTATCGTCGGTCTTGAAAATATTAACTGTTTTTTTTTTAAAGTTGTTTCTCCATCGTTGGAATCATTTTCTCCAGAATTACAGCTGTAATTACAATATTTTGGAAAGAGAAGTCGATTGCTAGTGACTACTTGAGAATTTTTTGAAAGAAATTATATCAACATTTTAATTCTTACATCGATGCACTTCCTAAGAGAATATTTTCAAACCGCAATGACCATTTTCTTCAGAGTTTGAGAAACTAAAGCCGATTATCGTCGACCAGGCTTTTAGTCTTCCAATAAACGTAGAAAGTTCTTCCGCGTTCTACTTTCCACCATTACCAAACTTCCGTACTTGTTGTCATAATCCCGGGATATCTTCCGAAGAAGCGATTTTGAAAACCCGTCAAACTAGGGGGAGCCCTTAATTACAAATGGAAGAAGAGCGCCTGTGGATCGATGCCGGTTGAGAAATAGCCGATTCGAATGTCCGGCGATGGCCGTCGAGGTCTTGTCTCGGATCTCGAATCGTCGGCTGAGAGGCCGAGATACCCGCGGAACCAGTTAACTGTGTTATTACAGCCGCCGAGATCAATTAATTCGCGCGCAGACGTATAGATAATATGTATGTTAACGTTTCGCCGAGCAACCGAGTTACGCCAGACCGGACGCTGGATACCGTGTAACGCGGTTGCCCGCCGATTTTTGCACATTGTTGCGATAAGGGTCCGCACTTAGGGAGCTTAGGGATAGCAGCGTTCCACGAGCGAAGGCCGTTCATTGGGAAATTTCCCCTCGATGTAATCTTTCCCTGCACCTGTGTGCAACCGTGATAAGACGCGATGGTTCAACCGGAATCGGTGCCCGCGATTCATGCGTTATTCGAACGATGAATTGAATCGCGACTTCAATAAAACTGTCCCGCGGAAGAAAATTGATTCTTGGAAATTCTTGAAATCCTGCTGAAACTGACAGGCCAATCGGGAAAGCCGAGTCGGTCGCTGCCAGAGGGAGCTTCGCAATAATTAATCCCGCGCTCGTCTCTCGCCGTTGGCGATATTGGCTTTCAAATTAATGAACCAGCCTCTGGACTCGAACATTCGAGACGATTAATTTCTTTGTTGCCGCGTCTCGTTGCCATTTTTAAATTTTCGAAACTTTCCATCCGACCCTCGCTCACCGGAATAGATATCGAGCTCGGTGCGCCCCTTTTTATCACACCGAATTTTATAAATAAATTGTGATTCATACGAAAGAGGAAGGGCATTCTCAACGAACGCTCGGAACCCTAATCGCAACGCTGCGCACTACCGGGTCGCTTTAAGAATCGCTGCACGCGCAGCCGGAGTTATCGCGAAGCGAAAGACGCGCACGTTCCCGAGACCTTTGACTTAATAATAAAACCGGCGGCTAGCCAAGAAGCTTGGCGATCGATGGATCAAGGACCCTGATCCCTAGAAATCTCTACCGGCGCGCGTTTGTTTACGGGAAACGCGCGTACACCTTGTCGTCGCGCCGAGAGCAAGGTTGTAAGGTGGGAAAGCGCTCTCGGTTTAATTATAATCGGTCCTGCCCTTCGATAATCGATAACGTGAGCCGCGTTGGCGTTCGCAGGCCTGCCGCAACAACCTGGTCCAGCACCTGGATCATTTGCTATTCTACGGTGCCGACATGAACGCGCGTAACGCGTCCGGGAACACGCCGCTGCACGTTTGCGCAGTGAACAACACGGACGCGTCCTGCATCCGGCAGTTGCTGTTCCGGGGAGCGCAAAAGGATAGTCTGAATTACGCGAACCAGACGCCCTACCAAGTGGCAGTGATCGCCGGGAACATGGAGCTCGCCGAGGTCATCAAGAACTATCAGCCGGAGGAAGTCGGTGAGTGCTCGCGCGAAAGAGAGAGTCAGAGCGAATGAGTGAACTACGCCCGAGTTAGGCCAGCAACCGAGCTAGGCGAGAAAGAGGAAGGGTACGGAGGAGCGCTCATGCCGGTATCGCGACCAAACTGATCGAGCTTACCCACGAAAAGCTGATCGAGGCTCCACGATCTCTCAGAACCGTTCGATCGGTCAGCCGAAACGCTTCCAAACCCCTTGACTCGACGACCTATCGGTCCTCTTTGCTTCCAGACGCTCGACGCGTTCGCCATCGTCTCTATCGTGTCCCATTTAACATTATCGAGTACTAAAAGCGACTGCCGCGTGTTGCTTCGTAACAGCGACAAGATTATTCATCAATTTTATCATAATGTATGCTTGCGTTAACGCTGAATCTACCGCGACTTATGATGATTCTTCCTTAAGAAACCATTTAATAAACAACATCAATCGCGCTTACATTAGAAGAGAAATGATGAGAAATCTACGTGACTTCAATCTTTTCATTCTAACGAAGCAACACGCATCAGTCGCTTTCTGTCTTCGGTGAGTTTAGTGTTAAAATATTGACTCGTTTCCTACGAAAGAGTCTTTGCATTTTCGACAACTTTGAAGTAAAAACTGTGGAAACCGTCATTTTGACCGACTCGGTAGATTTAGTATTAAACTCGCGACTGCCTCTCTCTTCAGAACTATTTGCAATTCTTTCCTAGGCGAATGTATCTTCGGAAACTAGCATAGTAGCCTTACAATATGTTCGTCTTGGAAGCTCGTTCCTTCGGTGAACGTCCAGAATTTGTTTCGTATAGTTCGGCAAACGATCGCGCGACCCCTCGTTCCTCCGAAACAGCATAGTCAAGATGCAAACTGTTTCTAATTTTATCGGCTAGAGCGACACGGGCCGGAGACTGATGGCGACCGCGTCGAAAGAGTAATATGAACTTGAATCGTGGTGAATTGGAGCGATCGGGATCACGGTTTCACGGCGAAGATTAGGCGACCGGAACGGATCTCGGCCGAGAGTCGGTTCTATCGACCACCTTTCCGCTTATCAGATAAAGCTTGGATTTCGATCGATCGTTCGAGGATCTTTCGCTGCACGATTAGCCCAGCATGAGCATGCCTTGTAGCGAGCTTCGTCTTTTTGATTCCTCCACAATCAAGACACCGAGACGCTTTTGTAATCACGCTTTTGGTCTACGTAGCCGTAGAGTACTTTTGGAAACCCGGTCTGCTGGATTTTTTTCTTTTTGGTGTACATATTGTATCATGATCGTGTTCGTAACTGGTAAATTTTGTGCGTGTGGTATCTCTGTGTCCCGTGCTGTATGAACTATAAGTAAAGTGAATTGTAACCAGTCCGGTGGGTTTCTCCTTTTTGGTGGTGATGGTCTTGTGAGAACGTCGAGCAGCATCTTTTGTACGCGATTCACGCGGAGTAACGGCCGAGAAGTTTGACCGACTGCTTTTCATTTTGAGTAACCGATGATAACGTATCTATTTGGATCGTCGCCGAGCGACCTCGAGGCTGTTGTTGATGTCTCGATGATCTTTCGAAATCGTTCGCGCCTCCTACGAACCGATCGCGGCTCGATCGGTGATCGTATCGTCGTTGGACAGCGTCGACGTCGCTCGCGAAAGATGATTAGTAATGTTTGGTAGTTTCGATATATTGGCTCGTCCCATAAGCGAGGCTCCTCGGGCTTCTGGTTCCTCTATGGTCGACGAGCGATGCCGCTTATGTGATCAGCTAATAGTTTGTGAGTATACGTGTGCCGTCCTGGGTCAATGGAACCAGGTTCCAGCGGCTCGTCGCACAGTGCGGAACGATCTCCTGAAAACCTGGTCGAAAAGCTCGGTAATTTAAAGCGTTTTTCGTGCTCTACGTTCAAGGAAAATAGAGACTTTACAACACCGCACGCTGGTACACGTGGAAATCGAATCGCTGCAGCAATTAACCCTTAAATTAATGAATTAATGCAGATCGTTATTCTAACAGAAGGTTTTCTAAAAGCGATAACCAGATCTCTGTATAATTCTTGACTATTAACAGATCCATTTCGCAGAACATTTCCGATGCTTATTTTCACTGAACGTTTTGTGAACCGTCGCGCACACCGACGACGCTTGGATCGCGATCAAGCTGCGGACTGCAGATTTTGGCCAGGTGCGGAAACGTTTTGGGCACGGTGCGTCGACGGCAGGTTTGGCGATATCACTGGTGCACATGCTATGTCTAAACGGGAGTACGAAGACCGTCGAGGCACATTGTATCGTACAAAACGGATACAAGCAACCGTGATGAATGCGTGATTAAAAAGATATTAACCACTTTCCGGGCGTGCTTCTCACCGCTTTCTTGTACAGTGACCGACGAAACGCGTCGTTGTTCCGATCCGTCGTTGTTCTATCGACCCGTGAACCGAACGATCACGCACACGACCGCCGCGGCACCGTGTAACGTTTGTGCGCGCGTGGTTCTGCGTGTGTCTGCGTGCGTCCGTGCGTGATTAGATGCGTACGTCGACGGCTAATGCGAGTCTCTGTTTCGGAAAAGTCCTGCGGCGATCTTCGCATCCGTGAAACGCCGCGCCAGAACCTCGAACGTTGAACGGACGTCGATATCGCCGCCCCCCGAGAACCATCCGATTCTCTGTCGATCGAGCAAACACGGAGTCGTACACCTGTCGCACTGGACCAAAACGGTCCGTGCTTCTTGAATTTCAGCCACCGGCTGCCGAGGTTCGGTCCCAGAGATACAGAGTTTTACAAATTTTCAGCTCGCGAAGTTTCGGTGCCAAAAGTTTTTAAAAGAGTCGAGTTTCCTGTTTGATGTTTTTGGTATTTCCGGACTGGGGACTTGTACCGAAATGTAAAATATCTGTATCATCCCGGTATTTTCGGTTGTATACCTTGAAAACCTTTATATAGAACGAAGTACAAATATACCGGTGATGACGTCGTACCGGTATATAAAAATATTGGCATATTTTCAAATTTCATTAGAATTTCCAGTGTATTTTTAAGCACGGATCTAGATCCAGTTATTTCACTATCGATGTTACGTTAGCAGATACTGAAACTGATATGCAGTACCACAATTGCTATGATACCGAAGTCAGGATAATTAAAAGCATATTTATGATAATATACAAATGTATGTACTATGTTTACGAATCTGGAAAGAATACGGAAGGAATATATTACAGCCTACAATAGTTGACGTATCTCAAACGTGCAATGTTCTTTGCACTTTGATAGCGAAACATTATATCCTTTCTTGCGACTGCAGTTGCGCGATACTGAATTATACTAAGTTATAATGATATTTTTATACATATAGACTATTATGTCAACATCAGTATATTTAAAATCAATGAGGCTTTGTTGAACGCATTATTGAAATCGATCATCCGCCATGACTTCAAAAGGAAAACTGAAAAGATATATTTCGGTATTATATCAATTTCGGAACAGCCTTATTAGTGCAATGCCGGTATCAAACTCATGTCGGTTTTAACTCTATGGTTCGGACGCAAGTATGAAGTAAATATAAAAATGCAAATTTGCTTCCACAAGATTCCAAACTGGCTAGAAAATGTAGATGAAGAACTATAATTGAGATACGCCGGGAAATACCTCGGCGGTTGTGGGTCGAGCAGAGACATTTTTCGTCGGAAAACAGTCGAAAATAAAATCTAATCAAATTCGGAAGCTTTCGCAATCGTCAGACTATTCCTCGAAAGGAAATATCACGAAAATCCATCCGCGAAGCTATCTCGCCGAGTGAACCACTCGAAAACGACCGGAAACGCGCTCCGTGTTTGTTCCACGGACAGTCTGCTCGAAGCGAGGCACACACCGTTGTGTCTCGAGTCTGAACATCGGAGAATGTAGTCCCACCTCGAATTGGATCGATGTACCAAGATTGGTAACCCGGTTAACCCGCAACACTGCGAGTTATCACAATTTTTCGTCTCTCAGAGATGCATCGATCTCCGACCGAGACCCTAAAAGTCAAGTGGACAGAGTAATTTTTCCACGCACGCGTCGGTCTATTGCTACCCAAGAAATTGCTATTTTGGATGACGATGTAGGTCCAGGAGTTGCCCAAGCGTTTGATCGGTTCAAATTGACTCGAACAAATTGCTATTCTGGGTCAAGATAGATCCAGGTCCCAAGGGTTAACCGGGCGTTTGATCGGTTAGAGAATGAGAGAGAGAGAGAGAGCGAGAGGGAGAGAGAGAGAGCGAGAAAGGGAAAAAGAGAGATAGGTAGATAGAGGGAGAGAATAGGATTCTCTGGGTGAGATTGGGGGCCCAGGTTGGATCGAACGAGACAAGTCGGTCCTCGGAGGACGCCTACTTGTAAGGCTAAGTAATCCTTTCTTTACTTAACCTTGCAACCCTCGATTTTCCAGTACCGTTTAAAGGGCCGCCACGCTACAACCCGAAACGACGGTCGGTGGCGTTCGCCGGCACCTCGACGATGACGACGAGCTGCTCGGCCAGTAACTTGGGCACGCTGACCAGGATACCGTCCGCGGAGCAACAGCACGGCTCCTCGTTGGTCGGAGTCGGCGGGGTCGGGTCTGCCGGCGGCAGCCTGACCAGAACGATCTCGGTGGAGCAGTACACGACGACCGGCGTCAGCGCGGTCACGAGAGTACCGTCCGCGGAGCAATACGCGGCCGGCACCTTGACCAGAGTACCGTCCACGGAACAACAGTATCCATCCACCGGCGCCCTGAACAGAGTACCGTCCGGCGAGCAATACGCGAGCCCGAGCCCGATTCCGCTCCCGATCGCGACCGCGACCGGCACCCTCGCCAGGATATCCTCCTCGTCCTCGTCTTCATCGTCCTCCTCGTCCTCGTCCTCGTCGTCCTCGTCGGCCGGAGAGCAATACTCCGCGGCGACCGGCACGCTCACCAGAGTACCGTCCACCGAGCAATACCCGACAACCGGTACGCTAACCAGAGTGCCGTCCACCGAGCAGTACCCGAGCAGGACCATTCTGTCCTGCTCCGGCGAGCAGTACGCCGGCACGACCGGTATCGCGAGGTCCGCGAAGGACTCGCACTTAGCCGCCATCGGCCGAGTACCGTCCATCGAAGCGACCCGAACAGAGCTACAGAGAATACCGTCCTCCGAGCAGCACGTACCCGCCAGATCGGCCGACCAGAACGGCCATCGGATCCCGTCGGACTACCAGAGCCCCAATTCCATGAGGGACCCGAACGCGAGGTAAGCATAAACTGTCTTTGCGACACCCTGTCTCTAACGACACTCGGCTCTGCCACCCCGCCGATCGCGACGGCATCGAATACCCTAAATACCGATCAATCTCGCTGGTCTAACCCGTTCAAGGTGCACACCGTGTTCGCTCGACTACCACCTGCCACCTTCTCTCCTAAACGATGAATAGAAAGACATATCCGACGAAGGAGGGACAAGAACAGAGTTTTCACGTTTGCAATATTTTCTTAAAGAAGACCGTAGTGGACCGTGTCCGGAGTAGTTAGTTCCTTCTTCCTCATTCTTCGCGGGCACTTATCGTTTACGAGAGACGTGCTGGCTGGCAGCTGCGGACACCCTGTGCATCGGATCGTTTGACTTTGTCGCGCGCTGTTTGATCCATCTTGCCGAGGATTCCGGGCGAGAGTCGCACCCTCTTCGACTTCGAGTCTCCCCGTGTTCGTCTCGTGCGGCGGCTAGGCCCATCGGAGGCACCAAGACGCAACCGACACTGGATTCGCAGAAAAACACAGTTTTGGAGAGCCATTAATCTAGTCCGATAGGGATGATGCTGGACCTAGGAGTAGGCATGGTTGCCTATGAGGTCGTTGAAAACGTCCCGAGGGTTAACTGGGACCGATCAAACGACGATTGTACCGCGAGCATACTTCAACGCGACGTTATAGCGATGCAGCAGACGCATTTCCAAAAGATTTTGGGGAACCTTCTCAAAGCTTCTCGAACCAGGACCCGAAAAGTTTCATAGAAATTTTCTCATACAATTTAATTGATTTTCTACGCTTCGCTGTATCATCCGCGCGAAGTATGCTCGATCCATGGCTGCGTCCTCGGTTCTCCGTTGGGTCAGACGCGGCCCGAGCGGACCACGAGACTTTTTGCTCGAGAGGGCGCGCTCGGCTGTCGGCCGGCATCCTCGTTCGACCAGATCGCGGGAAATTCGTCTTCCGTGAAACGTGTTTGGGACCGAACCGGCCGCGTTGAAGCAAAGACAATTTACGCTGATCTCGTGAGATTTGTCGAGCAACCAGGTCGAACACGCGCGGTTCGACGATCTATACGCGTTCCGCTCCCATTTCAAGATTACCAGCCGCCACCGCCGCGGAGAACTATCAGAACATAAGAATGGAGGGGCTGACGAGGCTGCAAGAACACCGGCTCGAGCTGCAACAGCGTCTCGACATGCACAGAACGATGGAGATGCCGCCGTCGCCGTCGCCGAGCAGCAGAAGTCTAGCTCCTTTCAGCTCGGCTAGCTCGAGCCTGTCCGAAGGCAGCAATCAACCGTCCGGCGAAGATTCCGCCAGCATCGTCACAGGTATAGAAAACAGGTTTATTTTCTACAAATTTGCCTCTCTCCTCCGGCAGGAGAGAGAACGAACGAAAGAAAAAAAAAAAGCGAGAAAAAGAGAGAGAGAAAGAGGGAGAGAGAGAGAGAGAGAGAGAAGAGACGCTGAAGAGAGCAACGCTCCACCGAAGATCCTCGGGATCTCCTCGCGCGTTTCGTAATCGCGGAGGACGAAATTGACGGATAATGAGAGAGAGAGGGAGAGAGAGAGCAACAGAGAGAAAGAGTATTTGCGTGTTTGGCATGAGACTCGTACGTCGAAACCATCACCATCAGAAACTATACGCGGGAGAAGCCAGGCCAACCTTCGCGCGAACCTTCGCGGCCTCTTACCGATATCCGCTATCATATCCGTAGCTGTCTTAGCGGATGCAACATCAGCAACCTAGAACCAGTTCTCCCGGCCGAATCTCGGAGACGGCGGGCACCTATTCCATTGTTTTCCGTTGCTTCGTTAGCGTTAGGGTGTAGCCTTTTGCCCCGTTGAGAATCTAGCGTTGCATGACGTTCATCGCTCTAAGACGATACAAAAGTCCGCAATCCTCGCAATAACGCGTGCAGACGCGACGGCGATACACCTGTCTCAGGCCTGCGTTCCGTGAATTTCTAGACAAGAGTCTCGGCGACACAGCCTCCGACGTGATCAGCGACAGTTCCGGCGTCGGAACCTCGCAGTCCGACACGACCAACTCGCTCTCGATCCCCGGGACCACCGTCGTTTGCGTCGAGAGCTACAACAGCGGGATCCTGGGCCACCTGAGCATCAATCAAGGGGACATCCTCGAAGGTACTGCGATCCGAACGATCGATCCGTCCGACGCGACGCGACGCGGCGCTCCTCCGCTTCCCACCGTCCCTGACAGAAAGTGTTCGATTCTCTTTGTTCCACGTTATGGCACACGTTGTTCGGAAACCTTTTAGCTATCAAGGAAAACAACGCGTTAACCGGATGAACAGCTGTTTGTGTCGGTAGGTATTAGCAGGGTATCGAAGCGAAACGATTCGGTGAAGCGATTCACAACGAGCGAAACGGTACTCTGTAGTGTTCGCAAGACGGAGCTGTTCAGAAAATCTGGGACAGAGACCGTGACAACAAAGGGAGTATACGAAAAATCACTGTACCGTCCACTGGAATGCGAACATGTGAACGTTGTAAAAGAGTTTCTGGAAAAGCTTCCTCGAAAGGTGATCGCTTGCCCCTCATTGTTCTGTAAATGTAACACGAGTAAGCGTTCGTTCTCATTCATCTCATAGCGTTTATGTGAGCACAACGATTATCATTCTACATCATTCGCTACGTGTTTGTCCAAAACGCACAGGCTCCGATTCGATCGGAAACTTTCTTGCCAGGGTCGGTGTTGAGTTTGAGCGCAGCGCCCCTCGGTTCTCCTCGTGTTTCTGTTCCGTAGGCACGTTCCCCGGTGTTAAATGTTCTGTGATGGCGACGGTGTCGTCTCTCTTTCTTGATTTTGAACAGTGACGGGCGCCACCGACTGCGGCCTGCTCGAGGGTGTCCTCCGGGGACAGGGCACGGGCCTGTTCCCCGCGCACTGCGTGCAGGAAGTCAGGCTGCGACACACCAACATCCCGTTGGGCCCGCAGCCGGCCAGCCAAGGACGGAACAGGGTGCTGGGCCGCAGAGAGTCGCAGCATAAGTATTTCGCGACCGCTCCCAGGCTGAAGAAACCGTGAGTCCACATACAGAAATCTTCGATAACGCTCAATTTGTTTGAAATATTCACCGAAACGCTGCCCATCGGATCGAAAAGATGATATATATATACTACCAAAAAATACAAATGCAGACTAAATGATTCACAGTCGATGCAGGCTGAAGCTACCTAACGTTTGTACCAAAATATATTCCTTGCTTTCATGTCTCGAGGACGAAGTTAAATGCTTCAGTGGAGCTCGGACAATGCCATAAAAATATTTGTTTTAATTATTCAAGATCGCGGACAGAGGAAACTTGTAAGATTTGAAGTATGAAAGTAAAACACGTTTAATCTTTTGCACTCGAGTGGTGACTCTGAGGCGTCGCTGAAAGTTGCTACACTATTTTCAAAAGAATTTTCACGTTATTCAATTTGTCTGCATTCGATAAATTGTCAGATGACAGAAAAGTCTTATATAAGCGTACGCATACAATTTCATATGTACCAAATGAAATCAGCATACCAAACGGAAATAGCGTAGGTTGAAACAATTCTTCTCTTCGTATTAGAATTAAAACAGTCTCGAGTGCAAAGGCTTAATCACGAGTGAGATTTGTAGTAAGCATACTATGATCCTGCAATATTATCGTATGTTTCAATCTTTCACGTTATCTCTGTCCGAAACCTCGATCGACCTTGAATAATTATGTTCACTGAATTCCTAATAAAAAGGATCATCGTCATAGGTGCTTGAAAAAGGATGGTCTCCTTTAATAAAACGAAGGTGTCACCTCGATATCTCTAAGTCTTTGCGTACAGCATTTTTCAAAGTACAGTAATGTCTCTCTAATTGACGCTCAGATTGTGCACAAAAATGGACTATTTGGGAAGAGGAAATACCATTATTCGAGCCTTGCAACTCGCTTTTATAGTTGTTGACAATTGATAACCATAAAAAAACGAGCCACGAGGCTCGAACAATCGTATCTCCTTTTCCAAAATTGTCCATTTTTGTGGACAATCTGAGCGTCGATTAGAGAGACATTACTGTATTGACCTGAACAATGTATCCTGATCTTTTGTTATGTACACGATCGGATTGCATGCTTGCTGCTACTGACATAAGACATTTAGTCGCGATGTCGTTAATTTTGACGACATTCGCTTGCAAAGAGCTAGAAGGTATAACGTGAAAATAAATTGATTCGAGCCATTCGACATTGAGAGAGAAGACATTTAACGTATCTTTAAAACCAACAGAGATACTGGAGATGGGACCGTTAGGTGCCTCGCCCTGTATGCAAACTCCGGCCGTAATCCCTTCGATTTCGTATTTGTTTTACGGCTTCGAGCTCGCCGTCGGGGAATCGTTACGCGATGCGTCCGTGACAGTCGTAACCGTAGAAATTTCAACCTAATCGAGCGACTGCTAATTTCCTGGAGCATCGTTGCCCCGAGTGGTAACGGAAAGGATGCGCGGCCGTTTATGCGCCGCGGCGGTGTAACACCGTTATTCAATTTAACGACGCGATTCCAGAGTGACGTCGGAGCCTCGCACCGTGGTACTGCACCGCTCGAGAAAAGGATTCGGGTTCGTGCTGCGAGGTGCCAAGGCGACCTCGCCTTTGATGGAGCTGACGCCGTCGGCCAGGTACCCCGCCTTACAGTACCTGGACGACGTCGATCAAGGAGGAGTGGCCGATCTGGCTGGTCTCCGGAAAGGAGACTTCCTCATTCAGGTACGCCAGCTCGATCCTCTCTTCTTCCAATTTAGCAACAAACACGATATAGAATCGCGCGACTATTTTCATTCCTGTCGCAGATCAACGGCGAGGACGTGACAACGGCTTCCCACGAGCACGTGGTCGATCTGATCCGAAAGTCCGGCGAGCTGGTCAGGATGACCGTGGTCTCGCCGGTGATCAGCCTACCGAATTCGCAATCGGCAGCCATTTTGCCAACTAGTCAACCCATTCAAAGACAGTACGCGACTCTGCCGCGTAAGGGTAACAACAACGTGGTGATCGGCGGCACCCTCGGCAGATCACCCGCACCCATGCCTCCCCGAAGAGATCCGAAGACAACCTTGAGCGTTGGACGGGCGCGAGCTAGATCGATGGTCGCGGGTTTAGGTACGAAGCGCACCTACTCTCGATTCAAAAAATCGACGTTGTTCACAGGATTCCAATGTGACTGTCACAAGTGCGTTAGGCTAACTTTTGGTAGCTGAATTGACGGTCCGCGAAACATTTAGCGTTCTTTGCTGTTACGTTCGATGGTAGTATAGGTCTCTTTGTATCTGTTTGAATCTGAGGATCTTGAGTCTACGTCCATGAAAATTTGATACCGATAAGAATCGTCAAATTCTAATAGATATGGAGGGGGTCACTCGATGTAGCATCAAAAGAGGAAACAGGGACAGTAACAGTCTTCCAAATTCCAGCGACCAAGCAAAGCAGTAAATTTTCTCCAAATTGTCACTCAGTTTGTAAAGAGAACTACAATTTGGGAGAAGGATTATTCGAGCCTCGAGGCTCATTTTTATAGTTGTTGACAACCGGCGACTATGAAAACGAGCCGCGAGCCTCCAATAATCGTATCTCCGCCTCCCAAATTGTCTATTTCTGTTTACATGCCGAGGGACAATTGGAGAGAATTTACGTAGGGTTGAACCCTCATAGTACCGAACAATGATATATCCTTGCTGACTGCATCTGAGAAAAATTGATTCCTTAATATTTCTAACAAATTAAACTTTTATTTCTTATTGTGCTCAGTTATGAATTTTGAGACCTTACCAAATTACTTGGTACTTGAGACCTTACTTACAAATAAAGCAGTTCTGTGCGGTACTATTATTATAGGTACTATTATATATTACCCTTATAAAGGGTAAATGAAATGTCTGCTCATCCTGTGATACGATTGCGTGCAAACGGGATTTCGTTGAAGCAGAATTGTTGTGACTGCAGAGGGCGGCGGCGAGAGGGACGACCGAGACGAGATCACGTCGACCGGGGCGAAGTCGAGCAGCGCGGAGTCGATACACCTTCCTCAGCAGCCGTCGACCGGGCCGAACACCGGTCAGAACACGCCTGTGCAGCCTAGAACGGCCAGCATCCGGTCACGGCCGACCTCCAGCAGGATCACTGCCGCGGAACTGGAGGTACCGAGAGAGAGGCACGAAGCACGGATCGGTTGCTCGATCGTGAACCACGCGCTTCTTGTTCCTCCTTTGAATGGCAACTGCACGAACGACACACACACCGAGGCTTCAAGCTTTGTCCTTACTTTCTTCCAGGAACTATTTCAGCGGCAGCAAGGTAGCGCCAGTGGTCAGTACAGCTCGTCCATGATGAGCTCTCACTTTCAGACTGGTCAAGCTACCAAGTCGCATCCATCCTCGCCTGCTAAGACCGGCAGGGTATACGCGAGCGTAGCGGAAATGAAACGCAAAGGCAAAGTAAGAGCACAAGAAAACACTCACGTTCACAATCACATGTACACCCATGCTCGAGATGCTCGATCATCTACGTGTACCCCTACTTCTCTTATCTCCGTCTTTTGATCTGCCTGCAATTAGATGATATACGGCGACCCGGTCGCCACCGTATCCGCAGGATTCGAGCGTAGATTGGTGTGATAGCTGTAGAGTTTGGGCCAACTTTACCGATTACTTTTTCTATTTTTTTTTTTTTGTTGGTTTTACTCATTATTTCTCTGGGTAGACTGTGGCTATTTGGGTCGGGCTTCCCTCGCTCGGCGCTTCTGTCGATTATCCACCTTTGGCCTGGTTCGATTTTATCGATAACCGTCCTCGAGAGTTCTACCGAGTTTTCCAGCGGTAACTGTGCTGCGGACATTTATGCGATTTCGCGTGACACCGTGGACGATCATCGAAGAGAGACCCTTCGATTCGGACGCTTGATCTCGTCCGCGAGCCATCCGCGAATTATTCGGCTACATTGAAAAATGAATCGCTAAGAGAAAAGGATACTTTTTGTTTTACTTTACTACCTCTTAATACGTCACCCTAAAAATGTTATTCTTTAGAAAATGTTGAACGAAGAGCTTGCGACGAAACTCGTGCGGTCCCCGTAATTTCACGACGAAAGGAACCCGGTTGAAAAATTTGTTTTCGAATTAACGTTTTCGAATGTGATCGAAGCGTTGTGAAGAAGCATAAAGATCCGCGGGTCTAACAATGAATATAGCTCCGCGACGATGCATGCTCCGAGGTGACGGTGGCTGTTTTCACGCATGTGTGTTGTAGTTTTCTCGCAAGCCGGCACGAGTGTACGGCAAGGGGCGTTCCTGGTACGAGAGAGACAACGAGGACGACTTATATTACTGATCGAAAATACTTTGTTTCTAGCGCGTCCGTGACTTGCATGATTCCAGGTGACTAAGTCATTTGCTAATGAAAATCCGATGCTCGAAAGGGCATCGGGTATCTCACCTTCGGCTTTATGAACACGCCTCGCAGAAACTAACGATGTGTATTCGTGTAACGAACAATCAAATTACTTTGCTTTCGCTTTTTTTTTGCGTGACCGTGCCTGTTTCCCACCCGCACCCGCACCCTCGTCTTGCAATCTCACGGGCATTTCGGGTCTTGCACCTGGCCGTTCGTCTTCTCGAAAGCTGGAATACTCCAAAGCTTTCGTCTTAGGGACCGTGTAACGTAGATTCCTACGCCTGCTGCGGCTCAAGGGCGAATCTACACCTGGAAGGATCGAGCCACCCAGTTCGTTCGATGTATTTCTTAAGAACATAAGAATTAGAAATAAGCCTTTCCAATTTTTCTCTCAAAATATTTGGCT
The DNA here is from genome assembly GCF_051020955.1 of Megalopta genalis. Lineage (NCBI taxonomy): Eukaryota > Metazoa > Arthropoda > Insecta > Hymenoptera > Halictidae > Megalopta > Megalopta genalis. The sequence continues at coordinate 12,477,782 of NC_135015.1, read as the reverse complement.
GCTCTTCGAACAAACAGCACGTCCGATGTTCGTTCGTGTATAAAATCGCGTTTCGGCCCTTCCCGGTGTGTACAGCCCTTTAAAATAACGGGACTCCATTCTCTTTCAACGAGTCCCAGTCTTTCGTAATTACACGCGGTTTAGAAGAATGTATTTCTAGACATTAATGCGAGCGTTGGTATTGGTACGTGATGGTGAATCAGAATGTGTTACTACACGTACACCGTCATAGTTGTTTTACAAGCCTACCTGAACCGTGTCGGCGTCGAGGTGTTCGGTTGAGTCACGAATAACTTCCGCTTTCCATTTTCAATTAATGTCGGTCGAAGATGCCGCGTTTTTCTATGAACCTACCATATTTATCTATGTATATTGCTACGCGTCGAAAAGCTGTAGAAATGAACTGAAATATTTAATTAGTTCTTCTTCTCAATCGCCATCGTTTGTGACTCAATCGCCCGGCCATCGTTCTGTCGAGTACCGTCAAAGTTAATTAACACGTTCACTGCCGGTACTACTAATATAATCGACATTAGTATTTCGTCAAGTGTAACGACGATTCAATTTTAACGTGCAGCAGATTTTTCGATTTTTTTTTTAGAGATGACGATTATTCGGCAGCGAACGAGTTAACAGTTAACAGTACCTTTTCGTTCTTCTATAAAGACCTAGGTAAAGGGATGATAGCGTTCAAGATAGTTCGCTTTTTTCTACCGCTTCTCGTATCGATCGTCGTGTACAATGGTAGTGCTATGCGTCGAGCTGTTGTCTTCGTGAACGCTGACCGTCACGCTGGCCCGGTGCAATCCTATTCAACCGACGGTCTATTTCCAGTCAAACTCGAGAGTACGTTTCTTCGGGGGATTGGGCGGCGGTTCCGACCTTCACAGAGATTTCCATAGCACTCCGGACCTGAACGTGCAGGTGCAGTCGTCCATACTGGCTCCGAAGGGGCACAGGAGCCAGGAGGACGTGAACGCGATGAACGGCAGAAACGGACTTCCACCTCCGAACCATCCTCCGCCACCACCGCCGGTTGGCCAGGTCGTTAAGGTGAACGTGGGCGCGAACGTGCCGGACGTTGTTACGCCGGCTTCAGTCTACGACAACATGGCCCACATACAGCAAGTCAAAGGTACGTGCGCTCCACACGCGAATACTGCTTCATTTAGGTCGTGTCAATGTTTCTTTGTTGTCTACTTTCGTCCTCCCTCCTTTATCGCTCTCCTCAGCGTTTTGCTTTCCCGAGCTCCTTTCTTCCACGACCTTCACCGCACTCCTCTCGTACCTCGTTCTTTCATTGCAATGCATGATCTAAACTTTCTTCTTTCTTTCCAATACCGTTTTCTCCTCGCTTCGTTCCCACATCCGAATATAGCAATCGTGCGCCATTCTTCCGACCTCGTTCTTCATTCCGAACACCTTAGATCAACACTGAATCTACCGAGCACTAGAGACGTTTGACACTTCGTGAAAATTACATGCCTGAATTCCCTTAGGCATCTTGCTATTTTTATCATAACGTACGTTCGAATTACGATATTTATTAATTTATTATTTTAAACTTAACCCTTTGCACTCGAAGCCATTTTAACCGTAAATCTAAATTAATATTTCCGACTTATGGTATTTCCATTTTATGCGACAAAGTGCATTTTGTGCATACGAAATTGAGTCTTGTGACTCGTACAACAGATAGACTTTTAACAATTTTTTACACCTAAACTTTGATAATATAAAAATTATCTTGGAACGCGATGTAACAGTTTTACTGGTGCCTCAGAGTCCCTACTCGAGTGCAAAGGTTTAAATTTATTATTTCACAAATCGTTTTAAAAGAAGAAACGTTGATCGGGTTATTCCGACCGGCGCGGTAGGTTCAGCGTCGAACAATACCTCGGTTAATTCGTCTGCTTAATTCGTCACCGATAAAACTGGCAATCGCCGTTTCCAGAGCTGGCAGCGGCGACGGCGGACGGTGGGTACGGAGTGATGTCGAGCTTCCGGCCGTCGAACAGCGCGAAGCTGTACGCCTCGCCGGAGGACATGAAGACGGTGGGCTACCGTTCGCGCAGCCTTCCGGCTCACACGACCCGGTGCCACGTGAGGAAGTCGCACAGCCTGCGCACCCCGAACAACACTACGTTCAAGCCGCTGAACAACCAACAGGCGGCGAACAACCAGGTAGCGAGCAACAACCAGGTGAACAGCAGCCAGTCGGCGAACAACCAGTACGCGCAGCCGTTGAAGACGAACCGAAGCCACAGCACGGCCGGGATCCGGGAGCGGAAGAAGAAGGGCGTGGCGACGAGCGCCTCGATCACGAACCTGTCGTCGCTCTCGAACAACGGCACCGGGACGAACGTGCCGGCCGCAGCGCCGCCGATCCCGGAGCCGGACTACAGCCTGTCGGAGTCGGAGAACGACGAGGGCGAGGAGGAGACCGACGACGACGGCGAGTCGGAGATCGCGAAGGAGCTGGAGAAGGCCGCGGCGAGGGAGAAGCTGGAGTCGACCAGGGAGACGTCGGGCAACTCGAACACGTCGGGCTCGAGCTCGTCGGGCAGCAGCTCGCTGCCGCACTCGTTCAGCGTCGACGAGATCCAGAAGGTCCGGACGCAGCTGAAGTCGTCCAAGAGTCATCCGAACGACTTCTTGCTGCAGCAGACCGGATCGCTGGCCGAGGACGGCGACAACAGTTCCAGCGGCGTCAGCTCCGACCAAGATGTCCCCGTGGGTCCTCCGACGGGCTTCGACGACACGGCGGCGAGGAATCTGGCGAACGAGACCCAACAGCACCCGACCACGGTGCTGACGGTCACCGGCTCCGACAAGGAGCCGAACCCGAAGAGGACCAGCTACGGCGGCAGCGGACTGCTGACCAGACACGCGGTCAGCCTCGCCCAGCTGCCGCCCCCGATCGAAGCGGACGCCGAGGAGCAGAGCAACGACTTGTTCGTGCCGCCCCCGCCCGAGTTCAACGCTGGCACCTCCGCCGGAAACGCGGACGAGATCGTGTTCGCGCCGCCGCCGCAGTTCTGCGACAACAAACAGCAGTCGCCGCAACCGCCGCAACAGCAACAGCAACAGCAGAATCGCGTTAAGATCATCGGAGCGATACCGAAAGTTACCAACAGCCAGGTGAAGGCTTCCGGCGGACGGTTGCACAACCAGTGAACGATCCCGGCCGGCCGACTGTCGCCGAGACACACGGTGGTTCGAAGCGCGTGATCGTGCACCACGATCGCCAGAGTCAATTTAATCTCTCCGTATTTAACCCCCTCCTCCTCCAGGATCGACGCATCGCCCGGACTACGTACGGTCGCGTCTTCCTCCGTACGGTCGCGGCCGAGATTGTTCCGCTAGCGACGACCACGACGGGAACGCGTCGCATGGAACCTGCACAGTGCATCCGGATTATTCCCCGATTCAACCGGCATCTTTCTTCTCCGGATGCAACCTTGAAGATCTTGGATAGTCTTAGTTAACGCCTGGGAATATTGCCTCCGCCGGGATATTACTTAAAATCTCCGTAACATCGTTCTGGATCGAGACAACCCTTTAGTAAAAAGTTGACTAAAACGCAAAACTGCGAAATGTGTCGTCAGTCCTCGGATGACGGGTCCATTTTGTCCATGAACGCAGCTCCTGGTTGCTAATTCAAAACTACCTTCGGTTCGATCTGGTTTACGCGAAGTCTACGTTTTTACAAAAGTTGATGAACAACTGCCTAAAAGGAGCTAAGAATCGCCATTATCGTCCGCCATCCGAGGATTGGCAGAGAGGGTAGCATTAAGTTTGCGCAAACTTGACCAAACGATAAGGCGAAAATCATAGCGTCGACACGCGGCCGAAGTAAATTCTGTTCGGGAGATTTTCCGATGCACTGTGCACGCGCACACTCACACGTACACACCATACACACACGCAAGGCACACTCATGGACACACGCATACGTAGACAGGACACGCGGTACAGACACACAGGACTTTTGCAATCAATTTTTCACCGATAAAACGATAAAGCGTTCCCGTTTAGACCGCCGAAGGTGTTTTGTAAGGCGCGAAAACGCGCGACTTATCCGCGCGCGAATCGAGCGGCCGGATGCTCGCGTCGTTCGGTCGCAGGTCCGCGGTAGTGGAGCGTAATTATAACACTGTTCAGCAAATTTGAACTTTTTCTTTTGTGCTTCGATAATCAACGGGCGATTCTTGTAGGTTCTCTCACATGCGAGCCCGTTTTTCTCTAGAATCTCCAGCTTTATAAATTTGGTCCGCTTAAACAGTGAAAGTTCTACGAAAGCTTCCTGCGCAGCAGGATTTTGTAAATCTTGCTGCATGCGACTGTGATCCTCGAACTAAGATTATAAACATTCGAATATGTTTAAATCACGAGCTACATTTAATTTCGAAGCGACAGTCGAGGTTTCAGCTTTTAGAATTCTTTGCTCTTGGACCGTAATAAAGTATTATTTTATTTCTTTTGCTCAACGTTTCTATGAATTGTTTTCAATGCAACGATACACCTTCGAAGGAGAACAGTTTTCATCGCATATGGAAATCGACAAGACTCGCCTGTCGGTCGTCGGACCGCAAGGTAGGCGTTGGACAGTGTATTCAGCGAGTTTTTACCGTAAAACGTAGTAGAATACGAACCGCGCGAGGCCGCAGAGCACGATTAGTCGAAGAAGAAGAAGCCTCCCGGCAGCCGTCTCGTGGATTGGCCTAAGGGGTTGATCGGGAGGGGGATCCATAAGCGGCTCCGTAGCTCCTAATTAGAGAGAAGAGGTGTGAAAGTGCGATGTTCTTGTGCGTGCGCCGGGAACCCGGCTAGCGAGTGTGTAGCGCGTACCGGGTTTGTTTTTTCATGTTTCTATCGAGATACAGACGCGTGTTTAATACTTTTACACGTAACGATCCTTCCACCATCCCGAGAAGCCATCCGAAGAGTTTCCCCACAGCGGAGCAGATCACTGTTAACAGTTTGTCGACGTCTCCGATGCGCGCATCGAGATACCAAAACGCGATCGGAAGATCCACAGTTTGATCCTGCGACACGTTCCGTGCGTGTTCGAGAAATTCTGCAAAAGTTTGGCGAGATGATTTCCGGACGTGCCGAAGAACTTGAATAATTGTGATTATGTTGGAATGTGATTAAAGAATTTCGTCGATTTGGTATTTCGGGAATGCGACTCGATGCGAATCGAAGGTGCCGAGTGTCCCGATCGATTTCCGTTCGCCAGCAAAACGCGCGTGGTTCTGTTCGTTTCTCTCTCTCTCTCTCTCTCTCTCTCTCTCTCTCTCTCTGTCTCTGTCTCTTTCTAGCTCTATCTCTCGTGTCTAGACACTGCTCAAGAGCCTAATTACAAAGTTCTACTCGCAAAGTCATTAGAGATTGTTTCTAGTTTGTAATAACGAGTAAATAGCGCAACGACGAGTATGAATTTATCACTAAGCTCGTAATCGCGTTAATAGAGACGCACTGTACTACTACGTTAACGCACCAACATTATTCAGCTTGTAAGATAGAAATCGTATTCCTTCCATTTCGAGAATCGGGCTCCCGGGAGCCGCGAGACGCCCGCGCGATTCTCGCGAACGAACGCGACCGATTGCCGCGCGATCACGCGATTAATCAATCGCCGTCGCGTCCCGCCGCGACGCGGGGCCGCAAACACGCGCGTCCGTTCGCAACGATTTCGCGACCGCGAGAAGAAAAATTACAGATTCGTTTCCTGTCCCCTCCGCCCTTCCTCCTCGCAGTTCACCGGTACCGTGTTGATTTAATTCCTTTTGTATATAGTGTGACGTCGCGTCGACGATTTCTCTCTCGTGGACAAACGTCGACGACCGATCGAACGACGATGGACGGTCTCGCGACTCTCGGCGACAGTGCTACATACTGTATATACCGGAACACAACATTGCTATGTATTTGATTAATCTATAACGATGGGAACGATTTACTGTCGTCATCACATTTACGATCACCGCGATAGATTCTAAGCGATTCATCCATTTACGAAAAATAATTGAGAGAACACGACGTCCTTCCTGATTATTGTTTCTAAGCCTTTTCAAGTTTAAACGAACCGGCAAAACAGACAAGAGAACAGAAAAGATTAATGCATATTCATATACAGACACACAGCGAAGTAACGATAATTATATGCGACCGCCGCCGGTCGCGCGCCCGTCAACGAGCCGCGCGATCAGGGGTGAATAGTTTCCGAGTCGAGGGGAATCATATAAAGATAAGTATTGAATGTTCCTTAGATATTTTATTGTTTGTTTTACGATCGGTAGAACGCGGAGGATCGCCGCCGACGCGTGTGTATATCGGTTTCAAAGTAAGAAAGAAGAGAGGAACCACGGTGGAAGATGTGGAGAACGCTGGAGATGTGTAGTAGACTGCGATGGTTTAGAAGATGACGACGACGACGACGACGACGACGACGAAAGAGAACTTTGACGATCGACTGGTTGATTCGGGTCAGTAAAGCAATATTGTACGCATTACAACGGCTCGTGTAATAATAAACCGTTTCAGAATAGAATTCTATCTTTGTTTGCGATCTCGACGAATGGTCTCTCTATCTTGTATTGTCGCCAGATTATTATGCTGATTTACGCGTGCACGTTTCTTCCACGACGGAATGTGTTGCGCGTTATAGTTGCACTGTGCCGCACACAGAGTACCATAGGCGAGCGAGGAAAACGAGCGACGATACACCTATAGTTAAACTACATTCCTGCCAAAACTAATTATAGTAGCGTGTTAATGTATCAAAATTTGATGGGACAGCCGACGCTTGCACGCGTTTCAGATGAAAAACCGTTCCGTACACGCTCCGTAAACATCCGATCTCGATCTCTTAACAATCTATTTCTTCTCCACCGCTTTACTGAGTACTCGAAAATCCGACCGATCCGCGGAGCGGCCCAAACTACACGACGCTCGACCGAGTACTTCGACGACGTTTCGCTGAAATAAACGAACAGAAAACGCGGAACAACGTTTCCCGTTCGGATCTTAACTCTGTCCTTTGGATTCTTTTTGCCGAGTCCAGAATGGACGCTGTCCGACAGCTGTTTTACTTTCCGGTAATCAATGTTCTTGTAGATCTTGAAATTTACAGGAGTCGCTGATTATTTGAGTTCGATTTCTTTGAGAACCGCATTCGTTAAGGACGAAGATCCGAACGAACGGCAACGGCGGTTCGCATTGTTCGTTTATCAGTTGCCTCGTGTGCTTTGGGACGGCCCGCGTTGCGCGAATCTCAAAGACTTCGAAGCATTGTTCGACAAATAGTCCGATCTTGCGGCCGAGGAACGTTTGTCTCGGTTGAGAACGAGATAGTAGAATGTTTTATACCATATAGCTGGCTCCAAAAGAAACAAGTTTCGCGTAGCTGCACTTGCATTAATGATTTATTCCGGAACGAGGGCGCTATGCGTGACGTTCGCGACCGCAGAATGTAGAAGATTTCAAGTACCGGACGGAAACCGAGTGAATTTATAAAGTTAACACGATGGATAGCTTTCAATAAACCATTCGTTATCCAGATACAACGAATACGTTGCAACACTTTGAATTCTGGCTTTCGGTGTAGCAGACTTCTCTCGATTCTACGTTGTCGTGTAGAACAAATAATTCCTGCATTTTCTCTTTTTTCGTTTATTTATTTCCAAAAAGAGTTACAACCCGTCCCAGTCCCTTGAGTCGCTGTATTACGCGCGTTCACCACCATGTCAAAATGGTACACATCGTTGTTCGGAGGCGTCAAATGTAACTCATTGTCACTCGGATTGAACCTTTGAAATTTCAGGTTTAATTTTTGTTTTTCTTTTCTTTTTTTTTTTGTTTCGTTATTCTAAAACCTTGTACACATACACATACATACACACGTACGCATACATACATACATACATACATAGACAAACACACGTTTTAGTCATCGCTCGACGTTCAACGCATCTCCTTTCATTCTTAGTTACTATTATAGTATCATCATCCTGCGATTATCGTTAGTACCTTTTGTACTATAATTACTGTATCACGAGTTGCAAGATACGTGCAATTTTTCGACGATAAATAATAACCGATCATGTTCAAATAACTACGGCATAATTTACTCTACACAATTTGTAGTCCTTCCTTATCGTTTCAGGTTGCAAAGATCTGTTTCAAATGGCATTCAGTATAGCGCAAACAACGTTTTCTGAGCTTTAATTTAGACTCTTCGAAGTTCTAAAATACCCACAATAAAGCATGGAAGAATATTTTATTCAAACATCTTCATTTGAGCATTCGCTTGCTGTGCAATCAATCGCTATCTTCTAATTTCGATTGTGCTATTGCAATTATTTTTTAATCGCAATCAATCTATCATGAAGTTTATTCTTTCCGCTTCTGTTTGAGCCATTAAAAGTTCGACAAGTTCAACGGGAATGTATTGAAATATTATTTTTTATTGAAACCAAATTATTTTAAGTTTTGCGATAGCGCCAATTCGTGTGTTGACAAAACAACCAAACTGTTAGTCAAATTTATCGACAGAGAAAATATTGTCAAAAACCAGATGACGCAACTATATTATTCTAAATAAAATTTATAATTTTACACAGTCTAGCTGAATAATGACGATACAGACGAGGTATAAAAGACGACTTGACATCCAATGAATTATTTTGTTATCCAAAAATGGGACTTTGATATTTCAGAAATTTAAGCTTCTTAGCGAGAATCGAGTATTTTGTATACTTTATTTGTATTAAGACACGTTTTATGATTTGGAAGCTACAAGTTATACGACGTGCATATTCAAACGATGACAATGGTACTTACTTATATTTTAAACATTTTAATACAAATGCTAGATTCTACTCAAGTCTAGTCCTATTCTATACGGATCCTAAGTCTGTGTCTATAATCCGTATAGTAAACATTCAGAGTTATCATCTGTGGATAATTCTGGCGAATAGTTTGAGCGTTTGGCCGCTACGTATAGTGGCGCTATTCTTAAATTTTCGAGAGCAAATGATTCGTGCCGAAATTTACATGATCCTTTATGAGAATAACGGTAAGAATCATCTGTACTGTATATATGCCTCCTGAACATTTCTGTACCAACAAAATATTTTGTTTGCCCCTAAATAGACACATTTCACGCTACATTCCGGACATATATTTTCGTCACGAGAAGTTATAATGTAATTGTAGATAAATGTTCAATTATTGATTGAACAAGGCATGGGTTGATGCTGGATGTTTCTTTGAATATTTCTGAACCATCAAAATATTTGTTACTCGTTAAATTTTCCTGATGAAAAAGATTCAAATACGTAAAGAATGCTACAGAATGAAACAACCTCGATGTATGTGTTAGTTTTATGTTTATTTCGTTATTAAAGTTTTAGGCATTACAAATTATGGCTAAGCGTAAACGGATATAACAATATTTTAAAACGCAATGCTCATTTCACGTCTTGCTACTTCTTTAATAACACAATATTAATTTTAATTGATAATTTTAATTTACTCTTCTATCTTTAAATCGCGTATAACATATCTTCATAATTCGACGCCATTTATATTCTATATTGTTAATGTATACTTTTTGGTAAGAAACTACGTCACTGATCACATCAAACTTGTTGCATTAGTCTACGTATAACTAGTATCTTTGAAAAATGGTACTAACTAAACAATATATTTGTTCCTTCCTTAAGTAATAAAGGTATCTAATCACCTTAAAACTTGTTCAATTAAATGACCTTCTAAAATAAACGTGTCTGTTAAATTTTACAAATTGATTGTACACGTGTGAACCTTTTGCAATTAACTAAACCCGATAAGGGAGAATGTGAAACAATAAAAACCCCCAAGGAGAGAATAGCGAAAAGAAAGTCAGAAGACTAGTTTCGATGTTTCGAATGAAACTGAAACAAAATAACGATTCATCTCAAACAAGCTTTATGTTAACAACAATATTTATTACATAATAATTGTACGATATAGTAATAACTTCTATGGATTTACAGTACACTGTAGCGCTAAGTCTTAATTATGTATAATATTCAATGGAATGAGTACATGTTGTTAAGACATTCACATTTCAAGCTGGAGGCGCTCAGGACATCGTTTTCAAATTGGATCGAGTACTGCGGGAAAACGCGTTCCATTGTCTGCTGATGTTCGTATCAAGGATAATGCAGCAGCTGGTGCATCATTTCGGAATGTAAGACTTCGATTTTATTATATTTGTAACTATACGTTATATGTATATGTATATATTTTAAGTCGTAGAATCGGGAATAAATTCTCTACACCCCTACAGTAAACAGCGTAAGGTCTACGATAAAAAATGGACAGTTCCCGTGATTCGGTAAGAAAAACGACAAATCAAATCGATCTTCTAGCACTGAATCTTTCATCTGAGAGCCAGAACGACGGTTCAACGGCTAAAACGAGGTGTGCGCTTGAGATATTTCTTACGTTTTCTTTTTCAACGTTACGTTAAGTATGATTAATAAGATGTATATCCTTTCGATCGTTGTTTTATGGTGGTATAATCTGCTGATATTTCGATACGTGTATATCTTTGTGTTGGACCCTTTCACAATAGCAACGTCTTCACGAAGAGTTCGTTATCATCGAGGGGCAAGGACTATGTCAGTTGAAAATCCGTCAACGAATAAATCACGTGGTTACACGTTATTATAGAAAAAAAGATAACTAAACCTGTGCGACATGCTTCGAGGTTCGTTTAAAAATTCAATTGTCTTCCGGGATAGATATGTGGTTGTACGACTCTAATGAAACTATTAAATTACGTTTATAGCAATAGCGATAGTTATAACAGTTGTAACAATGATGATCTAATATTTGTATAGTCGTTTGTACAACTGACGTTCGTAAGTTATCATCGTCGTTAATAGCGTTTTATGCCGATCGGGGATCACAAATAGCTGGGAAGATGATGCATCAGGTGTAATTCATATTAATTGCGAGCGTGATCAATGTATTTGAAATAATTCAACGTTTATTAGTTAGACTCATGAATTGATATCAATGTTCGTAGCGGACAGACGTGATCTGGAAACAAAGTCAGACAGGGTAAATGTTTGTATAATGTTTGAAATAAAATTGTAATTGTAAGATTTATAATTTTATAATTCAATGTTTCAACATCTTTTCGAACAGTTTATATAAATAGTTTTATTAGTATTTTTTTTTTAATATTCATAGATCATTTTGTTTCTTCAATCATAATTGCGTATAATAATGATTGTGTCAGTGGTACATGCAAGTCCCATCTTACCACAACGATTTAGCCATTCACTGAAACCGTGCTCGTGCCGCTTGCGACGAACGTTATAGCGATCAACGATAGCGTGAATCGGCGAATCATTTCGTTGCTGACAACCTTTTTGGCGCACGTTGCATCCACGCGTGAAATGCACAATGTGTGTACGAATGCGTCGAAATGAGATTACTGTCTACAAAACGGAAACGCAAAGTAAATGTCCGATCGTAATCAACGATTCGTTATCTTACGTCGAGTGCATGCACGAAGTACGTGTTTTAATGAAAAATAAATGTGTCACTTGTATATCGTTTATTTAGAAGCCTCGAGTAAACAATGAAAATAACGTACCGGAATTACAAATCCACACGGGAATGTTCGATCGTAATCACCGAATAATGAACAACACATGGGCGTAAAACATTTAAGAACATTCAAATACAATATAATCTTTTATTTCTATGACCTGTTCAAATAACGTAACAAGTAGCGTTAACTGTTAATCAGCATTCGCTGCTTTAAAATTCTAACTCCTACAAAGATTGTAACCGTTCGTCTTTTTTTTCTTTCTTTCTCGAATACCTTGCACGCATCGAACTCTGATGTAGCAACATTAATACGACCTTTCCGAAAGCGTACGACAAATAATCAATCGATTACAAATTACCAAATAAACAATGGATGATATCGAATATTGTCGCGTACGCAAGAAGAACATTTATATAAAGAATAGAAATTGAAAGGCGCCAACATCATTCAAATATCGATGTCAAATATAACACAAATTGATATTCAGGGTGTCCTGAAAATGTCTCGGAATCCGGAAATGGGAGGTTCCTGAAGTCATTTGAAGTAACTTTTTTCTTAGCGTAAATTCAATCCGCGGCTTTGTTTACGAGTTATTAATGAAAAACATAGACCAATCGGAGAGCGAGTGCAGCCGGCGCTCCGCTCTTGCGACCAATGCCGCGTCGCGTCGGTCATCTGACGCAACGGCAGTTGAGGCGTGGCGTCAGCGAGGGCGGGGCGTCAGCCGTACGCGATCTCTCATTGGTCAGTGTTTTCCGTTAATAACTCGTAAACTACGCGGCGGATTACATTTTCGCCAAGGAAAAAGTTACTTCAAATTACCTCAGGAACCTCCGTTGCCAGATTACGAGACAGTTTTGGGACGCTCTGTATATACGTTTCTCAACTGAATTTACGTCTGCTCGTTTCGTATGAATTAACTTCCGCGGAGATGCCGATTTCTTTGATCGAAATTGTTTGAACGATCGCTTCTAAGTAGGTTTACTGAGAATGTGCTCGCTATGTACTTGTAATGAGTGCTCTCTGTCTCTCTGTGGTAATAAATTTGGCTTGTGGCTTCTTCTTTTCTGTCCCTATCGGTGTAGCTATAGCATCTCTAAATGTGACATCGCGAACGGCGACATCGATCGATTTTCATACACCAGCGGCGCTACACACGGAAATCATTTCGAAAGCAATGAAAGGCACTATTCAGACGTTACATAGATACAGGTAGCGCCGATAACAATTAGAAAATGATATGGTATACGGTATAACATTTCCGCTGCCCGTATTTACAGTTACGTTGTTGTCGTTCGCGCGCGCGACCACGGATCCTGCTGTTCCCGTGATTGCGCCGGATCACCGACACTTTTTATATACGTGCTACTAGATTATCAATTATTGAAACACGTGATACTAAGTCAGCCGCACAGTGATTCGGACGGTGACTTGTTCAGGCTGAGACCCAGGATTCGTTTGGACCTTTCTGAAACTATCTTTGAAATCGCTTATGCCGCAAATTTTATGCATTCGTAACAAAGGCGAATAAATGGGGGCTATAGGAACATTAATGGTTCGAATTATCGAAAGAAGAAATATTTCTGTTCCCTTTTATTTCGCGCAAGGATCTGCAGCTTGTATCTGGTCGTATAATCGAAGCGACCAATACGTTTGTATCTCTGTTTCGCAGGAAATATCGAAGCTGAATGATATACGCCAGAAAAAGTCAGTTTCCAGAGCACTGTGCGCCGGTGCAACCTTTAAATAGTTGATTCTACGTGAAAATGTTCGATTCAAATTGCGGACTAGTCTTTGCTCCGAAGTTTCATAGGTTTAACAAGTTTATTAAACTGTTGGGAAATTATTATGCTATTGGAAACGGCACATCTCTGTACACTGGAAGACGCGCGACAAAGTTTCGAAGAAGATCGAAATGATTGGAGAGAAAGATTTGACGAATACAGGAGACTGCGAGCGTGTGAAACTGGCCTTTTACAACAACAACAACAACAAAATAAAAGAAAGGAAATGCGTTAATACCAATAAACAATATGAAAAATGAAATGTTTTGAAACAGAAACTGTGCGATGTCCGTTTCGTGTACACTAGACTGCGTAACTTAGGCGTACAATGGGAACAACGAAGCGTCTTACTTGAAAATTAACTTTTATTACTTCAAGATCGATTAAAAATTATGCTTACTTCGTATTAAACGCAATTCTATTCTACTTTGTTACACATTTCCACTCGCGTTCGAACGAGATGCCGAACACGAACAACAAAAAGAAAGGTTGCTTTAATCGGCCAACATATCTTTCACATAGAATTAACTGTTCTCCGGTCGTTCCGCTACTTCAACGACTCTTTGCCTCTCTATCCTACACGCTACCAATCAGATCGACGGTGAAACGTAAAAAAGAAACAAGGAAGAGCGCACAATGACGATCGAAGGAGTGTCTAATGTTACGTATTTAATATGATCTCTTCGAAAAAATTCGGAGCCCGAAGATTGCTCGTCTAGAATCCTCTAGTAGGTTCATGCTCGTTGTTAAGTTCTTAACTAGAATTCCGTTAGGTGTACGCTTTTCATTGCATACGAAAATACAAAAAAGATCCGGTAACCACATCGAAAGACGGGTGAAGAAGTGATGCCGCGCCCGATCAGCGTCGTGTGTAACTCATGAAGGTCTCGATTAGTTTCTGAACCAATTTTTATTTCAACCTGTAAATATCTGTTTCACATCAGTCGGTGCCGGACAGAAAATCAGATCATAGACAAACGTTCGTTCGTTGGAGAAACGATCACGTCCGTTTCCCGCTTGTGCAAGCAGCTCTCTCGTGGCATTTCGATCGATATCGGGCTCACGACGCCTTCATCTTAAACGGTTAAATCTCTCTTAATCTCTCGTTAAAGTTTTTCATTTTTTTCTTTTTCGTTTTTTTTTTTTTTTTGTTTAAGTACAATGCTGCCGTAAAGTACGTGACTCGGACATGCGCTACGGATACAATCGTTTATGATAATTGGTCCTGAAAAAATGATAGAACCAAACCTTGGTTGAGTACAGTGTGATCCATGCATGTAACGGCGCTTCTGAGGCGCCTCGAGACGAAGCCCGGATCCCGATCTCGATCGCCGTACGACGAGGATCTCGATCACGGGACCCGGATAGGGGAATGGAATGTGATATATATCTAAGAATCTGCGCTCTCTCTACGTGTTCTACATTTACACACCTCTACGCTATGCTCCTTATGTTAGTCGCGACGATCGATAATCCCATACATCAACGAACGCGTTCTTCGACGGAACGTTTACGGATCTGTGTACCGCTTTGCCGGCTGGAACCACGTTTATTGGTTGCATCGTGATACATCGAGCTACTTTAGGTGAACCGCTAATCATCATCATCATCATCATCATCATCATCATCATCATCATCATCCCGGAGACTACGCCGCTACAGTTAAAGTTCGCTTTCTATCGGCGTTTCGTTAATTTCATCTACGTAACGACATTCCGCGTCGCGTATATATATACACGTGTACAACCGCCGCCGCTCGAATGTACGTGGACGTTTTCTTGGTCGCAATTACCCGTTTATCAATTTTACTGAATTCCCTGCGTCGGGAGAGAGGTCACAGTCCTTCAGGACACCGCAGACTTTATATCGTTAATCGAATGAAATATTTCGCCAACAATGATGACAAGTTGTACGTTATTATTGTTGTAATATATTATAGCGTTATATTCGGTTAACATCGATGTACTCGTTAAACAAGAATTTGTTAATTCCTTAATGAGGTGCGTCAGACTCGCGAGAGGTTACAGTTGTCTCTACATACGTCTAAGCGAAAGGTGTACGCGACGCTGCGGCTTTACAAATCTGTATCGCCTAAAGAAAATGGATTGTAATGGAAGGTTACAGCTATACACGTTCGTTACGTACGTTTAGTGTTCGATAGATATCCGAGTATTTGTTCAGAAGCGATACAAGAGACCGTGCATGCGTGCGATACACATATTTAGCAAGTTCGCCGGCAAAGATGTACGCAGACGCGTTTCTATTTTATTCCGACTGGCTTATTTATACTCTTTCTGGACCAGATTCTCAATCATTTGCTATGCTATCGCGCCGTGCCTTCAAACGATCCCTTCCGCGCGGGTGGAGAAGCGACATGAATAGCTACGATAAAAAAAAACGAAACGGTGACGTTACGCCGACCGATGAACCGAACGCGATTGTTCGAATTTGAAGTCGCAACGCTCGACGCCGTTTGCGAAAGTAACTTCGGGAACGAACTCGCTCGTAGTTCCAAAACAGAAACGTCTATTGTTCCTCCGCAAGTACATTGTACAATCGAACGAATGGGGGGGAAATGATTTTAACGTGGGTGGTGCACGGTTGCTTCGCGCGTCCGAAGAGCCCATGTTCCTCGAAATGCAGACTATTGAACGATCGATCTTACAATTGGTCAACGAGATGCTCGCCACGTTGAATTTCATGAAACATCGGCTTATCCCTAGGTCTGAAGTCATCGGTAACAGTCCGTAATTCGTTCGGGTCTTTGTAAGTTTGTGTAACGCAACCAAATACATACGGCGCGCGATGATCGATTCGCGCGGAAACCTGGACTAAATTGATGTCTCTTTGATTAGATGTCTCTTAGGTTCGTTTCGCCGCGGGAACCTTGCTTTTTAACTAGGATAGAGAACACAGTATTGGAACTGAATCGTTGAAAACTCGATTTTACGCGTTCGGGACAACAATCGATAGGTCGGATGCAAAATTCTAGACAGTTGATGGATTCGAGGATACGCTTCTGTTATTCCAGAATTATTCAAACGATTGAAAGCGGGAAAACGTGACTCTTGTTTGTTTACGATCGACTCGACCAATTTTGATTCTGAATGAAAATCAAGTCCGCCGATCAGGGCTGAACTTGAAACCGAGCGTCTGCGTCGAGACTGGCAACAACATTTTTCGTCCATGTTTCCGAACGAACGGACCACCGTGCGAGGGACTCGGCCAACTCTGAGAATCTGAGAGCAATAGAAAAGAAAGAGTTCTCAGGTGAACGTGCAACATCTTGTTCTCTTCCACACGTACGTCACCCGCGGACGAGTGCAACGCGCGCAGGATCTCGCGGCCAGCGTTCGCTGTACGATGAAAAGCTAAAACGATAAGCATCGTTACGTTCTCGGCTAAACCTGGACCGTTCCCATTCGGATCGTTACTTTTTACAGGTAGATTTATCAGCTAACGGTGTTATCAGTAGTTACATCGTAAATATGATCGATTAGGTATAACTCGGTCGCGTGCAACATTTTTTTTCCTTTTCTTTTTCTCTGAACGCCGAGGGAGAAGTAAAACAAGACCGTTCGCCTGAAACAGTTTCACCTAACGCCTACGATGAGATTAAGTACGAATGAACAATACATAGGTAATAAGTACACACGGCTATCGAAGGGCCTGGTTGGCCCTTCGAGAAATGTTCGATGGCGGTGATATTTACAGAGTCTCTCTATGCGGTGATCGGTGAGATGTATGAATTTCAGGGGCGGGGGGGGGGGGGGAGGGAAGGTAAACTGGAAAAAGCGTTAAGGCCCGTTTACATAGATTTCTTTTCATTCAATAACAATGCGTTTTCAAAGTGGTTGTATGCGTGTGGTATCGGCGTCGGTCGATTTTAAGATTGCCGGGAACGATTTTATCGGCCCGTCTTCGGCCGGAAGTTCTCCAGATTCCGAGGACGATCGATAAACGATCGAGTTTCCGTAATTCGGGGCACGCGTCGTGCGAAAAAGACGGTAATTCTTTTATTGTACTAACCGACCCGTTTCATCTGCCTTTTTCTTTCCCCTCAGTCGAATTCGAAGCTTCAAGATCAACGATGCAATAAAATACGATAAACTTGTTAGTAGCAGTCGAGCTCAGTTAATACTGTACGAAGTCAGTTTTGTTTTTTTCATTTTTCTAACAATCGATTCTTTATCATTTCTTCGAAGAATACATATAGTACAGTAATATATATATACGTGTATATATATAGATGTATGTATATATATGTATGTATATTCAATGCCATATACATGCATATATTGTATAATGCCTTGTAGATCTCGGGACGTTCGTGATTCTGTCAAACTGTAGCATAACACGTTTTCTTTCTCTAATCGTAACGTTTTGCTCGTCGATTCCCAGGATACATTGAGAATCACCGTCGCGATTCGTCGCTACTCTGATCTTACGGTGAATAATTACAAAGAGTTGCCGCCCTCCGATCTCGATGACTTCTCGATCTCTCGTCAGTTTGCTCGCATTACGAACAGTTCGCTTAATTACATTTGTTCGTTCGTATATTTTCTGTGACGAAGTGTACGCGGTGCTTTTCAAGAATAAATTCGATCCGGGACCTCGAGCATACCACATTCAAGACCGGACACCTCGAAAAGCTTCTTCATATTGAAAATATGAAAGAGAATTCGACCGTATTTGGAAGAAAAGTGTCGCGTATAGAAAATTTCTTTTCACATTATCATTCCTCTTATTTGTCAATATTAATCATACGTTTCTTTGTCTTTCCTTTTTTAATTATACTACGTTAATGATGTTAATACTGATAATAACTCTTATCGTTTCTCTTATTAGTAACTTTTCGATAAACCGAACTACCAATCCTACCCGGAATAATAACTTTATCAACGCATTAAAAATCACGGAGACCGGAGGGTGTTACCTTTCCGCAAACAATCACCATATTTTATCCCTCCATCCTCATTTATATCCATTGTTGAAGAAGTAGGTCAACGAAACGATAATGCAAGTTGTACAATCGGTAGGCCCGTTATGTTTGGAAAACAGTAACAGTATCTGTATATATATATAACACGTGGTAAATATTTATATTGTATATATATACATATAATATACATATATGTATGTATACGAATATGTTTACAGTTTCACGTACCCGCGTATATATATGTATATATGTATATATATATACTTGAAACGGAGGCGCGGCCTGAAGGGACAATCGAATGTTCGTAGATCGGTAGATCGTCTCGGCAGACACGTTCGATTTCTCTTGACGATCCCGCGCCGATAGTCTCAAGAGCTCTGCCGTCGAAACGTTCACGATTTTACTTATCGTTCGTCCTCGAGGATCGTTTCGCACGCAAACCGCCGCATGTGCGCCGATCGATCGCGACGATCCCGTCGAAGAGACATGTAAACTACGAAATAATGCTCGCGGGCACCGTCGCAGTCGATCGACGCAGTTATAACAAAAACTTGTGCGGTGTTTATCTACGAGCCGTGAACCGCGGACAGCGCGGCTTCGTTCCTTCGATTCGCGCGGGAGTTTCTTTCGTTTATTATTTCCTCCCCGAGCCAAAATGGTGTCTGCCGGCCCGTTTCGACCGACGGAGCTCCCTGTACAGGTAACGCATAGTCTAAAGTCATTTCCGTACGAAAATATCGCGATTCAAAGCATTGTCCTTTTGCTGGTTAACGAAGAGCGACCGCGAACGAACTGATGAGAACCGGTACGAAACGAAATTCGATCGGATACCGAGGATCACCGATCGCGAAAGCTTGGCGTTCGGTAAACGTAGGAATCGGGGAGCGTCTCGGCCGATCCGTGACGGAACGGATCCGTTCGTTTGTCGTATCGTCGTCGTCGTCTTCTAATTAAAACGGTAACAACACTCTGCACGAACACGACTATCGGCCTGTACAAATCGCGCCAACACAACTCCCGAACGAAACGGCACGGCTACTCCCACGCAGCTCAAGACACAATTCTACATCGTATACATTATATATCTATATACGTCTGAATATACTATATACACGTCGATATATATATATATAGTATACGCATATGTATAAATATATAACTTCTATCGGCTAATAGCGATTAGTTTGTTTTCTTTTCTTTTTTATAATTATAAACACCTTATCAAAAAAAGAAAACGCGTTCTCCGGTTGAAAACGACGAAAAGGAAACGCACTACTTTTGGGACACTTACCCGGCGATCGTAAATGGAAGTCAGAGAAACACATGTTTTCTTGCAAATAATCAATGCTTCATCGAGATACCTCGAAGAGGACGCATGTTAGCTGTTTCTTCCTTGAATTCATTCCATATTACATCTACAGAGAAATATTATAGTAGATATACATACGTATATACAAGACGCTACACTTCATGAGAACATATTGTTAATACTAAAATCTTCTTGGTGGTATTTATTGTTTATTTAGTTAGTAATAGATTATTAATAACTACTAAGTGCCTATTTTCTTCTCTTTGTTCGTATTTACTCGCTTTCTCTCGCTCTCGCTCTCTCTCTCTCTCACACTCGTTCTCTCCCACCCTATCATTCGTACTTTCTCTCTCTCTCTTTCTCTCGCACTCTCTCTCTCGCTCTCTTTCTTGCTTGCGCTGTCTCTCGTTTTTTCGTGCATGATTACTTCTGTGAATAAACGACCATTTACTCGAAAAGATCGTTGCATCCTTTTTCTATTATTTTCTCTCTCCATTTTTTTGTTCTTTTAATGTTAGTTCCTCTCTTTCGTTTCTTTCTTATTTTTCTTGTTTTTGTTCAGGGTAATGCTGTTTCGTCCGGTACATCGTCCATGAGTATCGTTGGGAAATATATATTTATATAATATATATTTATATATATATATGTTTTTTTTTGTATATATAGTTTGTCGAGGGGCGGGGGGACGGGGCTGGGCGAAAGCGAACGTAACGAAACGAAACGAAAAGAGTTGCTTCTGTACATTTGTCGTAACTGCTTAGAACCTTTGGTGTGCATTACCTTAACTGGACATTCTCAACGACCTTTTAGTCCTTCTTGTCGCCGTCTTCGGGGTCCTTAAGCGTATGCCATTGAGCAATAGGACGTCTGGGGCAAGCCAGCATGTCGGACCAGTGTCTCAACTCTGTTCCGCTCGCGTTGTACCCCAAGACGACCTTCCCAATGGGTTCTGAGGTGCCGATACGATCGTAGTCGACTACCGTGACAACCAATTCCACTTTCTAAACGCGAAATCGCGCATTAATATATTGTCCCACAGGAAAATATATCGCCATACCTTCCGGATTATAATGACTGAGAATAGCAGAGGTCGTCGAGCCGGACAGGCCAGAGATTCTGTCTGCTAATGCAGTTTCGTACTATCGTGGCATGTCTGACTCGATTGTCCAACGTATAAAAGTGAAAAGTACGTATATCAAGCAATAGTAAGATTATTAAGGGATCTCTTGTTAGAATTTACAGTCGTAGATTAGGTAATTATTGCGAATGAGTACTCTGGGCAATATAAACTGTCACAGACAGTGACTTTTGCGAATATACAGATTATAAAATAAAAAGAATAGAAATAAAATCTGCGACGGAAGTGTACGAATTGTTCGTTCTATGTAGCAAGAAAAATAAATATGATTAATTTTACTTTGTCTCTCTGCATTAAAAAAATATAAAGTATAGTTTAGTTTGACTCTGTGTGTGTGTGTATAAGTTTGATTATAATTAACGTAAGAAATTCAGTATACAGTGTTCATGTTTCTTCAACTTGAGAGCCTTTAATGGATAGAGTTGCAATAAGCGTAGTAATGTAAGTGTTTTACCTTTCGTTGTTGTTTTTATCTTTCCATGGTTTGGATCCGAAATGTATGGTGTGACACAACAAAGAAGAATTTCATTTAACAATAAGCAAATCATTTTCTGATCTTCTTCGAAAACAATGTGGAGAATTCTGTTGTGTTTTGTTGAATGTCTTTTGATGTAGATTTAACTAAATATTTTATTTTTTGCTATTTCGATTAATTTTCTTGCTTTGAAAGATAAATTAAATTGTTCTCTGTTGCATTAGTGATCAGACTTACTGTATTCCTATGTACATGGTATTATAATATTATGAGAAAAAAGGCGCGGAAGCTTCAAAACTTTACAGTGAACTGCGCTAATTTTTATAGAAATAATAAAACTGTGTAAACTTAGGGAACATAACGTTAAATACGTTTATAGAAGTTGAGAAGTATATTCGAAATACAAATGTTTAAACAAAATATTTTTGAATTACCTATATCTGAGTTTTCATCTAGGAAAGATACGTGAAATCGAAGCAAAATGTACGGTTTCTTAGATTCGGATAAAAATGCAATTAGTCAGCAGAAAGTAAGCGTAGCAATGAGTGCCTCTGCAAGCAGTAGATAATTAGATAATATATTGAAATTCGTTGATCATGTGAAAAGCGGCATTTCTCGAAGTATGCAAAAATTGTAGTTAGAACACTTGAAAAATGCATAATTTATTAGCTTACATGACTTCATAGAATAAATGCAGTACGGCTAAAAGTCTTATAATCCGGAAGTATGGTATTTTTAACAAAAAGTTTATTCGAATTTTCAACCCTTCATAAGGTAAAATACGATTAGCAATGCGGATATGTACATAGCAATTCTTTAAATCAAACAAGCAGTGATATTTCTTGTAAACGGTAATTACAGAAATATTTTAACAACTCTATTATATTAGCGAAACAGTTCGTTATGGCAAAAATACTGTATCTTACGCGTACTACTGTTACCTCGTGAAGGGTTGATTAATAAATTACGTACGGTCCATCTGTATTTGCATATCGTACAAAAAGTACGATATTTTAAATAAATATCGTATAATAAATTTATATAATAATTTCTAACATTTCACTCTTACGATTAAATCAGTCTTTTAATTCAGTCTAACATTCGTAGTTTTCGTAATTGACTTTTCATCGACATACATCGACACAAGATGACCGTTCGTAACGAATCGTTAGAGAGAAAACTACATTTAAATACTTATTCTAGCAGGATACTGAACATAACAATAAATAAAATGATGGCAGTAGTTTCTGTCTATAGAATCAATAGAAATGAAACGTGCGTTGTCTAATAATTAATTGTTAGTAGAGGTGGTGAGAAGATAGTTTAGCATTATATGTTATGTTACTGTTACCTGTGTGTCGACTGACTGTGTCAAACAAAAATAAGAAAAAACGTGGGGGCAATAGATGAACGTTGAAGATTCGTACCTTTATCTGCTCGAAGGGTACCTCAAACGTAAATGATTCGTTGTAATACGGATTAAGTGTGCACTTCTTGATAGTCGTCTTCTTTTTCTTCAATCTCTTTCCGTTCTGCATCAGAGCAATTTTCACGTAAGGATCGGACAGACCGCCGACGTCCATTTTCTTCAGATTCTTTGCCTCCAAGATCACCACGGTCAATTTGCCAGCCGTGGGCACGTATCGGAGTGAGAAACAAATGTCACCCAATTTATTATCCTGTTGACAACAAAATTATATAGCATCGGTTAATACCTGCCGCAGCCCCTAATCGGGCCAATTTAAAATCAAGTAGATCGATTGCAAAATAATACGATAACGTTAGATTCCACGGTAAAAAAAAAACATGTTCCAATTCTACGGCTTCGATCATAACTCATCGGAAATGCGTGTAATTGTGACATCGATTATCTGAAACTAATTTAGGTACTCTATAATCTTGCACTAATTCGATCTGAGCTCACACTATCGAAACTTAATTAATCTCCTATCTGCTTCCTCATAATTATATTCACCGTGCATTAATTTGATATACCTTGTACCAAAAATCAATAATTCGCTATATACGAGAGAATAGCGGATTCCAACGCAAACGAACAAGTTTTGCCGGCATAAAGGTGTTAAATGGTAATCTAATCATTCGGCATAACAAACTCGCGAGCGAGTTTCTGCCGCGCGTTGCGCTCGTTGAGATTTAATGTTTGATTCACCGCTAACCAACGAATTTACGTTTCAGCTATCAAAAGCGTTGCGTTTAGCGTCGTGAATCGTGAAAATCTGCACAATAGAATAAAACCCGACACGAACAAACGAGTTCTTCAACGACTAGCTCCGCGTTGTTCGCAATTAGTGCGATTCAAATTGAAGCTGAATGGAGTGCATTAGCTAGGATGTGCGCAACGAATCGAGTGCAACAGATCTTTGAATAGTGATTCGTTCTCGGTGAATTATGCTGTATAATTGAACAAATAGTAAAATTGTATTTATTTATATTTGTATTTATTCACCTGACCACCTTCGCCCTCCACGCTCTGCAATTCCCTCCACTCCTCGATTGTCTGGGCCAAGTCAACTTGGCAGAGGGGAACCTTCACTTCACCGATTTGGTCGTGTTTCGAGAACCTGTCGAAGTCGAAAATGGCAAACACAAGCGTCTTGTTCATAGCATCTGCGTATGGGACGCCCTAAAAAAAATTAACGCATCGTTAATCCCCGAGAGGGGTGAATCGTGAATTGTGTTTTAACACTAAACCGATCGAGCATTAAAAGTGACTGACACTGTATAAAAGTGACAAGACTAAGTGGACTTGATTTATCGCCATTTAGATTATAATACACGTTTGAATTAAAAAATATATTAAATCCTTTATAAGGTCAACAATATTAAAATATAGCACGTAAAAACGATCGTCTTTACTGGCGTGGTAGGTTTAACCAAAGAATTTAACGTTCACATTCTGCTCAGGCTGAAACACTCATTTTCTGCTTCTAGGTTTCTACCGCAAGATTTCCGATCTTTGTCCGGTTGCTTTATAAATTTCTTTAACATGCGATACCGTACATGAAGCGTAATTCACTGATTCGAAGCGTGAAGTAACAATCGATGAAGCATTATCGCAGGATCTTTCGTGAAACGATCACCGATGAAAGTTACCTTGAACGTGAAAGTTTCGTTGAAGATTGGACTAAGCGTTTTCCTGTGCACTTTTGTCTCGAACTTCTTCTTCTTGTCCGGCAACAAGTATACTTTCACGTATGGATCAGATGTGCCGCCCATGTCCAAGGCTGGCAGTTCTTCAGCTTGTATCACTGTCACCGCCAGGCTGTTTGTGTTGAAATCGTATTCAAGCTGCAATCATTCGAATAATTATTACCGGAATAACCGAAGACGTTCGATCATTTTCTAGCGCTTTAATTTACGCTTTTACGCGGACATCTCGTCCGATCGACGACGTCCGATTCAACTTCGTCTATTTATTCTTTAGCGATAAAGTGCCTAGCACGTACTGGAAAGCAAGATATGAAAATGCAAAAATTCGACGGTGAACGTTCGATCGGAGTGTCAAATTTAGACACGAATCCGACGAGTTTAAGAATTCGACAGTTCTTTAATCTAATTTCGTAGCTACGTCCCAAGTTTGTTACCACGACAAAAAAGGCTTTGCTCGATGTGTCTTGAATGCGTTATAAATGTTGGATTTTTGTCAGAAGCAAGATCAAAATACTGAATCTTATTTCAAACGTGAACAGTTAAATGTGGGTGTTTGTTCGTTTACACTTCGGACTATCCAGGAGATGGTACAACATCGTGTCCGTAATGATCGGTATTTGTTTTGAAAGAAAGTTCAAGAAAAGGAAACTTTCTGAATGAACAAACTCGACTTTTCTCACAGCGGATCTCCATAAACTAGAAACTCTATTGCCATACCTTGTACTGAAGCTTCCCCAGTTTAACTTCGCTCTGTTTACTTTCAGCTTCGTCCGGTTCCTCCGCGTTGTCGGTGAGCTCTTCCATATCCGGCTGGACCTTAACAGATCGAAGTGGATTCCACGAGTGTAGAATGTGCGTCTAACATCTACATAATGTCATGGAACACCGAAAACGTACCTTGTCTTTGTACGTGGTGCCCAGCAGCTGCACGGACTTGAGATCCACCGCTCCCTTCAAACCTTTCTTGCCGTCCTTGGATCGTCTTTTGCGACAGCATCTTCTTATGCAGCAGAAGCAGATTCCGAGAACTAATACGCCTACGACTACTCAAGCGAAAAGAAAAAATTCGATCGAATTAAAATGGTGCGACTGAAAGAAGCCTGTTTGTGGTTCGCCTGATCAAAATGCTATCGCTAGACGCGCATCGGCATTTTGCATCTAGTAAGCGCGATTCATAAATGCGGTAACATTCGCTTCGAATTTTGCGTTTCGTTAGTCTATATGGTATATGAAATGTATAATTGTGACGTCTAGATGTAAATAATATGTGGGACACGGTCAATCAATTAACACGGTACAACTGGAACAGAGTAAGAGTTACATGGTTACTGTGCTCTGCCTGTGGAACAGAAGTCTGCAATGTCTGCGATGTTCTGAAAGTGTAAATTTTCGTTGTCGATTAGACGAGTAAACATGATCGACTCGCGAATGTTATAGTCGCTGAATTCTGTATCGTGTCTTTCCTTTGCGCCGGTACTGTTTCATCGTCGAGAAATATTTTCTATGAACGCACACGTTCGGATCCATTCGCATCGAACAGTTTTTCGTTATTTCGCAGCAACTGCTCTGATACGCGAGCGTACCGCCGCGCGTTTTAATGTCAAGAGCGACCGTGCGACTATTATTATTAAACTCCTTTGATCTTTCGAGATCGAAATTCGCGTGTTTCGAAAAATACACATGTCGAAGTTCACCGCGCATCGGCTTCTAAGAAACGTCTATCGAAAGTTCAAAGTTAAGCGACAAGATTTCAGCAGCGCCGCTAAGAATCAATGCTAATGAATCCCAACGTTGATTACGCCATTCCAAATTAGTTTCTTCGAGCTAATACAATTGGTTACGTTCGAAAAGAATCGGAGTATTAAGTTTCATAAACGATGTAGCAATCTAGATGCTACTCTATTTGTTAATAGCTGTTTCTTTTTTTTGTATTTTAGGGAACAGTCGTGTATACCTATTAAAATGGTTACGAGGCCCCATGTTGGTATGCCCATTTCTTCCGCGAGCTCCTTCCCGAGATCCTCCACTTTGTTTTCGAAGGATTTCTCGGTGCTCTCGGTAATCACTTCGGCATCTGTGCCTGGAAGGTAATAAATCCGAATCAGACTAAAGTGTCTGCTAAGTTTAAAGTTACACAAGGATCTTAAATCATTTCTTTACCTTCTTTCACTATTACTTCTGTATTCAGCATCGTTTTCAACGTCGATTCACCCCCTTCCGGAATTTCCGACACAATCTCCGTCATGGCCTCCGCATCTCTCTTAATGACAGGCATTTTCTGCATTGGAAAAAAATCAACGAAAAAATTTAGTACGTTCGGCGAACGCTCGAACATCATAATATTCGAAGACGTTTTATGTTCGCAGGCTTTTCGGACCGCTTCGTCTCCTGTAATCGCCCCGAACAACACAGCAATACACCACTAAACTTCTGAATCGCTCGCATTAATTTCGTCGACCATTGTCACTTGTCACGCTATTGTTCCTCCGGTCTGTATACGCGCAGCCAGCGAACAGACGTTTCATTGTAAGATCGTTAACGCGACATCTCGAGCGTTGCGGACAGTGCGAAACGGATTAACAAACATTAACCGATTTGTGTTGCCACGAATGTATTTTGTGATTCAATCAGTTCGAGGCCCGTTGATTGTACACCGCGTTGCATCCGCGGTTTTGGCGATTCACTGTTCACCTATTTTGCACTGTGACAACCGGCCAGACTCGCGATGAAGATTCACACATGATCTACTAAATACGAACATTATTCGTTCCTCCTGAATCGAAAGAAGATTTGATTCTTCTATTAAATATTTGAAAAAATTATCACGGATAATCTTCATCGCTCGTTTTCCTATACATTGTGCGAAGAGAAACATGGCTTTGCGAGCAACAGTGAATCACTATTACTAATCTTGCGGTTTGAGGCAGTTAAGTTTCCTCCTACTTAAATTCCAACAATTAGGTTGATACGATATTCACTGATTTCAGCAAGACTTTCGATTCCGTAAATCACTCACTCTTGATTGGACTGTCAGCTCTGGGCTGCAAGGATAGTCTCCTGACATGGTTTAGAAGATACCTAATCGACCGTTTTCAAATTATACGAGTTCGTGATCTCAAATTTTCTCCCATGCGTGTCCTATCCAGAGCCTCGCAAGGCTCGGTCCTTTATTGTTTATTATTTTCATCAATGATTTATCTAAAGTTTTTCGATTCTGAGAAGTCCAGTTTCATGCTGACAACGTAAAAATTATCCATAGTATCTCCTCACTTGAAGGTGCTCTCGGCATTCAGGCTGACCTGGCCCGATTTCACGAACGGTCTCGAAATAATGCCGTGTAACTTAATACAGTAAATTCTCCGTAATTGACTCTCAGCTTGTAAAAAAAAATTGGACAATTTGTTAAGAGGAGCTACGATTATTCAAGCTCGATTTTATAGTTACCGATTTTCAACAACTATAAAAACGAGGCGTATAGCTCGAATAATTCCCTTCCCAAGTCCATTTTTGTTTCCAAGCCGAGGGTCAATTAGGGAGAATTTACTGTATCTGCATGTATGTCACGTCACGAGATCCTTGAAATCTTAATCCAATCGTTAAGAAGATTATTAAGGATGAAGAAGGGTTAATCAACGTGATTATAAAAGAAAAGTTAAATTAGAAACCCCTAAAAAATACTTAAAATTCGAGGTAACTTAATGAAACTGGAAAGATGAATTTTGTCATACTAATTGGTCAATTAACGTTTCCGCGGAACCCGATCAAATCTGGTTTACACTTCGCCGTCGAATTTCTCGCGAGTAGTGTTTGTCGCCTAACAAGCTTAATCAAATTCACGTGCAACTAACAACGCTTAGAGCCGAAGGACTCGGGGTTCACCAGGGGAAAGTTTTATTTCCTCGGAGGAAAACTTTCTCTCGTCGATGCGCGCACCTCGTGCGGCGGTGCTCGAGCATAGGTAATAAAGTTGACAATTGCCGGAGCCTGGATACGCGCGCGTTATTTTCGTCGCATTACCGTCACATTTACCTCGCGTTCTCTTTATCGTTTCCGTTATTCCGCGGTCCGCTGTAACCGTTGCTGATCAATGTCGTTACTGCTGCGGAGTCACTGATTGTTTACAATCAACACCGTATTGTAAAGAACGGTATGGTTATTTTTTCTCAATCTGGCAACGTCATAACGTTGTTTACGCGTCGGCGAACGTATCGAATCGTATTGTTCCGAAAAAGAAACGCGAAACGCGACGTTTGAACGAGCACTGGAGAAACATTGTGCAATCAAGAGCATGTTTCCGGATTCATAGATTACGTTCGCATGCATATCATAGCGATTGCAAGTTGCAGCAACTCGTGCACGATTTAAATAGTCGCTATAGTCGGAGCATGATCACCGCGATATCTGGTAAAATAGGAGTACGGAGAGTTAAAAAATTGTCCAGTGATTCTGCAAATACGATTTCAAAAAAATTGCGAGAAATGAAAGGACACGAGGAGCGTCGCGCGAAAGTATCACAAAGAAAAAAAGAACGAACAGCGAAAAGAAGACATGGTGCGCTTTAGCAATAATAATTGTATCGGTCGTTCCTTTCATAAAATAATGCTACAGGTTCTCCTAAATAATACAACGGCATACTAAAATGCATAATCATAGCGCGATAAAATCTTTGAACTTTAACGCATTGCTCGCAATATTCTTGAACGGTGATTTCATTCGAACGAGTTTCTTTCCATTCGTTCACCGGAGTGGTTAAGCAAGAGAACAATGACCAGACCGTCGCCGTGGTTTTTTTCAGCAATTTTATCTATTGCGATGAGCTCGCTCTCGGCCGAATAGGTTTAACTTATAATTAGTTGAAAAATCGATGTCGACGCTGATAAAACGAGGCACTCCAGAATCCAGAGCCGACTTAAACGCATTTCCCCAGGCGATCGTTATCTCTTATAATTTAATATCACCTTTCAACGTAAAAGCTGCTTTCGCATATACGCGGCGCCCGTGCTTCAGATTCAATAACTGTGGTATTAAGATCGTGTCTAGATAATTATTAATGGAAAATCTAGTTTCACGCTTTGATGGAAGTGATCACAATAGCGAAGCGAGTAGAAAGTGGAAAGAACGAACCGACCCTGCAATCGTACAAGATCGTTTCTGTAAAATAACCTGCAATTAAAACCAGCGTGCAATTGAACGAAGAATTAGCCGCATCTCGATTGCGAGCGATTCAAGTTTAATAATCCACTGTATACTTAATAATGGGAAGAAGTAATTTTGACGAAGAAGAGCTTTTTCATTCAGCATGCTTCGATACTAAGCGATACCAATTTTTCCTACGGTAATATCAGCTATGGGAAATTCTGTTTTCACGTGTTTTCTGCCTTAGAACGTGGTCGTACGCGGTCTGTGCTCGCGAACAGGCAGAATTCATGTACCAACTCATGTTCGCCAAGTTCGCAGCAAGTCGCCCGTTACTCGCAAAAGTGGCCACATCGCGAGTGAACGGAGTTCGCGATTAGTTCGCGAACTGCTCGCAAACACCAATGTCGATCCGTCATATAACGTAACGTAGGTCTAATTAATAGGTGGCTGGCAGAGAATAAGACAGATATGTGTTTCGTCAATCGAACACGCGATCATAGAATCTTCTCTATTGTTGTCTATAACAAGGCGTTCAGCAACAGGTGGGAGAAAGTTTAAGGGATAATTTTCCATAACAATGTAAGACGTGAATCACGAGTGGGAAACTACTGCTGCATTCTCGCGATTAAAATTGCAGTCCGATACCGACGAGGAAACGTACTTTTATACTTTGTAGTCTGCGAACAGAATTTTCCTGCGATCTACTGCATTTTCATTTTAATTGGGCGTTCGGCGGATCGTAAACTTTTGCAGTGGATTCGAGAAAGCGCAATAAAGTCAAGGCAATTACGAAAGAAACGTGTGTGAGCTTCTAATTAATTTAAGAGGCAGAATTAATGCAGGAAATTAAATTATCTCTGCAGAATGTTGTTCTAAAGTTTCATCGATTTTAAATATCGAATTCTATATAATGACTAAGATGTGATTATAAAATGTCGATAGAAATGCTTCCAATTGGTTTAAAAGACAAAAATAAATGAAGAAATTCGATTATTTGTGTCGAGTATTATTATAAACTTTCGTCGAGCGTCACATTTTTTGAAATCACTGAGATGTGATTACAAAATGACGATAAAAAAATATTGAAACAACAGAACAGTGAAAGCGAAATGATAAAAAAAGAAACGCTTTATCAAGTTATGATTAAGTGAATGATTACAGTGTAGAGTACTTTGATGCATCATGGCATTGAAATTCCTTGCATCCATCAAAGGCGAGGTTGGAGACAAATTAATCTACGTTGTGTACACGCTGCAGACATTCGATTAGAAAATAATTGCAGTGTTCAATGAAATTTAGTGGAATCTGTGCTCGATTATCTTGAAGCACTGAATGAATCTGCATAGAATCTGACCTTAACTTGGATATCCCGTGTAATCGCGAAGAAATGTCTAGTCAAAGCTTAAATCGATACAGCCGTGCACTTATAGATATTGTCCAATGATATTAACCATAGTATCTCGGTCTCTCAGTCTATAGCGCCCTACGCGTTTCTCCAGACGCGACTAAAACACTTCGCAAATCCTATTCGAGACGTTTCTTTTTATAATGTGAGAGAGCTCGCTTAAAAATAATCTTCGCTACACGGCTCAATACTGTCCATTATTTCAGCTCCCTGTATCTTCCTCGACATGGCTATTCTCATTTTAAGACAAAGAAATTAGTCGGACAATTGACTCGAAGAAATTGTTGTATTTCAATTTTTCAGTACTTATCTAATCATTTATGTTATACTATAACATGAAATAAATACTAGAAAATAATAGATTATTATATAATAGGAAAATAATGATTGTATCAGAATTCAGCGTGCGATCACAAAAGTAATTAAAAGCATACGTTAGAAAATGTATGTTAATCCTCATCGTTAACTATACATAGTTACGTAGTAAACACGTTAATTATCGTTGTTTTCTTCTAAATATCAGTAAACAGATCGGAACGATATCGTAAATCGGGTTTAATGAAAAAATTATAAGGTTAAGCCACCGTATTTCCGGTTAATGGTCACTCCATACCTGTACCTCATACTTAAAGGGTTATAGCTTTAAATAAACAGATGAAGTTACTTCAGACTAATTCCATGTATCGCGTGTAGACATACCATAAACTATGTACAGACTCGTTACATGTGCTAATTGTCATCGAGATTACAACGTAGTGTAAACATTTTTACTGCTGAAAGCAAGAACGATTTAACTTGCTAAACCATTCGACGTGATGTTTACTGCGCTAAGAGTGAATACATAATTGCTTGCAACACTGAATAAACTTGAATGATGAATTAATCGAATTGATCAAAAGTATTTGAATTGACATTAACAATTGCAATTTCGTCAAGCGAACTCACGTTTCGTTGAAAATATTAGAAGTATCCGTTAGTAGATTATCGCTCATTTTTATTTTTTTTTATTAAACAAGATAATGGAAAATTGAATCAAGAGCTATTTTTGGGGAGGAATAAAATCGTACGGGCGGAGGGTTATTTTAATTTTGACCTCCTTCGCCTGCTGCGAATAGAATGTGTGACATTTTATATACGCCAATTTTTAAAATCTATCACTCGACACAAATTTTAAAATAATACGTTGTAATAAAGTTATTTATCTCTACCTCCATTTCGATCTCCATCTAATATACACATTTTATGCATGAGATGTTCTATAAAAATTGTCCTCATTGAATATAAGAAATAATGCAATCGAGTTTATTAAAACTTGACGTAATTAAATACGCGATCCGATTTTGAAATACTTTTCTCGTCTCTTTTAAATCAATTTCTGCTAAATAAACGGCACACCGACGTGCACAGTACGAAAGTAAGAATGTGTTATTCGCAACATTAAATCTGATTGAAGTAATTAATAATTAAAACCGCGTAATTCTTAGCAGTGCCAACAGTTACGGCAACTCGTGCGAGAAAAATAAATGTCCGCCATATTAATCTGTTTGGACATCATGAATAACGCAAAGATATCGAAGGATTCTCCATCGGGGACCGTTAATTACATTCATAACCGAGCATCATTCTAACTAATTTACATCGCCGGTTGCTTCGATTCTTTCAGATAACGGTCATTTCTCTATCGACTGACCTCGATATCGTCAAAGCCGTTCTTGGCATGATGACTGGTCAGAGTACGCAAAGCCTTTCGAATAAATGGTCCCTTTGTCGTACTCACCAATTTATGTTTATAATGCTCGAGCCGTACAATTCCTTGTACTGCTTACTCTCCTTGTGCTTGTATCAATCCTTTAACACAGACTTTACATGGATAACGTATTCAGGAATTAAGAAAATGTATGTAGAAGTAAAATAGCATGTACCGATGATATTTGCCCAAAGAAGTCGACAGAGAGATGAAATTTCGAAATGTACCTTGAATAGAGCGGAGATCGGTAAAGCTTAAAAACACTGTGTTTTTAAAATCATTGAACAAACGAAGATGTTATATCTAGGTGAACTGCTGCATAAATATTACAATGCAAATATTATAATCCATAGGGGACGAAAATTGTTGTAAATAACGTGAACGTGTAATTCAAACATCCGCGCCTATGATCTAAATACCAACACATCTCGATCCTCTTAAACATTCGCTGTACGATTGAACAATAAACCGAATGTTTAAAGGCGGCGACGACAGAACCAACAGAACCAAGGGGAACTACAAACATGCCAAGAGTACAACGTGAACGCGTACGTAGATGAATACTCTCGCTCGCCGCCCACGTATCTAAAATAAAACAGGATTCTGGATGTTTAAACGCGGAGTACTGTCACACGGAAGACAATAACGCAGGGAAATCGTTAACTGAAAGATTAAACTCTCGTTGAAACAATGGGCATCCTCCAGCACGGGAATAAACTTGAAAA
This sequence comes from Megalopta genalis, assembly GCF_051020955.1. Lineage (NCBI taxonomy): Eukaryota > Metazoa > Arthropoda > Insecta > Hymenoptera > Halictidae > Megalopta > Megalopta genalis. Next base: position 12,444,330 of record NC_135015.1, on the reverse strand, counting down.
TATAACTCACCGGAGACAGTCGAGGATAAAATAATGGGGAAAGCTCCGACGTCGATAAACAAACGATCAAATTCGCTGATCGGAGGTCGGTGGGATATCTATCGGGAATAGAGAATGCGAATTGGGCATTTTCGGCGAGAAAACTTGCCGTGCGGTTTCGTTCGATCGTGAATAGCACTCGCAGACGAAAAGCGTGTCAGTAAATTCAGCGGAGAGATAAGAAAAGAGGGTTAGCCCGGTGAAAAGAATATTCCATCGGCATCTATTCGGGGGAGTATTCGGGGGGACGTAAGCGGGCCAGTATCGCCGCGGACCCCGAAGAAAATCGGGATCATAATATTTCACGCAGAGAACGCCGGGAAGGGATCGATTGACTGGCACACGTTTCGGGAGACATGTTTCGGACGGCTTTGGTCAATCGAGCTACTGCAACGATAAGAGAAACCGAATTAGAGCGACTCGGTGGATCAACGTTCCGCAAACAAACCGTCTGTTCGACTAGCCGCGGCACAAACGAAAAAGAAACGGAGGCGCAAACGCTGCCCGTAACAAAGAAAACCATCCCGCAGGGTTCAAAGGGAAAACGTTCCCGTTTCGCACGATTGACGACCCGCGAAGATCTCGGCAAGTTTCCGACTAATTTGCGGCTGAATGAAGGGAGATGCCGAAGGGGGAGAAACTTGCCTCGGAACGCGCTGGCAAATGTCATAGAACGAGCTGCCGTTATATGCCATCCGTGCGAGACAGCGGGACGACGAGATCGAAGAAGGGATAAAATTTCGTCGTAGCCCAAAAGCGCGAGGCTATATAGAAAGCAAGAAGGTCAGCGGCGGAAACCGAACACGAATGTTTCCCACGGAATTCCCGAAAAGCGAATTCCATTCGCGCTCGTAACGATAAACCGCGTAAACGGCGCACAGGTTCGACGGTGGTAGGATAACGACGAATCTTCTTAAGAGGGCTTAGGAAACCGTAGAAGCTGGCTACGGATAGGAATTCGTACGTTGGCTGGCACGAAAAACGAAACGAACGTGCAGTTCGACGTGGAAATCGGGGGGCGGATTGCGTCAAGTTCGAAAAGAGAAAGTTTAGGGTGCCAGGCGAAAGGGTTACGCGGCGGTGGAAACGTTTACTCACGGTGGTTGTTAGTCGGCTGCCTGCTCAAGAAACGGGGGTTGATTCCTCTCCTGGCTGGTTCCTCGCCGAGCTGGCGTTAGGCGAGCCGAGTCGATGCGAAAAACGGATAGAACGGTCGCTGCTCGAGGTAGGGAAAACACGGGCGGTCGCGTTTTACAAGCGCATCGTTATACGCCCTGCGACATCGACGACGACGTAGACGGTGGAAAATCTATCGGTGGCACGGTCTCTCGAGGTGGGACACGAGTGCGCCTGACCGCTGGCGGACACGAACATGGCCGATCCGACGAAATCGATAAAACACGTTACATTTTCCGCCGTTTCGACGGAGCCGACGCTCTGCGCCGTCAACCCCCTTTGTGCGGCGGGCCGACGCGTGCGCCGCCGGCACCACCGACGCCGGAGATCAACGTTGCCACCGACGTCACACTCGACCGCGGACGTTCCATGAAACTTACCCTTCGACACCGGGATCCCACTCTCGCCGCGAGATCTTCTCGAGACCGAATGTGTCCCGATCGATTCAGGAAACCATACTGATTACCCACAGCCTGCCCGTTTTTCGAAACCCGGTTCAACCCCGCCGGCAGCACGGTTTTTTCGCCAACGTGGCCGGCTTTCAGCGACTTGCGACGCCCGCCACGGTCTTTTGTTGTTTTGCGCTCACGGGGAGGTCTGAAGAAATTTTTAGGTTGTTATTTGGGCCCTTGAGTTGTTTCACGAGTGATGGTTCAGGCGATTTGGATCATTTTCTAAGGGGATGAAAGTTTGGGGAGGGATTGTGAGACACAGTGGGGATTCAGAGGCATACCCTTGTTAGTTTGAGAAGCTGCAGTGAGTTCATTATTGTTCGGTATAACTGAAATGATCTATGATAATGGAAACTGTAAATGCTCATTTTAGCAAGTAGGTAAAGAGAGCTTAGGCGAATGTTTCGATCTTTTTGCAACAGGAATGTAGGTTTGACGGAGGGTTGTACTTTGTACTTGTATCTTAGTACTATTTTTAGAATTTGCGAGATTTTTCAGTGGGTTCCTCATTAACATTGAAAATGATTTAGGAAATGGAAATTGAGATAATTTGGCGCAATTGTAAAAACGTTTTTCAACGTAATGCATTTCCAACTTGCACAGTACTGCTCTGTGCAGCTTATCATTATTAAACAATGATTAACATGAAGAAGACACCTAATGTGTGAATGCTTTTCAATCTTAATAAACTCTTTATGTAGACGTAAAAGCATCCTTCGTACGTGCCTCACAACACCATAAGGACCGGCGACGTTGCCGTGACGTCATATGATTTCAAGCAAGATTATTATACATATATACACAGCTGTATCTGACAAAAATATTTGATGCATCTGCCTTGTTATTTTTCACGGAATTTCAAATACTCATAGTTCCATCGTGCGCGCGTGCATGGTAAAAATTCTACTTTGAGAACTCTTAATGGAAATGTTCATTTTCCACTAATGATTTTCATATATTTGAAGTGATGTATCGATAATTTTAAATTCTCGTCGAAAATGCACAAAATCCGTAATATAATAATCACATATTAGTAAAATGCTTTTAATTTTTCACGTCTCTCTTATGTAAGAAGAAACCTTTCCGCGAAGTTCTAATTAAAGAATTCTATCTAATTAAAAACTCCTTTATACGGTGTTCTTAGAATGAAGCAAATGATTTCGGAGACTAAGGAAACCCTTTTCTGAAACCTTGGCCTTGCGGCGTGCCTGGTAAAAGTTCTACCTTTCAGGGTAGAACTTTCCCTCGGCTAAGTGCGTTCCGCATGTGGCTGAGCTTGAACGTAGTTGATCAAATTGACGATTACCACAACCTCGATTCGGTCGCGAAGGACAACGTGGACGTTAACTATTACGGCACAAATTGCTTGACCAGATGCGAAACTACGGCGTAATTAGTGAACCAACTTTCGGTGGTCATGCGCGGAAATAAGTTGTGTTCTGTGAATGTAGTCACGTCTTGTGACTTCCGGCTGTACGTTATGTTTTTTTTTTTTTAAATTGTGATTAGAAGATGCGGTTCACTTATGTGAAGTTTGATTGTCAAGTCTAGTTTGTTTCATAAAATTTTAAACTCCGTCTGTGCAGAGTATTTATTTCTCTTATTCTTATGGTGATTATTAGAGGGAAGGATTTTTATGCAAACTCTATCTGATTTGCGATAAACAGGAGTTTTAAACAAGAATTAAAAAGAAAAAAATGATCTGGTATTCGAGTACTGCACAAGTAAAAATGTTCAAGACAACGGAGTTAGTGAGAAAAATGGTAATCGATTCGCAGAAATTAGAAATAACGCCATGATGCCTTATGCTGGAGAGTATGTCGCTTATCGACCAAATATTGACTTCTAGAACTTTAGTGAACACGTTGGCGGCAGCAACGCTAACAAGCACTTTGGGATCATTATCCAAAGAGCAATAATCGACTCCGAGTGAGGTCCACTCCTTACTTTTGTAAAAGTAGATCAGTCTTATCATACTTTGGAATTTTGTTATCCAAGGGAATAAGAAAGGTCGCGTACAGTGAAATGGAAAATACAGATACTACAAGCGAGGAAACTATACATTTAAAAAATGAAGAATCGTCAATATTTTTGTATGACAAAGCTTTAAGAACACCGATACGAAAAAGTTTTCTTAAAGCTTTCGATATACCCAATGAATCTGTCGATCCCGTAATTCTTGATACATCATTACCTTACGTAAGTAATTGACCACAACGTGGTATTCTATTGTTTATTCTTACAAATTGATTAATATGAAAGGTGATATGTAGTTTGATGATACGAGCGACAAAAAATAAATCGAAAATGTAGAATAATATTTTTTTGTCCGACGCTTAATTTTCGAGAAACTTGAATTTGAAAACGCAAAATGAACAGGAGCCGGCTGATGCGTCTGATTATGGCAGGTCGGTTCTACTTCTTGTAAATAGTATGCCAGGTGCCCCACCTAGATTGAATATCTTGAATATGTATGTATATCGCTTACTATATCGACAATAGAGAAAGATGTCACAGGAGATTCTTAAATGAGATTATATATTTTAGTATCGCCACTCTATTGTGACTACATTGAGTATAAAAATAATTAAGAAATTAGTAGGATAAGAAAATGAATTATGAATATTTATTTCAATATCAGATATTCGAAAAGATATATTATTTTTAGATTCCTATTTACACTCATTTAAAAACTTATAATTTAAAACCCATCGAGAGACCTAAAACTCCACCCATGCTGTCTATGTTACGATCAAAAGCACTGTAAGTATTACTTGAATATTTTAATGATGTGAAATTAAATTTTCATAGTTAATTATAACAATTTTGTTATTATATTCTGCAATAGTGATCGAAATGATGATGAATTATATTCACCTTCGGAAATACCACCCTCAACAGAACAAGTCAGTAGAAAAGGAAGTTTCAGTACATTGATGTCAAAGGAACATGGGAAAACTTCAAAAATGGAATAAAAAATCTCGATGAAATACTAGCATGAAATAAATAATTTTTATATCATTCCTATATGCGTCTTTAATAATTCGAAAATGATTTCGTAGAATTATCCCTTTGCGGACGAATATTTTTTAAAACATTAAAAACACATTCCTAAGAAGACTAGATCATGTATTAAAATTGTAAATAATAAAATAAAAAAAAATATGTACTGATGTTCCGATATTTAAATAGGATGGTCATCAGATGGTAAAAAGTCTATAAAACAAATATACGTAATTATGAGAAATAATTAAATTTAGATGCATAACTTGCATTATTAATTTCTTATTGTTTATAGATTATATGTATATCATAATCAAAGATTGCATTAAAGTTTTGCATTTTGAAATTAGTCTTACCCCTATCAATACATTCTTCTTGTCATTTTCTAAACTAATCTTATCTTCACGTTTGACAACACACTTTCATTTTGTTATAAAATAAAAATATACCCTTTCGCAAAGCAAGAAATAAGTGGAAAATATTGAAATAATTACTAATAAAAGACTATGCGCAACTTTTAAATCATTTGTATACTACTCTTGGTAGTTTACACTCTGTGGTTTCATAGCACAAGTAATGTATGTACAGAAATATGTACTTATGTATACTGCATATGTATATGTATGTATGTTCTGTGACCGTGATGAAATGTATGGTGTAGTAGGAGCAAGTAGGAGATTCTTACGCATAGGTTATATTTAAAGTATTTATCTTTCAAATCAATGTCGATTTTCTACAGTTAATCGCAACAATATTCATCACTGCAATAGGCGCAGTTACAGTATGCAACAATGAAAAAACTCAACGAATTATTCACAGTTTACTTCTTATTACAATATTTGTATGGTGTTTGTACGACGCACTTGCTCATAAATGTAAAAAATCAGGTACGTATTTGTTAATTTTTCTTAATTTTAATCATGTCCCCGATCATTAAAGATTGTGTCTGTTTTATAAAGTTTGACATAGGTTAAATTAACATAGTCCAATGCTAAGACAACTTGTTTTAACCTCAAAGTCAGTGAACTCTGTAACAAAATGAGTAACAGAAATCTGTAATAACAATCAAATTTTTATTTTACAGGGTGGTGATATTCTATTAGAGACTATTTCATCAAATGTAACAGAAGATGTAATCACATTAGAATTTCAATGCTCGGATGGTACTTTGGTAACACAGCTTATCGACTTCAAAAATGTAACTAACTGAAAACTAAATGTTACATTGCTGTATACTACCGATCATATACTAATCACTAAAATCTTCCCACAGGAAGTACAAATTATAAAAGCCTTGGTTTTGGGTGAAGAGGAACGTGGTCAAAATCAATATCAAGTTTTATGCTTTGTAAACCACTTCTTCAAAGTGGATTTTATATCGTCTGATGCTATGTCTAAATTAAGACAGAAAAATCCTGGAACTGTTCGCATAGCAGAAGAAGATAAAGGTCATGTGAATTATACCATGGACCTATTTTTGGATGTATCTGAATCGAAAGATATTTCTAAACACATTGCCACTCTTTGTGGAGAAGCAGCAGGATCTGCTTACACTAGGAATGAAGATATAAAACAATGGATTCAGAGACCTGGTAAGTACATTTAACAAGTACAAATAATATATATTTTATTGTAATATTGGTATCGGAAGATAATTTTTTTATAACTTTTGGATTAATTATAAATAAAGTAGCATTTCTCTCTCTCTTATCCATTAGGATCATCAGAGCTTCCGCTCATGGCAGCTGTGTACAATGTTAGCACAAATTCTTTAACGCCACAAGGTACAAATGATTCAAAGCCATTATTTGTAACAAGATGTGCAGATACATCAAATATTTGGGCACCTTGTACTTGTTCATTAGAATTATGCATTGGGTGGTACCCATGTGGTTTGAAATTTTGTAAAGGAAAAAGTGATGGTAAAAAAGCTGCCACTCCATATAAGTGTGGCATCAAAACTTGTAAAAAGTGTTTTATATTCTCATATTATTCTAAAATGAAGCAAAATTGTTTATGGGATGAATGACATATAAGAACACTGTAGGTGTGTAAGTTTCGATTTACAGAGAATGATAGGATTATTTCAAATATGGAGAGCTTCATTTAAGTCTATCATATAACATGTTTTCATAAATATTTTCTTGTTCCACTTTTTAAAACCAAATTTAAACTTCTAAGTTAGTTAGATACAAATGCAGAATTTATTTGATTAATTATGCGAATTTCGCAATGCTCACGTATACAAACTCATACCCACAAGATTCATTTATTACAGCAATATTTCTCAGAACTGTTATTTGAATTATATATCAAAATATTTTTAAACATAAGTAACATGGTATATCACAAAATTTAAAAGCAGTTTTCATTAAATTTGTAGTCGTACTCTCACATCTATAGATTTTACTGAATGGATACATTTGTAACAGCAATATTCGTAATCTTTTAAAATAATAATCAATGCACTCTAGGGAAAGATGGTATAAGAAATGCAAACAAATATTTAAGTAAAATAATTTCATTTTGAAGAATCTAAAAATCATTTTAGAGTATGTATCTCACTTCGTGTTTTCATCTCGACACATTCCCAAGTTGATCGTTTAGTAAACTTATCAGGTATATAAACATTCCTAAGATTGCTCACTATATGCACAATGTGTGATAAGAATAGCAACAAAAAGGCACATCGCATCAAATGATTTTAATTAAACTGGATCGCTGTTCATAGAGCGAGATAAATTTTATTATGTGGCTACTTTACACGTATGCATATATGGTTGTTTAGTCAGATTCTAAGTATTCACGTACTTTGTCACAAAGATGATTTTTTATAGATAACGTGCGGTCGTTCAAATCATTCACGAATTTGAGAATGACTGCCCCTTTTTCACATTTACAACTGTTGGTTGTAAACGACGGCTAACAGTGAGAACAGTGTGGGTTACAAATAATCCATTCAGGATATTGTAAATTAGTCATTTATGTGTGAAGCTACAATGCATTATGCGTGTCTGTACAGAATTTTATACATAATTTGTAATGCTGCCATTTATCGGTATAAGATAGATTCCAATTGTATATGGTGCAAGATTCACATTGTAATATATGCATAGTTGAACACGAAAGTATTTGAATTTTTATAGGTATACATAGATGCAATTAAAGATATTAGAATCATGTTAGCAAAATTTTTAATTGTAATTTTTCTTTTAGTTGTTTTTGCATTGTTTCAATAATAACGTTTACTTACTATATCTATTATTTCAATAATGAAATTTTATGCAAGCTTTGCTAATGTAATTCTAACTCATTATAGTTTCAGGAATGTATTGAAGTATTACATTCAATACAGATACCTCATTTAACAAAAGCGTTATTATTCAAATACTTTCATGCTTGACTGGATATTTAAATTCAGGAAGCACACACCTAAATTAGGTCTGTACATAAGTATATTAGGTCTCTTCCAAAAATTGAATTGTATAGTCTGTATTATAAGAATTCGAATATCATTCGGGCGAATGATATTATCAGTTTAAGAGACGACGAGTGACAGAACCCTCTCGTGCATTCCCTTATGGGAAAATTGATGTCCTTCGGGGCTAGAACGGCAGGGGTTTGCACTCATTGTGCTGACGCTAATCTTTCTATTCCGGCATCGTTGAATGCTCTTTAAGATAGTCAGGTTTCCCTCGATATTTCCTGATCGCTCAATATCGGGTTTCCCCCTGGGGTGTCGCTTAGAGAATCGCACTACCATTAAGCGGGATTTTTTACGTGGCCTGGCACACGTTCGAAGGACAAGAACAAAAATACACATTCGATAGCGAATAGCTATTAACAAGACTGCAATATCTGTCCAATTTAACAATAAATTTAGAGTATGTATTCAGACAAGACACAGTCTTCGCGCTTCCTTATAAACGCAAATTGTATCTGAAGAAATTTTTAATGTAAAAGGAAAGGGTTGCATATACTTACTCTTTCGATCGAGTACCTACAGAATTTGTACCATTTCAATGCAAACGATGGTGTTGCAAAGTTAGTGGTAGAACTCGGGTTCTTACTAGCAGCTGCATCTGTTAGAGAAATAAAAGTTGCACATCGTTTGTCATGAATGGACTGCGGATTTCATGCATTTACGATATAAATTTAAAACAGTAACATTAGAATCTAAGTATCACAATATTAATTTCAATTTCTATGTGCTGCATAAGAATTCGCAATTCAATCGTGAACTTTATTACACAAGCATGAAAATAGGGGTGAACGCACACTGCAGCATTTTGCTACAACGCGAAAAGATTATTATAGATGCAGTTTATACTTGTGCACAAACATAAGCTGTATCTACAAAAACCTTGTCACGACAAAAAGAGGCAGTGTATTTTCATCTGAAGCCATTGTGGCTGCTCGATGGAATAATTTGTACGAGTTACGTTCGCGAACAGTAACGTACGTTTGTGTAAGTTTGTACATGTATATACACATACGCGAATAAGTTATATAGCCAGCGAACAAATTGTAGATTAATCGCAAGATTGAGACACTGTTAGCACGTCGATAAATTATGTGTTATTAACATGCATGTTTAAAAGATAAGCGAAAACATACGCGAATTTATGAGGGTATAGTTACTAATTTTACCATGGTCCAAAATGGAAGAAATATTATAAAACAATTGTTCCTGTTCGAAGGACTTACTCATTCATTGTTAATCGTTTCTAAAGGAAAGAAAGGGAAAAGCAAACGTACTGATTTACCACGATAAACAATTTACAACTGGTTGCAAGGGATTTCATTTTCTTTTCGAGTGACGAATGTGATTGTACAATAAGGGAGAAAGGGGGTGCGTTGTAGCATCTGAATGTTTTTCTATCGATACACACCGAATAAGAATTCGATATGACACACCGAGTATGATTTCAACTTTACACATGACATTGTAATTTATACACATATTTTTTATATATATATTTAATAAAAAGAATGAATAAATAATTAGGGCGTTAACCGTGTTTATCATACACCTTCTTAAACATCCGTACCCTTAAATAACAAATTTAAAGCACGAATCACTGTTTCTCACACAATCGAAAACGGTTCGCTACGGGTATCTAAAACTTATGAACCTAAACGCAGCGGCGGCGACCAGGTAAGCGTCGCTTTCTATGCCATCGTTTCTTAGGACAGGCGGAACCGTGGGTGCGTACCTCGCATCTGTAGCAAATGAATTCGAAAATTTTACTTCGATTACTGTGATAATACCCTGGGCTTGCGACACTTAACCGGTCACCGCTGTATACATGCAGTAACGCTTCAAAGAATTAGAACGAATATGGGAATGCTTCGAGAGTGTCTTTTTACTATATAATACAATCTTTCCTTGTATTCCTTTATTACTTTATGTTCGTGAAGCTTTGATATACGAACTCGGTGGAAATGAGATCAAATGTCCTCTGTAATAAAAGCTCGCTGAATGAATACGGATGAAAATTACGGGAAAAACTAGTCAACGAAGAGAATCTTTGAAAGCGTTACTGCGTAACAAAGCTAAATCGAGATTCAATCAGACTGGTCGAGGAATGCATGGGACTATATGAGTTGCTAATTGTCTCTATTAAGTACGATACAATAGTTAAAAGTAATTTAGTACTTTCCCAGCGTTCGCAACGTTTCTCTAAATTTCGTTTTTCTTATAAAATATTTAGATTGGATGCCGCGCGATAAATGTGTCGTCGTTTATTGCCACGCTACGTATAATCATACGCTACATAAAAAGAATAAAAGACTGAAAAGTAGAAGCTTATGCGAGAGTAAAAAGTTATCTCCTATTTACGCTACGTTCACGTTGAATTTCAATTCAGTCAGCTGAACAAAAGGAAAGTAAGAGATCGTGCTTATACACATGTGACAGTGAAGTATCGTTCACTGTTTCGAACTTAATTAATGTACGTCTACTAAGAACAAGGTACTTCGATAATATCTTCACTGCTGTAAGTAACAATTTTTTTTTCGATAAGTACTTCTTTTCGTGTGAGTGCGGCAATGTTTAACTGACAGGAACACGATTGAAATGACACGACTGAGTGACGTTGGTTCGATTACTTTGCTGTGCACAGACAATTTTGCATGTATCAAAATTACGATGCTTCGCATTTCATTTAAAAGAGAAACAGATCTTCGACTAAACTCCAGTGAGAAGTGTCTTGAGAAAATACCACTTATTACATTTCTTCTTTGTTCGAAGTATGAATTGCATTTGCGATTGGTGTTGTAAACATTGCAATGGTATGTATAAAAATGAAAATTATAACGCCCGTCAGTTAAACATTAATATATTACAAAAATATACAGTTCCATCTTTTATTTCTTACGTATATTTTCCATGAATATTATAAATAAAATGACTAAATGTCACGATTTAAGGGCTAAACGTGGTTTCCTTTTTTTTGTTGTAATCTTAATGAATATATAAATTAGCATGTTTTAAGTAGCCTGCCGTAGAACCAGCATGTAATACGTTTACACGCAAGAAAAATTCGTACACCGGAGTTCACTACGGAAATTCTTTTAACGATGTATTTTTCGTTGAGAAATATAGTGATATGTTGTAAATATACAGTGCCATGCGGTGTACCATAAGTGCGTTGGTAGACAAAAAGTAGCTCAACGATTACGCCGCTAGTTTCAACAATCCGTTGCTGATGATATATATATAATGCCGATGATAGCTACGAGATATGGATATGATTTTCTACGGTTTTTAACACGAAACACTGCCGTCGAACGCGTCCAAAAACTGTTTCAGAGTTAAAGTTTCGCTTCACGACAGTTTCAGTGTTATTTAAATTATATTCGACGGAAGAAGCAGTAAGATGAGCAACGAAAACGGGCTTATTTTCTTCACAGATTCATAATTTATAAAGGGCGTGGTCATTTCGACAATTGTATACTTATATATAACAAAGTCTGTTGTCAATATTTGAAAAAAAAAAATATGCCGAATAGGAGAAAGTGCTTCCAAGTTTTCGGAAGTTTCGTCAGTAATTCAGGTCACGATCTAAAACAAGGTGCTCTTTCCTTTTTAACAAAAGAAATGCATTGATCTGTAAAAATTACAATAAAATGTCCGGAATATGAGAAAATCACTTTTCAAGGAAAGATCGTCGACTGTTTGAGTGCCGTTCGAAAGAGTCTTTGGTACCTCACACTAGCTCCTCCGTCGAGTATAAATGACTACCATTAACATGTTATAACGATATCAGCACCGGAAGATGGTACGTAGTACAAAGATGTGTATAAGCACCGGATTCCTTGTAAATGTTATGTGTATACCTACGGTTCTTGGTGCTACAGCCATAAGATAAGTCGCCCATAGAAACAAAATGTCTAGGAGAACACTAGCTACTGTAACATGTCTTGCGCACGTCGGCAAGTATTACACTGAAATCGTCGTCCGCCTTCGGCACGTGCTCCATGCTCTGAGGTTGCTGTTGTTGTTGCTGTTGCTGCTGCTGCTGCTGCTGTTGTTGTTGTTGCTGTTGTTGTTGCTGCTGCTGTTGCTGTTGCTGTTGCTGCTGCGACGGATGTTCAGAATACTTTGCCACGTCCATACTCTGATGGTACTGCTCCATCGTGTGGCCGATGCCCACGTTCGAACACCGAGTATCTTTGTTTTGATCGTCGACGATGCATTGAGAGTTCGACATGTCCATCTGGGATTGCTGCGGCGCGTAATAGCGCAGATCGCTGGCGTAATTGTGATTGCTGTCGAGCAAATTCTGCGATGACAAGCTGCTGTGAGCCACGCTGGTCGGCTGCGAATATTTGAAATACTTTTCGAGCTGAAGCGTCTGCTGTTGCTCGTCGTCCGCGGACATCCCAGGGTCCATGTGTCCCAGGATCGAATGCTGTTGGCCTGGGTTACCAGTCTCTGATTGGTAGTCTTGGTGGTGGCTCATTTGATACCGGTGGGTCACACCTGGAATGAGAACGACATCGGAGCGAATCGTTATTAGTCCTCTGTGATACGAATTTGTTATATGGGTATACAAAATTGATGTAATTCGAAAGCAGCAAACATCGATTCCGAGACGTAAATTAATCATGAATTCATAATTTAAAAATAAATTGAATCCAGTCTGATGTGTGAAGTGAAAGTTGAAAATTGCGGTGCACAACCACCTTGATTAAGAAGAAGTATCAGGACAAAATACTTTTGCCATGTTGTTGCCAAAAAACATGATAAGTCTGTATGTTACTTCAAACTTCTATTGAGCTGTAGAGGATTAGTGTGATTTTGTCCAAATAACAGCGGCGAGGGAATCTCGTTAAGTTAGACTTGTGTTACAAAGTTTTCAGTAGAAAGTAGCTTCACTTAGCAGTAATAAGTGATCTCTTATTTGATGTAACAAGAAGTCAGTTCCAATTAGCTCAAACTCCTTGTACTACGATTTCGTTCACAGTTACACTGATTAGCGCTTCTTTGTCCTGAATAATTTCTCTCAATAATAAAACGAGACGATCAAATTATGTCTTGTATGTAGAATTAAATTTTCATCACGAGGAGTGGAGATCTTACCGAGTTTAAAATGACAAGAAAACTATACCAAAGGCTGTAAAGTATCTAATAACCAGCAAATGCAATATAATTTGCTTGTCGAAACAACATTGAATGTTAATAAAAGAAAAAGATGCTGTAACTTCGGAACTACGTTCCGGTTACACGTTCGATTGCTAGCCAAAAATATTTTCAAAGGAAACCATGGCGAGATAGAAACGAAGGAATAAGAAGTAATTCGCATGTCCTTGATGACTGGCAACCGACCAAACGCGGTAATCTATATTTGAGGAAAAATTCATAAAGTATTACCGGAACAGCCTTCGGCAGCACCGCGAAGTCCCATCGATTGTTGCCGATTGGCACACTGGACGGGATTATAGTTGCTCTCGACGCTAGACTGCATGGAATAGTTGGCAGTTTTCGAGGATTGTGTGCTGGTGTAGTGTTGCAACGACTGATCGTGCGGGGATGCGACCGGCGGATAAAAAGTGCCCGTCACAGAGCCAACGTTTTCGAATCCGGAGCGCAGTTTATTACACGATACCATCATTCCATTCGCAATGCCAACTGCGGCTATGCTCGACGGTTGTCTCTCGAAATTTAAGTAACTCACCTGTAACATATTAAAAATTTCAACTCAATTTATGGTGTACACAGTTACAGTAGAATCTCGATTACCCGAGCTCAGCAAAGTGACACGAATGTTCGGATAATGGAACAGTTACCTAATTACAGTGACAGATTTCATCTTTATTAATTTAATTTAATAATAATTATTATTTATTTATGTGCACATATACGAGATGACCCATTATAACACTGACGACATAAAAGCAAATCGCACGAATATAATTATAAAAGAGTTAGAACAATACAGAACGAACAAGAATAATAATAATAATAGGTGAGTGAGAAAGACATAAATATAAATTCAATAAAATAAAATATAAGACAGAAATAATAGCAATAGTGAAAATAAGGATAGATCTTTGTTGTACTTTAACGAGTCTAACTCGTAACTTCTAGTAAGAACCTGTTATTTTGTTCTTTCAAATTGCAATAAAATTCTGTTCTTTTCTCCACAATATTTTTTTTACACATTTTTTTCTTCTAAAAAATTATTATAATTGAAAAACCTCTGGTCATCATAATTGGAAAGAAAATGGTACGGCAAGGGGTTAATTTCAGTTGATTACATGCGAGAAATATTTGTATAATTGATAACTCTGATATTAGAGGACAATCGAGATTCTGCTGCATCGGATCTATTAGTTGTACAAATTAATCCGCGGATCCAGCAATCGCTAACAAATTTTGCAATAATAAAATACAATGGCAGGCAATTAACTGATCTGCTCCTGTGCACGCAAGATTAAGTAGGAGCTGAACTTACGTAGAATGACAATGGAGTAGGATACTCGCGGTATCACAGACTTCGAAGGAATGCGACTCTTATTAGTCAGAACGCTAGCCGTGGAACACGCGAATGAACCGTACTTCTGATCCGCAATTAGCGAAGCAGATACAAACAATTCTCTGTTCCTGATCGGATCTATTACTTTATAGAAACCCGTAAATCCAAGCCTTGTCAGCCGGAAACCTTAGATCGAAATGTTACTTACCGATTTCTTATAAGTTAAGGTATCCGTGTAAGCACCAGAGTTCTGACACGACGATATGCTAGTACCACCAGCATGACCTGTGTGCAGTTGATTGTCGGTGTTCATAAAAGTATACCGTTTCGTTTGCTCGGCCATTTCACCGTGCTGTTTCGACGTACCCTCCATTAGATCTCGTTCGGGATCCGGGTTCTGGTTAGATGGCAGATGTGTTCCGTCGCCTGATTAAGATTAGAGAAGGGCACGGTAATTGCGGTGGTTCGACTATTTATGCATTCGCAACAAAAATTGGCAGACCAAATATTGTACGTTAGAGAACTCCTATTATTTTCAACTCATTAAACTTATTACGATTATTTGGGCTTTCGAAATTTATACAGGAAACTCTTCTTTTGCATAAAGATCAGCCATTAATGGCGCAAGTTGTTTTTCGTTAGCCTGTTTCGATTTAGTTTCCGTGAAGATATCTCTTACTCTTTGGATTTTGTGCAAAAGCTGTCTATATGTTCACGATTCTACAGTAGTTAGCGTAATTAATGATCGAATGCTAGTCAACGTTAGCTGAAAATCTTACCGTCGGGTTCGGGACTGGCAACCGGTGATATGTCAGGTGTGTGAATGATAGGCGTGTAAGGGCTTCCGTACAAGGAATTGTTCTCCGATTTGTACTCCTGAATACCTTGTTGCTGCTGTTGGTGATACAGGGATGAGATCGGGGAATGGCCACCCCATGGGATTTGAGGAATGCCTTGGTAATTGTCCATTTTGGACCTTCAACAAACATTGAACATATTCGATAAAATCATTCTAATACACGTTTACTTCAAATGATCGCCGCGAGACAATGAGAACAAGCAGCGATTTCTTCTAACGAAATAACATACTTATATAATAACCATTCGTATAACATATATGTTATACGGATAAACTTTGCACGAAAGCGACGCAACATATTTTTGAATTAAATATTGGGCTTCCCTCCTCGATGTAACGGTACAGACAAAATTGTGACAGTCATCGACAGACCTGCTCCAATAAGATTCACGACTGAAAGTAACATGTCAACTATGATGTCCAATCGAGAAATTCCGCCCTTTTCTTGTCCATTCTTGAGATATGCAACTTATAGCAATAAAGTGTCAAGTAGCCCATCAACGCTCTCCATGAACAATGTTGAAGATGTTGGAATTAAGATCGTCATATTAAATTTTATATTCTAATTATAGCCAGAAAGTAAGTTACAAACGATGCTTATGTCATTGACCGATTTTCCATTTTGAATTGTACATTTTTGATAACATGTTGAAATTCGGTTATGAAGTTATGAATTGTGACCAGCTTTTTGTGGGAAAAGGTATCACTGTGCAACAGTTGATAGTTGCCCAGAATGTCACAGCAATAATGAAACTTAAGTCACAGTTATCTAAAAAAACTATCGAGCGTAAACAGGAGAACGAGATCTACGAGTGTATAAAGTTTCGCCAAAATCGATGACCCCAAGGACTTGCCCTCCCCTGTTAGAGACCCCCAAGACGGTAACCCGCGAGCAGTGTATTAACTGGTACTGTTTCTTTCACGCCGGCAACAAATTAAGCGGCACCATCATCGCATTTACAACGTACCCCCGGAACAGCATCCCTCCTGCAAAATCTGCATCGCATAAAATTAATCTGGATATTCATCTGGCCGGGCCCAGGAGTACACTTTGCGCCCCGCGATTAATTCGCCGGTCGTGGCCGGCTGATCTTGAAAAATCGATACGAAGTTAGAGAGAAGATATCGACTTACATGGAATGATGAATCGTGGTACCGGCAGGGTTGGACCTATTGCCCGCGGTGTTGGTTGCGGACGGAGGAGAAGACGGCGCCCCTGGGGTCCGTTTCGCGTGTTTCCTACGTCGTGGCCTGTACTTGTAGTTCGGATGTTCCTGCATGTGTATGACCCTCAACCTCTCAGCTTCCTCGACATACGGCCTTCTGTCCTGTGGGGTCAACCCTCGCCATTTCTTTCCTGAAATATACGCGGCCTGTCCGTTAGCGACCGAGCGTTCCACGGGTTTTTGCAACGGCGCGACATCAACATCCGAGAGATAGTGGTACATCTACGGTGTCGTTATGCTTACCGGTGTTCCCGAATCGATGGGGTAGCGTGAAAGACAAGAAAAGTTTCGTGAGTAACGAGAGAATGTCGCAGCTTCTTAGTGCAACAGATACGAAAGCTTTGCAGCACGTTTGTTCTGTTAACCTGTCTATGTTTTTAGAGCAGTTCTTGTTTCAGGTAATTTCAATGAAGTACTGTCTGAAGCTTTTGTATCCTTGACATAAATATGGAAAATAGCTCTTCTTGGGATCGTTAAAAAGGGAACTTTAGAAACTGTGCAACTGGAGTGTTACTCGAAGTTAACGCAAGTTTTCACCATTTCATATAAATTTTGCGAAACATGTATAATTGCACAGCTCAATAACAATTTTACGATTCCTAATAGACTTCAATGCATTAACCACGAATCTAAAATTCGTATTTAAATTTATTTATTTATTAACGGATATAGACCCTTTGGCACATCATAGGTGATACAATGTTTAAGATCAAGCTCAAGCTTATGTTTAGAACTAAAGAAATCGACTTTATAAATATATTATATAATTATAATATTTCTTTAGATTTATGAAAATTCTATTCTATACCGAATAAAATTCGGTCCGATTCTGTTCCACTTGCAAAAGAGTTCTGACTTCTTAAAGATAGATAGAGGACATATTTAAACAAAACTTAGATAATAAATCAGAGAAAGAAATATACTCCTTTAAAAATTTATGAACAAAACGCAAATCATAAATAATGCAGTGACATTCAAGAAACTGAATATTCATGTGAGCAGATTCCGGAAGGTGATTATGGTCATAATAAAGCATTTGATGCTTCTTTTTCAACGCTCTGCAATAGAAAAACGGAGTTATTCGATTATCTGAACAGCTGTGTTATGCTTTAGTTTCGATAATCGAGGTTCTACTGCGTTACAAAAAAATATACCGTTGCGTTCGGGAAAGTCTACGGAATCGTTCTACGTAAGAATCATTCGTGCCGCTTTTACGGTTATAGCGAGAAAAATTCTTGTGGTTAAAAAGTTGGGAGCGACGAAGGTGTATCGCCTGCAGGTTATCGAGACGCGAAAGGAAAGTTATGATTCGTTGAAGAGTGTAACGACGGGCTGTTGCCCGATCGAACACATTTTAGCCAGGGGTGTATCGTTAATTCGTCTTATGCGACCGGCCTCTAATTGCCCCTCGGTGCACGGATAAGATGCGTAAAAATGGTCGGGGGAGCGTAGTAGATACGAATTAGAGGAGGGCTTGGCCGACTCTCCGGCCGGAGACGACGATGGAATCTGCCTTAGTTGCGTTCAATATGCCAGTATGGTAGGCCAGAATATCATTAAGCAAGGATAAGGGTTAATACGAACGTAAGCTGTTCACGACAAGAACGAAAAACTTGAGCGAGGCGGATGTATATGGTGTGCCGTACATATCTACACGGGATCGGCGTACATACACAGGGTCCCGTATAGGTACATAGGCGCATGGGGGCGTAGATATGGGTGCGCCCGTGCCTTTAGCCAGCCACAAGGCACGAACCATTATTTCATATTTCATTTTGTATATTTCAACTCTGGAGGAGACGCTAACCCGAAGGACTCCGCCGGAAGGGGAGGAAAGAAATAAGAGAAAACGAAACGCGTCGAGAAAACAGAAGGAAAAAAAGATCCTCGGTCCTCTATCTTCCACGAAAGTTCATTTTTATCGTCCGATGTTGCTACCTTCAGCACGCGCCTGGTATAAGTTCTTTTTCCTTATTTTCTGAAATGTCAGAATATAATCGCGACTGTCAATTTTCTATACATTATACATTGTTCTATAGATTGAATAAAGATCGATGCAAAGTGTCCATTGTGTTCGTCTTCGAAACGTCTGTATCGATTGGTCGATGAATATTTTACTTGAAGAACTATATATCAGTGTAAGCACTAACCAGTTTCGCGACTTCTGTTCATTAGAGTGGACTCTCTAAGAATTCGAAACTTTTTTTGGTAATCGTTTACTTTGATCGGTACGCTATTCATAGTTATTTACGATAGTCTTCTCGTATCGCGAAATTATGTTATAATTACAGCTTACAGTTTCTGCTGCACTCTTTGAAGATGTCCGCAACAAGATCAATCAGTATTAATAGTTGCATTTGGATTAATGTATAATACATGCGCGGCTCATCGGCAAGCTGTTTATGCGAACGAAGTGGCGGATGGAATTTATGCAGGAACCTAACATATTATTATCATAATAAGCAGTATCGCTTGTTGGAATTTCAGTAAGAAAGAGATGGACCGTTATTATTAATTTTCTTGTATTTCAAAGGCTTACTGGTACCATAAATGCACAAAGATCCGCATCTTAATAATGACATTCGATTTTAGTACAAGCGTTTCGTCTCGCTAGTAAAAATTTAATGTATCAATCAAGGAAAAACCAGGGAAATAATAATACTATCAAGGAACTGATGATCTTGGTTCTTTCGGCTATAACTCCAACGACCAGCAGTGGTTTATGACAAAAATCTAACAGATAGTAAAAGATGAATACTCTCTCTCTCTCTCTCTCTCTCTCTCTCTCTCTCTCTCTCTCTCTCTCTCTCTCTCTTGGACAGGATTTATAATTAACCGTTCAGTTTTATGCAGTTAAAATTTGTCAGATCGATTGCTTCGGTACAGAACAGAGCGAAATAACGAGGTACGATGACGAATGAAAGGAAACTCGATTCACCTTCAACACCTTTCACCCTCATTTCCATTCGCTTCAACGCGTTTCGTAGAAAAACTTAAGTCATTCCGAGGGGTGACGTTGAAACGACGAAAGAAGAAGGGAAGAGAAACGGCACCCGAAACATTTTGGCCAACAATAAGTAAACTGAATATAATATTCTTGGGCGTGCTTCACGGTGATCTAGCTGGCAGTGATTCATCATCACACCCGCGCACTGCTTCCCACCA
This sequence comes from Megalopta genalis, assembly GCF_051020955.1. Classification (NCBI taxonomy): domain Eukaryota; kingdom Metazoa; phylum Arthropoda; class Insecta; order Hymenoptera; family Halictidae; genus Megalopta; species Megalopta genalis. The sequence goes on along the minus strand of NC_135015.1, from coordinate 12,424,427 downwards.
TGACGTCCTCGTTATGTATTCTAATGGTTGCCATGTATCTCTAATTTACCCTGCTCGCAACCCTGGTCAGACGACTTCATTAATTTCAATGTTTCGGCTGAAAACGGCACCACTGGATGAATCGAGAATATGCCTGTCCCTGCTGGATTAACTATCGAGTCATTGTTTTGGACCGTTTCAATCGTAATCCATCTTGCAATTAGCGTCGCGCGACGATCCCGTGCGACGTCTGACTACATCGATTATTAGGCTTCATTTAATTACATGCAACACGTTTAGGTCGCATTCGAGCCAGAACTTTCATTGTTTCAATGCTTCAGCCTTCATTTAGCAAACGTTACTTGGTAACATAATAGTTGGATTGCTGATCTTTGCGTAAAGGATCGAAGAAGAGACGAGTATCGAATAGAAAATTGCATTTTGCACGAATGCATAAAATTCACAGTCTATCAATATCCCAATTCTTATCCTATGATCGTCGCTTTTGAAATAAAAATGGTGTTTTACGTATAAATCGCACACGACAAATGATATCGAAAAGTACAAATAAAATTTATACAGTATTTTTTAGCTCATTAATTAATTTTGTTGAAAAGAAAAACATTGCGTTACGAAAGCAAAGAAAACATTTTTCAACAAAATTTCGCAGTGATCATACATGTTAATTATTTCAATTTTGAATTCGCACATGAGCCTAAAAATGCGATGTAACTTTTATTTGAACTACTTTTTGATAGCTTTCGTCGTTTGTGATTTAGAAATCCTTGCGTAGAAGAGCCAGTTCGGAAAAAAAGTTATACGGCTTTTTTCAGTAGGTCTATTCAACACTTGCGCAAGGTTTTGTCAAAATTGGCATGTGCCAGTCACTTAGGTTCCCTTGAAAGATGAGGAACAAATAAGACGCGGAAATGGCGGAGAGAAGTTGCGTGTGCAATTTTAGCAATCACTCGACAAAAATCAACTTATTTGCACCGTCATTGAGGCTGAATTTGTCTACTCGCTGCAGCCCACCGAGCAAATACCGAATCCACGTTTGCATCGCGAGGTGTGTTCGTTGGCACGATTTCGCGAGTAAAACAAAAACGAGTCGAATCTCTCTTGTCGGGCGAACATGCATGCGTCGCGCGCAATAAGTCGATCGAGCAAACCTGTGCGTACGAGGAAATTTGATTCGAGTCGATGCTAATAGGTCGCACGTGGCTATCCGCGCGCAGATAAATCTGCCACCGCGTTGGTCGGAGGCGACATGTGAAATTCTGCGAAGAAAAAGTCTCCATAAATTACGTTCAGCGATTCGATATTGGTAAACGACGGAACGCGATGTGACGTACAGTGATCGACTTTTTTTTAGAAGCAATTTCTATCATTAACACTTCTTCGTCTTTAATAATTTCCCTGATTATGTCAGATAATTATTGTTTCTTGCATATGTTTATCTAGTTTCAATCCTGAACTTTGGTAACAGAGAACTGGAATTCTCGATTTAGAAAAAATGAATAACGTTAATTTTTAGTAGATTATGTAATGAAATCTTCATCACGAGTTAGACACGTAATAGTGCAAGGAGTTAACGATGAGACAGAATTCAAAAATGAAATGACCGTGTAAATTCGAAAAATTGTGCAATTTGATTTATTACTGTCTAATACTGTATTATATTTTGTTTAATATCGTCGAATACTAGAAATAATTTAAATTATCAAAAAATAATTTTTCTCTTCAACAGAATGATCAAGTTCAGAATTACTTGGGAAACTGAAAATGTAACTTTTACGTGTAACAATACGCAATGAATTACTTCTCTAGAATGCGTTGGAATAAGTTGTTCCTTGATGCATACGATTCGGTATTCCTTACTCCGGTTGAAGGATCCGAAAGAAGCTGCGGTTTTTAGAGCACAAAGTCATAAATAAGCACAATGATGTCCTATTTTAATATCTCAAGTGAAATAAATGTCTTAAAAACACGAGTAACACGAAAAGACACTCAAAGACGTGCAAACATATAAGACTTATATCATACGCGTTGCATTACATCGCATTCTGTAATCACCCTCGTGGGTTTTCTCCGAAAAAGCCATTACGTTCTGTGACGATGTCAAATTATCACTTTACAACACAGGCACATCTATCCACAGCGATTAAGATTTAATTGTATTATTTCAAGCATCGCTGATTTTTGTTCCGCACGTTAGAAAAATCGAGTACCGTGCGACGGCGACGGCCAGTCACCGTGAATCGTTCGTGCCAAAACGTCTTTTTGCATCTGTCAGCTGGTCGGCCGGCCGCGCGCCGCGCCGGCCGGTGACATTTTCCAGAAAGCTCGTAAGTTCCGCCAGCTAATTAACGATTCCGCGCGTGATTTACGCACGCCGACCGCCGCGGCTAATTCAACCGGCTGGTCGTCGATTAAACGCCGTTTCTCGATGCACCGCGCCGGCACGGCACTGCACGCCGTTGCATCGCAGCCGTGTGCAACCCCGGCACTCCGGGAATTCCGTTACGCTGGCGGATGCAGCGTCCCTGGAACGTGACATTTCCAGAATCGAGCGAGAAACTTCGCGCTCGGCATTTAGAATACCATCGGGAATTAGTTACTACTCGCGCTACGATCTTATTCCCCTACTCAGCGGAGGTTTTCTCGGTGGCGTGCAGAAGCCGCGGGAACTTTTCTGCGGTATTCGAATTCTCGCCTTCCGCGGCTGCCACCCCCTCTCGCCAAATCAACCGGGCATTGTTTTCGGGAATAATTTTCGCAGGCCTCGGATGCCGATCGCCACGCGATAGCGGAACGCCTGCCACGGCCAAAGCTGTTCATGTTCGTTAACTTTCTTTACACGGAAATTAATGTTACCGACGATTCGTTAAACGCGATTTACAGCTTACACTGATTTAACCCTTCGCACTCGGAGGATTTTCGCAGATCGTCTACCAGCTACACGATCATTATTCGCGGAGTAGTAAACTAACGCTTTCAAGGAAATATCAAATGGTATAACGTTGGAATTAATTACACTATTTAATCCTTTGTACTCGAAACCATTTTATGCCTTTTCGTGCGTTTTATGCATGTGGAATTGAGTCTTGTGACTCGTATGACAAAATTACTTTGAAACGTGCTATAATAAATATTGTCTCAGAGTCACCACTCGAGAGCAAAGGGTTGACCCCTACGATTTCTTTCGTAAGGACGTCCATTAAAACTTTTTCGTCCTTAATCGTCTCACTAATGGAACAAGAAAATTTTTGCTTCATTTATCGCTATCTGTAGATTTTGATAATAGAAGAATTAAATTTTCTTTCGATTTAGAAGAAACGAATAGAATTCCTATTTAATGGATTATGTATGAAATTTTCATTGCAAGTCTCGCTCATTGTAGTGCAAGGTGTTAAATAGAATTTAATATATTTATACAAATGTGGTGGAACACAAAAATTTTTCATCCTTAAAATAGCAAAATTACCAGCAGTTTTGTTGTGTTATTATTACATTCTTCTCCTAACTTCTCCTACTCTAAAGTCTCATTTCTTTTATTGATCATAAACAACATAAACATTTTATAGAATTTGTGATAAAATTAAACTCGATAACAACTATCGTCTTAATGTAGAGTACAAATACACCTGGTTGTGTTGAAAATATTGATGATGTTAAGGGAGGAAATTGAATGGACGCTGAAGACTCGACATCTTTATACAGTTTTAACCCTTCTGTAGTGTTTTTAGAGCATGTACTAGGTTTACGTAACTTTTTAAATTACCGCCTTATTACAGTCAAATTTATTGGACACTGCTTCTTTTCATCTAATAAATTTTTACTCTATTTTGTATTTTCATATTAATTATTATATCCTTCCATAGAACAAGCTTCTTTGGAATGTTTCGCATGTAGTGTATGTTCTTCTATAGTCTATAGTATAATAATGTAATCCACAGAAAGGTCAATCTTCTAGTTGTTCCAAGTTTTATTTATCCACTTTTGTGACAAACGCGTCTAATCACAGCGAAGCAGAAAATCCGTTGATTTGCTCCGAATACTGGCGTGTCCTTACAGTGTAATAGTTAATGTAGGTAGGCAATGGTTCGAAAGAGGGGCCGGAGAGAGGAGCGGATAAGACTTAGCCGAAGAGGTCGAAAGCAGGGCCCACGGATCGGTGGGACCGCATCGTGCACCCCGCCCAACCTAGGTCGCCCACTGTCACCATTAATAATACGTCTCCCGTCTCGTGATGTATCTCATCTCCGTTGGCGTCGTGTGTTGTGCCCCATGTCCTGTCGTGTCGGTGTTTAGGCATCGTTGTGCGTGTTGCACGCGGTCACACGCATGGAACGCAGAGACCCGCGCACACACCAAAACGGAACACGTGCGCGCAGCAAAACCGACGAACGCAGCATATTCGTGTTCGTGCATCGACGTGTGCGCGACTTCGCTCGGTTTCACTCTCTTGCCCCTTTGCAATTTTCTTTCTTTCTTTCTTTCGGTTCCGCTCTTTGTCCCTCCCCTCTAACTCGAGAAGCGCGTGCGCAAAACCGCCCCGATAATTGAAAAATCCTTGCAGAAAACGCTGGGAGTGCCGAAAGACAAATTATTCCGCCGTGATGAGAAGCTTCCATTTAGTAACTGCACTTATTTACGGGGTTTGATTTGTGATGATTGCGACGTGTGTTTAATTTTTTTTTTTTATTAGCACTCCTTCGTCTTAAATCATTTCACTAATATGGAACGAGATCATTTTCGTTTCTCGTATGTCCTCGTTTACCTTCGTCCCTCGATTTTGATAACAGAAGAAACAAATTTGGTTTCGATTTGGAAGAAATTAATGACATTCGGTGCAAAGGGTGAAGTATATCTGTGGTTACAAGGAAGAACGATGCTTATATGGTTTCACTTTCGAAACTACTGTCGCTTATGATTACTGATTCTTCGCATTAGTGTTTCCTTGTTTTTTTAATTGTTTTTGCTTGTCGAATATTTTTTCTTGTTCTTTTTTCTTATATATATTCTATATTCTGCAGTGAAGTAAATATACAGACTTATATTTTTTTAAATTGTGACATGGGGCGTGTTTCCTTACACCCGTCGATATAGTAATTTTAAATGCATGTGCTAAAAGTTTCTTTTAATTTGACAAAGTCTAAATTCAGGCAAAGAAGAATTACGTTTGCGTGTACTATTTTCTCTTAGATGCAGAGGAAAGTGAATTTCGTATAACATTCCTTTTAGTTTCAATTATAATATGTTACAAAAATATGCGCGATAATTAGACTGAGGATTTTATGCATTTATTACAAAAATGAGAAACAGCTATTTGAAACAGAAGAAAGACTAAAAGGATCGAAGAGTATCAGGATATTACTTTCGACATACTAAGTTCATAAACATTAACTCTACGAAGACACTTTCGTAGGAAATACTTGAATAAACTCCTTAATATAAATATCCTTTTCACAGAAATGGCAGTAAGTTTGAATAAATTCGTTTCTGTCACTTATACAAAAAAACACAGATCAGTCTCCTTTAGTGCTCGGTAGGTTAAGTGTTAATAAAGAAATTTCTAAATGACTCCATTATACTCCTTGTAGGGGTGCAAAGAATTTTTATTTTGAATATATTTATTTTGAATTAAAAACGATATCCGCGGTCTAATGATAATGTTCCAACTCAAATAAAATTTCCGCGGAGACAATATCAAAGCTACTACCAATGATAGCATTATTATTAACTGCTTACGAATAGAAATTGCGCAAAAATTCTGTACAACAGTATCACAATTAGCTTCGTATTCGACCGCAGCTTTCGTTAGTACAATTTTACCCTCCCTGCCATTTTTCGACAATTTCAAGCATTTCCTCCGTTAGCAGACAATGCACAGAAGTGGTTGCGCACGAAATCGGTGTTTGCGTGCGGGTTCTTGCGCAGGCACACCCATACGAATCAGGCAAGAAGGGATCACACGCACAGGATCGTCGTCGTCGTCGTCGCGATGCACATGCACGACGCGTGCGATGACTACGATGACGACGATGACGGCGACACGCTCTCTACGGCGCGTGCACCTCTCGACTTTGACAGTTACGTTTCGGAACAAAGACATCAGGATCTCGTAACGGTCTGCGGGGGATACGAGCTCTTTGTTCGATTTGGATTCTGGTGTTTGTCTCGGTTTCATGGTGGTGCCAGAATTCGAATCGAAACTGTTTAGTTTGATTGTGCACATCCTGAAAATCCTCGAAACCGTTCCTATCTCTTGCGCGTAATTATGCATACGACCCTTGTATCTCTTACTCATCCACTCGGTGTCATACTTTCGTATCTGTTACTCATCAAGCCTGACTAATATTTAAGAAGTCCCGTTGGGCCTTTCTTACTCTCACCACTTGCTGGGCATCCAAATCTTTGTTAACGAGGCATTCAAAAGTAATACGGTGTGGAACTCCGTTTATATAAACTTATTGGGAGACAAGTTGGTTCGCATAATCACGTGGTTTATATAATAGAAGTGCACCGATGACTATGACCTTTTGTTCAGTTAATAGGCGCTCACGTTCCTATAAAGCGGATTCAGTCCGGGATAGAGTTCAGTTAACCCGGCACTGCTAAAACTTAGTTCATATAAACGAAGTTACACTGAACTATGATAACGTTAGAGCTATAATAAGATTTCGAACAGTATAAATAAATGTTATGCAATTTTCCTTTAAATAGAAATACTATTCCGCTTTTCTATTATCAATATTTGAACATCAAAGCTTGGTATACAGTAAATATAAATTTGATTTCTTGTTTCCAAATTTATTAGTGAAAAATAAGTGCTAATGAAAGCATTAATCATCGCGCGTCCCTCATTTTCGCAACTTAATTTGTCCCTTGGTGTCCAACTCACGTGACGTTGTTCGATGACTGTTTCTATACCTGCAATTTCGTGTCCAATAAGACATAGAAGCCTTATTCACCTTATATTTTGTTAATAATATTCAACAACTTATAATTTAAAACAGCGATGATCTAATACACTTAAATAAATCACTGAAGTCTAGCAAAACTATGATACCGCGCAAGAATCAACCGTGTACACCATTGTCTACAAATATTCGCACGTTGTAAAAGCCTTATTACGATTGCTATTATTACGTAAAATATATAACACGAAAGAAAAATTTCTGCCAAAACGCTTTAGAATCGAACCGTGGAACGAAAAGTCTCCAACGTTTACCAGTGCGTTTTCTTCGGACAACGACGATTTCCGTCACAGATCCTGAACGTGCCTAGACAAACCGCGCTACAAATACAAATACGCGTATGTCGATCCGTTGGCATACTGTACACACTGTATAGAGCCGTCACCACACACATGGCCGACAGTGTGGGTACTGGGCACGTGGACAAAGCGAGCAAACTCTTGTACGACTGGCTCGACAATCTCGTCGAGCGGATTCGTGGCTCCCGGGTTTTGCCCGACGGAAAAGTAATCTGTCCCCGGCGATCAGCCAGCTCTCCTCGAGCTCTCCTGATCTTAATGGATTATCTGATGCGTTTGAGTTCGTTCGGTAGCCGTAATCGAGTTCGTGGTAACTCATGAATGACGGCGACTGGACGCTGAATACCTTTAACGTCTCGATGCTGCCGTAACACAAGGACTCCGCAACGAAATGATGTAGAATCGTTCGTGAAACTGATCGAACGTTATTGCGGATTTCCAGATTAAACCAATTACGTTCGTACTTTCGCGTCAACCACGGTTTTCGATGGCATCCTACCGTCGCGCAGGCAGTTGTAATTGTTCATTTTCCCACTAACTAATTCGACGAAACTAGGACGTTTAATGCCAAGTCCGCGGAAGCTCGTCAAGATGACGGGTCACTAATTTTGTCAATTTACGATTATTCAGATTGCAAAGATACATTTACCATTTATTTATTCAATGCATGCGTTGCTTGCGGCGAATATTACAATAACACTCGTTAAACATCATCGACAACGGCTGGTTTTAGGATTCCATAAATCCAGTGTTACCTATTTTAGGCAGTCACATGTCGTAGATCGAGAAATCAGACCAAAATCTGTAGTGATCTATTTTGACACCTTCACACGTGATCGAACGTTGTCTAACACAATTGTGAACGTCGGCATTGTAGATCTAGAAACGCCGCGAGGAAACCCGTAAACGACGAACACGACGTTCGAAATTCCGTTGATTGCGTCTCGGGTGTAACTCTGAATTCGTTCCTGGAATATCATTTGTCGCTATTAGCCACGTTACCTTGACCGTACCGAAGTGAGAAACGTCGTGGCAGCGCCGAACTGCGATTGTTACACCGCATTATATACATAAATCAACGCGTCGGACACAAGAAACAACACGGCGGCGCCGACTCGAACGCCTCAGCCGAAGGGACATCCTGGACGCGTATCTACTTTTGGAGCAATTCGCTTGGAAATTCACGGTAGAAGGCGACGCGTTTGTCAGTTTCTCTAACGCGTCTTGTTCCGCGGCAAGAAACTACCCGGAAACCTATTTCAAACTGGCCAATAAAGTTCTGTCACGTAATACAATGCCGTCTGCACCGTTTGCCGCTCGGATAAAAACGCGATATTACTGGTTCGTATAACGAACGTCTGGAAACATTTATCCCGCTAGCCGAAGAATTTTAACGAAAGAAAACAATTGTTTTCATTGATAGGTATGTACGGGGACCGGTGATCGTTTACGCGACTTATCTGCTGCTTGACGATTCTGGTCCTGATGTAGGACAGGCTAACAGCGGCGCGTGATAGTGCATTATGTTTTATTGCATCGAGATTTCAGTGTCGAGTCGTTGAAATTCGGACCGTGGCTGTTCTCTTTGTTGCGAGTTTCATCGCGAAACTGAATTTATTAATTCCCTCTCGGCAAATCGTATCGAACGATACCAACGCTTCGCTGCCGCGAGGTGTTCTCAATTATTCTTGAGATTACTGGTCAAAGCTGGATTCGATGAAAATGTTGCATATAACACAGACGACACGAGGGAACTCTCGATAAAAAGGTAAGAGATCATCGATCTCTCATAAATATTGAACAGCGGCACTCGTGTTCTTCAAGGCGGACAAGAAATCATTGTTAGACGCGGTATTAGATCAAATTAATTGCATTTTTCAACGACGCGTGATTTATCGTACTCTCCTCGAATGGGCGACTAAACGAAGTTCCTGACGCCGCCGTTTCTTAGTTATCTTATCTGGCTTATCGAATAATTCAGCTAACAGTACTGTTCAATTATACACATTGTGCGTGGCACTGTCTTCAGCGATGGTGTCTCAATCCCGTCACATCCGAAGATATTGGATACAATTAAATAGATCTCTCTTGCATAAAATCCAATTTCATGCCTATCTCTTATAGTTGAAATTTTGTATACGAGTGTAATCAGTGAAAGAAAATCAATAGAAAAAGATATTTTTGCGACGTAGCTAAAAATGAGATTGGGTTAAAGAAGATGATAAATAGGCATGCGACTTCAAAGTTACACCAAGCTACGGAGGATTAAGTGTCTTATTATTTCATCCGTCAGCGTATCACTGGATCTTTGCATATTGTAAAATGTAAGGAAACGATTACATAAAGAAAAATTATTATTTCTACAATAAAACCTTATATTCAGCGATTAAAAATCTATTCTCGACGCTAAACCTACCGAGCATTAAAACTGCCTAACGTTTAGGCAGATCTTTATGCAAAATAAAGATTTTCCGTATCTATTGTAAGAAATAGGAATCACTTGGTAGTTTCTTTCTGTCTTTAATTATTTCAGTAAGCCAAAATTGCTGCATTGAACACCGTTCCTTTCACTCTTTCAACTGTATAAAATTGCGGCTTTTGTCGTAAATACCATAAAATCCGCGGTCTACTAATATCTATTGTTTTATAAGAAAGACAAGACTGAATTTATGCGGACATCGCAGTTCCAACGATTGCTATGGAGAAGAAAATATGGACTCGGTCGTTTTGACCGGCACGGTAGGTTAGTAAAGATCCGCGATGGATCTGTCACAAGCAATAAACCGTGCGCGCAACTTTCCCAGAAGCAGCGAAAAACGAGACTCGTCGGTAACCGGCGAGGGTTAGGGTATAGCAACGTACGGAAATCCTAATACGCATTAGAAAATTGTCGGAGCCGAACAGATTCGAGCCGGAAACTTTCGCCCGAGTGGCTCGATCGCAGCCGTCACTTCTGATCGAAACTGTACGGGCGTGGTGCAATGCAGACCGACGATCAGGAAAGACAAAAGTCGAAGTCAAGTGATCGGTGGAAGGTAGTCGGCGCTCGAGGGGTCCCACCTCCGTCCCGTTTGCCCGTGTAGAAACGCGAAGGCCCGGCCTCGGCCCGCGTGTATTTTCATAAATATAATAATTTATTTCTCTGCGAAGGCACAGCCGGCGCAGCGCCGAGAGAAGATGTTGTAATCTTCGTGGTCGTCCCCGTCGTCGTCGTCATCGTTCCCGTGGCTCCTCGTCCCGGGCCGGGGATAGGTGGGTCGGCCACGAGTGTAGCGTCGTCAGAAGGTAAGGTAAGGGTGCGGCCAGACTCCGCTCTCGACTCCACCTCATTACCCGGCATTCTATGCAAAGACTGCGCTTATGGCTTATTATTGCTTTAGCTTAGCCAACCCGTCGGTTCCTCGACTCTTCGTGTTCGTCTATGTGCGCGGACGCGTACACGCTGCCTTGTCAATGTGGAGCCGCGCACGCACACAACCACGCACCGGCACACGCAGATCTCTCTGTGTACGTGCGTGTGTGTACGTGTTGTATATCTATCAGTATAATATTTGTCCTGCCGGCTTCACGTAACGACCGTTCCGCGTCGATTCGTGAACTGTTTATCCGTGGTCGGCAGAGTTAGCTGTGGAGGTCAAACATTTCTTTTCAGACTTCTTTTGCTCTTAAATCGTTGCAGTTGCGGTGAGGAAATGATGCGCGATCGCGAGAATATTTGGAAGCAATCTGTCAACGAGAACCGATGTCGCATTTACGATATTATTGAAACATTTTAATGATCTCGTTTCATTTTCGTATGTAATCGTGTTTAGAATTCGTGTTGAATGTTTTTCATTGACAGACGATGCCTTAGATGAGCAGTGGCGAGCTACAAGTGTCACTTGCAAAAGTAGGTTCAAAATCTTTGGATTTGATTCATCGTTAAACGCAGTGTTATAATTTAGGGGCGTGAGACTAAAAGAAATAGAGTCGTAAAATAAAGACCACCGTAGTGGCCAGTCTCGTGAAATTGTTACATTTGCCGAAGCTAATGGAAAGTTCACTTCTTGCTTTCGATTTTATATAGCAAGAACTGACCACAAAATCGGTTGCGAGTTATTTAGCAGTCTGGAAGCTGCTCCAAACTTTGGAAACTTAAAATACTTCTGTAACTTGAAACTTGAAATTTTCTTGTCGCAGGATTCTCGTTTGATAACTGTCCAGTGCATAGATATCTGGCGACTGAAGATAACTTTCACCAGGAATTAGTTCGTCATATTATTTGTAACCATGGAACTACGAAAAGCGTCAACAATGCGGCAGACTGCTTTTGTACACGATTTTGTGCACCGTTTCTGATACGGCATTATCTCTACTCGGTGCTGGCTACTGTTGGCGAATTCGCAAAAATGAGACAGCCGTTCGCAGATTTATGTAATTAACTGGCACAGATTTAACTGCCGATACCGCCACCAATGGAATATCGTGAAAGCAAGAATCGCCACCGAAGATTGCCTCGGTCGGTCCCTTATGGCCGATTAACGGCCCGCTCGGAAGCACAACTTGCAATTAGCATTACTCTCGAATGTTTTCGAGAATTTCAAAATATATTGGATCGAGTTCAACGATTGTGGTAAACGTTGTTCGATCATACAATAATTAGAGCGTTTCCTAGCCTCTGGAAGCCACGATATTTGATAAATATTGTCTCTCGTTTGAAACGAAAGGATTCATTCGCCATATACAGAATCTAGATGAATTTACTATTAAAAACACGTTTAAGGATCTTTGACGTACGACTGCCTAATAATTTCATTCTGAACGTTAACCATTTGCGGTCCGAACTATCGTCTCCCTTTTATTTCAGTATTTCCTGTAATGTTATATAACTCGATCACATCCGCGTATGTCATTTTGCAACCTATTCAGAACAGTTGCGAAATGCTACAATTGTTTTTACATATCACTTAATGATGTCATTATTCATGAAAATCGCGTAAATCAGCAAACAAGTAATTATCACATTATTATTACATCATTGTAAAAGTGAACTTCGGTATAAGACCGCAATGTCCTAAAAGAACAACTGCAAATTGACGAAGAAAAGTGTAACGTAACAGCGCGGGAGAATCGATTCCAAATCGACGTTTCGTCAAGCCGAATAAGGTACGAAGACAGCTGTGAGCTCCGGTAATTCGGGACGAGCACAGATAGGACGAAGTTCGTTTCCAGCGTCGAAATCCATCATCGTGGGCCCGGTTTCTGTCAATAACAGTTTCCACGAACGCATAATCACAATATTCTCCGAAAGATCCTAAGCGCAGATAGGGGAAACAAGGTTCAGCAGGTAGGATCTAAACGGACGTAAGTAATGCACGGCGAAGGCCGAGTGTGCAGACGATATAAAGGAACAAATGAGTTTCGTGATCGTACCAGAGCCCGATCTTGTCTCGGGTTAATCGAGCAACGCTGCAGAAAACGAATAGAACAAACTGTTTGCAGAGTGAATCGGGCAGCCGACGATGAGAGAGGAGAAAATGACGAGGGTGAATAATGCTTGGCGTCCGATTCGAAAACACGGGGACAAACTTTTGCGTTGTGCGCACCTGATTCGCCTGTTCTCCTCGCGACCCTCTCGATTCTTGCACGGCGCTGCATCTAACCCACTCTTTTTCTATGTCTCTTGGAAACTGATCGCTAGACCTCGGATCTTTGTGCAAAATAAAAATTTTCTGCAGCCTTCGCGAAAAATAGGAGTAACTAAGAAGTTGCATTCTTCGTTTAATCATTTTAGGAGGACGAAAGTAGTATGTCGACATTATTAAATGTTTTCAGTCTTTCTACCTTAAACGCATAAAATCCGTGGTCTACTGATTACCATGCAGCAGGTCTTTATGCAAAATAAAATTTATCAACCTTCCCATAAAAAGCACAAGTCAAACATAAATGTATTCTGTCCGTTAATCAATTTATTAAATTGAAGATGATACAACAATATTTTCAGACGAAGATACCATTATTTGTTGAATCGTAATTTTATAATTTTTTAAATCTGATATATTCTATGATCATAAATTGCCAATTTAATTTCATTTTAATAAAGATGAATCGCAAATGTAAGCAGTAAGTATATATATAATCGTAATAGAATTAAGTTATAGTTACGGAGGTAGTTTTTTCAAATTCTTCGGTTCTTTTCATTGTTCCTTATTTCATTTTCGCATTTGCCTCATAAACGCCTAAAATCCGTTGTCAACAGATTACGTATGAAACAAATAGGAAGGTACAAAAAAGCAGGTAGGTTGACGTCTACGAAGGAATGTTTCATTCATATTTCAGAGGTCGCTGAAACAATACCTCCTTAAAAAGAGGTTCATCGCCCGTTAATTGAAAGCGTTAATGAATATCGGTCGATTCTAATTGTAAACAAATCAGGCCGCGGCGGATCGGTTCTCTCGCAGCTCGAACGCGTTTCGAAGCTGATTTAGTCTTCATCGAGCATGGTGATACGAATAATTTACGTCTGGCGTTTCGCCACGGTGCAACGATGTACCCGGGGCGGAGTCGGTCGAAACGACTCTTCGCATTCTATTTTTGAGTAATACGGAGAGCCCAGCCGATAGACCGGCGAGGTCTGTACTTTGGTACGTTTACCTCGGTAGGATGTAGGTTGCCTCTCAGATCGGCCGACCTCTCTTCTCTATAGCCATTTTTACGGAAACGAAATTCATAGAGTGGGCAGAGCCGATTCCAGTCTCAGAAGTTCATCCACCGTATAGCCAAGGTGCTATTGTTCGAGAGCCAGCCGCCAGAGACGAGCAGGAGAACAGAGCGATGCGAGGTGGAGGAGGATGGTATCGAGAAAGAGGTGTACCCGTCTACAAGTACATCCGCCGTGGTTCCACGTACAAGCCGAAGAAAAGTAGGCCTTTCCCCCCGAGTTCAAACGATTCTTACGCACCGGCCGGGCGCGTACGTTAATTTCAATCGCGCCGGCAAAACTTCTCGTTACAGTCTATTTCCCGAGCGGCCACCGGAAAGGTCATTCCGCGGGATCCCCGATAGCGGTTGCCGCGATCATTATCGTGCCTGCACCAACCCGTTGCGCCGATGCTTCCTCCGTGACCTTTCGCAGGTTTCATTTGTCCGCGATTATCAATTTCCAGCCCGGCCACGGAAACGTATCGGTGCGCGAAAGTCCGTTATCGTTCCCGCTTTCTCCGGCAATTACGCCGATTCCATCGCGCCACCCCTACACCGGTCGATATCGCGGCGCGCGGTGGTCCAAAACGCGATTCCAGCCCGGCAAAACGTCGTTAATATTTGCCACTACTATGTGAAATACGGTCGCCGCGGTGACACATGCTGGCACCCTTCCAGAGGGAATGGCTTTCTTAAAATTGAACAAATGCCTTTCTGCGATGTTATAATTGCAAAGAATGTAATAGCGTCCTGAAATTCTTCAAATGCTTTGGTTATCGTATACTCGACACATTCAGTTTTGTGATAAGTACGCGCGCCTGCCGACAAAAGTTAAGAAATAGGTTACGCAAATGCGCATTCTTGGGTAGAGTCAACTTTCTTAGCATAGGATACAAATTTGTATTGCGTCAACGAAAATATTAATTTTTATTTTTATTGTATTTTTGGGCTCGTATTTTTTTCTATTTGTCGTATGCACTAACCAATGTGTTACATGTTTCACTATAATATATACTTTTAATTTGATGATATTCATTATAATATCAAATTTTGCTCAAATGTTAACGATAGGAGAAGTTCCTTAATTTTTTTCGGTATCTAGAGATCCGCAATGTATCTAAAGAATATTTAAACAGTGATCGATTTGTTAGATAATGACAAGAGAACAAAATTTGAGTACGAATTAAAAGAACAGAATAATATCCTTACTTAAAAAGATCATCAAGTTTAACAAGTTGCGCAGAATATAACAGCATCTTTAAATTCTTCTTTTGACTATTGCATATTCGACGTATCCATTTTTGCGATGAGTGCACGAAGATTCGCAGCGTGCCTAAATTTACTCGAATGTTTAAATAGTGATTAATTTATTAGATTCTGAAAAAATAACAGAATTTTAGTTCGAATTAAAATAATGAAATTACATTCGTATTAAACAGAAGTTATTTCTAGAAATCGCCATCGCGAGTCGAACACGTCAAAGTGCGGCAAAGAGTTAAGGGCGAAGGTAGCAAGCTTTCCTTGCTGCGGCCACCCTTAAATCTTATCGAAACACCCTGTATCTGCTGTGTATCTGCTAGCTAGAGGATCTAAGAGGAGTAGCCGCAATCCGTTGGATCAACATTGTCGCGACACCGAGGGCCGATACCGTCTGTGTCATCGTCCTCTACTACTGCGATGACAACTGTATGAGTGCATGCGCATGCAAGAAATGGAAACAATTGTGCGAAAAGAGGCGGTATCGGCTTTTGATGTTCTAACAATGCCGATCGGTGGCTACTGCTTTCTCGTGAGAGAGTCGTTGTACGTCTTATGCTTTCTGTCTCAGATAAGCTGTCGCCTACTTCTTTTCATAATGTTCTAAGCGCTCGTCTAATTGCACTGTACTTTTATCTAACCTTGCTGCGACGTCGCTCAGCTGTCCATTATTTTACATAAATTGCGACCGATTAATAAAATAGCATTTACAGACGTCGTACGATGTGCAAATGTGCTTCTGACAAACTAACAGTAATACCTGATCCCTAAAACATCGAATGACAGTTTCGATATACATATTGATCGATGAGATTTAGAAAACGTATCGTTTAAATTGTCGTTATAGGCTAGAAAAAAGAGTCGAAGAATCTTTTTATTTGTTTTTTGTCGCTCCAACTAGTTGCACGTTTTACAAACCACTTCGACCAAATTCGAATCGTTCGGGCGAATTTTATAAAATCATTCTGTTTTAAGCTATTTTCACGATTCACCGTATTTTTGGATCGATAAATAATCGATATATAAGCAAACGATGTGCTTGCAATTATTAAAACAAGATGTGCAATTCTGATACCGTTATTAATGCATAGACATTCATTCTGAAATATTTAAATAGAGAAACGTCAGATGTACAAAGAGACGATAAACCTCTGCAGTTTCTCCGATCGTTCACGAAAAACTCGAACATATTTATCGGTAAAGTAGTAGCTAACGCTTTGAACATAATATATAAAATAACAGAACGTAAAAAATAATTAATGTGCCCAACACGTTCACGACAACCCGTCACACACGTGTGTCACAACGATTTCTTCGCCGAACCCGGCGTCGTTCGTGCGTAACAATTTTTCATAAAGTTACAACGAGAGTGGTCCATACCAAGTATTATCAAGGATACGTTGATTTCGAGCATGGTCGCGGACGTATCGAGTAAAAATAAAAGATCGCGCTGGCACAGGTTGTCCGAAAGAAAAAACTGTCAACTCCGAAAGTGCCTCAACGATCACCAGTCGTACGAAATCGCACTTTTTAAGAAAACGTACCGCCCGAGTGCGAACGATTAACAATGCGATAACAATCACGGGGTCGGTATCCGGGCCGTTTCCGACGATCAAGGAACATCACGCCCACCAGAAGAGTTCCGCGGTTATCAAATCCGATCGTCCGGGTCGGTGTGTAACGAGCAGCCGAACAAGAAACGCCTTTTGTCCCGCGATTTTTCGCGGATCGCCGGCAAAATGGTGGCGCGTGATTCACGGAACGAATCGGCGGGTCCGCGGGCCGCCACGGTGAACGTACTTACGGCATCACGCAATATAACAACGCTTTGGAAAGGCTTGTGTATTGTGCGTTGGGTGTCGAGTGTCGGGTGGCGGCGGGTGACGGGCGACGGGCGTCCAGCGTCGGAGCAACAGAGGAACATAGGAACGGAGGAACAGAACAGAACAGAACAGAACAGAGCAATACGCCAGCCGGGGAGCAGCCCGGGCCCGACCAGCGAACCGTACACACGTACTTAGGGTCCCCGTCGGGGTACGTCTGTACATGGACCAATAATTCTCAATCGAAGAGTACGGAGAACGTTCGCTACGTACGGGGCCGCTCGTACGGCGCGGCGTCGTCCCTTAAATCTAGCTGCGAGGCCGACCTTATCGGAGGCCTTCCACCGTGCGCCATTATTGTGAGATACTGAACGTCCTGATCCGTCGTTTAGAGTCCTATCCAGGCCGCGAATCTCACGCGTTCGGCAGCCGGTACACACTCGCGAAAGAGAGCTGTGTGCTCGCGAGAGAACGGGACGCCGCGATGCGCCGATGCCGATCCCGATGGTCCCGGTGTTCCGGTCGTGGCGATGCTGGGTGCTGGTGCTGGACCCGATGCTGGTGCTGGAGCCGATGCTGGTGCTGGGCGCTGGTGCGCGTGCGACCGCTTCAAACGGCACATCGCGGGGGAGGAGCCGGGCCTGGGGACCGGTGGGGAACGGGGACACGGCGCAGGTAATCAGAGGCACTAAACCACGATACCGTGCTGGCAGTTAGAGGCCTCTATCTCTCCTGTCGTTGGTGGTACAACACGCCCGGTATTATTTGCAGGCTGCCACATTTGTCGTAGGTGGTCTTGCGACAGTGGCGTCGCGCGGCCTGTATGAACGACGCCGTCTCTACGACCCGCTGTGGTTCTCCTTCACCTTCTCCGCGATCACGGATAACGAACGCCTCCGAGATCGCGGCGGACGGGGAGGGTCCTGCGGCACCCCCTTTCCTCCCTCCTCCACCACCTCCTCCTCCTCGCAGTCCTTTTTCTACCGATCCTTCGCGCGAGATCTATGTGGACTAGGCTGATTAACGAACGGATTAACGAGGATTAACGTCCACGCGACCGAGCGATGTTTACTGCCGATGAGCGTCGATTTCTGTGAATCGTGGACCACAGGGCTTGGAACTCCGAAAATGATTGTTGCATGCTGCTGCTGCTGATTGAAATGGCTGCTGCATGCTGGTTTTGATTGCGTTGGATTTGACGATTTGCTGTTTGATTTAGAGGTGTTGATGTTGCTTCGATGTCTTATTGGCACTTAACGATATGTCTGTGTGGTATCGTTAACCGTTTGCACATCGAGTGGTCACTCCAAAAGGCATCACTAAACAGTGTTGTATCACGTTTTAAAAATATTTTTACATTGTCAAATTTATTTGTATCTAGAAAGTGTTTAAATTATAATTGTGGCACGAGTCACACTGTTTCATGATTCAGCGTTGAAATGGCTTCGGGTGCCGAGGGTTGAACTATCGTTAAGACAAGTGGATCGACTGGTCGTTTAGTTTGATCATGATGCATGCCTTCGTATCGCAAATTTTAGATTATATACTGCGAACATAAATACGTGCACATTCTAATCAATCCACACCGTTTTATGAAAGGCCGAATGAACAAACAGATTACTCTGCATCCTGGTCCTGGAATCTAGAATGTTTATGTTTAAGCTCCCGAGACTAACATAGAATCTTGGAATATGTATATTGATTTTCAAGTATCACTTTTGAATTGGTAGACTAGAACAAAACTGTAATCGTTCACGTCAGCAACAAGTTACAGCGAAAATTTACAGATATGCTAATTGAAGCTAATGGAAAACAAACGAATAACGTTGACGGGGTTTTCTTTGCAAGATGCAGTATTAGCTGCACGCGGTGGTGCACTAATGAAGTCTGCATGGTTCAGGAGTTCCATTCCACTGCTTAGCTTCTGGCGAATAATTTCACTTGGCAGCGGTATAATTAGGTAAGATCGGACGATCATTATGTCCGGAAGAAATGTCTTCAAAGTTATGTTTGAAACAAATAGATACGGAAAGGTTTCAACGGACCTTTAATCACTGCCAATTGCGCAACCGTCGGAAACGTCTGTTTTCTCGGGGCGAAGCGTTTAATGATTTCGAAATAGATGAACGATATACGGAATTGTAGGTCTCGTTCAAAAACAGCAGTGGTTTTTACGATAAAAAAAAGGACAAAGATTTCCAATGCTTACGGCTGAATATATTGATTCGTTGCGTTCGTCCGTCATAACCGGCGAACGAGATTGATGGCGGAGTAAAGAGCATCGATGGGAGTGGAGGTTACGTACAATCGAACACGCTTCCTCTCGTGAAACTCCTACGTAACTGAACAATTTCGCAAGTCGCGATGAAAGTAGATCTTCGTTGACTCAGGTACGAAGTATTCGAACGCGGCGCGGATACGTGTAAAATTTTCAGTTCTCCGCTGTGTGTTCCCCGATTATGTTAAAAGATTCGTGTGATGAATATTTCTTG
Organism: Megalopta genalis; assembly: GCF_051020955.1. Taxonomy (NCBI): domain Eukaryota; kingdom Metazoa; phylum Arthropoda; class Insecta; order Hymenoptera; family Halictidae; genus Megalopta; species Megalopta genalis. Next base: position 12,404,916 of record NC_135015.1, on the reverse strand, counting down.
TAATGACCCGTTAAGTACGAATATTATTCAGTTTCCTCGAGTCGGAATAAAATTCTGTTTTCTCGTCGTCAATATTTGAGCACGCAATGTAAGTATAGGTGTTCAATAAATATTAATATTCTTTCTTAATGGGTTAATAAATGGACAAATAAATCAGTGTGCGACACCCACTTCTTACAATTAGTGCTGACAGTTATTATTTTGCATAGAGATCGGCTGATTCTACTCGGCGATGTTATCATTTACGATATTAACGTCGTAGCGATTTTTTAATAATCGCACTTTATGCACATCAATCTTGGTATACTGAAATAGGAATTTTAATAGATGCTTCCCTATAACCTTTAACACTAAACCTAGCACGGCCAAATTGTCCGGTTTCTTATTTTACAATTCTACGATCTTCAGAGACTCTTTCATGAGAAATATTTCATGAGAATCTTTAAATTAAATTATCGAAAATTAAAAATTTACATTATCGGAGTAAGTTTTACAAAAACTTTATAAAATCTAAATGAATGCTAGCTTCTCACTTTTATGGTGCAATGCACACCAGTACTATTACTGCCCGGTAGGTGTATCGCAAACGTCGATTTCGAATCCTGCCGTCCTAAAACAAAAGGACCTACTTTCAAAATTTGGTAATTTGATATTTTAACAAGCACGGATATTTATTCGCATAAATATAATAATATTATGTAATTCATGAGATCCTAAAATCGCATGTAGCACATTAAAATTTAATACACATGTAGAAAATACGCACAGTAAAGTATCAAATTACCAAATTTTGCAGATAGAGCCTTTCGTTTTCACAATCCTCATTGAATTTCATATTATTACTGGAATTCGTGGAAGCGGTGCTTGTAACGATTAATCGTTGCAAAAATCCTCATCTTTCTCGCCGATGGAGAGCACTTGCCACTGGAAATCGTTACAGCCGTTATCCCGACAAGTCGCGCAGGGTGCCTTCGAACGTTGTCAAGCAGTGCGGACTGCACCGTCCGAAGTTGGCGCGTGTTTGCGCAACTAGTCACGCTCGTGGATCAGCCTATGGGTATGGGATATGAATATCCGCGATATCCCGGCGCGATGCGCTAAAATGTTGTTCGCTTAGACGAAAGAGGTACGTCCGGGCGCGAGGTGTTGCGCCGGTACCCACCAATCTGTCAGCATCGTGGCCGAGCGTTATATCGTGGGTAGGTACACCTTGAATTATCGGCAATTGGCATCCGCAACGTTCCTGGCATTCGAACGAGCGTCGTGCAGAAAATTGTAAACCCTCCTCGTGTAAGCCACCTACCCGCGCCCGTTTTAGCACGGTCATTCGCGCGCGTGTTCGTACGCGGCACACGCGTCCCCCTCCGTTTCGTCTCGTCTCGTCTCTCGGTCAGTCAGCTCTCGGTAATACTTCGCGGCGCGACGCCGCGCGGCGTCCTCCGTTCTCCTCCATTCTATCAAACTTCTCCTACCCATTTTCTGATTTCCCCCGTCGCTAACAAACACGTAAATCAGCGGCGAGATCCGCGGTACCCTGCCCGTTGCCCGGCCACTTATCGGTCGGCGAGCTAAAGAAAACTCTCCGCCGTGGTTTATCGATCGAACATTAGGCGATCGACGTGCGATGTTATTGGCATGACGCGGCTCCGATTACTATGCGCGTCGAGTCTTTGCCGCCCCCACTTTTCCTCTTCTTTTTTTCCCGACATTCTACATATTCATGCGCGCGTGCTATGTGTCGATCTGTCTGTCCGTCCGTCCGTCCGTCCGTCCGACCGTTCGTTCCTCCGTTCGTCCGTTCGTCCGCCCGTACGTCCACCCAACCATCCATCCATCCATCCATTCGTTCCTCCGTTAGAGAGACCATCCGTACCTCAGCACGGGGCCGTGGTTTGCGCGAGCGAGACTGCTTTATGTCGGACTTATGCACGTGGACGTGGACGTGGACGTGGTCGCTCGTCCACCACCTCGTCTCCACCTTCACCTCCTCCCTCTTCATCCTCGTCCTCCTCCTTCTCCTCCTTCTTCTCCTCGCTCTGCCTCCTCCCTGCGTGAGTACTCCTCCAAAAGGATACACGAGCACGCGTCCCGACGGCGCACACCGGTTCACCTACCAACTGCCCTATGGTACCGTGCGCTCTTCTGGGCTGTAGTTGGCGAGAACCAGCCGATATACACAGACACCACCGTGCATACGCCGTCGTACATACACCGTCGTATACACGCATACACATACACACGTCGACGTGCACACACCTCCGCGGGGAACTGTGCGAGCCTTATATCCGGTGACGCGCGTGCTCGCGCATCTTTATTAATCATTCCCTAACCGTTAACCCCTCTTAAGAGCTCGTTTGTCAATAGTGGAAATTGACGCGGCTACCACCACGGTGGTTCGGTTACCGGAGGTTCGCCGGAATTTCAAAGACCGCCGGCTGCCAGCTCCTACGATTCAATGGACGCGGGCCGTTGATTCGCTGGGAACGCGTCGTCGATCCTCTGACTACAATGTCAGGGAACGCAATTGTTTTGATTCCGGGCTGAACTAATCACTAGCCAGACAACGGCGGTTTAGTATGTCGAGCGACGTATCGAATGTTATGACTGGACTGCGAACCTACGCGCGAAACCAAAAGAAAGAACACTGCGGCGATTTTAATCCGTCGACGCTCGGGCCCGCGACATTACGCTTGAATTAACGAAGAACGTCTTTAGATTGTATAAGTTTTATTAAATTCGAAAGTATGTTTCAGCTTCGTGGCGTCAGTCGTGTCGAAACAAGTTTAAACATTGATTTAATTTTTATGCAAATCACTGTGCACTGAGGGGCTGAATAGACTGCGAGTTTTATGCATTTATATGCTTGTTAGTTTTATGAAACATCATAAAATAGTTGCTTTTGGTGCAGCGTAAATCCAGCGTTAAAATCGCGGAAGATCGAAAGAATTTGAGAATATCGGTGTTAAGTATTTTTGGCGCGACAATATCAAGAAAATAATTTGAATAATTTAGTAAGACTGTTTTAATCATATTTAATAATATTTAATTATTCCACAGAGGAAACTTGTAACTTTTTCTATGAAAAAAAAAGTGACGATTTTATGTTGAGTTTGCGCTATTATTGCGAACTAGGCATTAATATACTAATCTCAATTTATTCTCGAGCATACTAATATCTAGGTCTTCGTCGTTCAATGTTTTATCCTTGTAAATAGAAGCAGAATAATTAAAGCTTCATTTGCTTCTCACTGTGCAACGTCATGCAAGTAGAGTCGGAACCTTTTCTAAGTAGCTAATGGTGTTTTTGTTAATGGATCGAAACTTGTTGAAACGGGCTCAATGCTGCAACCATTTTTACGACCAATAAAGATTCTAATAGTGACTGTCGGATGACAGTGACTGTCATGATCCGAGAGGCTTTGATCAAGAAAAATAGCTATGTAGAGTAGCGAATCATGTTGGAAAACTGTTCTGTCATTCGAACGGGTAGAACACGTTCTTAAAATTGTAGTAATCACCAAGTAATAGAACAACGAAGAAAGTCATTGTAAGAGTATAATGAATCGATAGCGTGCACTCATAAAATTGTATGTTGAGAAGATTCTCCATGGTAACGTGCGGTTCTAACCCTTTGCACTCGAAGCCATTTTAATTGGAAATCTAAATTAACTTTTCTGACTTATAATATTTCCATTTTACGTAATAAAGTTCATTTCATGCATATGAAATTGAGTCTTGCGACTCATACAACAGTTAGACTTCTAACAAACTTTTATATCTAAGCTTTCATAGTGTAAAAATTATTTTAGGACGTGGTGTAACAATTTTAGTGGTGCGTCAGAGTCACCACTCGAGTGCAAAGGGTTAATAATAAATTTACGAAACCCGTCAAAGTTACGGGTTACAAACTGTTAGTTTACAATTATTGACATTGCAAAGAACACATTCGTGGGGAATTGATTTGCAATCAAAATCGCCAAAAACTCGAACGAGTATGTTATCCTTAGCTCCACGAAATAAGAAATCATAGTTGCTTCCAGTGCTCTGTAAACCTAGCCTTAACAATCCAAAGAATTTTCTAATTCAAATGACCATGCAAATGGCGAAATACGTAGGTCTAGCTAAATATAAATATATCCATTAGTATCGTGACAAACGGCGGAAACTAATTTCGAAACGAAAGGAAATATTAATATTGTCGTAGCGGAATATACATTCCTATAAGGGTTCGTAGAAGGACAAGTATCGCCGGACAGCTTAATCGAAAAACGACGACGATGATAGAAGGCTAAATCTCTCGACATTCAATCGCGCATATGCCTTTTAATATTAATGCACCGCGTTGGCACCTACGTAAGGAAGCAAACGCACTTCGAGTCGCGACAGTGAATTTACGACGTATTAAATTGCGCTACTCGATATCTTTGTAATTTTCTCAGATGGGCATAAAACTACGTGCTTACGGGGAAGGAAATCTCGGCCGGAAGGATTGCAGTTGAAGTCGCGTTGCCTGAGGTCTAATTAAACCCGTGTGGCACTATAAACGAACGTACGATTGCGATGCTGCATCAACAATTTGAAATCCCGCGGCTTCGCTATTTTTTTTGTTGGTCCTCTTCGTGCTTCTGCCATTGAATCGAATTTATCGACTGATTAGTTAAAAATCGCGAGGAACGAATTAGAATATATGGACGACTCAGAAGCCGATCAGTCTAAGTCCATTAAGCTTGAAATTTAATTAAATCTGGATTTTGCAAATTAGTATAAAAATAACAGTGCCACTAATAGTACAAAGCACAATTTCTATTATAAAATGACATACAAATGAACGTAACCAGAAGAGAAACGAAAGAAAAATATGAATGTTTTCTTAGGAAAAATTATTCCTAATGGACAATTTCGTTTAGTCATTCCGTGGACAATATAAGTGCAGCTATCTATTGCTTATTTATGAAGAAATCGACTATATTGATTTATCGATCGAGAAATCCTACGACGAAGATATGCTTGCACTGTGTAACCCATTTCTAAAGAAAAGTGAACTGATCGGCTTTTGAAGCGTCCGTTCAATGCTTCTCTGTCACTGAATTGAAATGATCAATTTACAAATCGCGACGAACTAGAAATATGCTCGGCGGTTCTTTTAACGATGCAACAACGTTCACGACGAAGTAAATTCGCTCGGCACTCTGATTATTCCCCTTTCTCCCTGCTATGGATCTCTATTCACGTTTGATCGTGCGACGAGTAATTAAATTAATAACAACACCATCACCGCGAACAGACTTTTCCGACTTTCTTATTCCCACAGCTATCTCGTGACCTGTTTTTCAGGAGAAAAGGGTTTTTCTACGGCTCCGCTCGTTTAGTTTCTATTTTCAACGCTTCTTCAGCTTCTTTGTATGCGGCAACCTACTTCATTACGCGGCGTTCGATCGCGGCGTCAAATTCAAAACGTTCCTCGAAACAAGAACATGTGGTTACGGTTCCGTTGGAACTGCGCTTTCGAAGAAACGAATGCTCGCCGTTTGTTACGAAAGTCGGAAAACGTCTGAGAAGTTGGCGAGTTGTCAAAGTAATCGATCTCGAAGATTTCATTCGAAATAGTACGCAAACCTTTGTCTTGACTGAATCACGTGTATTTCGAGATTGATCAAATTCAAAGGATCGTGATGTTCCTGCAGGAAACCGTATCTGGCGTTTTCATCGCAAAATATTATTCCTAACTCATAAGATAAAACAAAAGTAGAACCCAAACGTACAGATTTAAAAGGTAAAAGTACCTATTATGGAACACTGCTCGATTGCGATCTCTTTTTGAAACAGTAGTACAAATCTTGCTCATATTTTTCTTTAAACATTTCTTTGAACATTCTTCTTTATTTTGCTCACGCAAATACTGTTATGCAACAATCACCTGCATAGAAAAATGTTTATTCCAATACAAGTGTTTCTAAGGAAGAACAGGTTATTCCATATCGTGTACTCCAATTTTTTGAACACGAAGACATGGTACGAAAGCGGTGTTCCATGAGATAGGTACATGTTCGTGCTTTATTAGGTTACTCGTATCATTTCTTACTAAATAAATATTTCAAAAATCATCGCGTTATCTAGAAACACCGTTCTATCGAACAGTAGCTTAAATATTCAAGAATAACACTTTTCAGTTGCAATAAAATCGATTATAATCTTATACCCCCTGAACCATAACAGGTAATTTTACCTTAAACAAAGTTCGCTTCGACCAAACTTTCTAGTGTTTCTCTTAATTTGGAACCGATAAGATATACTCTACGTTTTAAGAGATTCGTCGTAAAAAAGATTTCACTCTCACCGATGAGATCTCCGCTCTCATTGACACGTTGCATCACATATTGCTGAAATATTAAGGCTACCCGAGTCCTGGGCGTAGAAACAATTGCACCTGTTTCACGCTGAAAATGCCAACATTACCTTTCGGCTAGTCCGGTGTTAGATTGCGTGTAAGAAAACGGCGCGAAGGTTCGTAAATCGCAAATAAAACTTACCGAGCATCTTGCTGAGATCGGCGTTATGAAGATCGGGGTTCTCGTCGGCCAACTTCTTGCGCTCGACCTTTGCCCAGACCATGAACGCGTTCATGGGACGTCGTATCCGCTGCTCCTTGAGGCTTCTCTGGGCCGTGCTACCGGGATGGCACATCTTCACTCCCGCGGGAATCGGCGAAATTCCTTGTTGATATTCGAGGGACGGCCCGGAAGCCAGCCAGGTCATGTCTTCCAAACGCTGCTGAGCCGGTCCGGATAGCATTCCTGGTATCTGAAGCGTTCCCGAACGCGATCGACCAGTGAATCACCAATAGAAATCATCATCTAATTCCCTCCGCTATACCGCATACTTGATAATTATTTACGAGCTTATTAGTCCAAATAGGGGAAAGTCGAGCTTGATGTTTGCGCCCGATTCTTGCTTATTAATACATAATTACCGGGAGATATTAATCGACCGGCTAATGAATAGTGGTTGAACGTGGCGCGGCAACAATACTGAGTGAAAAACCCGGTGATCACGAGGCCAACAGACTTGTATTGTAATGTAATAAAATGAATAATGCGCGTGAGATCGAATAGATAGACGGGAATAATGCACCGCGCGATAATGGGGATTCGTGGGATTGATAGATTTCGAGGGTGCATAGAAAGGTTCACTGTGAATGCGAGCTGGATGCGTTGCGCCCGAGAAAAACGATCGAGGTAACTGTTTAAATAATATATGTCGGTATTTGGCTTGGGATGATGCCTTTTCAAGCATTTATGCTTCCGCGGTACATTTTGTGCCGAGCGCAGGCTTTAATTACGATGTAACGTTGTTCGATGATCGTATCGCGTTTTCAGGTGCGTGTTTTTGTACCTATGCGACGTCATCTGGCAAACAGTCCAGGAAGTGGACAATAAACAGCGAATGAAAAGTCGAAACCAAGGACGCTTTGGCATTCCAGAATCTTTGTAGAGTTTAAGCGAAATATAATCTTAATAAAAAAAATAGCAAAATCATTAGACATTCAAGCCACGCTTTAATCGTATTTATTATTTCTATTGCACGCTGGGTCATATAGAAATTCAAACAGCGAATGCGAAAGTGCAATTGTGTTCTTTCCCATAGAACCTATTAATTCCTCTTTGATAGTTTTCCGTGAATGCTAACTTTCTTAGAACAATATGAATTACTTAACGGTATCAGAGTGTTCAAGAAATTAAAACTTTTCAATTAACAATATCGCCTCGGTCGTTTCCGTGCAATCACATGTTCTAGAAAGAAACTGGGAATTGAAATGATCGCAGATAGTTTCACGCAGTAAAAGCATGAGATTTTAATGTACAGCGAGTAACGTCGCCTTTATCGAACGCTTTTTACAATGCGATAACTTTTTCACATCGAAACAAGTTGAATTTGTTCAAGACTTTAGACTGACTGATTTACTAGACAGTGAATAAAAAATGTTTCAAACAATTATAATTGGTTGGAATGACAAAAGAAGTTACAAAAATGTTTCTTTAACTTTCATATTTATAGAAAAAATAATACGTCTTGTTCGATAGATATAAGGTTAATTAAATCTTCATTCATTTTCGTGATTACAAAATAAACAAAATAAAAGAATATAAAATTTTAATATGTCTTAATCGATAAATGAAAAGTTAATTTTAGTAACCACGATAACCAGCTACACTTCTTTACAAGTTTCGAAAAGTCACTGTTGGAAGGAATCGAATTTTTTACAAATAGTACTCGTATCTTGGAAATATTTCTTTATTTTAGTGAGTTTAATTTTTTAACCATTTGTTCACCTTTTTATATTTCATAGCAGGAAAGGTTCATTCCCCATTAAAATATTAAAATAAATAAATTAATGAATTAACGTTACTGTACATCAAATGTCATGAAGTCTAATGATATTTTACGGATTTATAAAGTGCCGCAGGATTCGTTTCGAAAAGGACAAATTCACATTCGACTTGATCCTTTCGATCCTCCCGTGGCAACGTCGATCTCTTGATTTCATACAGTTCGCAAAGATGACATCGAGAAAGCTTGCAAAATAGCTGCATGCTTTTGGTGTAGGTGTATGTTGGGCGCCACGTTCGACAGCAGAGTGAATGGTCTCGTGTGTGAAAAATACATATATGGTAACCTATTCGAAGAGCAACGCGCCGCCGTAGACGTGAACACGTACCGAAATGATTTGGGTATCGATGGGTATGGAGCTGTCATTGCCATCGATATTCGACTCGATGTCGTAAGCCCTCGACGTGGGTGTCGCATAAAGCGAGGAATGAAGTGCCAAGAGTCCGGGGGAACCGCCATAACTGCTCACCGGTGGTGGTGTCACCTCACCCCTGTCATAATTATCCAGCATCCTATAAATTCGAAAACGATTTATTAATCATTAGTTCTCCGGTTTATACACACACACAGTTAACGGTGAAATCGCTGCACATCCGGTTGCGCTCGCGCGGCCAATAAAATCGCGCGGCAGTCTAACGTTTCGCTTGAACGGATACTCGCTTCTCGTACAGATCACGATAAACTGTTATTTGAAAAACACACCGGAAGGTGCTTGAAGTCGCGTTACAAAGCACGGCCATTTTTACCGCGTTCGCGATTAAATACGATAATGTGCGAAAATGAAATTTATGTTCGGAAAACGATTTTATTGGGCTGCGAATTCAGACGTTTCTAAATTAGCACTCTATTATTATATTATGAGGGAACTGGTGGTAACTCCTTCGAAACAGCCGCAAAATCTTGAGAACAGAATAATACTAATGAATAATTTTATCCAGTACATGAACAGTTTTTTGTTAAAAAATTGTCTGTTATCTTCGGGCCAAGCGTCTTTAAGGAAGCAACTTCTGCAAGATAGACTGCAACTCGAACACTTCTTCACGCAAAACGTTAGAACGTTAGAAAAGTAATCGATGCTGTTCATCTATTCATCTTACGAAATTCTTTTTCATCAGCTTAAGAATCAATATTTCAATGCACGCATACATTATGATAAAAATGGTGAAATACACTCGATCTTGTCATCGTTATGAGGCAATCCGAGTTAGTCGTTTTTAGTGCTCGGTGGGTTTGCTATTGAGACTTTGCAGCTAAATAATTGCTACAGATTGTGCGATAGACTTTGAATCGCGGTACGTTTTTTAAGAAAGAAGTCGATTAACGTTCGACTCTTGAGATCAGGATTCTTTGAGATTGTTAACTAGACATGACCTCTTAGGCAAGACTGTCGCGAGCCCCCCGGGCAGGAGAGAGAAGTGGACGACCATAAACGATGTGGAAGGAATAGCATTCGATTCGTTCGATACCGAAGCAACGAGAGCGGAGCGCAGCAAGAACAAGAGATCGATTCGTACAGCGTACACGGCAAGGTAATTGACTCTGGCGTCTCAGTTTCGTTGAAGACGAGGCGGCTCGGCTCGGCTCGGCTCGGCTCCGCTTGGCGCGGAGCGGAGCAGAGCGGAGAGACGTAGCAAGAGAAATCCTGGGGATCGCTCGTGCTCCGGCCGATTGATCTGTCAACCCTGTTAGGAAAAGAGTTGATCGACATGAATGAACCATTCAAGGCCACTTAATGGAATTCCCACGATTGTCCTTAAGGCATAATGTGACCATGCGGGGTATAATAGTACGAACAGCTGTCCGTGCGCGTTCCACAACCTCCTCCCCCTCCGCTGGCAGATTTCTATATGTATACGTACACGAGCGTCGTGCGCAAGTGTGCAAGGTGGTCCCAACGGAGTTTCGTGCGCGAGCATGTGTGGAAATTGAAAAACATGTAATACACACGTGTCCGCATGCATATATGTATACGGAGGCACGCGAGTGTTCCACATAATAGCCATTGTTTCATTCGGTCCGCGAAAGATGCTGACGGAGACAAAAACGTTGCCCGGCATTTTCATTCAATAAAGTTCGGCCGGCTAGCAGCCAGCATTTTTTTGCTAATAATACCTGGCTCACAGGCACAAACCACCGGGCCTGTGATACGCTCGGGACACGCTACTGTTCGCCGGTTGAACTATAGCATCGATAAGTAAGATCGATACGAGGTGTCGGTTTAATGTCGCGTTTCAGACGCGTTGAATAGCTGTGGGTGGGAGACGAAAAGAAATGTACAGGGGTGGGGCTGTGATGTGCGATCCTTCGAATCGTGAATCCGGATCTCTTCGATTCGGATGGATTTGTTTTCTAATGCTTTGTTTTCTAATGTTTCTACGCTTAACGAAATCATCTTAAGAGAAACAGGCTAAGTTTTCTGTGAGTGCGAGCGACAAAATGGATCTTTGCGCAATTTCGCATTTTTATGCGGAATTTTACGAAAATTAGAATTCGTGAAAAGTTTCCTTCGGCAAGCGAACGATTACGCATTTTAAAGAGAAAATAAAAATGCTTTAGATCTTGTTAATTCATACGTTTTCTTTCCTACCTTAAAAATCTGCACGTGCCATAAACGCATCAAGACTCGCAACGTAATTAACGTTAATGTCGAAAGAACATCGAGTCAGATTTTTATAGAAGCCAGAATGCAGTCACTCAAACAATGTATCGTTTGCGCAATTTTCTGATGTGCCTTTTACCGCAACTTCATCCGTGCACCTTTAGACGAATATTTGCGGCAGAAAGTTCCTTTCAAATTAAAAATCTACGTTCCTTATATTGTAGCTCATTACTAATATTATAGAACATACGAACTGAGGATTTTATAAATTGTTGATAAAGATAAATAGTTCATTTACTAACATTTAGAATGCGTAATTTATGAATTTATGATAAAATTGAATAGGTCAAATGCGAAACTACAAGCAGATTGAAAGAATTTTGAGAATATTGTTACGCTATTTATATATATTTATATATATTTTCAACATATATTACGATTATTACAAGAAGAAAGACATTTTTATCAAATTTACATTTCTTACAATAAAGTTTCACAATTTTTAATTTACTTAAAGATCCGCTGCTCGCTAACATTACACCATCTATTCGAGCTTCAACAAGCCTGTATAACTGCGGAGGTGCGAGCACACTAAAAGATCCAACATAAAGTCGACTCACGTATCACGAAATCACGTCTGTTAGCTTCTCGATGTTAATGAAAGAGAAGCCGGCACTTAGAGATAATAGAAACATTTCGGTTAGAATAAACAACAACAAACAACCACCGGCAATGGAAAAACCGTAAAACTCACGGTCAAGATTCTTCAGGTTCAAACCGTGTCGGTGCAGCTGCACCACCCACGCATATGATAGATACGCCACTGCCTTGAGTATTGTTTCTTTAATGATTCATATGGGGTGATTGTACCAAGTGTAGAGGAAGCAGTTTCCAACTGCAAATGCAATGAGCCTGTGTCGTATCGGAAATATTAATCCTGAGCATCGTCGTCGAAGGTCCCCATGTAATATACATATGTGTACGCGAACCGCACATTTTGATGAGTGTTACGAGAAGATTGATTTCACGAAAAGATTTGCCACGAGAAAACGACGACCGCTAAACTTTCAGAACGAATATACTGAAACCAACATCTGTGTGTCTAGTATGCGCTAATGTGCACAATGTTTTGCATTATAGAAAGTGTATAATGTTGTGCGTTATACTAAAGTATATAACGTTTTAAAAGATATAACGTGTATAATGTTTTACGTTATACTAAAGTATATAACGTTTTACAAGATATAAAGTGTATAATGTTTTACGTTATACTAAAGTGTATAATGTTCTGCGTTATATTAACCCTTTGCACTCTGTGTTGTGACTCTGAGGCACCACTAAAATTTGTCATATCACCTTTTAAAATAATTTTGATATTAACAAAGTTTAAATTTAAAAAATTGTTCAGGGTGTAACTGTTGTGCGAGTCCCAAGAGTTAATTTCATATGCATAAAATGCATTTTGTCATATAAAGTAGAAATACTATAAGTTAGAAAAATGATTTTATATTTTCAGTTAAAATAGCTTCGAGTGCAAAGGGATAAAATGTACACAATGCTTTGCGATGTACCAAAGTATATATAAAGTGTATTCCGTAGAAAACGATTAATATTAACTGAAGCACACATTGTGATAAAAACAGCAAGATATCTAAATGAAGTCATCCGTCATCTTTAGTGCTCGATAGGTTTAGTGTCAAGTTAACCCTTCATACTCGAGTGGTGACCGAAATAATTTTTGCATCGACAAATTTGTCTATATCGAAGAAACTGTCGAAAATGTAACTGTTGTACGTATGCATAAAATCCATTGTCTCATATAAAACCAGAAACGTATCCGTTAGTTGTGTAGAAAGTTTCCAACTTCGCCGGAGAATGAAGTCGTTCGACATAATTTGAAGAAACCGTGATTTCGTTAAAAGAAAAGGCGCACGGAAACGGTTGACCCGGCGTATCCGAGAGCACGCAATAAACATTATACGAGTCGGCTATAGGTGAAAATCATGCAAATCGAAGATAACGGAGTGAGCCGATTACTATATGAATCACGGGAAGGAAAATACTTTTGCTTGTACGGCGGAGTCGGCGACGGTTGGCTCGCGCGTTTCGAACAGCAGTAAATCGTCGATCGGTAGTTTTAAGGTCGCCGCGCCGTTCTGTCGAGTAATGTAAGGGTGTGTTCGGTCGTCGCGATTATTTGAATAAAATGCGCCACCACGTCAGACGTCAGGCGTCCGCGACTCGAAAGCTTTCTCTGCTTCTCTGCTCGGAAGGCTGACCCGAGGGGGGAATAATTTACTCGGGGATCGGCAAGTGTGTGTCGTTGAAGGAACCCCATTCGCCGCGAGCTTGCTGCCAGGTTGCTGCGTACTGAACCGTGCACGGGTTTTCACTGTTTCGCCAAGATTCATGAGCCTCGACGGACGTGCCGATTTAGAGGATCGCTCGTGTGTCCTTTGTCTCGCCCCGTTTTCTGCCGAGCGCCGCGGCCCGGCTTGGTGTGTCCCTTACAAATATCCAGCTCGAACCGCAGCCTCGTAATTCGTGCGGTCGGCCCAGCAGCCGCCAGAAAAATTCTTCGCGCCACGGGTCAATTCCCGCCACCGATAATTCGAATGGGACCTGCGCTGCGGCCTATTAACGAGCTGAATACACACTGCAACTTCGACGCCGGTGAAATATAGACAGCTCGAATGTGCCCGACGACTCCCATCCGGGCATCCCTTGCGAGAGAATAACGCCGAAGTAGAGGGACTAGTTTACTGGACGACGCGACGCACTCTGGAGTACGATGAATGAACACTGTTTCATTTTCGTCCTGTGAAAATTTCTGGCGGAAAAAATATATTTTCGATCGGCCCGAGCTTCGTGTAATTCTCGCGGACATTTTTCAAAACGCGGATCAAAACTTTTCACCACTTTCATTAGAATACGAGCTTGAACGAAGGAATTTATTTCTATCATTTCTCAAGAAAGGGACTTCATAATTACAACAATTTGAAAATAAAAGATATGTGACCGGTCATTTTGATCGGCGTCGAAGGTTCGGTGTTACTTAGAGTTTTGAAGGAAATGAGTTCGACGAAGAACGAGACAAACTTATTTAAATCGGTGATAATTTAACCAGTTAACAGCATAAATCGCGCTGAAGAATTTTCCTGCCGCTGATTCATGCAATGATGAATTCGATTCGATATAATCGATTCGCATTCTTTCGTTGTATTTCATTGTGCGCGATGTCATGAATGCATCAAGTTTTAAAAGTTCGCTGCGAAGGGAAAGCTTGAATCTTCAAAAGCATGGCCGATTCGATCGTGAAACGTTGACCACACTCTAATGATGTATTACAAACGCAGAAGATTCGAACCGACATTTATCCGCGTTTATCGTGCCATTTAACGTCCGAACATCATTCAGAAATTCTGTTTGCAGAGTTCTACCATGCAGTTTACTTTCGTATGAACTCGTCTGATAGATTTAGTCTAACTTTTAGTTTCAAGTTAATGTTTAGTCTTAACGTTTTAGTTATTTTATATCGTACCGATATCTCGAATCGCATTATGTTCAAATCGGCTCGTATGCAGCCCGTACAACAATAAATCAAATCAAATATTTTCCGAAGCAATCGCACATGAACTGTCGACGGACGATCTTTGCTCGCGTTAATTCACAGTTGGTCTTCTTATTTCTCCCGGCGTATAAATGCCATAAAATCGGTTTATAAAAGGTCCGGTCGTATTCATTATCAAAGTAATTGCTATAATTTCAAAAGAGCCTGCGCGTACAAGAAGAATTAGACTCCTGGCAAGTAGCTATGCTTATGGATGCGTTCCCGGCGCGCAATGCATACGAACAAACGTTGGAAGCTTACGACTCTCGCATCGGATGCCGATCGAACCGAGAAACGCGGACAGAGGAACTCGTAATTTTATAGGTCCCTGATTAAACTTTTAAATCGAATGACCAGCGCGGTTCACTTGGCAAGCGGAAGTAACGACCCGAGCCGCTCACCTCTGCACTACTAACGCTCCGGCGCGTTTCAGATTTGAGAACGAAGAAAGCGCATCCCCGAAACCTTTACGGGCTTAAGTTTGCGGAACGGACGTCGCGTCGTCGTCGGAGTTCTAGCCGGCGTCGCCGTCGTTATACCTTCTTCTTCTGACCTCAGACCGTACCGCTATTACGTACGACTTCCTGCGGCCACGTAAAAAGAGGAATCGAAGTTTTCTCGGCGACCATTTCGTGTACTTTTCGTCCCCAGTGCCGGCGCACTGTATTCAATTTCACTTTCCTCGAATTTTCTACCGAATCGCCGACTGCGGTGGACAAACGTCGGAAAATTGTTGTTCGTTTTGTAAGTAATTGCTTGGCGATGTCGTCAATCGATAAGGAAACTATATAAATGTAAACATTCAATCACGGAAAATCGATAGCATGAAATACAGTCGCGGAGAAATGTATGAGGCACTTTTTATAAGCAAAATTGGATCAAAACAATTTGATTTTTTTTAGATGTAGAAGGATTTCAGACGAAGTATAACAAATTTTTACAAAAATCTCGATGAAATTTTCAGCATGCATATCGAGACCTAATCAATGCATTTCCGTTCGAATTTCCGTTATATGCTTAGGTAAAACAGTTGAAGAACGTGTTTTTTTCTGTGAAATGCATATGTATGAACATTTGAACATTTACTAGAGTATTTCGACTTTTGTCCAATAATCTTCAAGCTGCATTAAGGAAATTGAACAAAAATATCCTTATTTTTGCAGGTTTTGAAGTGTGGCCATTTAGATTGTAATTAGTAGACTGCAGATCTGTATGCAAATTCTAATTTCCATAAGTTATTTCAGAAAAATTCGAATTAAAGAAAAGTTTCCATCGTCCTCTGGGAGACTACTCTTATTAATCGCTTTGAGAAATCTGCATATGCCATAAATGCATAAAGACCGCAGTTCATCTACGTTTTATAAATTTTATGTTTTATTGAAGTTTTTAATTTGGCAGAAAGGTTCAAACGTTTCATTTGTACATATAATTTATTGAGCTCTTCCTGGATTGTTGCAAAGTCTACTAAGATGTATAAAGGGAAAAAGAATGAAGGTGAATCGTTATTTAATGTATCACGATGTTTTGATATTCTGAAGCAGATCACATATGCGCTATTAAAAAATAATTTTTAGAATGAAAATTATTACAGAGCAAAATGTAGCGAATATTCGTAAAAGAAGAATTTTTTGACGTAAGCGAAGTTTTAGTTGTGCGATTAATTTGAGAAATGAATAATTCATTTCGTATATCTACATCGCGAAAAAACAAATTGAAATACATTTTCGATATCAGTAGGAAAAAAATGTTGTTAAATCGTTTGGACAAGATAATAGAAGCCTGAGATTATTACTTTTCTGAATGAGGTATTGTTTGGTGCACTTTGTGTGTCACTTATCTCTATTGATTAGAACAGCTTTCTTGGTTACCTAATACATGTCGTATAATATAAACATAATTATACGTATTGTGAACGAAAGAATGCTTGTAACTCGTTCCGGTGCGCGTTGGCGTAAAAAAGATGGCGTCGCGAGTACTTAACTAGTTATTCACCCTGCGGTCTCATCGTAATCCGACCTACCATAATCTAGTATTCTTCAAATCACCATTCTGATTTTACTACTAGTTTTATGCAAAAATAATAGTCGAATTTGCTTTGTGCTTTACGAATAACTGTTCTAATAGATCTTATTGTTTGTATTGCACGTTGCATATAATTTTAATATCTACTATATAATCTATTTGATTATAACGGTGATTTTTGACAGAATGCAATCAATTGCTAATATTAATTAACATTAGAACTACTAAACAAATAAAAACGACTAATTTCCGATTCTTTCTTTTATAAATTCTGATGCTACACAAATGTTTCTACAAGACAGTTTTAGCCAAACTTCTTTATTTAAACATACAGTGTAATAGAAATCGTGCGGAGTTTAAATAAATCCAATATTGGCATTGTTACGAAACGATTAGTCACGATCAGTCGCATTTAGTTTTAGGGTTAACGAGTGATGTATCCGGTGAAAATCTTGCATATTAATTTGTTGCGTTGGAGTCTCAGGTTTGGTTTCGATTTACGATTAAAAATTTTTGTTAACTACGACGATCCGCCAATGGCAGGATGAATCATACTACGAGCGTAGGCAGTGACGTGCCGCCACGAGTGAGAGACAGAGATACAATGCCCGCCGCTACCGGCGGACTTTAATTATTAATATCTAATAGTTCTGTTATAGTTGCGCCATGATTGTTTCATTAATGTCACAAACTTCAAAGCGGAGTTTTTGATCGAAACGCAAAGACAAATTTACTATTGCTGATTTGAATAACGAAAATCTATGAAAAGGGATACGTGAACCAACCCTCTGTCTTATCCGACACTCGCACGTCAGCGTTTAACGTCATGCTCTCAACGGTGTTTCCAAGAATCATCGATAAAACGATAAATGCTCTTGTTAGTTTAAAAATGTGTCACTCTTCAGATGTCGAATGCTTATAGCTACTGCGTCATCTATAATTGCACACGACGAAATCGTGACAATTCGAATTATAGAATTTTCCTGCGTTACTCGGTTAGCCTGTATTAAAATTTCAAAGCTCTACAGTGTGTTACGAATTCCATAAAATTATTGTTTGATGTGTAACATAAAGAAGAATCGTGATTCAAGGAAATGTCGTTTGAAGAAACACGATCGGCTTGATCGTTCCGAGCTCGAAATTACCGTACCCGATTTTTAACCGTAATTAGTGTATAATCATTAGCCGGTTGTCAAGTCATTGATCTGAGTCACCGCGAGATTACGGGAACAGTTGACGCAAAGGGGCTGTCCACAATGTCATCGTCTGTACTTCTGTTGTTTTGCATTCTGTTGTTCGACAGAGCGATTTTCTGCTCGAAATTCGGGGGAAGTCCGTGCCATTGTCCGTCACAGGGACATACTAAGAACTTCCATGAATCCCGACTCGATACTGCTACCGAGAAAACCCATCGCGTATCGAATAACGTATCGTTCACAGAATTATTGACAATTCGAGACGATATAATTAATCGTGCAAATCAACCTCTGCCGACGAACGTTCGCCTATCGATCCACGAGAACGGGTGAAAAATATTTAAGTTACAGCCGAGGTCTAACAATCGTAATTAATCAGCGACGGGCACGGTTACAGTACTGTTCGTAGAGAAGAAGGGAATAATACCATGTGGTACGCAACATCACTGTATCTCTCGTCATTTTTTCTATAATCTTCCTTTGAGATTTTTTGAAAGACTAGAACGCAATTAAGCCGGAGATAACTAGGAAATTATCTCAATTGACGATTAAACATTTTTTCTTTTATTATTTCTCGAGATATAAACGTACATCGTGAAAACGTGCAGCAGATACATGTATTTTTAAACCGATGACACAAACTGACTTAGAGCTTCCTCTTTCCATTTATTTATTGTCAGCAAAATTTGACGTTAGGTTAGTTGCTTATGTTTAATTTGGTTACTTCAAATTTTGGTTACTTCTATCTTTTATTACTTTAATTTCCGGTCACTCCAATTTTTTATTACTTTAATTTCCGGTCACTCCAATTTTTTATCACTTAATTTCTGATCACTTCAATTTTTTATTACTCTAATTGTTGGTCACTTCAATTTCTTCAAGCAGATTTTGTGAAAATTGGAAGCTGTTTCTTATAGTAAATCTGGAGAAAACACGGCATTTTAATTATAATCTCTCTTTATATTCTGTATTCTATGTGTATTAACTCGTGTTCTATCGAATTCTGTCTGTATGTTGTTTTTCATCGGTTCGCTACCGTCGTGATCGATTGCGCACGATCTTGAATCGTGGTTGTCAAAATATCCTATTGGTTCGTCAACGAAGTAACGGGTGTACGGGATTTTAACGACCGAAGTGGGAGTTTGTTACCAATAAAACTGTTTACGGTTCGCTGTTGCGCAAATCGGTATAAAACGTCGATTTATAACTTCAAAAGGGCACTTTGGATAGTCTCGGCGCACCTGGGCGCTCGAAACTTTCAATTCTCCTGGCACGATGATTATGAATTAATTCCACTGACCGTGAAAACTAAATCTTCGCGTTCCGTTAAGGAAAAAAAAGAAAATGGAAAAATATGCAAACGAAGCGGTATTCGCTGGTAAATTATTCAACCAATGTCATTTCACATGGCGAAATAGACAGTGCAAGAATTGAATTTACTAAACACTTCATCGTTGATTTGAGAAACTTGCGGAATTCCTATCGTGATCATTCGAGTTCTCCGTTCATTGTAATTGGACAATGAATCTTCCTGCAAAATACAAATTGTTTGCAGGAACTCGAAGGAACAGGAAACTCCTTTCTTGCGTTAATGACTTTAATCAATTCGATGATCCAAGATTCTTTTCAAATCATCGAAATCAGTCTTTCGTAGAAAGTGTTCGAATAAATTTATTAATTCAAGCGTTGTCATTTTTATAAAACAGCGCATGTCGGGCATCTTTAGCGCTCGGCTGGTTTAGCGTTAATCCGTCCACTGTTTTAAATTCCAGCTACTCTCTGTTTTGTTGTTAATGCATAAAATCGGCCTAGTTACAATAATCGCAGTCTAGTCGTAATAGTCGCAGTCTAATAACGATAATTGCATTGTGCCGTTTCGGTGGAATTTACTAGACAAGTCGCGTCGTGGAAAAAAAAGATCTGTGGCCAGCGAATTGCGTCAAGTGTGGATGGTAATACGATGAAAATATACATCATTTCTTGACACTTTGAATCAAGGCTACAAGAGTTACTCGCCGGGACACGTGAGTATCGTGACATGGTTCGTGATCCATGCGACGGCCGCGAGCAACGAATGGAACCGACCGTAACAATTTTAATGAAGATGATTTTCGTCGCCAGGATACGCCATCAACAGTTGAAAAGTCAATCTCTACCTCTTCCTTTCCTTACTAGGTCGATGCGTCGTTAGCCATTAACGCTAGATCTGCTGCCAGAGGGGTCAGAATGAATTTCAGATTTCTGGATTCATATGCATACCATACACTTTAAAAGTCAATTTCATCCTTAAGAAACGCAACTTCATAATTCATGTCGAAAACGAATTTGCGTTTTAATGAGCCTGACACACGTACGTAAATAGACATATTAATTCACGAAATATAGAAACTTTCTGGTGCACTGTGAAGAGACCCTGAAATACTATCTGCGGTCGAATAATGTATTTGTGGCAGTATTTTAGTGACGAAGTGTTCGAGTTTCATTAGGAAATATTATTTTCATTTTCAGCAACAATGATAAGTTCGATATTTTCAACAATATCAAGTGTTAAGAGAGAAATGTAAAAACAATTAAGTATTTCACATGGACAATACCGTTTTTGTCAATCTAGGTCCTGACTTCATTCCGCGGACGAATTGTCCCATGATCTTCATTAAGTTTCAATTCTGAGAATCATCCACTTGATATCCTATTGTAATGCAACGTGGAAAGCCATCGACTGAACAGCCATAGCCCATAGAGTTTGCGCTGCTACTATTGATAAATAGTATTGATAAATGCATGATAATGCACGAGATTTTGATATGTTGTACAATAATTATTGTTACTAACCTTTACAAGCGATAATATTTTCTGTCGTATAATTTTCATTTTGTTTTTTCTTACGTATTACCTTCTTGTCGCACTAAAGGATTCTTTTTCCGTGAATAAACGAACGAATAAGTAAATAAATAAACGAAATGTGTATAAGACAGCGATAGAAAGATAGTGAATGTTCTAGTAAAATTGCGCAGCCTACGAGGATGTGTAGCTGCTCGACGCTAAAAGGATTAAAGGAAGAAACTTTTCTCCCGTTCGGATACGTCAGTTCATCGTAATAATAGTGAAATATTGAATTCGAGCGTAAACTGCAATTTAATCGATTCTCCTCACGAATGTCTGGAGGACATGAGGATCCGAGTAAGCTGAAAGGATACATCAACGAGAAAATTCTCGATGAGGCGAAATGCCGACGATCCCGAGGGTTTCGAACGAACGCATCCTCGATCCTGCTCGTAGACTTGCGCGGATCAACGATAGTGATTGGCGATTACGTTAACCAAACACCGCGGTATACGCCCCTGCAATTTGCCCGAGGATCATCTTCCCCTAATCGTCGTGCTAATAACAGGATTACAGAGGCCTGACTGTGGAATCGTATACTTATCCCTAATTCACTGTATCGTTATTAATATATATATAGATGAAATTTATATATGTATATATATAATACTTTTTATACTTTCACGAATATCTTGGTGATAATATGCATCATGATCGGCGTGTATTAACACGTTCACTGCCCGGACCCTTGGGCATTCCGCGGAAACAGTTCGGTTCAAATGACCATTTGATCCGTTCTCAATTATTCTCTGTTCTCATTGCTTAATTGTACCTCTATAGTCATCGGTTTATACGTTTCCATTTATTGCACAGCTATTATTTCGCATGTGCTCTGAGCAAACATTATCCAAATTGTAACCGCGACATGACGCATGGAACTGCGAACGTGTTAGCAAAGTCGCGAGGATCAATTAAATCCTGGGAACATCATTTCTCATCTATTTATTCATTCGAAATTGCAAGGGAACGGTTTATGGATGGACGAAATTAACGGGAGGTCTTGTCAAAGAAAAAATACTAATCCCGCTACAATCGAGTGTTAACACTGAACCTACCGAGCACTAAAGATGTCCGACATGTGTTGCTTAATAGGAATTACAAGACTGCATCTGCATAGAGGTTTCGCTACTTTCATTACAACGTGTGCTTAAATTTAGAAATGTATTCGATCATTTTCTACGAAAGACTGTCTATAATTTCGACAACTTTGGTGTTAAAAATGGAGGGACGACAGAGAACAGTATTCGATCGCTGTACGATGCAAGTATTTCATAAATTTTAGAAAGACGATTGTTTATCTAGTTTAACACGTTGACTGCCACGTCATAGACCATAAAAGATAAACAAAATCGAAACACCTTATTTCATAGTGTAAGTTCAGAAAAGACAAGATTAATTACAGCAGTTATCCCTGCAACCACCTTGCAGCCTGTGCATTCTAACAGACTCTGGTTTGTTTCTTACGCTGCAATCAAAATTGAGTTTTAAGCTTGATAACAAAATTGTGTCATCCATATATAGACTGACGTGGCAGCCAAAGCGTTAAAATTCTCGATAGAAATTCTTTTCTCTCGACGAAGACGACGCGAGTCGAACGTTGGCGAATTATGGATGTTATACTCACGTATAATGGGAATACGAGGGGCTAGCCTGCTCGATGTGCGAAGCCGTTGACAAGCCTTGCACGATGGCAGCAGAGGGGTCCCTAGCTGGCGACGAATTTTGGGCTGGCTGTACAGCGTGATGGTAGCGTTGGCACATTTCGGCCAAGTTCCACCCATGGGCATCCATATATTAACACTGCTTCGCTTTTCTTTGGCGTACCATCCATTTCACACGTGTTGTGACACTCCCTCTTCTTGGTCCTCGTCTGGCGGTTTACCTTTTACAATTTCACTTTCCCTATATGCTCGACCTTAGGCAAGTCGCAAATCGAAATCGCAGCAACGAACGACACTCGCACAACTATTGTCCGTTCGCCAACTCGAAATTCGAAACATTGCACTTCAACTCTTGTAATCACTGCTGGCTGTATTCTTCGTTCGTACGTCGCGACCCCGAAATACTGGAACAAAGCAGAACGCCATTTTAGTGGGCAAGATGCATTACGGGGACGGTGTGCTGCAAAATTATCGAATGTTCGAATATTTTGGCTTAAATCAGAGCTTGAAGACGTAAGAGTAAAATGCGAAACGTTTGTGACGCAGTCGTTGCTTGCAATGAACTCTAGCATGCTCAAGGTGGAGTCAAAAAATGTCTTCAACAACGTAACAATGACCTTTCATAAATTTTTCGTATTTTATTTTTGCATTGATAGGGACCTAAATGTATTATTTAACAGTATTGTACAAATAAATACACCTCGAACAGAGAAGATATAATATTTATAGCACTTTTTCTTACATGATTACGTAATGACCATCCCTTAAGCAGACCTTAAAGCTTCAATTTCTTAAGAATCCTGGGATTAATTTCGGAATGAAAGGGCATTTTTGAATCGCATTTATCTCAAAACAGTGTGTATGATAACTCATTAAATAATTGGATAATTAAACTATAATTTGTTCTTAAGATCGTCAACCGTAACTGTAAAAGTATCTATTACCCGTGATTTAATAATTATCGCTAATGCAACAAAGGTTTAATTGTTAGAAAATTAGCGGTGAAGTTTCAACCTCAACATTTAATTTATGCTACTCTTATGTAGCAAATACAAAACGACCTCGTCACAATTCGCATAATGATCGACAGAAATCTGCAGATGCGACGAAACCAACGTCAAGTTCACCAGCTTAGAGTTAGTTAATTTTATAATTGAGAATACAGATCGTTATTTAGTATCACTTATTCTATATTGTAATTATGCAAGTAAAATTTGAGAAGTCGCGTATACGCTTCTGAAAAGTACTGTCACGTCTGATCACGATCTGGCAATTCTACTTCCGGCAAATACTACTGCACACGAACCAGTGAAA
The DNA here is from genome assembly GCF_051020955.1 of Megalopta genalis. NCBI lineage: Eukaryota > Metazoa > Arthropoda > Insecta > Hymenoptera > Halictidae > Megalopta > Megalopta genalis. The sequence continues at coordinate 12,381,243 of NC_135015.1, read as the reverse complement.
TTTCCAAATTCGATTTTCTCGTAAACGAAAACATCTGATTTGAAAACATCGATTAATTTTTCTCTATATTTTCTAGCGATAAACAGGTAAGACATCAAGAATTAAAAGAGTAACACACCAATAATTAAAAGAGTAACACAGTTGTTGCAAAAGCACTCTTAGCTGTCCTATATACCTTATTTTGTTAACGCATATTTTCAACAAAGTACTGAACGATAACGCTGAGAAACACTTCTTGAAACTTGTTACCGTGGTAAGTGTACACACCGATAAAAAATTTTCGAGCAAGAAGTGCGAACTAAGGCCGTACTGGTTACATTATTTCAACCAGTTTACGTGGCAGCATTAATCTTTCCGCGATCTAAGATCACGAAACAACTCCTTGCAAAATTCGTAGGCGATTCGCCACTCCGATCTCCCGCGGGTTGTTCTGTCTTCAGTTTTTATAGGAGATCCTTCATTCGAACTTCAGATAATCGACGTCGAATGCCTGCCAATTACGATGATCGAGCTTACAAAAACATTCAAGTAAATGAGAACAGCTCGCGGCAACGTTAGAAAGTCAGACGGCGTTGATTTACAATTTTCCGATTTTACGTAGCAGTGTATATCAACGAGCCTCGCGCAGATTAAATTCCGCGCTCGTTAGGCTGTTTGCACATTATAATATTGACTTTCTTCGCGGATCTAGTCATCGAGCCGCGTCGAAGATTTGTATCACTGTGAAATCATCGACGTCACCGCAGATAAAGAAACCTGAGAGGGAAAAGAGAGGAACGATGTTCCGAGCGGTGCCGTAAACCGACGATTTCAGCGAATTTTTCAGCGCACCATCGTTACGCGAGTCCATAGCATTCCATGTGCTTTGGTGTCTCCATCTTCGTAATGACATACACCGCACGATGCAACGAATATCGCGTATCGATCTGGCATTATGATTATTATTGCGTTATACCATGCAGCGATCGAGAGACCCCCGTTCGCAACACGTATAGAACGTACGTGCATACGCTTGTTGTGCGCGAAACCATCAGCTAAATGTGGAAACGGGATTCGAAAAAAAAAACTGTTCCCGAAACCGTTTAGGGAAACAGAGATTTAGACGCTCGCTTGGCATTGGTTTAACGGGAATCGTCGGAATTGGACATCGTTTTTATTTAAGAAAAGGCACTAGTCCTTTTCCAAAGAGTTTCCTAATTTGGAATTTCCTTTCATTACAAACGTTCTAAATCCTAATTTTGTAGAATCAATTTAATTGTTAGTTACTTGGTATTAAATCTAATAAGAGGATCAGCGTTGATCTAGGTTTGCCAAGCATTAAAGGCAACTATTTTAATAATAATAATAATAATAATAATAATAATACTGACTGATATAGAATCGATGGAAAAAACCTCCTTTTTGAGAAAGTGGAAGAAGATATACAAACAATAGAAAGGAAGGAAAAAATGAGAAATATAGTATGAAAGAAATGGAAAAGTAAAAATAATGATGGTGGTAATAAATATAAATTAAATTTGCTCTTCTTTATACTTTTATTATAATGTTCGTCACAAATAATAAATATATTGACTAAATTCCTCAATAATATATCTTTACGATCTCAATAATTTTAAATTTAATTGGAACCTGTCATTTGACGGTGAACCTAGTGTTAACGAAAGAAGTTCCACATCGCGTAAAACAAAATTGCCACGAAAGAGTTTAAATGGAGCTATAACTGCCATCAATAAAAGATCGGAGGATCTTGTTCTTGACAGAATATCGAGAAACGTTCTCGTCTGTCACCGTTATAATTAGAAAAATCCGAGGATTAAGATGGCCGACAGTATTATAAACTTTATCGGCGCGTAATAAATTCAAGCTCGCGACATCGTAACATGCACTCGTCATATTAATCGGCGACCGGACAACTTCGTCGTCGTGTGCCGCTGTAACCATCTAGCCGATAATATTGCGGATTCGAGAGGCCAGATTGGATTCAATAGTCTACGAGCGAAATAAAGAAATGAATGAATGCAACTATGCCTACGTATGTAACTAGCAGCATTAAGTAGACGCGTTCCGTCGCACGCTCGAAAGGAACGTGAACGAAGTCAATAAAAAAGTTATGTGGTTTCAAATTCGATACAATGATTCGCATTAAAATAATTGATATATAGGGATCTATCCAAAGAAAAAGAGATATGTTTGTCTAATTCTAGATAAACCATCCATTCTGTTTTATCGTTATTCAGTAACGGACTTTATGAATTTATCTGAAAAATGAGCCGATGAAACACGGAACAATGACAACAATTAAAGATGGTAAAAATGCAGAAAGTATACTTTTATTCAACTTCTGTTTATTGCGATCGACATTTCGCATATAAAGAGCCGCTGTCTAATTCTTAGTATAAAATAATAAAGACATGAGAAATTAAATTTTTGCTACAAGATAGAATAGAAACGTAATCGTTGAGATCGTTTATTATTAGATTGCGGATCTTCGTGTAAAATAAAAATTTTCCAGGACGATTATACGAAACAGAAATTAAATAAACATAAATTGTCTTTTCTTCATTATTTAATAGTGTAACAATGTTGTGAAATTCTTCTTATATCTTCGCAATTTTATGTTTCAGCTCCTCAATATTGCCATAAATGCATAAAATCGTCCGCCTACTCATGACCATTTATGGGTTAAAAAACAAATTGCACGTAACCCTTGCATTAATATCGAAAACTTATCAGATCATTCAATAACATTACAGTCCGAGGAGGCTTTAGCGCACATTTTTATGAAACATGTATGTTTACCACGCGAACAAAGGCGAACTGTCGAAAAATAGCAACGATATGCAGGTGTGGTGAAATCCCACTTTGCTGAATTAATAAGATCACAAAGTTAACCATTCAAATGTCACGAGTTCGCACTATTCCACTATTGCAAGATGATGGAGGGACCGTGGAATATTCTCATGAAAGTGCAACTATGTGTCTAGTGATAACATACTTAGCCATGTAAATCGATGTTGCACGCGATATGAAAAGCTTTTGAATTTAAAATTCACCTTGACCTATGATAATACGTTCACGACCATACATATACTTATAATGTTTTCAGAACCATCGCGGAATGTTTTGATAATTCACGGATGCAATTGGAAAATGCAATTGGAGCAAATCGTGTCCTCTGATTGCGATTAGCAAAACACATTTTGCAGCAGAAGAACGAGTGGTTCAATCGAGGTGCATATTTCTGCAACAATGAATGTTTATTGTATAATTACACGATTGTCTTGTCAAAAACATAGGTTCTTGCATAGTGTTCTTGCACGGTTCAATCATTGATAAAAATGTTCACTCGAAACATCTCAAGAATTAATAATGTCTGTAACGTCCTAAAACACGTCCTAAAAGTCTAGATCCTCTTTTAACCGTTCATCTTTCTACGTTTCTCGGGGAGCGATCAGAAAACTGACGTAACCGTATCGATCAATTTAGAATATATCACGCAGGTAAGCTCATCGAGCAATCTGACTTTAACAGTGAGGCACCTAGAAGAAGTTGGACAGTTCTGTCCTAAACCCGAACGACGAGAAATTCGCCAGAACGACTGGCTGCTAATCAGCGCGACACCAGGTAAAACTTCGACGATACCAATGCGTTTTATCGCATTCATGAAACTGAATATGAAAATTCCGTAGGTGAACACCGCGAGGTGTGTACGTCACGTATTTACAAAGTAGCAGCATTTATGATAAAATTATCGTAACAAAAGGCAAAACTAACTGGTAGTTACGCAGCGTGGCTAGCTTCTTAGATATAACGGTCGCTCGGAAGCAAAAGTTTCGGGCGTGTGTGCGCGGACGTTCGATTTTCGACACAGGGAACAGGACGATCGAAATCGTCCGGGTATCTCGCCAGCGATCGATCGATGCATGAACTCGGTTATCGAGCCTGAGATCGCCATTAACGAAGGTTTCACGGTGGATTTTCGAAAAATCGAGTCGGATCGCGCGCTGCCTTGTTTCCTCCCTCTTCTCCCCCCTTCTCTTTCTCTCTCGTTCTCTCTCTCATTCTCTCTCGTTCTCTCTCTCATTCTCTCTCTCTCTATCTCTCTCTCTGTCTTGGTCTCTCTCGGTGTCCGTCTGTCTCCCCCGCGTCTCCCTCTCTCTCGCATCCACCCACGCGCGGCGCAACAACGAAACCGGCCGGCGGCTGAGAGAGAGTGTATTTCTTGCTTATTATCCTTTCCTTCGATTTCCTACCGTAAGGAAAAAGAATACAGTTCTCGGATGGTGGCGTACGTATCGACGGTATCCTCAGTGCCCTCGGTGTGACTCACGCGTCGAGGCGTACTCGCCCCGGAGATTTACAGCTCATTACCGATTTCATAGCCCGAAGTCACGATCGATCCTCCGCGGGCGTAACTTCATAATCGGGGCGGTGCGGCGCGCGGCTATGGATCGCAGCACAATGACGATCGCGATGACGACGACGCGGACCGCGTGTCTATCGTATCCGCGTCGTCGTGGAAAGCTGGATCGCGGGGGCTAGATCGGGATCGCAATGCGACCGAAAGGTGAGAAAAATGAAACTCGCGGGGTAGACAGGCCGGGACCCCGGAGAACGTCGTTCCTTACCCATAGGTCGCGGGACCCGTCGCGAAAACCCATTCACTTCGAGGACGGCCGAATCTCGAATACTCGCTATTTACCTTTCAATTTCTCCGGAGCATCCCGTGGCAGATGCAACCGCAATTCTCGGCCGGTTGACCCAGGTCCGTTCGTGTTTCGTTCGAGCTTTCGTTCGAGTTTCCACGAGTCCTTTAAACTCCACTGACTATGCTTGAGGCACCCACGACGTTGTCCTTCGGCTATCGAACACCAGCAATCTCTCACGGTTCCGCGAAGCGATCGGTGCTCGTAATCAACGGCCGCGAGACCAATCGGCCGCGCGCGGCCCGTGCGCGTCTCTGCTCGTGCATTAATCGCCGCGGATCCGCGCGGATCACCAGGATCGGTGTACAGTTGCACAGAGTTGCTGCACAGAGCAGCGAGGAAATGTGCGTGTGTGTGTGTGTATGTATGCGTGTGTGTCGCGCGTGTCGCACGTTTGCCGATTATGCCCGCGACCACGTTGCTGGCGAGCAGCGCGAGCTACGGAGCATAACACTGGATCGTTCGAACGCGTGTACGAGGTATAACGATACTGGGTCCACACGTTACCCGCTCCACGCCGCTGGAAATGTCAAACGACGACAACGTTCGCCTGGTTCACCGTTGTTGCGCCGACATCGACGGCCGTCGCTCGCGCGCTCCTGTGACATAATACGTCGGGATCGATGATTTCGAATCTGTCGTGTTCGGGAGCCCCCCCGACACCTCGGTCCGATATGCGTGTGTACCTCGTCGCGGGTCCTCGGTCCACGTTTTCCGCGCGTGTCCTTGCTCGTTTTCGCAAGGACGAGCCACCGCGTCGGCGGAGAACTGTCGCCCGACGGATTCTGATCTAGATCTCTGTTCAGGTGAAACTCATCGGCTCGGGAGCGCGCGCGGGATCTAGCGTAGATCAGCGTGCTGGTCGGGCGCGTGTGTCCAACTCGATCTCGCGCGGCAGCCGGCTCGACTCGGCTCGGCTCGGCTCGGGCTCTCTCTCTCTCGCGTGTTCCGTGGTGCACGACTCGAGCGCGGACTGAAGTCGACCGCGTCGTAAGGTGAGCGGAGGTGACTTGCGACTCGACTCGACTCGACTCGACTCAACTCGACTCGACTCGACTCCCCTCGACGCTGCTCGACTCGATTCGGCCTGGGCCGAACCATCAGCCCAGCCCAGTGGCGGCGGCAACGCAAGGCAAGGCCTTTCTACGATTATGCTGCGATCGCGCCAAGCCGCGCCGCGGTATCGCGACCTGTTCTACACCATCGTACCGCTGGTGTACGTGTGCACGGATTTACAAGCACCGGCGCTCGGGGCCTCGTGCTCTGTCACATTTATTCGCATACCCTATCGTCCCTTCTCTATCTGCCGCCTGTTACTATCTCCTATGAACGTTGTTGCATTCTATCCTTGTCTCCTTCTCTTTGTCAATCTATCTTTCTCAATCTCTTTCTCTCAATCTCTTGCCCTCCCTCCCTCCCTCCCTCCCTCCCTCCCTCCCTCCCTCCCTATATCTCTCTCTCTCTCTCTCTTTCTCTCTCTCTCTCTCTCTCTCTCTTTCTCTCTCTCTCTCTCTCTCTCTCTCTCTCTCGTAATCTCTCTGTCTCTTTTCCTCGACCGCTGCAGCCTGCAGTTGCACTGTTTCGTTTTGTCTCGTCTCCCTCTCGCTTGCACCAGCTCGAGCCGCATGTGGATACGCCCATGCATAGGCGGCACGTCTATGCTACTGCTTCGAGGCGTTACATACCTTTCTCAAAATGAAAAGATCCATTTTTCAAACACTTTAGATTCTGGTTATACTGCCTTAACGTCCTCTTCTGCCTAAATTGCAGGTCTTTATGCAAACTAAATGTGTTCTTCACCTTCATCTTGGACGGCTTCATCCCCAACGCCAGCTATCGTGTTAATCCCTTAATAGCTTAAGTGCTGAACATCATTCCCAAAAAGTTCCATAATATCAGTTTTTAAATTCGTCTAGTTCGTTTAAATTCGTTCTAGTAACTACTAGATTAGTAGTTCTTTTGTATTCTAAAAATCTTAGTAACAGTTAGTTTGGTTGGATATAGTACAGTAAAAACAAATTTGAGAAACTAATTAAAGATTAGTTCGTGGCCTTGTATGTCAAGGACATAATAAATTAACACGAATTGTTTGAAACCGTATGAACTTCATTAATGCTAGGTATTGAAATTGTAAGGATACATTTATGAGGAATTTGGTGTTAAATTCGAAACTGTGTTCAATTTTTTATGCAAGAACAGAAGTTTCCATCACAAGAGATAGAATGACAGACTATTTTGAAAGTTGCGTTAAGGGATTAAGATAAAAAAGGTACGGTTCCCCATTATCAAGAAACCTCCACGGTGTGCGCAAGTTTTATGTCGTTACAAATAATGAAGACATTCGAGATAGACAAAATTGCTGACTGTCTGTCCATAGTCGGCCAGAAAAAGTAGACAAATTATAGACTGAAGACCAATCATACGATAGTACGAGTTTTATTCTTCCAATGCGGCTTAAAATCGCCGATGATTCGAATCATGGCCGAATTTTATAACGCCCGTTGAAACGTTTCAGCGAAACTTTCGAAACAGAAAACTATCTTCACTTTCCCACCGCTGCATAACGTAAAAAAACATCTTCGACAAAAAATCAACTAAGAATTGTGAAAGTCGAGGCTTCGTGTTTTATAATGAGCCCAGGAGAACTGCTGAATGATCCTTTTCTCAAGTAATAAGAGATGAACTATCGGCGATGCCAACGAGATTTCGTGAATCAAATACACGGTTTTGAACACTTGCATGGATTTTGCTTTCCATTCACCGAAATAGTTCTACTAGATATTATGTTTATGCTGAGGCTCTTTCAAGATGTTGGAATATAGTCAGACATATACTCAGATCTAGCTTCAAACTCATAGTTTCTATAAAATTCATTAATGACATAATCTTTCTCGCGTAAAATATATGAATAGTGATGGCTGCGGATTTTGCGTGCTTCTAATAAAAATTACGAGAAATATGAAACAGCGGAAGCCTTACTCTAATTATTACGAGAGAAAACAAATTTTCTTCTCGAGTTGCTTGTTCATAGTATTGTAGCTGACAGGAATTAACGCGGGCCATATTGTATAAACATATTGCAGTTTACTTAAGGCAACGGATGTACCAAATTACGTAATTGTAATGGATCAAGCGAATCTATGCATTCTGCATAAAATTGTGCATGGTATGACTAACAATCCTAGCGTTACTTCGCTTGCAAATTTTAATGCTCCATCTCGTTTTGCAAGGTCAATCCTGGCCCCTAGAACCTCACAGTAGTCATCTAGATTTAGTTCGATTGACCCGTTTTACGGGACTTACATATTCATAAATAATAATAGTGATAAGTGTAAGATAATAGTGATAATACATGTTTGCTCGAAATAAATAAACTGTTTGCTCGATCCACTGATTCTCCACAATTCATCGCAAGTTATTCTTTTTTGTTGTGAAAATGGTTGTTTACCCGTATATAAAATAAACAAATAGATAGATAATTATAATAAATACGTGAACGTAGTAAACGTGAGGCGCGCAAGTCAATCTCTTTCGACGAACGTATCACTGAACGGAAGATCGCATAAATGTGTCATATAATTAATATCGAGAACACATAACGATACTCGAGCGAGACGAAAGACGGTGAATTTGTATTCCTTCTCGGCAAGATAAGCGTGTATGAAGGCTCGTTGGCTAACAACAAGAGCCGTCCGATATAAAGGAGGTCTAAGAGGCTAGCGCGTACGCACCAGGCAGTCGGGATTGTCGTTTTTGAATTTCCGCAGGGCCGTAATGCTGCGTTACATAATTGAAAGCGTAGGAAGCAGATTGATTAACACACATGAGAGGAGAAAGGTTTGCATAGATTGGTGGTGGCTTTTATGCGAATCGCGCGATGCGATTCTAGGAGACCACGTGGGTGTCATCACACGGCCGCGTGAAAAAAAAGCTCGCACAGATTATAGACGCTGCGCCGTGACGGGCTGCACCGTCTCGGCTTGCAATATACGAGCCGCACAGCCTCTCCAATATCACGGAAAGGAAGAACGACGTGACAATAAGCCACGAATTACGATTTCCTCCGCGATCGGGCCTGGCGGCGGCGGCTCCTGCATCGAACTTCAATCTATCCCGGCTACCGTCCGAGTAATTGCGCGATTTAGCCTGATATTGTTATTCCAATAAACCCGGTAATTACGCGATGCATGGTCCGCGCGTACCTTACGTTAATGCAACACACCTGCCTCTCTTTAACGCTTTGTTAACACTGAACGCTTCGTTACGGGCAACTGTATTCCACGAAAGTAAGGACAAGCTCGACGAGCGCGATAATTATCGGGAAACACGAAACGCATGACAGCACCAGGGAATTATAATTCAATTAAACTCGGTGCCGCGGAACCGGCGAATCCGATTTTTCTTTTTTAGAAGGATGCAACATCGCTCAGGAACGATGGTTCATCGGTACGTAACGTCATCGATGTTTCATTTCCTTGGGAAATCACGTCCGAATCGGAGAGCCGTGTTTACGGGAAACCAACCAGGAACTTTTGCTGCAGCATCTTACAGGTTTCTAGTAAACGCCTAGCTTCGTGGGATGTAAAGGACATCTTCTTTCAAGCTGATAATTATGAATGACGGAGATTTCATCGTTGCAACTGTATCGATTATTGATGAAGAGACGAGGTAGTGTGGATTCAATCAAATTCGCACCGTCAGAAATCCAATAATGCGGTAAAATGTAATCATTTATAAACAACGTGATATGATTCGAACCCGTGATGAAAATTTCATGCATGATCCACTAGATACGAATGTTATTTACTTTCTACAAAACCATTTATTTGTATTTATTGTATTTCCAACATTTATGTCGCTTAATTCGGATAATCGAGGTTCCACTGTATGTATCCGATGTAACATTGTTAAATTTATGTATTAAATTGCTCTTAAACGTGTCTTTATAATTGCAGCAATCGTAAATTAAACAAGGGACGAGTAGGTGTTAATCAACGCAGTTGTGGAAAGAAGGGTGGTGCAAGGGTTGCGAAAAGTTAATCCAGTTCCGCTTTAGCGATCGAGAAACCAGCTGGTGGGAATATCAAGCATAATCGGACGGAAGGAAGTCTCGTCGCTACCCGATTGACAATCTGAAACCCCGTAACTGTTTTCGTATGCATATTGAATGCATGCACGTGTGCGCCCGTCTAACGTGATACAGAATGGCGAACGTAAGAATGACCATAGTCGCTGAATACATGCTTAAAAGAGTACACATTAAGCCTAGGGGACAGCAACGGACAGTTGTCCACTCGATTCTATTCTTTCCGATAGAGATGGAATTGTTCTTGCGAACAGTGTCGTCGTATATGAAAAATTTTCCACGTTAGTGACGTCTGAAACTTCAAAGTCGACTCGTTTCAAGAAATCCGATTTTTTGCTCGGTGATAATCGTGTGAACTATCTAGGATCTATCTATCTGCGACAGCAGAGCGTGTTACGTTAAAGTACTGTTAAGCTTGCAGAAACTCGAAAAAATTTGCGTTATCTATATACGATATTGTTATTTCTATACAATAGTTGGAAGATTTGTATGGTCGCACTACTGCAAGATAGCAGACGATAAGGCGCGCTTAATAATGCACAGAATTGGAAAGCGTTCTTTTTACGGTAAATTAGGTTTCTACATGAATAATTTATTTGGCGTTTCTTTATTCTTCTGAAAGTTTGCAGTGACTTATTGCTTGTATAATATCTTCGAGACATGAAATTTTTCTGTGACAATTACTATATATACGTCTTTAAAACTGAACCTACCGAGCCGGTAGTCAAAATAATCGATTTCACATTTCTTTTATTTAAAGTTGCTGAAATTACGAAGATTCTTTCGTACAAAGTAATCGAACGAATTTGTTAATCCAAATATATATTATAATCAAAATAACGAGAGGTTTAAATAGATACAATCTTGTCATTTGTATACGCGTTAATCACATTTACCACTCGGTGGGATCAGAGTTAAGAAAGCTCAGTGTTTCTCGTAGTATTCCTGGTTTTATGTAATCTATCTGAAAAAAATTGAATACCAAAATAGTGATTCACTTTCTTGCACTAGACACAAGCGACAATGGAAACGCAAAAATTAAATACTGTCTGATCTACGAAAGTCGCACGAGAAGAATGGCTCTGCGCATTTGTATGTATTTGTATTGTACTTCGAATGAAAAAGCAATGGTTAAATATAGAACGATTTATCGAAGTCTCATGAAAAGAATGGGTAGGCGCATTTGTATACGCGATATGTGCATCTATAAAACTTTGAGCCATTCGACAATTGAAATACTAATTGGTCGTGAATCGCTTTCAATAAGTGTGTACTTCGTCGAGTGTCAATCAATTGTTAGCAAAAAGTATTTCTTTCCCATATCTGTACCGCGTGCATACAATTTTCGAATTAAACAAAAATTCGTACAACACGATCAAAACTTGCGTCCACTGCGAACAGGGGTTTCGGACGTCAAACTTGACTGTTCTTAACATTTCACCGTAAACTAATACGCAAAATAGTAACTCAACTCACTTTGCATTGACTCTAACGTTGAAGCAGCCACCTTACATTGACTTTAAAGTTAAAGCAATCCCATTATATTGGCTTTAAGGCAACATAAGCACTTTACATTGATCTTAAAGCAATATCAAATGATTGTATGACTTATCTACAGCATCGAGCGAAGTTGAATAGCACGCTTCAATCGGAAATATTATAAAGCTGCAGAAACATTGTTCCCCGAGGAAAACGTCTCTAAAGTCCGAAGTTACAGCACGATGTTCGGAGTCACTTCGGCAATGGACAACTTCGCAGATACAATTACGACTTTTAGCTCAAGATTTCGCAAACATTTCTACAGCGAGAAACAAGAGATTCTGCAAAAGAAAACCGGTCCGATTGACCAAACAGGAGGAATCTTCTCTTTAGCCTCCATTGTTCCACGCTTGAAATTCTAACGTTAAACTCTAAACTAAAGGATACGCGATAAACATTAATTTTCATTTTCTTTTTCTAAGAAACGACCACAATCGAAATTCTAACCGTGATGATCTTTATTCTTGAGCAAGCTAAGCTGCGACAAGGGGTTAATGACGGACGACGGCGTATCGGGGGCCAAAGTATCCAGCGGTGGCACCATTGATATTTTCGAGAGACACGGTAGCCCGTATCCGTAAACCGCAAGGACAAGCGATCCAAAGCGAGGTGCTTAGAGCGTGTATAGAATCGGTCGGAGTGAACGCGAATATGTGCCGGCGCGATTGGTCGGTGTAAGACGACAGAGAGAGAGAAAGAGAGAGAGAGAGAGAGAGAGAGAGAGAGAAAGCCGGCAAAGTTTCGCGGGATGGTGAAGCGTGTAGCAGAGGGATGGTGGAAAATCAGCGAGCTGAAGCGGGAGGACTGAATTGAAAAGTGAAAGGTAGGAAAAGGACGGCAGGATGCCAGGGGGGAAAAGGTGAATCGCGTGGTGGAGGGGAGGGAAGATTCTCTTTTGCGAATGAAAAAGACAGGTGTTTTGGACGAGGAGGGAAATACGGGTGCGCGGACGGAGAGAGACAGATGGAGAGATACGTGCGCGCCGAGGGAGAGAGAGCGGTAGATAAGGCCGAGAGGAGCCCACCGCGAGAGAGGGATATGGTACAGCGAGTGGCGTGCATTCTCGCGCACACGCTGCCTCCCTCCTAGCGTGCACGCTCGCTTGCACGTGCACGAAGCATCGTGCAGGTCTGCGTGTACAAAGTAGGTCCACGAGAACGGAGAGACGGCGAGCGAATATCGCCGTCCCCTCGCGGCCGGTGCGACCAATCCGCGGCAAGCGCGAGCTGCGTGAGGGCGGAACGCGGCCTCTTCGCGTATATTTGCGTATTTATTATTCAGTTTGCAAATACGTGGCAAAAATGATCTCCCTCGGCGCGCCGCAGTGGCTGGATCTCCGGCTGGCTCCTCTGAACCGGCCTGCACCGCCGCAGCCGGGAGGTGGAGCTAGGAGATAGGAACAGAACACCGGCAAGATATCAGCCGTTAATTTGTTTGAAACGCCACTTGCACGGCCGATTGCGCCGTCTCTACGTTGCACCGTATCGAACCGTACGCGTGCATAGCTGCATAGGACGACCGGTGTTAACCAGCTACCACGGTCCAATGGGAAAGCACTATTTCTAATTTGTCCTTACAACGCGGGGAAACGTTAGAGGGCGGGCTGATACCGTCAGAATCACTGGTTCTGCGGGGAAACGCATTTTCGGTGTAACCGAGATCAGTCTTCGGATTAGCTCAAGATTTTGGACGTAGAAACCGATTAGATATACATATGTCGTTCTATTAGCAGCACTCCCGCAGTGTCACGGAAACTGGTTAAATCACGTTCCAAAATCATTTCTGTATTGTTAAATTTGTTCATAGTTAAAAGTGTAACCGGTCTATGAGTCGCGAAACTGAATTTCATATGCGTAACATGCGATAAGTCATAGAAAATTGAAATACGGTTGAACGGATTAAGCTTGCGAAATGCACAGCGATTCGTATCTATTTTGAAAGTGTCATATAAAATTTAATGTGAGGTACGATAACGATCAATGAACGAACATGTAATGAAACCGATGAATTCTTACAAACTAGGATATTTGAAAGATATTTGCAGATGTATAATAGAATTACTGGATAAATTTTAAAAGAAAAGTGAACAGAATATGGACTACGTTATTTTTCCACGTAATACAAAAATATCCGTTCACTGGAGATTGTATCACTCATTGCAGAGATCACGATAGAAATATGTGCAACATATTTCAGTATTTTTGGCACGAATCATTGCGTTTCAACAAAACAGTACAGCTTAGCAGACTTCAGAATTTTAATTTGTGATTCTTTGTTGGAAATATACATGAATTTTGCAAACCTACATCATATTCGATATAGAAACACTGAACACGACGTTAGATTGGAAAGAACCGTTCTCGAAGATTCTCTAAAAGAACTTGCTCCGAAATAAAAATGAACAACAATGTCTGATCGTTTCAGACCTACTCAACTGTTGCAACATTCAATGTCTGCTGTCTCGGAAACTCGTAAGAATCGATTTGCACATTCTCTCGCGGAAAAGAAATTCGATGTGTCTGATGTTCAGGTGTTACGACGCTGCGCTACGCTATGAGGATCTCGGTAGAAAATTCGAAGTGGATTCGATGAAGACATGAATGCGAATTGTTTTTAGGAGCCTTATCCCAGACAATAGAGAGTGAACTCTGATAGTCCGATAGCAACGGGATTCGAGCAGTAGAAGATTATTCTGCGATGCCGAAGCATGGAACAACAATCTCGGAAACGGTTTCAGACGTCACGATAGAAATAGGAATCCGAGCTGCATTCGAATGCATTCAATAGTGAAATTGAAACAGGATATACTCCGACAATGGCGCGACGCGGTTCAAGTAACCGTCTTTGGTGCAAATGATTTGTTGTTACAGTATTCATAGAAAATTTCTTATTAGTAACGTCTTATTGGTAATACCTTATTAGTAATATTGTATTAGAAATTTCTTATTTGTAATATTGTATTCGTAATTTCTTATTAGTAATTTCTTATTATAAATGTTCTTAGAGAGAGCTCCTTGCATTGTAGCAACGAGTTAAACTCCTAACGAAGATTTTATACATGATCCTAAATGTTGTTTCCTTTCCTCGAAATCAAAACAAAATTTCATTCTTCTCTTACCAAAATCTAGGAAAGGAAGTAAATGAAGACGTATACAGTAAATTGTCACGTTTAATGAGGAAAATGATTAAGGACGAAGGAGCCCTAATGAAGAAGCTGAGGCAAAAATCGTAGTGCAAGAATAGTAAGCTTCAATGAATTGCGGGATTCAAATTCTGGTACTCGTCACTTGCGCGTCGAAATGCCGAAGAATGCTTCGATGACATGATCATCGTGTTGTTGACATGATTCTCTCGTGCGAATTTTTCTATGAATATTGCCGGAGACAACGTATTCCGGCTTTGTCTGTTAACGCGGTATCTCTAGTGCGCTGGCATTGTATTCTAAAGTAATAGATTCACGATCGTACGATAATCAAACGAACTGTAAAAAAGGGTCAATTATATTCCCCGCACGAATGTGATGCTGATAAGACACAGCCGAGTGATTTATTTGCCTAATATGTTGACGAGTTGAATGACAATTGCGAGGAGCAGGTAAACGCTCTTTCTTGATGATCCACCGACGACACAGTCGAAACTTCTATGAAACTCGAGTAAGACATATGTTTGATCGATGCGGTTGATTTCAGATTTCCGAACGATTAATATTTCTACTATTTAATTAGACTGAATGAATACGAGCTCATTGAGACGATCAGTGGACAAGTAAATATTACCATAGCCGTCGTGCCTCATGCTATGGAAATTATACGTTAACGAGCCTTTGAAAGCAGTTCATTTTTCACTACCAACTAAGTAATACATGCAGACTGTCAGCAGTTAAGTGATATAGCTAATTATCTCGTAAAGTATTGAAGGCACGAAGACGAAAGGTGTTACACAGTAAACTGCACGGAAAGAATATACTTATTATCTAAATGGAAGGCAGACTCTTCTGCAGTAACCATGATCGACGAAAATTAGCGTACCGACAGTAATTCCAACATACCAACATGCATCCTCGGTGTCCATTTTATCATTTTCGCGTACAACCGTGTACGATTCCGTCCTTGAACAGGCCTCATTGTTAAATTCGTCGTTGCTGGGGAAATCTAGCCGAAGCCAGCAGCCATTCGAGCGTACGGAACGGGGACGGTGATCCCCATGCAAAAGAACACCGGTATCGGTGCTCTTCTTCGACCATGTGCATTTGCTCACCATGGTCATTTACACCTTCTTCGCGTGTTCCTTGCACGCCATAACATTTCCGCGCGCCCCGATATCATCTCCTTTCTTCTGTTCGCCTTGCAGGTTCTTTGAAGTTCGCTCAGGTACTTCCTGATCTTAAATACTTAAGGAAATGGCGATTTGATCGTGCGGCCGGTTCCTTCTTTCCACGGGCTGTCTTGAAACCACCGCGGTTTTATCAGATAGAACGTGAATGCAATCTTCGTGCATGTCGAAGATACTAATCGTAATTCTATAAGCCCGCTGATGATTCCTTGTTTGCATTTTCGGCGGGAGAATAGATAGACGCGTTCCGTCGTGTCCCGGTATCATCTATTGGTCCGCCATTTTTCGAAGTCGCTGAGAAGTCTCCGTTCTCGACTGGTGTACTAAATTCTTTCGTCAAAAATTCACGTCGCAACATTTACTGGAAACGTTTCACGTACTTGTTTTCATTGCACAGCGCTACGCACAATCGTAGTTTCCGATCGTTTTATACATTCTGCACTGCGATAAAAGAAGTTCTTAGTGTCCCAACTCGTTTCTTTGGCAAATGCAGAGTGAAAAGTGTGGAACGGATATAGCTTGCCGCATTTAACCCTTCAGCGACAGCGGACGAGATATCTCGCCACAACAATGTCGTTTATGCAACGCCATGGACGAGATATCTCGCCATAAGGATGTAGGTTGTGCAACACCATGGGCGGGATATCTCGCGAGACTTGTGTCTGTATGCGAAATTCATTTGCGAGACATTACGTCGTCGATGAGGGGGGCTGGTTAAATTATCGACTGCTCGCGTTAGTTCTAATGGAACGATCAACGTTAAACTGAACGTGAAAGAAAATTGATACGTACGGATTTAAATGGATCCACGCCACGCGAGGAAGAAGCACGCTTCACGCAACAGAAGTGATTCGTGTTTCATGATGTGCACCTGTGCGCGTGTGTTTCCCCAGTTTAACAGTCAATTTCATGCTCTTCGAATTACTCATTATCCGATTCAATTTACAAAACACAGTGCGTACTTCGCAAGTAATATTAATTTAATCGAAGTCCGCTTACGTTCACACGTAAGAACAACGGTAATGGAATAAAAGCGGGGCTACAAGCGTGACGAGCCAGAAAGCATGGCAACCGATGTGTATCTCACGGGGCAGTTTAATCGATGACGTAATATCTTGACTTGCTAAATGACGCCGCCAATATGTCCGTAATCAGTGCTGTTAAGACGAAACCGTGACTCGATGGAACGATCGCAGTCCACTCCCAAAATGCGGGACCGTTTTACTAATTTTCATCGAGTCATCACGGAATTTGTGAAATGACAAGAACTATAGCTACAGAGTGTACAATTTCTTTCGTTGTACAGTCGCTTCGAGAGAGAAGTTGGGCGAAATTGAAGTCCGTTGTCGGTTAATTGTTATAATCATCTTCCATCAGACATTTCATAATTATTAGTATCATTAGTACTGATATTGATTGGTCACAATTATATACGGTATTTTACAAAAATTAGAATCCATGAAAAGTTTCCTTCGTCAACAAATGTTACTCGTTGTAAACGGGAAATAAAAATGTTACTCGATCCTGTTAATTTATATATTTACTTGCATTTTAAAAATCCGTACCTAATTGCATAAGGACACGTTGTCTAGTCATAATGATTAGTTTTGTAAGGGCTTCGTAATTAAGATTTGATTCGTTTATCACGAGTAGATTTTCGTTGGCTCCTTTACTTTAATCATTGTTCGATCAACTTCGCGACTCTATAGCACAAAAATAAAATGTATCGCTTTGTTCAAGGAAACCTTTAAAATAATTTTATGCAAATAACAACTGCTGAAATGTTACCGTTAAAATGCATGACATCTTCATAGTGAAATCTATAAAAAAATCACTGCTTAAAGTTGGAAGTACGAAAGAAGTTAAAATCCATTGTTATCGACGTCCGTCGAAGACGATAAGCTAGTATTTTCGTATGTAACAGTGCTGGAGCAACAATTTCAGTAACTCCGCAGTTGTCATTCCTTAAGAAAGCAGTTTTCTTCAGTCCATCTCTCTTGAAAACCGAGCGGTTCAAAGTTCACGGTATTTTACGCCCTACTTCCTCCGACGCCCGTACCTTCAAACCGTAACGCAACCTCTCCGTGAAGAGAAACGCGACAAATTAGATCTGCGAGGTTTCTCGCATGTCACACCCGATGTAGCGAATGACCGACTAAAGTTCCGAGGCGAACGTTCTTTTCAAGATTTCCTTTTTCACCGACACGTCGAGCACCTTAGAGAGCCTCTTCCGGTTGCGGGAACGTCGATGGTGGATTTTCCAAGTAAATTGATTATGCAAGTGCTCGTTTGCGAAAGCCGCCTCGGTCTTCGCTCTCTTTAAACCAATCTGTAAGTTTTCTTAGAAAATTCGTTACTCTCGAACATTTCTTAGACGCACACAAATCGCACACGAACTTCCGTGTAACCTCTTGGCTTACGACTTCTTCACTTCTATGTTAACTAATTAGTATTACTGTCGTCAATGTATTCTTACAAAATTAGGAAAATTGTGTGTCTGAGTTAACTACAGCAATCGAACATTGCTAACAGATAAATTAAATGTTATTTCGATTTAAAATAAACGAATAATGTCTACAACCCCAAGCAAAAAGTATTCGAACGCCGTTTAAAACTGGACTAAACGATTTGAATTCTTTTTTAATGTTAAAGGTACTAATCTACTGTACAGTGACTAATTTGACTGCATGCTAGTGCATCGTGTTAATTGAAATTGCGTGTGCTTGAACACCGCGATCTTAACCAACGAATATCAACGTATCGAACCATTGAAGAACTAATTAGAAAGTCGGCGGCGGGAATAGTGATTCTAAAAACTGATTAAAACGACGCAGAGTAACTACCATTAGATTTCTGGCTGCCACCATTGTTAAACTCCGTTTTCTTCTGATCATTGGCGATATCTTCCGCCAGTGATATCAACGTTTATCAGTCTCCACTTCGCTAAATTATTACCTACTTCAGCGTATCATCGGATACAAAAATTTAAGTACTTCCATCGCCTAGGAAATCGTTTTTTCTCTCTCCTTGAATAATTCTCTCGTTGCCCTCTTTCATACCGAATTGTCTTAGCTGTCTAAGAAAATCTGCTCAGACTCGTTTCACACGGAGATACTTGTATCGCGTCGTATGACATTTATCGACCGTACATGCAATTTAATGGGAGCGTTCAGACGACGATACACTGCCGCGATACTTTTTCTCGCGTTGAACGCTGTATCGCATACGCGCGTTGCGACGACCGTATCCCCGTGTGAAACGGCTCTTACAGAGAGCAAAGATCGAAATGAAGCGAACACGCAGCAGGTCCGTACGAAGTAGTTTCCATTGAATCATGGCCGCGCATAGTGCGTCAACGGGCAAGCTCCTCTTCGGCTGGTTTTTACGATCAGCATCGTCGTAACGATGATCGCGATGTTCATCCTGGTTGGCAGTCGCGTCAAGAGGGATCCCAGCGTCGTTTCACGGCAGTCGTATGCCCTCCTCGCTAGGAAATAAGAAATTTTCTTGGGAGATGCGAGCCTCTGCGAGGGAGGAGGCCTAGCCAAGCGAACATAGTTAATTTAGATTGTATCGCGTGAGAAGCAGGAAATGACGAAATATCCTGAGTGCTGACTTATACACGCCGCATCGTGTATACCTGGGCTCGTTCCTCGGCCGCGTTACTCCTCGACTCTTCGCGACCTCAGCCCCTCCGACCACCGACACGCAAGGATGATACTCTTTTTTTTTCTTATCCTCGCCTACCCGTTGCACCTATTTTTACGCTGATCGCGAAGCCCCTTAACTGAGCAGCGTTACCATGAGAATTTTCATCAGAGCCTCGCGAAAATCAGATATTTTCCTTTCGCCTCGGGAAAAACGGTCGCTACGAAACAGATTTGCGCAAGCTAATTGACGTCGCTGTTCTCCAACGGTGATTTGCATACCGTGTCCTGTCTGACCTTCGTCATCCTTCGTCCAGCCTGCGCGGTTTTGGCCATGAAAGCGCAATTTCGTTCGGCTACGGTTCCTCGCGTCTTTTCGACCGTCCGCGCAAAAGTGAATCTAAATGTAACGATTTAAAGGGAAAGATTTCGTCGACGAATCGGTAACGCCGTGAGGATTTCAGTTTCGCGTTTCAAATACTCGCTTTCGTCACGGATGCACAAAGATCCGCTGGCCGGTTGGTAACTGGTGGCCCTCGAAGGCGGCTCGCTAATATTTTTCCCGAACCAGAAACGGATGTGACGCAGGAATAATTTGTCACACACGATTGGAGACGGAGAGCATAATGAAGACTCGGGTTCCGAGTAGGCCACGATCAGTGCTGAATAGGTACGTGTTGGTACGTGTACATGGACTCGAGTTGCGTGAATGTTTCTCTCGCGGCGGTGCACCGCGCCGCTCCGAAACGAAACACGCTACGGTAAAATTTCCATTTTAAATCGTACGTTCCTCGCCTTTCGACTGTTAAATCCCACAAATCGAGGTGTTATTTTTTTTCTTCTCTTTAAACTGCTATCGCGGTGAACGCGGTAAACATCGCGTCGCTGTTTGCACGAAATTGACAGTAACGTAAAGGTCGCGATTTGACACAAAGATCCTGGATTTATTTTATGTTCGTCCGAATGTTTTCAAAAGAAATGAAAAGAAACGTATCGTACGCGGAACAGAGAGATGAAATAATTATTCGCGTGTCATGGATTTTTATTCTCCCGATACTTATTAATCAGTAGATATTGGCACTCGTGTCTCGTATTCTGCTTATTCCGCGATAATATGTATTTATATGCGAGCACGTAATGTTGCACGCAACTTTAATAAGAAGCGATTGTTCCGTTTAAATAACGACGCATATTGTTCAGATAACAGTGGTTTATGTAGCGGCGGTTCCACATGATCGAGCTTCGAGTCGTCGCAGACGATTATTGATTCGGAAGTACATACAGGCACACCGTGCCGTTTGTTTACTATTTACTAGAAATAATATAACGCCGCCGAAGCAATACGCGCTCAATCCGCATATAATTATAAACATCGGCAACCAAGTTTGTTACATAACATTTATTTTTCTGCGATGATCAAATTCCTCTCCCGTTGCATGAAAATATGTGCGATAACGTATCTGCGGAAAGCATTTAATGTAATATCGCTCTCGGAGGGTCATAGATGCACGATTACATATTTATAAATTAACTGCTATAACATGGAGATGTAGATAGAGTGGTAAATGCAAGACATAAAACTGGGTTTTCCTCGTTCCACTCCCATGGAGCTTGGTCACCTGAAAACTTACTATGCTCAATTAACCCTTTGAGAACTGTACGCTCCTTGGGCATTGCCACTTCCGATATTTCGCAATAGTTGTCTTCGAATAATTTCGCAATCTTGTCAGAAATTCTCGTTATTCCGCCGCGTCTTGAAATTATCTACATGTCAGAACTTGACAGTATCGTTTGCACCTTAATTATAGCTATAATGTCCCTTTAAACAAGTAATAAACGATCTGACATCTTATACGGACACGTATAAACTCTTAAAGCATCGTCGAACAGTTTCTACAACCGTCAGAAATTCACTCGCAGGCCTGCACATTCTACTTACTATCAAAATTGTCGAAACTGTAACAATTTGTTCATTCGAGCATACATTGCAATACAAATGTCGAAAAGTCTAAACAAATTCAATGTTCTCATTCTTGTAGGGTGCGTTAGTTGTTTTTAGTGCTTAGTAGTGAACTAAGTCCTTTAGTGAACTAAAGTGAACTGAACTTTAGTTTGAACTGAACTTTAGTGAACTAAGTCCGATAATCTATATCTATGGAACAATAATTTTTGTGGAAAAATGCAAAGAAAAGGAGCAAGGCTCTGAGCGTTTGGTTCGGTAAAAAATTATATAAGCACGATCTTGATTGAGCAATTCACATCCGAGAACCCTCGTACAACGTTGCCGTAGGTGTGTTACGATCAAACTGCGAATCAATTCAAAGGGCATGGTACATCCGTCTGAATAATTCCTGCAATTCCTTATCTCCGTGGATTGACTTAGAGCCGACAGCGCGCATGTAGGACTCGATTTTCACACGAGGCACACGTACACGGACGTGTTTTGAAACTGCGGACTTAACTCCTTCGTAATTTTTATCTACCACCTGTTGCGGTCGAATCATCGAGTTGCGGGAATTCCAATTTTATCCGGGCATTAATATTCGAATGAATGCTGACGCAATCGATTCTTATTTACGGCTTCGAAATTCTAATCTAACGTAATGATGCGGGATTTAAAATGTCCGCGGATTGCAGTGGAAATGGCCGAAACATTTGTGATCACTGAATTGATATGGATATTACTTGAAGCTCCCGTGCGCGTGTCGCGGATATTACTAATCGTTTTATCGCGGGCCTGCTGATCACTGATATCGATAAAACATATCGATACTCATAGATATCCAACCGTGAGAACACATACAAGAGAACGCGCGTGCTCGCGATTTTCTTACGAGCTAAATCTTATAAAAGAAATTATAACCAACGTAATACATCGTTGAATGTTTCTTCAACTATGAATATTTCGAACACAAATTTTTCTAACGTTGCGATCTACGCGACGAAAGTATACCTCTTGGACCGTCGAACATTCTTTTGCAATTAAAAGAAAAATAGAGAGGTTGTTGTCCAGGATAAATGTGCGCATCCGACAGCTGAATGGCAACTATGTGGCGAGAGATACAAACTTGCTGTAAATACGTCGTGCAGCCGCATATTATTAACATCGTAGTAATTTTTGCAATTTTGTGATTAAATCGCGTTCTCGAAACTATCTTAATAACGCGAGCACAGCAAGCGCTGCTACCGTACGAGCGAAATAATAGAGGAAAAACAGAGAAAAGAAGAAAGACGAAGAGGAAGCATAGGAACGAGCCTCAAATCCTTCACCTGTGACCCGAGAAACCCACGATGTGTAACCGTCAGCAATGAATAAATTGAGAAGTCGCGGAGACACGCGGTAGACATTCGACCTCGTTGAGATTTTTACCTTTAACGGTATAATCTTCTTTTCACAAACGCGTTAATAAGAAACGAATCAATTTCTTAGAACTTTTGACAACCGATGGCCCGATTTGCTACATTATTATTTTAACGCCAGAGCTATTTTTGATTTCTTCATGTCAAATTCCTAATATTTTGAAAATCTTTGTACGAGAAATTTTGAAACAAACTTCTTCATTTAATAGAGAATCCAACGAAGCTTAAATAAATTCAATCTTGTTATCGTTATAACACAATATAATTAGTCGCGCTTAGGATTTAGTAGTTCTAGCGTTAAATGATCCTCGGCTCATCATTTTCTGTCATAATAAATACAATAAACTTGTAAAGTATGGAACTACATTTTCAACAGCGAATACGCCGCGCACGCACTCGGGTGTCAGCGTATAAAAAATAATTGTTCGAATATCTTTGGTTTTCTAGACG
This sequence comes from Megalopta genalis, assembly GCF_051020955.1. Classification (NCBI taxonomy): domain Eukaryota; kingdom Metazoa; phylum Arthropoda; class Insecta; order Hymenoptera; family Halictidae; genus Megalopta; species Megalopta genalis. Next base: position 12,358,123 of record NC_135015.1, on the reverse strand, counting down.
CGTTTCTACTTCAAATCTGCCTTTGTGCGTGCGTTTAAAACGCTATTATATTCCGTATGCATAATCAATTCATAATCTGAAAAAAGCAGTTATAAGCACTACCAGGAGCATCGATAATATTCCAGAAGCTCATTAGCAGGAACGTCTATCCCCTTCTTACGAGTAATTATCTGTTACAGGCAAGCCGCGTACCAGTACGTTACGGATGTGTATGTGCGTACCGCGTATAACAGCAGATCAGCGCAACGATTAAGCTCAAAAATAGTTCATGGGAACCCAGGTAAACTAATCTCCATCGCATTAGTGTTGTTTCATACATATAAAATGCTTTCCAAGAAGGAAGCCCCTGCACGCATCTTTACCGATCGCGGGGTCATCACTTTCGAAAGTAGCAACAGGTGCCTTACCACTCCGTACCAATTGAATCGCGTTATTCTAATTCCTATCTGACCCATAAATCAAGAGGATACGCACGTATACGGATGGTAATAACGAGAATAATCTCATTACGGGCAGCGCAGTGCACTTGAAACTGTTGTTTAAATGCTTCGGCTCCGTTAAAACATTTTCTGAAAATCTAATTGGGCGTCTGCTGACAAGCATTTATTTACGGATAATTCTTTGGAACTCGATTTTACTAATTTCTACTTGATACAGTTGTTCGAATGATTCCATAATATTGAAACATTTTCTGGAAATTTAATTGGACACCTAGTAAATTCTGATTTCATTCTTTGAAACTTGATTTTACTGACTTCTATTTGAAATAATTATTTAAACACTTCCATCTCATTGAAATATTTTCTGGAAATTTAATTGGACACCTGCAGACGTATGCTGATTGACAGGTAATTCTTTGTAACTTGATTTTTACTGATTCCTACTCGAAACAGTTATTTGAATGCTTTTTTATTCCAATGTATTTTCTGATTCATAATATTGATTTATAAATAATTCTTTGTAACTTGATTTTTACTGATTCCTACTCGAAACAGTTATTTGAAGTTATTTGACACGATCTTACTGGTTTTTACTTACAGTAGTTATTTGAATGCCTCCATTACAAGAAAGTATTTTTTAGAAATCGAATAGTACTAACCAAGAGCGTAATAGGACACGTGTCTAACCAAACTGAATAATCGTGTATTTCGTACCGAGCAATCATCGATGTCCTAATTATGTGACCGGGAAAATATTAGATAAGTCACACAAACTCAGATTCATGTGAACTGTTGACATGGTGCACTTGCAGATTTACGTATTACACAAATTCTGACAACAAGATAACGCTGTTGATTTACAAAGTTCGAAGAAGAAAAGGAGACGAAGGCAAATTAAGAAGGTCCGAAGTCGATGATAATGCTTTAAAAACGATATCGAAACTAAACCCGTCATTGTCTTCGTCGATACAATCAGCAGACTGTGTTATGCCAAGAATTTAAGAGTACCCTGTACAGTATCTTTTACTCTGGTTTCATTTATTAAGGTACAATAAGCAAGGTCACGTGTATAGAGTCAGAATCGTGCTCTCGCTTTGATCCCTCGCGAAATTTACGATTGCTGCCGCTTGGGTCCACCTTGTTCTAATCGAAAAAAGGTGGCGAGCCACCGAGGGTGACCTATGTGTCCTATATACCACTATATTCTCGTGCATGTTGGTAAGTAGAGGTAGATAAATATCGAAAATTATATCAATTGAACTTGCCCATTTAATTTATTCATTACCCTAATCTTCGACAAACTATTAAGATAACTATGATGTCTCTTGGTTTTGAAAAGACTGTTCGCTCCTCACTTTATCAAACTTATTATTACTGTGTGCATATTTCTGACGTTTTCCTCCGAAAAAAAGCTTCATTATAGATTTTTATGTTGTGTTTACGATTTTTTATTATTTTTCTGTTGCTTTTTTGTCTGCGATATTGAACACTTATTGAACGTCGTAAAATATCTTGTACACTGACATAAAGATTACTGATTATTTACATGTATACTGATTATAGTCGACGTATTACAAGATATTTGCGAACATTAAGTGTTTCCAACTTCTTTGAAATGATTGACTAATTTTAAAAAACTAATTAAAAAAACTAGGCTCTGAAATTAATTGTTATCGTGATATATTCAAACAAGTTGAATGTTACTAGGATTTTTAGAATGCAAAAGAATTAAATTAATAGTTATCATGGTAAGTTCTGACTATCTAATCTCGGTTTCGTTAATTACCCAGCTGGCTGTTACGATCGCTCTGAGAATTGTGTAAGTTACTGCAATTATACCGTATACATTTGATTTTCTTTACATGTTGTTTAAATACAATTTAATAAAAACTATCAAAGTATATATCCTTCTTGACTAGTTGACCGTATTTGACGAGTATACTCGTCACGACGAAATGGCAACATTTTGTGTTACGACGAATATCCTCGCCAAAAACATCTAACTGGTAAAATGACTACGATACTGTGGAAATTCTTCGGGTCAAAATCATTTTGGAAAATATTTTACGATGAAAGATGTAACCAAGTGTAACACGTTACGATCCGAGGAATCGGAGTGGCCACCATTTCAGGGTTAACGCTCATAAATTCTGTAAGTTGAAAAAAAGAACAGATTTGCACGGTATACAGTTATACACAGCTTTCTTGCGGGCTTTGTGTTTCGACGGCGTTCTACCACCCGCACCCGCACCCGCACCCGCGGCCCGACCCGCACCCGACAACAGGCTAGGCCGGGGCCAGAGTCTTAGGCCAAGCTAGGCCAGGCCAGCGAGGAGTCTTGTAAGAAGGGGTTAAGAAACTCTCGAACTAAAGTGCCTACACCGGAAGCAGGGGCCTTGCTTTCTGGGCTAATAACCCTACACACACTGACACGCGGCCTCTACGTTCCCGTGTACACACTTAGACGAGAAAGAGAGAACGGCGAGCAGACGGAGACAGGGGGAAGAAGAGGTGCAACGCTCGACAGGGGGAAACTTGCGTTTACGTGTACACGGAGACGCACACGTTAACCGGGGGGACCCTTTATCAGCATGCAAAGCTAGAGATTTTATGTGCGATCGACTGGTGGCGAGCCTGGGGATTCGTACGCAAATTGCGATCCGGCTTCTTCCGTAAGAGCCCGCCGAGCAGTTTCTAATGGACGCTCGGAAAAAACGAGTTCATTAGGAAAGGCTCGTTTCAGCAATAGTACATTATCAGCGCCGTGCTGCATCATCGTTGTTATCGTTACTTATTCCTGCGAGCCGAGATCTACGCACGAAAATTTCATTAGCTGCTACGAATGGAACTTGCGAATTCGGCATGTGGTTTACAATATAGAGAGGGTAGTTCCGTTAGATTCATTAGAATTTTCCAAAACGCGTTGCGATATCTTTGGTTTTATGGAATTAAATTCGTGGAAAAATTGATAAACGATGAAAAGTTTTGTTGGGTTCTCCGGATAGAAATTGCTGATTCGGTACACATAGAATGTAAAGAGGGTAGTTTCGCTAGATTCTGCACGATTTTCCAAATCTCGTTGCAAGATATTCGATGTTATGGAATAAAAGTTTAGACTTCGAAAGCCATGAAACGTGAACGTGACATACCTTGGCAGAGGAATGAATAATGAAAACTTTCGTCGCGTTCTTTGCATAGCAATTGCGGATTTGGTAAAGTGGGTAGTTTTGTTAGATTCTAGACAGTTTTCCAGAACGGGTTGCAAGATTTTGTAGAATGAACTTCAAGACTTCCAGAATTAATTGACGATAGATTTTAAGAAATTGTTTTCGAACACCGTTACATAACAAAATGGAAATAACCAAGATAGAAATTGCTGATAGCAGACACGCAAAAATACCGGGTCCGATAAGAATTAACCGATAATCCCTGTAAAACCGTGAACATCTATGGTTCTAATTAGAAATGCTTCCTCGTGTTTCCTAGCATGAAAACGTAGATGATTGATGACCACGGTTGTATACAATGCTGATCTCGTTACACACGTCGGTTACATTTTTAGATGAATTTAGAAGAAAAAACAGAAGAGAATGGAGTCGTGGAGGTGTACAGATAATGTTGGAAACACAGAAAATCACACAGCACGTCGATACGCAGTAAATCAGCTCGGGGAGCAAATCATTTCAAATCATGCTGGTTACTACTATATAATTACTAGAGTTATCTTCATCAGCCCGTATTTCCATAAAGTGCAAACTCTTGCGGGAATCCTTGTTACAGGTGAAAAATTAATGTGTTTTTTCTCACGATGTACCGAACAGAGTGGATATACGGTTAAGTCTTCAATTAAATGCAGAATTAACCCGAATACGGTGTTTCTATAAACAACACTAACGCCGTTCGGTCGTGTACGTGTACGCGCGTACTCGACCGCGAACTACTTAGTAAAACGAAATTAATTTGTAATTACGTTAACCCGGATGCGCCGCGCGGTCCCCGTATATCCCGTCCCCTAATCTCCGTTGCACAGCAACGCGGAGGCAAAAATTCCTTATTGAAAATTCAAATCGTATTCGGACGTGGCCGACGTTTATCGGTGTCGTTGACACTTGTTCGCGATCTGTCGTTACCGAGGGAGTCCCGGCCAGTCCCGCGGATCGAACGCGACGCTTTATTAAGTCGGGCTGCGAGGAGGGAACGCAAAACCTTATTCGTTATCACGGAAAACGGTACAGTATCCTGTTTTCTGCTTCCTCTAGTCTCACGTAACGAATTAAGCACCTGTAGTACGTGGGATTAGAAGGTTTCGGCTGACATGCCCCTATCTCCCTCTTCTCCTCCTCCTTGTCCCACCTTTCTCGGCTCTTTCTCCCGCTCGATCGTTCTCCACGATTCCTCTCCCTTTCCCATTCTCGCAAACCTCTTTGTCCTTTACCCCCCTTCCCCGGCGAGCCAACCCCTCTGTTCGAGCTCGCCGTCTCTCTCTTTCTCGCGAGCTGTTTCTCTCTGTTTTCCAGTCGCTTGACACATTCGCGGCGGAGAAAATGCAGCGAGCTCTCCTGTAGCACGTACATATAGGAAGGGAACGGATGTCTGGTGTGTAAGGAACCGCTAAAATGGTGTTCGCTCTTATCCGAAGATCTAGAGCGGCGATGCGAAGAGAGGCACGCGGAGGGCTATACGTAAGGTAAAAGGGGGCTCATGACTGGTTGGTCCGTCGGTTGGTTGGTTGGTTGGTTGCTTGCTTGCTTGGTTGCTTGGTTGGTTGGTTGGTTGGTTGGTTAGATGGTTGGTTCGTTCGTTCGTTCGTTCGTTCCTGCGTCGTTGTTGTTGTTGACTGTCTGGTTGGGTTGGTTAGTGCCGTTACCAGAAAGAGGCCACCTAGGCTCGCAACCAGCCAACTTAAACCTCGAACTTTCTTCGTAATGAGACACCAGCCGCAAAATGACAAACGTAATTAAAGTAGATGTACACCGGGGAGGGGGTCAGATATCTCCGGGCCCCTTGCTGAAGAGGAAAGATGGAGAGTGAGAGAAAGAGAGGAGAGACCGGCGCTCCTACCCAAAGATTTTCGCAATGAGAAACGCGTCACTGCTCTTTTGCTCGTCACCGTGTGCCACGGTTCACGGAATGCCTCGGAATCGTACGTCCGGACCCATTCGGACGCTTCTGCCAGTCATTTCGGGATCGTAATCCTGCGTCGTTATTCGTCACGGTGTCCCCGTAATTTTATCTGGCTCGGCGATCTCCTCGATCCATCGACGTAACTTAATCGCCTGTATCCTTCTTCCACCGTGCCTGTTTCGTTAGCCAAATAGTTTTACAACAGGTACCAGCATGTGACCTAGAACTAATCTGGATGATTCTAATCAGTGCAGAAGTCAGTTCTTTCCAATTCACTTCGCCCAATCTACTCAGTTGTATTGGACAGTTATTGGAGAGAGTAATAAGAGTAATATACTAACGGTCGTGTTGAATCATATATCACTGCGGTTATATTTGCTATATTTAAAGTACGATTCGACACAGGAATCATCGATTCCCTATGCCTTTATAGTAATGTAACGAACAGTTGGTTTCTCATATTGCACCGAAAAGTGGCGAGTATCGTACATTTTCAAGATAATCCTTTAAAATAATTTATGTAACATCAAACGACAGAATAGCAAGTTTTAGATATAAATGAACGGCGAATTTATAATTTTTAATAAAAGTGAAGTTATTATACTAATCATATACGATGTGGTATGACATGAGATCTGAAGATTAAGATACAAAATGTTCTTGGTGTTACATTGAGTTACTTTAAAACGCAATGATAAATCAATGCATGTGACTTCGCCTTATTACACCCACAAATGTAATGCGGATGTAATTTTGTAAAAATGTATCAAAATGATAAAGTGTACATTCGTTGGTAGTTTCATACATTTCTCCCTAAATTTTACATTGCACTTTTGAAAAATACTATAAGTATTGAAAAATGCTAGAATTGTGTTCAGATTATTAATAGAGTTTTCAACTATTGTGGAATACTGTGTAAGAGAGATCTAAGTAATTTGTTTCTACAGGATAATCCTAAACGAAATTATTAGATAATGTTATCGAGGACGACTTGTTGTTACACGATTGAAATAATTAGTGCCGCTAAACAATTTAATAAAATCATTACTAATGTGTTAACAAACATGCAGCTTAAACGTTCATTCACTGCACAAGTCACCCAAGTTCATCTCAAAAGCGATGGTTTTCGAAACGTTTGTGTTGCAAACAGACAAATTTGCTACATTTGTGAAAAATGTGTAGTTGCAATTTAAAACAGTAAAAAGATTGAAAGGAACTAAAAATGTCGATGTATTAAACTGAGCTTATAAAAATTATATTCAAAAAAGAAGAAAACACATTGTGCTTGACTCCTACGTCTTGCAATTGATGCAGATAATTTTCATTTCGCATACAGATCCACAGTCTGGTTATAAATCTTGTCGAAGAAGCCTCGACGAACGCTGCAATGAAAATTAATCCACATTTTTCTTATTGAGACTACTCACGAAACTAATCACGAATAACCACGTTTTCTAAAATATCCGCAGCCGCGCAGCGAAACCGGGATGGGCTAAAATGGTGAAAACACACGACTGGTCCGACCGATATGCAACGCTTTCCAGTAATCAGAAATTCAACCTTGCCCTATTTAACTCCTCTCGAAACAACAATAGAAACTCAATGGTACAACACATTTCACTTTTTCGCAACGTGGGTATCAGGGGAGCCTAAAAGTATTGCGCGATTTCCTATGTCTTGGCGCGAGAGAACTTGCCACGTAGACACAATGTAGATTGGGTTTGACCATGTACCGTAAAAGCGTAATTATCATATTTCGAAACGAGGTAATGTCTTTTAACAAACATCGGCTCTTTTCTTGCACAGAAAAGTATACCGTAATCCCGACTATGGCCAATGTTATTTACTCAGTTACATTAACTAGATGTTACAATTATTGCAATCTTGGATATCACAGTCTAACTTTTTCTGCATATAAAGACAATTTTTAGGGTCCAATCTCATCAATCTCGAAAATTCCAGGAGCCTTCCGAACTTCAATAAACACGAGAAATTACACAAGCCACCATAAAATATTGAGACATCGGCGAAGGAACGAAAAACGTCAAGGAATTTTCAAATTCAGATTGACCATTGTTCTTAGATACTTTTTTCCCACCAAATCCTAATCTCTATCATTCTGGTCATTGATAAGAAACGAAACCCACGAAGAGCCTCCTTAATTTACTATAACAGCCTCCCAAATGAATCGAGAATGTCTCCACATCCCAGGGCTTCCTCACGTCAGCTCCGGCAGTCACAAATCCTTTTTGGGCCGGAGTGAGACGTCAATGGGACAATCATGAAAGTCCTCGATGAACGTGAGTTCGTTCTTCGTCCCTCGTCGGCGCCTCCGGATTGATTGGCCGGAGCGCATTCAATCACGCGAATGTTTGTTCTTATGAATAAAGGCGGCCTCGTTCGTTCGTCCCAGGATACAGGTAAACCTTCGCAGTTCGCATTACCATTGAACGGATTGCGAGTTTTTATGCGATATTCAAATTTTGCGAGACAGTTGCTTAATCATTTTTCGCATAAACGATCAAAATTCGCAATATTTTCTCGACTAACTGTGACACGTTGCTGTTCGATGTTCAATAATAAAGATGCTACAGGAAATAGGTAACTGACAGATCGAACAGGAAACTATTTTAACACTAAACTATTTAACGATCGAGTGGATTAGAATCCAAGTGACGTATGTCACATTTTCGAAAATTTTGACTTATACCTTAAAATGTAATCTATACGTGCCAAAATGTTAAATAGACAAATGAAATGAGTTATAAACTTACTGTAAATTAACTTAACTCTAAATTATCTTAACAATAAATTTAGTCAGTAAACAATACACATGTTAGTAAACAAGAACACTTCTTGTTTCTCACAATGACGAAAATGTGACTTACGTCACTATGATTCTAACCCACACAATTGAACAAATTTTAGAAACTCTTTCATGGAAAATGCTTAAATAAATTACATTATGCCAGCAAGTTCCGTAATAAAAACTTTTCAAAATCAAAATGATTTCGATCCTCTCATTGTACGATACAATGCGCAGTACTATTATCGCTCGATAGGTTTACTGTTAACGTGTTAATAATACAAGGGTTGCTCGCTACAAATTTTCAATTCTTCGTTGAGAACGACGCTTCTCTGTATCTATATAGCAATCTGATAGGTTAGATGTATAGAGTGGTTCGCGCAAGAATTGCTTTATTTCCTTATTTCGTGAAATATCTATCTCTCGTTGGACGTGATTCGATTGTTCGTAGGTAAGGTGCGACGATTCGATCGTTTCGAACGGAAGTACTATCGGAAGACCATCCTCCATGATACCTGAGTGGTTCGATAAGGAGCGCAAAGCGCGCGGGAAATGCCGAACCTTATTTATTGGCAGACGCGGTTCTGCGTGCGAAACGTTATGCGTTGGCTTTCTCGCGAACCCGGCCAAATACTTTTCTGTGATTCCAACCATCCCGAAGCCCTGGACCGCGTTATACAGGGTCTGCCAACAATATAGGACGAAACGTGAATATTCCTGACTCATGTACAAGTTGAAGAGCCACTCTTTGTTCTACGGGCTGAGACTTTCTCTTTCGAGTTATCATTATAACTAGACGGCGGATCTTTATGCACTTATGGCATGTACGGATTTTTCAAATGCAAGGAAATATATAAGTTGACAGAGTCTAATAGCACTTTGATTCTCTTCTTACATCGAGTGATCTTTCAGTTGCCGAAGGAAACGTTTCTTTAATTTGAATTTTCGTAAAATAACGTATGAAACTGAGATTATGCATAAAAAGCCGAAATCTTATAATAATCTCTTGCACTATGGTTTCTTATACAGCTACGTTGATTAGAACTTCTTTGTCCTTAACAAGCAAACCTAAAAAGTAACTTAAATTAAAAAACCTAAAAGTAACTAACGTGTGTTGCTTTATAAAAATGACAAGATTGTATTTATTTACACCTTACGCCATTTTGGATTAACAAGATTTGATCATTTTCTATGAAAGAATTTTTATAATTTTAGTAACTTGGTGTTAATCATTTCCTCAATAGAACGAAACAATTTTTGTTTCTTGTATATGTTTCCATGTACTTTCATTCCTAGATCTCGATAAGAAAAGAATTATTGTTTCGATTTAGCAGAGACGAATAACATTCGTATTTAGTAGATTATGTATGAAATCTTCATCCCGAGCCTGACTCGTTGTTATAGTGTAAGGGTTAAATCCTAATCAGATCGCCCAAAGCGCAATAAAAGATCGAGAAGTTTCCATTTAGATTATCAGAATAGAATATCCAAAGAAAAGCATCTACCTAGGATCGTTACCCTCTAGTTTTTGTCTCTGTACGAGCGATTACATGCTCTAATTGTTCAGTTGACCGGAGTTTCACCCTCTGCACTCCTCGGACCAACTGTAGAGCCCATGTAAAAGTAGACTATCAATGTATAACCTAATTAGTTCGAGTGCAAAAGTCAGATGTAAAGTTCCTCGTAACTCAAATCTGCAACACTCAATTGGTATTGTCTTGAGACCGAAACCCTGACTTGGGAGATGAGACTTCGAGTCGACAAGGGACTCTTCGGGTTGCATGCGCGATAGAAATATGCGCGTTTCCTCTGGTCCCACATTTTTGGGACACCCTGTATACATTCCTCTTTCGAACAATCTTACCGATCGTCCTCCAGGATGCACCGACACCCACCTACCCATGGGTGTATATTCACGCGCCGCGGGAGCTCGCATAAAACTGCTCCCGAGTTTGGTGGGGTCAGAGATCACGTTACCAACCGATAAAGATCTTACGTGAATGATTGTCGATGATATTTCACTTAAGGGATCGTCAAAGTCCATGCCGCGTGCACAGGCTGGTACCAGGAATTTCTCTGGCTGTATCAATCCTCCATCCTGATCCTACTGCTCGACGTGCTGCCCGATCGTGGACGATTTTTTCGTCGGACACGTTAGTGTTCTGAAATGTTGCAGAACCATCCAATTATTCACTCGTCATTGTAATTGCCCGAGCAACGTGAGCACATTTAAGAATAAATACTCCGATCCTTTGTAATGCAAAGATAACTAGTCTACAAACGCACGCTTTGTTACCAATAATACTAGTCAGAAACTTTCACTTATTGTTACCTTAGAAACATCGTCGGGCGGATCGACAGCCGAACGACCATAAGCGCTCATCAACTACCATTCAAGATCTCTATTTCGTCTCAGACATTTTCATTGAAGACCGCACGCAGGCTAACAATAAAGCTACCATAAAACCTGTCGAAGACCGAACGATCACCGTTCTCTGATTACATTGAGAATATGTTAACTGTAACTTATGCGTGAAATCATCAAATGTTAAGATATCATAAATTATATATCTATGTTTTTTTATTATTATTTAATTTTTAATTATTATTTAATTCTTACGTTGTTCAACGGCCGACAAGATTTTTGGATTACAATTGTTGTATACACATACGAGCAAATAAATCTGCATAATAATTACTGTATCACGAGATATTCAGTGTTTCTCCTTCCATACTTATGTTTGTCTGGGTAAATCATGCTGCGAGGGTTTAAATTGACAAGCTATACAATTTCCTTTCCACCGACAATCAGTTCACGTTTCTAAGTTCCAGCGTACGCCTTGGCAATGGGGTTTCACCATTTCGTTTAATTAACTAAACGTAGCATAAGTCGATAAACAGCACGTATCGACAATAAACTTACCACCGTCTCCGTCGATGCTGATAAAACTCCATCATGGCCTGCCCCTTACCCACTTTTATATCAGTAGCTGCGGTCGAAAGCACCTTCACGCCCACGTTCCTCTATACACCGGTGAAAGAAGCTACACACGTACGTGCTGCCGATTCGAGACGCTCGTCGGAAACGGCAGGAACACCCCATACTGAAACGTCGAATTTATTGTTTATCAGTAGGACGTCTTACTATAATTACGCAATACTTTCATTTCCGTATTATACGAAAGAACTTGAGATCGCGGAACAAGAGCACTCTTCAACGAACGTACGTTACCGATCATTCTCATTTGTGAACTTGTTAGTGAAGTGTACTCTATATTTATGAACCAATTGACACTGTTAATTTATACAATACAGTACATAAAAAGTTGATTATCAAAGCAGATTCCTTATTCCTCAGCCAATTAAATGATTTTGTCATATTATTTGCACTATCTTTGCACTGATAAATGTACACAAATAGCTTTAGTTTTAGAAACCCCATCTTTCTTCTGACAAGTTGTAAGGAAAATAATCAGGTTCTCGTAATAGCGTGACTCAAGATGAAGAAATTGGAGTTTGATAAAGAATCGCATGGTGTGCTGTGAATGATTCAATAAACTGGAGTACAATAGGTCAAATGCGAAAATTAAACACATATCAAATGTACAGATCAGAAAAATATTCTTCTATTCTGACGTTCGAATGTCTTTTTGGCCGTAGTAGTAATCGATTAGATATAAAATTACACTAAGAATGCAGTTCATAAGTCACCTTGTACAGTACAGCTGAAGACATAATGACTTCCACTGCTCTAGATTTGAAATTTCGAGAAACAACTATTGCGTATCATCGTATTCGAAGTATATTATGTTTACTCGTTTTATGCAATGCGTTATCCTATGACTATGATGCTTTTCTTGATTTAACGTTGTCTAATCCTTTGTCGCATGTTCGAGATACTGTTTCACTGACGTATATAACTAATGAAAATTCTATTCAATAAACTTAGAAACTCTCAGGACCCTATAACTGTCAGCATAATTTATTCGCAATTAAACAATTTTCTTTCCGTTTCGGCTGATCTCTTTGTCTAGGAGTACCAATGTTATCTCCGCTCTAATGTAAGTAAAGTTATCAGATTCATCATCGTTATTAATAATTTCAAGGCTCCATGTTACGCCACTTTGAACGCTGATCCACACTTCATAGTTATCTGTAATTTCAAGTACGGTTTTCGTACCCAATAGATGAATTTTCGATACGGTTGTTCGATATACGACACGATAACCGTATAAACAAAGGCACTTCGAATCTATATTCATTAAAAAGTTACTAGACAAAAACCACGATCGAAGAGAATGATGTTAGCCAGCGGTTCCCTCATACTTTCCGCTCCGACTGATGTAACATCGAGAACATCTTGCACCTACTAATGCCACTCGATTTATATCATCGTTTCCTTAATCTTCGACCGTGTCACATTTGCCATAAATGCGTAAAACCCGGGATCTGTATATCGCCGTGAGATAATGGAATCTAATCAGCGTTCGTTTGCATTAGATGCTGTCCCAGTTACGACTGACTGATAGCGGTAATTCCGCGGCCGCAACACCTAAGACCATTAATAATTCGCGAGGCCTAAAATCGCGGCTTCTGTGTGCGTAATGCAGTCGATGCGTCTTGGTCGTTGGTTGTCGGACTCTTGACTCGATTTCGCGACCGCAGCTCGGGAGATATATCTTTCCTGATTTCCTTCCCTGTCGTTCCTTCTCTAACCCCTCCTGGCTTCCTTCTTCTTAGCCGTAGCCGGTGTTTCCGTCTCCCTCGGCTTCGAGCCCGCCGGCCACCTTTCCTCTTTGTTACCCGTCCCTCTCGCCCTTTCCGCGGTTCTGCCGATTCTCCCTTCTCTGCCCGTCCCGCCAATGGGACAGGGAGATAGCAGACCCCATCGAGGAGACAACATAAAGATTTAAGACTCCGAGATGCGCCAATAAACATGCTGCGGCCGTGCAGTCAGCCTGCGCTTCTCTACTGCGTTCGCTTCTGTTCCGTTTCATTCGCTTCCGCTCGCTCCGGCTCCGCTCCACTCCGCTCCGTCGCGACTCCGACTCCGACTCCAACTCCAACTCCGACTCCGACTCCAACTCCGGCTCCGACTCCGGGGCCTCTGTTCCGTTCCGTTCCGCTTTGTTCTGTTCTGTTGTGTTCTGTTTCACAGTCAACACATTGGCCGAACATATCGTGTCCGTGTGTCCGCATGAGACCGCCCCTCCGGGCCGGCGCGGTGCAGCGTGCACACGAGGATGCAGGTTACCTTTCCGTGTACACGTGGTGCCACTGCACCGCTGCGTAACGTGCCTCGAAAAGTGTCTCGATGCGTATGCAGATATGCGACGTTAGCATGAATAGTATCTAGATCCAACGGAGGATAACCCGCCGCGATATCGGGAGATTCAAACACCGAGCCACGGATTTTTCGAAACGGCCGGCCGTAGGAATGGTCATTTCTCTCTTCCCGTAACGAGCCGGAAACGCGTATAAAGAACAAGCGCATAATTATCGAACAGCTAGCCCCGAAAGACCGTCATCTTTGTCCCCCCCGTATAACATATCCGTTTACGATTGCGGATCGTTGAATCGATCTCCGCTCTGTTCCTCCCACGACGAAATCAACGACCTCTGCGCGAAAGAGTCGCCGTCAAAGAGGAACAGGCCTTCCGGATAACGAGGCAGTAGTACACCTGCCGCGTACGTAGAGGATACAGGACACGCTGAAAAGTTTTCAATACGCGGTGGATCGTACACCGCAAAAGTAGTAGATCGGAAGGACGTTGGTCAACCAAGCGGCAAGGAACTTGATGGTGGACCCGTTGCTGCTTCTGCTTCAGCTTCAGCTTCTGCCGTTGCTACTGCTCAGGCTCCTTCTACTTTTGCCTGTCCTCTCGCTCTCCCGGCTCCGCTTATTTATTCCTCTCTCTGTCGCTGCCTCCCTTTCTTCTTTGGCTCCTTCTTTATTTCTGTCTTTTTGCCCGTTTTCTGCTTCCGCAAACGGCAGCCGCTTATTTATACCCCGTCTTTGCATCGTACGGGAGCGAGCGAGGGCGCTCTCGCGTTTACTCGCTATTGCCGTTCCCTGTCGCTTCTGTGTCCGCCTCGCCGATACTCTCCGGCACTCCGGCACCGTTTTACTCGCTCCCGCGCCCATCGGCCAGCCTCTGTGCCTCTCCCTCGCGTTTAGCGAAACATCAACGGCAAGACACTTTGCTCGCGAACACCGCGAGAGCCAATTCCGCGACTGCATCACCTGTCAACAAGGAATCGTGTTCCAACAGGTCTATATTACATGCAGCATACGGTTAGTGGGTTACTCTTCCCCGATCCTCTGCTTTCGGGATTGCGTCGCGTACTTTGGCGCGTACGCATTCTTTTTTTAGGCAATACGCAGATAAGGGGACTGCTGGTCTTGATTGGCACTATGAAAGTCGCGTTTTCTAGCGTGCCAGCGTTAAATACGTGGTTAATCTCCGATCAGAAACCTGTTGCCTATGTTTCATATGTTTAAGTAGAATAAGGCAACTAACCTTGCGCAAAGTGCACATTATCTGCTAGAATTTCCCCTCCTGATTTTTGTCATACGTGCGTAACATCCGCGGTCTAAACACAACTATGGAATCGACGCGACGAAGATCGCAGGAATTAGTGTTACTAAAAGATTCACAAATGGTGCATAAATTAATCAATTTTGAGAAAGCTTGTATAAACATCAATGATGCTGTATGATAAAGTAGCTCAACTCGTTTTTTATTACGTTCGCACACACATTGACTTAAGACCAGGATCACAGGAACGGATCATACACAATCTGCTAGATATGAATGTTATTCATTTTCTCCATATCGAAACGAAATTTGATTCTGCTGTTATCAAAATCTAGGTATGCGAGTGAACGAAGACATGCAAGAAACAAAAATAATCTCGTTCTATGAGTGAGATTATTTAGGACGAAGAAATACTAATCAACGTATGTGATTGTGAAAGAAATCATAGTGCAACGGTTTATAAGAGGACGACTGGATGCAAGAAAGGAGACTTCCTTGCGGAGAAGTCGTTAAAGCATTTCTAGAACAGCGCGGTAAGATTAAATCTCCGTCGGCGCTAATAATCTCGCGACTCAAAATCTACTATTGTCGAAACGCAAAGAACCTTCGGCCAACAATTTCCGGCCGGATTTCGATAGCGACACAGAGGGACACGGACTGCCCGCATCGGGGAGAAGAGAGAAAAAAGGAGGAGACGAAGTAGAAGAACCAGATCGCGAAATAGCACAGTGATCGAAGCGCAGTACGAACTATGGTTTGTGCGCGCTCCTGCAAAAGATCCGAGAAGCCGAACAAATAAATGCTGAAAAGAGGAACAAAACCGACATTATGTGGCATTAACATACAAAGTATGTCAGACCTGCGGTCCGGAGGCATAACATAGTATCGCGGCGTTCGCATACCCCGCCCGCTTCGCTGTGACCAGAAGGAGGAACAGAGCGGTTGAAAAAAGACACCGATCCCAAAAGCGGTGAACAGAGAGAGAACCAGGGAAGAGGTGGGAAGGGAAGAAGGACAAAAGGGGAAAAAGAGGGAAGGAGTGGTCGTCGAATGTGTTCAAGCAGAACGGTAAAACGTGAACGGGGGAAAGAGATAGCGGAATGATGAACGCAGAAAGGTGTGCGTGCTACGGAAAAGGAGTAAGGAAGCGACCGACGAAAGATGAGGGAGAAGGAGAGAATCGCAAAGCAGCGGAGAGGAGCCCCCAGGGCCCAGCGTTTACGCTATTCGTAGTCCCCCGAAGTCCCGTCCCATCGTTTCGTTGTCCTCGAGTGTGCCACGCGGTGCGGCGTAACGTAAAAGGGTCCCAGAGCAGGAGCAGAGTAACAGAACGCGCAGGAAAGGGAAAGATCCGAAGGCAGCCGATGGCAAAACGA
Source organism: Megalopta genalis (assembly GCF_051020955.1). Classification (NCBI taxonomy): domain Eukaryota; kingdom Metazoa; phylum Arthropoda; class Insecta; order Hymenoptera; family Halictidae; genus Megalopta; species Megalopta genalis. The sequence continues at coordinate 12,341,838 of NC_135015.1, read as the reverse complement.
AAAATCGGCCCGCATATATCGAGTCGGCCTGCGACGACGCCGACGACGAGGATAAGGACGACGACGACGGCAGCGGCGGCGGTAGCGGCGGCGGAAGGCGGCGGATGGCGGCGGAAGGCGGCGGCACCGGTACGAGACACACACAAAACGAAGGATTCCTTGTGTCCTGTGTCCCTGCTGCCTAGTACTCTCCCAGTTGCTTGCCACTAGCAAGGTCCCTCGCTACTATCTACTACATTTACAATCAACCTGCTATGATATTCATCTCATTCTTCATTATTTTTTACTTCGTTGCCAGTTGAAGGGCTCGCAGCGATAACCAGACAGCAATTGCCTTTTCTTGATACACTAAAATTATTCCTTATTAAGGCAGCTCTTGCGGTTTTCGAAAATTCTTGTGTGGTTCCTTCGTTTAATGCTCCATTTCACACGTTTGGAGTTAAAACAAATTTTGTAGAACTCATAAATTTAAAACAAATTTACAGAACCTAAATTTAAAACGAACTTACAGGGCTTACATAAATTTGAAACGAATTAATATAACTTACATAAATGTAAAACAAAATCGAACTTATATAAATATAAAAGCATTTCATTGTATTATTAGAATGTTACTATATGACTGTGATTTCTATCTACATTTCCAATCAATCTGCTATGACGATCGTCTCATTTTCCATTATTATTCTTATATTTATTATTTATTATTTATTATTCTTATTCTTATCACTGCGCAGAATTCGCAGCGATAAGAAGACAGTAAATAGCTTTCGTTGATTTTGTCGGAATTACTCGAAAGTGGAGCTGCCTCCTTATTAAAGCACCTCCTTTAGTTCTCGAATATTTTACGCATCTTTCCTATGGCGTTAAAAGGAGTTGACTCTACTTGATATGTTTGTTATAATAAACGAGCAGCACCAAGAGCTTCTATTTTATTGTATCATTAGAACGTTACGATTGTGACTCCACTTCAACATTTCCAATCGATCTGCAACGATATTTGTCTCTATTCGCCATCGTTTTATTTATATCCACTTTTTACAAATCTTTTTATTTTTTTTACTAGATGTTAAAAGCTTCATTTAACACGTTCACTATCACCACTTTCTCACTGATTTTCTTCATTCTTAAAATGTTTTATTGAACCCAGTGTTCACGTAAAGTACGAGATCGTGAACGTCATATTTGTGACGCTATTAGCGAACGTGTTAATATATTAAGACTACCGAACACTTCAAAATGGTAGGTTTTGAATTTTCTAATCTACGATAATTCCGATTATAAAGACGCATTTACGAGGAATTCATTAAATTTAACTTTATTGGCTTTTTAACAGTTATTACAGTTAATAAAGTATTATTTTTGTAACTATAAGAAATATGTTTATTAAAAGTACCAACACTTATTGAAACATTTTGTACATTAATGTGAGAGGAACAAAATTTTTGTGTTACAAAATATCTTCATTTTTTTATTTCTACACTATATTACTATTCCAAGAAATCCCTTCTCTTTATGTTATTTTGTCTTCGAACCATGTTACAGAAATGCCGTTATGCGGAAATTGCCTGTACCTATAAATATAATTAATTGATTCTAAAGATTTATATGTATCCTTCTAATACAATTTTAAGATTAGAATTAACGCTTATCAACGACTTTACATCACTTGCATTGCTTCCGTTTACGATTGACTAATTAATTACAAATGAAAACTTTTATGTGTGACCAAATTCTATTAAAATAGTGTACAAAATTTTAATTATGTATAAGGAGTGTCTCATCTTAATACTTCCAAACGAAAAATACTAGCAACTTTAGTTTTGTCATGGAAATCTGCATTTTTATACAATCAAAATATGCAAATTATTTTGATTCCATTAAAATAGATAGTTGTTCGAAAAATATTTTTTATATTTAAAAGTAGTACGTTGATAGTACGTTAGTTAGAAAACACCATGTTTTTAAATAATATGTACATTCTTGAAATGTAATTTCAAAAATATATTACAAAAGTTACTGATTATAGTTTATAAATATAAAATTGATTTTCACAGGCCTTCCAGGTCTAAGTCATTATAAGGTCAGATAAATGTGAACATGATCTTTCCTCTGTAATATTCTATAATATTCGTGGGAAACATTTTTCTGGAGTAATTAAAATGAGACACCTAATATAAAATAAATAACTATTACAGACATTCATTAACCTAGTAATATTTTTATATTAATTTTACAGATAAATGGTTAACTAATAATCATTATATGTATAGAACGTTTTATTTGTAAAATTATAACAATTGTAATTGCGTGAACATAATTTTTATCATCAAAATTATGCTCATCTGTTACTTAATAATACTGCCCTTACAAAATATGTTATGTTGTTTTGTTCATGCATACTAAGTATCCCTTTGAAGATAAAATGCCACGGCACTTTACATGAATTTGGTATCTGCAAACCCAATATATCCTGGCATCACCATTAAATATTTTGTCTAATTCTTCATCAGGAAGAATTTCTATAAATAAAACAAAATATTTATGGTGCTCGTCTACAAAATTTTGCTCCCAAATAAAAAGAACTTACGGCCAGGATCATTATGTGTTAATAATTGTACATCATTCTCCTTTGTAAATGTTTGTAAGGCTGGTGGTACAACACAGCATGTAGCTAAAGTAATTTGTACAATATTAGGCTTTACCTGTGTGGATGGAAATGCGATATAAGATCCATGTGTTAAATATTGTCTAAGTAATTAGTAAACAAGTAGGAATTGCCAGAGTCTTACATTCGCCCATTGAAATAAGTCAATAAATACATCAGTACTAACATCGCTTAAACCAACACTCGATAATTTACCAACTTCAACATACTCCTCTACTCCAGTCCATAATTGTTTCAAAGATGATAACAAATCTTCAGAAGTTTCTGTGACTGAATAGGCAATTACTAAAGATTCAATTGCATTTGTATTCAAGTAATTGCAAACTATAAAATAAAACATTCGGCGTAATATATAAATTATGAAACTGTCATCAGCAGTGATGAATTCACGATTTTATACCTTCATCTATAGCTTCTTTCAATAAATTCACATCGGGTGAAGACATAAAAACTTTCACAGTTATTTTAACTTCTTCTCTGTTAATATCTTGCAAAGCATTATCTTTTTTTCCTTTAATCTAAAAACACAACAGTTTTGCAAGGATATAGCAGTATATTCATTTCAAATTAAAATGACAAAATATTCATACATACAACCACTGGATTTTCTCCACTACTTTCATTATCTTGAAGAACAATTTTTAGTGTTTCGATCAACTGTAAAAATATTTTGTAAATGTCATAGTGACAGTACCTTTAAAGAATAGAGTAGACATAACCTCCAGAATTATTAATTTTATTTTAAAGAAATTTTTATAAACTTACTTCGTCTGTAGGATTCTGGCTCGTTTTAGTTTTAGGTTCATTCAAGGAAAGTATATTTCCTGTATATATTAACACATTCTGTGACAACATACTGTGTTGCATACAATTTCGAAAGTATTAGCAAAATGTGTAGCAGATGATGCCTAAGCGAACTTATAATGGAAACCTGATATCATAGACTGCAGTTCTGATGAGTTTAATTGAGTCTTAATCACTGATGACAAGAGTAACGTTATGACTAGACAATTTCTGTCTAAAGATAACGTCATGGTATCTAACTTGAAATTTTGTGCAATAAGTGCCCACATTATCAAGGTTTTAGTATTCTTGATTTATATTTTCATTCAGAATTCGATAAAAAAAATCTGTATTAAACTCTGCAATTGATATGTAAGTGCAAAGATTAGATATAATTGCGTAAATATGTCACTGTTAAAATATCATGGGCACTTTAGTTTTTATAAATGAAATTAGATTATTCATTTTCATTAGTGTCGTAGAAGGTTTTTAAGTAAAATCTAAACGTAAGGATAACGTCGGATTTTTTTAATTTGAAATACCATTACCGTATTCAATGACTAGGTATAAATAATTCATGAGCAATAAGTGTAATATTCCTTTTTTATCAATCTCTAAATGTTGCTATGTGTTACTATTTCATTAAGCAACGATATGAAAAGTATTATATCATTTATCATTGCGTATATGTATTTTTAAAAAATGACGTTGCAGTTATCTTCACACTAAGCATACAATCTCAATCGAGTTTCTACGATCAGAAGTCGATTTTAAGTTTAACATATGAAATAAACTACAGTGTTATAAAATATTCTTTAAAGTGGCGAACTCTTGTCAAAATATTTTAGTATGGTTTTCCTAAATTTGTAAATTTTCAAGTATTATTTACAGAAATCATTGCCGGTTCTTTGCAGACGTAATATCTCCATCACGTTTCATTGACCAATGGTGAAAGAGAATGAGAAGTGCCGCAAAAGTTTGAAAAAGCTAGCAACGAGACAATATTAAATTCGTATATTTTTCTTAGAAATTCACTAACGAATAATACATGTAGCACAATTCCTAAACTTTTATATTTGATATTATACGTACATATTATATTCTCTTGTTAGTGTCGCATGATACGTGAGGCATAGAAAGACATTATTAAGTAGTAGACACTATTTTGCACCGACTGTCGGTTCGATAATGTTTCATGACTAGAAACAAAAAACAATACTATTGAAAGAGCATCGAGGAGTGGGGTTAGAGGTGAAACACTAATAAGAGGGGAAACGTAAAATATGAACAAGATAATATTAAGGAAATATTAAGGAAATATTTTATTTAATATTATTATTAAAGTTAATATTATTAAGTAAATATTAAGGAAATAATGCTATGTATTGCGTATCAATACATTTGTAAAGAAAAGTTGTTTGTAAACGCCTTTGTGTATCTTCCAAATTATATAACACAACTTACGCTTGCGTGAACACTCAAAGCTGCACGATCGAGTTTCACCTCAATAAGTACTATATTTCGTGACTCTGATCTCTCTATAATCTGTCTATAAAATACGTGAACCATGGTGGGAACTGTGATGTGCAAAAAGTAAATTGAATCTTGTTTATCTTTCACAGTTCGGTACTTCACATTTAAAACACGTGTCGTAAAAAAGTATCAGATCGCTAAAAATTTAAAATAAAATGCCTTTCGATATAGTTGCATACTCATATGCAGCTGCGGTAGCAGGAGGTGGTATACTGGGCTACGTAAAGTCATGTAAGTTAAATATTTTGAATATATTCATTTTCTTCAGGAAATATTCAAATAGATGTTATCTACATAACTTTAATATTACTATTTTTATCTATGAGTTTATCTAATTAAAAAGTTGCAAATTACAGTATGCAATTACAGGAATCATTCCTTAATTGTTTTAAAACTTAACATTGGTAGACGGTGGTACAATTGACCATGACTTGCAGAAGACCGATAAAAGTGAAGAGAAAATAATAATCGACTTCTTCACAGCAAGATATAAATTAACTTTATTTTCTAAAGCTTCCATTCCATCTCTGGGTGCTGGACTTCTTTTTGGAAGTATTTTGGGTTATGGAGCTTATCAAACTTCGGCTGACCCTACCAATGTAGCAGTGCTATTAGGAGCTAGTACAACTCTAGGTGGAATTATGGGATATCGTTTCTACAATAGTGGCAAAATAATGCCAGCAGGAATAATTACATTGCTCAGGTATTGTTTTTATTAATATAATTTTTCTATGTTAATAATCATTATTGTATTAATAAATTAAATTTCTTTTCAGTGCTGCAATGATTGTTAGAACTATTACAAGATACTTCACTGCAACTCCTATGAAGACACAATAAGTGTGATTGTATTTAATCATTCTTTAGCATTAAAAACTTATTATCTATAATATCTGAATTGGTTGTAAGCTACAGATAACAATGCATGATTAGGGTGATCATGGTATTGATTAAAAAATTCTTAATTATGTATACTGATTCTTATAAACATTGTTATAATAAGCTTAAATTAATGTTTTCTTTCTCTGCACTATTAAATATTGGTTAAGAATTTTTCTTTTTATACTAAAATCTAACGAATATACGATTCCTGATACATTGTTATTTAAATATTGCAAAAATTTATTGTGAATGAATCTATAATATACATATTGTTAACAAAGTATATATATATATATTGGATATTTTAAATATTGTATTCAGATGTAATATGATAATTTCATCAGCTGTAAAATATTAAAATAATAGGTGTTATAAAAATAATATTATATAGTGGCTTATAATTTGGATGTGTGTATATACACACACACACACATATATGTTTGTAATAGTGCCTTTGAATATTATTTAAACATTTAATAAAATTGAGAATGCAGAATAGATTTATGTTCATTGCATTGCTCACATATTATTTTACAAAATTATAATTAAAGTGTTTTAAAAATCTTAAGCTTACAAAAGCTTTTTTATCGTATGACGTTAATCCATTAAAGATATTTCAGTGGAGACTAATTGGCAGTTACACAGATATTGCGAATGGAATTTATTTTAACGTCGCAATAAAATACCTGAATACGAATTCTTTGAATTCTCTGAATTCATTAAATAGCGGTGATGATAAAGGAAAAAAAGATAAATTTTTTATCTTTTTGCGATAAATGATAAATCACGAGTAAACGAACCTATAGAATTTTGTCTAACTTTACGGAAGAAGATGAAATTACGAATGTCTGTATCTATAATACATACCCAAATTCTATGCTCGTGTGCTCGTCCTGATTAGTGAACTCTTACACAATAATAATCACTTACTATTAAAATTATTAATTGCAAGCAAAAATAATCTACGTTGACTAATGACCGTATGAAACACGTACGTATGTGTAGTTCAAATCCAAGTAATCGATTCTACGTGTAGTTTCGATTATCGAGGTTAAAATCTCGAAGTTCGAGTTACAAATCGAACGTGTTTCATACTGGATGCATTTGCGAATCTTTCCCGGAGCTCTTGCTCGGTGGTGCGTTCGTGGGAGGAGGTCCAACGGGTTTCGGTAGATTTTAACGAACTTTTCGACACAAGAAACGACTAATTACCTTACTCGATCAGTGTATTGAGATTCGCTCGTAACTCTTGGGTAGTTACGAACGAGCGAACGAATGTTTTTTCTCGACATTTTAAACGAAGAACTGGTTGCGGACGATTTCGACAGGCACTGGTCGCCATACGAACGAAGATTCAACCTTCATCGAAAGATTTGACTGATTTTTGAGATCCAGTCACCGAAAACTTCCACCATTCCGTCAATAACCGAGAGCCGACCCGCAGGGTGGCGATCATTTGATAAGGTATGTCTGTTAGAGCTGCATATTTGCCGTCGCCCTCCAGAACTTATGGCATACTGGTGTCGGTAGCGTACGTCTGTCACGTGAAAAATTTCTTTATCGCCGCCGGATCACAATGTACTTACTACAGATCGGATGTAGTCTCTCTGACGTAAAACAGTATTTAATATGTTAAGTAACTTTGAACCGATGAATCATAGTTTTCACCATTTTCCTCAAGATACGTTTCCACATTATGCGCAATCATCTCCTCAATTTCTTTTCGTGATCTTTGCATTATCTTTTGCAGTTTTTGAATTCATTATAGACTTTATTCGTTACACGCCCAACGCGTCGAGATGAAATTATTTGGACATGATATATGTTACCACTATGGTTACAACTTATTTACTATCTTCGGAACATGTCTCATGTTTGCTGGGAAGTTTGTATTTCAATTTTTCGTTATCTTGAAGTAGCTGCTGTGTACCTAACTCGGTCTGATATTTCCTGTATAAACCAGTAAAATCATAATGAATGACAAAGGTTTCGTTCGAATTTTAATTTTAGATTTCAGATTGCACATGTTCATGAGCAAGAAATTGGTATTATGACTGCTAGTATATTAAGAGTGTTTAATTCCCTTTTAAGTACTTTTGCAAGTAATAATTAAAACAGCAACACAATTATATAGTTGTATAACATACTAACATATTGAACTGACTTACACATACATATTCACATAAATGAAATGTATCATCATAAATTTCAATGTAATAGATTTTATTTATTTTACTGATCATATTCTTCTCCTTTAATAATAAAATTGTTATATTATTAACACAGAAATACTGAATAAAAGTATATATATAAAACTGTTATATATATTATATGTATATACATTTTATGTATTTATTTTATATATTTATATAATTATTTATATAATGATGTCTAGTATTACACATGATTCATCCGAAGATATTACTATGTTGTTTCTGTTTTTTATTTGAATATTTATATTTTATAATTTTTCTCTATTACTACAATTTCTTTTCTGATACAATTATAGTTATATAAATATCAAGATCAATTTAGATACTATATTCATATTATGAGCCTTATGTATGCCATTACACACTCGTATTTTAGAACTCATTCAGACGTTATCTGTAACCAGTTAAATGCTTTTGATGAATGATTGTAATCAGAAAATTTCAGCTAATATAGATTAAACATGGTATTTCCATGCCCCCAATGAAGACTTGATCTTAGAGTGGCGTGTGCATTTCCCCTCCATGTCCAATTGGATCTGCGTGAAACAAGAATCTCTTGGCCGTCAGATAAGCTTTGTTCCATGAAGTAGACTTGGTACCACGCAAAGCCTGCCTGATAGCACTTATCTTTCTCGTATAAATAGTGGCCCAAATAAATGCTTGAGATTCAGTATTGTCTTGTACTCTCGACAGACCACAACTCCTCTTTATTAAACAACGATTCAAGTTGTAAACCAGTGTAACAACTTCATAATTTATTCTTTTTGTATTGTATAATTGTTTTAATCAAGTTATTGCAAAGATAGAGTTGTCTTACAAAAAATTCAACGTTCCCAAATTTTTACCATTATACTTTATTTGTGAAATTGTTATATAAAAGTTACGAGAATTACTTTTCAAAATCAGGTAGGTGTCACAAATATATTTCAAGAAGTAAAGTATGTATTTCTTTTTGAGTTTATATAGGTTTCTAAATACTTCATGCATTTAACTATCCTAAAAAAATTATAATATATTTCTAGACAGAGATAAGAAATATATGTCATTAAATTTGATAATACACATGATAAGATAAAATTAATTCAGAAATATAGCAAAATTTTTTATACTTGTCATTAGAAAAATCAATGTATCGAAATAGAAGAAAAGTAATTTATAAGACAAACTCTTTGTTACAGGGTTCTATCTGCGATAGGCTGGTAGGCCAGTCTATTGGTGGGTGTGTGAATACCTGTGGCAACTGGAAGTTGGCCCTGAACGCAGAGCCCCCGTGGCTTTGCTAGCACCCCCATAGTGATCTTGTCTTAACCCGCCTCCCCACGACTCACACAATTCTCGTTGACAGCTGCCTCGTATGTAGTTATGATTAATAATCATAAAATTAAAGTAATCAATTAATTATTAATATAAAAAATATAATTGAATAATTCTGTTCAATTTAGTTTGCTGCCTAGTGCCTACAGAGTATCTCTTAGAAATTCAAAACAATCAAGATGAAGGTCACAAATTTGGACGAACGCATCCATGTTTTGGACAGTGCGTCAAATGTTATGAGCGTCATCAAAGATATTGCATTGAGTGGATTGCAAGAAGAAGCTTTTTATGTACTTGATATTGGAGATATTGTTCAAAAACACCAAATTTGGAAAGAAAAACTACCACGTGTTAACCCATACTATGGTAATATGATTGTATAGCATTATAGATAATAACATTCTATTGTAAGTTAAAAATTAATTGAATCTTTTTTCATAAATTTCAGCTGTGAAGTGCAATGATAACTTAGTTGTAATTGAGGTACTAGCTGCTCTTGGTATTGGTTTCGATTGTGCATCAAAAGTAAGTGTAATAGGATCTTGCATTATTAATACTAATAATTATTCACAATAAAAAAATGAACATGGATTTTTTACTATTTTTAACTCTAGACGGAGATTAATAAAGTATTAAGTGTTGGAGTAGATTCGTCAAAAATTATATTTGCTAATCCAGCAAAGCCTGCATCACATATTCGCCATGCTGCTGCAGTTGGAGTGGATACAATGACAGTGGACAATGAAAGCGAGTTACATAAAATCAAGAAGCTTCATCCTGATGCTAAGGTAATGGAAGAATATTTTCCTCATTTATAAGTGATGTTACACAAATTTTTGAGCCATAAATTAATATAATATATAAATCATTAATTTCAGATCGTTATTAGAATTCGTTGCGATGCAGAACATGCTCAATGTCAGTTGGGCATGAAATTTGGTTGTGATCCTATATATGAAGCTCCTAATCTTTTGCATCTTGCACGTATGCTAGGACTTACCGTTGTTGGTATCAGTTTCCATGTTGGTTCCGGTTGTCAAGATCCACCAGTATTTTATCGAGCTATACGGCATGCCAAAACATTGTTCGACTTGGCGACAGATCTTGGTTTTAAACCATATTTGCTAGATATTGGCGGTGGCTACCCAGGAAATAAAGGCACCAGTATTGATAAAATTGCTGACGTTATTAACAAAGCACTTGACGAATATTTCAATAGTAAGCAACTAATATAGTCATTCAAAATATTCGTTACGTTTTTACTTTCAATATCATTTAATAAATGATTATTTTCAGCTGATGCTGTTCATGTAATTGCTGAACCTGGCCGATTTTATGTTGCATCTGCATTTACACTTGCTACAAGTATTCATAGCAAACGTGCAGTGCGTGGCAACGAAAATTCACCAAACACAATCACACATAATATGTATTATATCAATGATGGCGTTTATGGCTCCTTCAATTGTTTACTTTATGATCATCAACATGTTACTCCTGTACCTTTAAAGGTAGGTAGAAAGATTTATAAATATCAAATTATATTTACTATGTAACATTAGACTTGTGGAAAGATTCGTTTCTCATAACAATCGTATTGCTCCTAACAGAAAGGTTACGGTAAGATGATTTCCTCAAGTATCTGGGGACCTACATGTGATGGTTTGGATCAAGTCGCAGAAAATGTTTTAATGCATGAAATGGATCTTGGTGATTGGATAATTTTTGAAAATATGGGAGCATACACATTACCTGTCGCTTCTCCATTCAATGGATTTCCTGTACCAAAGGTTCACATTGTTGCTGAGGAAAACATTTGGTACGACATTATGTAATTCTTTTAATTTCTCATATACACGTTGTTGTTAATGTATCTTAATTACACTATTTTTTAATTATTTATGCTATATGTTTTACAGGCTTCTTTTAAAAGATGCTTTGCCCTTGACCGAAGACCATTTTGTTATTGGCAATACACCAGCTAACTTACGACTCGGTCTGGATATTGGTGGAACTGATATTAATGCATGGCGTAATCCAAACATTGAACTGACGTCGGCTGACATTTTGGTTGATGCTACTAATACATCATTCATCTATGATTATGTTGAAGTTGATCCACTGAATTAACTATAGCGAATAGTGCGAACCATTGTAAATGTGCTTTGCATTTTTACAAAGGTTCATTTGTTTCACTTTAAAAATACGATCATGACATTGCTTCAGATTAATTTTGTTTTGAGATTGGTACATTTATGATTGCCTATTTTATATTGTTTTTTTACTTTTAAGCTTCCATTTTTGCGCGAAGCTTTAGTATATGTGAACACTACTAACAATTGATACCATTGCCAAGGAAAGGAAATGTTCATATTTCTCATTCCTTATTAAATATTATGAACGTGCAAATTATTTCCGTTTCCAAACTATATTGATAACATATATCTCTTAATTTCCAATAACAGGGAAATAGAGCGTATAAATTATAGTAATGCACAAGTAAATCAGATTTTCCAATTACTGTTGAAAACTATAGTAAAGATATTGTAGATGTTATTCTGCTGCATGACTCACTGGAGTATTTCTATAAGAGCTGTCATCTCTTTCTAGGAACGTAGTTTTTTACATGTTCCATATAAGCTTTTACAATGATTAGTGAAATGTTTACTAAAGATTTTCATAAGTATTTACGATTTGCACGTTTAACATAAATATCATTGCAGTTTTTTTTTACATATACCATGTTAGTATGAGTTAGAGGAAACTATAGCTTCAAAAAGTAATTATTGCAATGTTTACGAGTGTTTTTATGAACGATTTGACGTCCATGCTTATGGTAACACAATTTCATGCAATTTTCTAATGCATATTTAAATGCAAGTACTACTCACATGATTTATCTGAAATATATAGCACAGATAGTGATTTTGTGAAAGGGCTTAAATGTTGAATCATTTATATATAAACTATTCAAATGACTATTGTAATTTAACTCGTGGTTAAGAAAAGAAAAAAAGAGTTTTAAAAAGACGAAAGAAAAATATAACTAGTAATAATGAAGGTGACGTACACGTCCAGCTTCTGATAAAAAGTAATACAAAATATTTTTCTCGAATTTTTTTGATTTAAAATATCAATAAAACAGGCGAACTCTGTAGGATTGCTAGGAACTTTAGGGCATTGAGGCAGCTGTCACAGAAAAGAAAGATAATTAGTTTCTTAATTAATTATTACTCTTATTGTATTATATGTCAACTATGATTATTGTTAATTAATTATTATTAACGTTTGAATACATGTAATGAAATATATAAAAAATCTATACAATTTTTTTTCATCTTCTATTTTTTCTCTGTTTAAAGGAATCTACGTAATATTAGGTACCACTGGATAATTAAACCTAAGTGATTTCTAATTTAAAACTAGTTATGTGATTTTAAGATATAGAATAAAGACGGTAGTATGTAATAATGTTAAAAAGAAGGTTCATTGATCTAAAAATTCCGAGACTTAAAACTTATCACGAAACGTATTGAAATTTTAAGTTTCAAGTTGTGCGTAAATACGTTATCACGTTACGCATCACCTAAAAGATATAACATGATTAACAATTCCAAATTGAAGAGCGTTGTTATCAAAGTAAATACAGAAGGTTTCACATGTGTCTCTTACGAATATTGACACGTGTACAATTAAATCCATGTTTATAAAATTTCCTTGTTATATAGTTGAAAAATCTTAAATAGTATATGGTTGTGATACTTAATCTTTCCTTCAATTACTTTATAAATATGTAGACTGTAAATTCGTACAACACCAGTGCTCCATATATAGTTTAGTTTCAATATAATGGAAAGCGTAGTACTTATCTAAAGGTTTTAAGGTTTTAGAGAATGATTTATTGTCGAACAAATATAAACATTTTTTCTGATTTACAATATCCAACGGACGATTCTTGTAGAACAGGCATGTTCAAGTGTGACATGTGACTCCGGAATTCCCAGTTGGTCCCGAATTAGAGCTCAATTATCAAAATGAAAGTATCAGGATTCGCGTGACTATATCTTAAATACAGGACGATTGAGAGAGCAATAACTACAGGATACAACAACGTTAGCATCATCACCGATCTTTCGGATAGCTTTTCTACAAATGCGGAAGCATTGAATTGACTTAAAAAAAAAATTTTAAAAAGTTCAATTCTTGTAAAGAATTTTTCTTTCTAAACGTAAATCTGGAAGTAGAATTGCTCTGTCACTCTCGGTTTTTAGAAACATGAATTTTTGTAAAGACGCGATGTTTTCTACAAAAAAAAAAATGAATTGTATGGAAACTGACCCCGCTAGAAAGTTTAAACTAGTCTTAAAAGATAAAAAAAGAATTTTCTGAATATGTGTGTATTTAGTTATTATATAAATTTTGTGATTTTGAATGGCTGTGATGTTCTACATGTTATGTTTACCCCCACCTAAAAAGTTTAATTACATAGCAAATAATCTTTCATTTGCAGGTACACAGACGTAAGTTCGAGTCCAATGTCGTAAATATAATTATATCATAAAGCATGATAAATAAACTATATCGTATTTAATAAAACTGACTTTTTATATGATACAATTTCATTTTTCATTTGTACATGACGTAAATTTCGACAAGAAGACGGGATAAGAAAAGAAATCACTTGAAGGTTTTGTTGCGATCATCGATAATTTTGGTAATACTCTAAAGCGACAACATTGGACACTTCGAGCTGACAACGCTGTAAAATTTAGTCTGCTTGGATCTTGGATCTTCACTTTTACTGTTGCAATCTTGCGTAGTTTATTAGCTGATCGTTCTACATAGGTAGAGTCCGCTAATGTACCAGAACATTTTTTAGAGTCGGTAATTCAGAGCGAAAAATGTATTATTTGCGATGGCTGTTCGGATTTCAAGTCTGTGATTACAAATTTACAATTCATTAGTCCATGCGCGACATGTGCTAATATCACAGACTTACGCAGGTATTAAAGACTTAAACAGGGATCAAAGTTGACTGTATCACTGATCTAGAAACTGAAATCAGAATCTCACCCCGAAAATTGATCAGAACTAAGTTAAAGCGATAATAAATTGTCGTTGAAATATACAAGATTAACTTTTTCCCCACTACAGTTACTCGACATAGGCTAAACGGGTCTCCGATAACAGTCAACCTTGACGTGATGAGACCTGCACAATCGGCATTATCCTCGATTAGTAAACTATTTCAAATCGAGGATCATATTGAGCCAATGGCTGTGAATGTAGAAATTATAGGAATAAAAATCTAGTACCCAATGTAAATTTTTGTTACCCAATAATGGGACTTCAGAAATCCCATTACCATTTCCGCATCGCGCTCATCGTTACCGATATTTCAAAAATATAAGCTTCTTAGTGAGAATCGAGTATTCTGCATACCTCATTTGTATTATGATTTTGAAGCCACAAATTCATACGGCCTGTGTATATTCAAACGACTTTTTTAAAATCTGGAGCTAGAGTCATTACAATCGAAATATGTGTACAACGAAGGTGATTTACCAAAATAATTTTTCTAAATATTTTTGCTTCAAAAGTTTTTCTGTACCTCGAGTACTGTTAGCTATTTTTATTTAAACATTAGATTGCAAAACAGACGAGAGAGAGAGAGAGAGAGAGAGAGAGAGAGAGAAAACTAAAAGGTATCATTAGGAAAAGAAATTCTTATAATTATTAAACAGAGAGATAAAAATAATAAACTTATCAATAGAATATTAACTATGTAACAATTCTTCGACACATTCATACTCTAAAAAATCACTCTGTATGTTTGACGTTATTAATTATTTCCATTAACAATTTAAATGGCAAAATAGTCAAGGTAGTGTTTAACGATTATTAAGAAGTCAGAAATAATAAATTCATTAATAAGTTTGATTTAATAACTCATCGACTGATTTGTAATTTATTCTCAATTTTCAGCTATAAACTTTGTTTCGATGATTCTATGAGCTGGACAGTCTCGAGCTCCGCTGCAACATTGTACAATACAATGTTCAGCCAATCAGCTAATCAGAGGAAAGCAATTTCTACTCCCTTCTCGCTAACGGAGCGTGCTGCGACCGGAGAATCTTGCAAAACTTGAGGTATTACTATAGTTCTCTAGCCGACTGTTCTATTTCGACAAAGGGTGCGAGAAAATCTCTGGTGTTTAGCGATATTGAAACCCCATATGGTCTTCGGTCTACTCTGATACCTCGCCTGTGGTACATGCAATATTCCTGAAATGCATTGAAGAATTGTATAATACATTTCATGGCTCTTTGATTTAAATTCTTGATCACCATACGATTAATTACGAGTACGGCCATAATTTGCTCCAATATGGAGTCATTACAAAGACCATTCTTTGTAGCTTATTCTCCTGTATTACAGCCGTGGTAACAGCGTTTGATTTGAATACTTCTCACCAAGAACGCTGTGATATCACAGGCTTAGAATCCTAAGTTTGTGGTAAAAATATCATCAGTGGCAATCGGTATAGTAGAGCCTAACTGATAACGAAGCTTTAAAGTCTTTCAAAAGTGTGCTAAGAAAGATTAATTTGGAGAGTAATATACTCGTAACTTTTGTCAAGTTTATCTTAATCAGTTGTGTTTCATCAATTTGATCATTGTGCAGGAATCTACATTTTCGGTAGCTGACAAAATGACGGACGAATAAAAAGAGGCAAATATTTCCAGTGTGCGTCGCGAGTGTTACCTTTCGGACCCGAATGCGGGTTGATTGCATCTTTATAATTCTAAGGTATTAAATATGATTACAATTAAGTACTTTGAATATCTACTGGGAACATCTTAGTTCCTCTATATAGTTTTTTAGAGTCTTATCATATTTGCATATCATTTTAAAAGAATAGGGAAATATAATGTCTTTAGAGGAACAGGTTCCAAATGGACGAGTAAAACACGCAAAAGAAAATGAAATGAAAATGAGAAGAACTGAAACGGACGAACGTGTCCCGAGGAATGTATACTGTGAATTGCTTCGACGAGAGAACTAACGGGTGGAATTCCGGGATTTTTATGCGAAACGCTAAATAATAAAATTAGTACGCTGTTAACAGTGCGCCGCGCACCGGCGGTTAAAGCTAATTTAATGATTTTCGTTATTGGCTCGCACACCGTAAAGCTATCGAGGCCCATCTGTTGCCCACGTAGATTTTAATATCGCTCCACTCATTTGCGCCGCCCGAATCGAACCGAATCGCGCTGCCCCATTCCCGATACCATTTCAACGTTTTCAATTCCCTCCGATTATTTGTTTACAACTTTCCCGCTATTGGAAACGCTACTTATCGGCGCGCGGCGCACTATAGGTCCCATCAAGCCATTGAATTTTCAAAAGTTTACGAAATTTTCATCCATCAATTTGATCACCAAAAGCAATATCATTATAATTGATTAACCTGTTGCACTCGAAGCAGTTCTGATTTGAAAACCTAGAAATTTCATTCGATTCAGAATATTTCAAGCGAGTGTATTTACTCGAGGCACATTTTTAATATGTTTTTAGCAATTTATTAAAAACAAACGAATTCAGTAACGTGAAACTTGTTTCAAATTAGAATATGATTGTTTTTTAGTGTCGCTTGATCGTAGCTACTGTAATTTTCAACTCGATTTCTTGAAACGTAGGTCGTTGACAGAATTCATGATTTTTCGAGTGACAGAAGGTACAAATGTTTCAGGGACCGTCTAAGATCAGAAAATAGCACGCTGGAATCGAAAGGTGCAATCGACGTCGCCATTAAAAGCGACGGGACCATTCTTCAGGAACGACAGTGACGTTGCTGTGTTCCATTTTCAGCAAGAACGTTTTGTCGTGTTTGCGAAGAAGTTTGTCGGCTGTAGGTGCGTCTTGTCACGAGGTTGCTGAATAATTCCGTTGGGTATCATAAAGGTACAATGAGACGAGTATTGGCCTTTCGTCGTATTATTGTTAGCTTTTCTTTCCTTGCCTCCACTTTCACAGCTTTCTACACCGAGCTAACAGCTTTTAACACGGCAACACATACAATGCAGAGACGATTATTATTTTCTGACATTAATATAAATCACTGGTACTGTTTATTATTTTATTTTTCAAAAGACAAGTACCTGGAATCAATTGCAGAAGTGTGCATATGCTGAAAGAAGACGAAAAGATAAAAGAAGTGGAATTGTTCTCGTTAGTTGAAATTAAGTAATCTACAAGAGACTCGGCGTAAATAATTTCAATATTTCCATTAACTCTTCACTTTAGTCATGAATACACAAAATCTGCTGTCTACCGATGACTCGCTGTGCATGTAACAGGTGGTAACATTAAAAATTAAAGGGATAAAGTATTCATTGCGATAAACGCTTCGCCAAAATCGATTCATTCGATCACGATTGAATTGCAAATTTTTATTCACTAATAGAACATGCTCTTATACCAAAAATACTCTTCACCTTGCGAAAATGCTCGTCGAGTACTATGTTTTCCCAGTACGTTTTTCCGCCAAGCGAAATTACATTAACATCAATCGCCATAAGTTATAAATTTGTTTCACTATCTTTATTGTCATTCTGAGCGAGCCGTGGATAGGATGTTCGAGTGACACCGATATCAACAATCGCTTCTCCTAAAATTAAACCGTTCGTTTCGCAGCAGCCCAGCGAGTCTTTGTCGCCTACGGAAAGTGAAAATTGCAATAAAATTGCCAGCAAACTCGATGTTCCTTCCAGCCTCGTAAAAATATTTATCGAGACAGCAAACTTCTTTCCGCGGATCGGTTTTATAAGAATCGAATTTACATAAAAATCAATCGCGACAGATAAGCAGACTAGTTTCGCGAGCTTTTTGTTTCGCTCCGGCGTTCCGTGGTGGAGTGGGCAGGACGACCGAGTGACACTGGTTCATTTATTAATAAACGGGAAAAAGAAGCGGATAAAGGAAGGCAGACGGCGGGGATGGCTGGGGGTGGGTGAACGGTGGTCGTGCAATGCGGGATGAAAAGGAACGAAGTGGTAGGGCGGCGCGTGACGCGGGGTTTAAGGAAGCCGCCGAATATATACGCGCGCCGATCGTTCGCCGCCGCTTTAACAATTCGCGACGCGTCCGCGTTAACAGCGTTACGACAACAAGCTCGAGTTGTAGAAACTTATAACGAGAAAATAATGAACCCGGTTCACCAAGTCTGCTTGGAATGCGAGTCGGTGTACACCCAACCTCTCGCAAGTAGCTGTCCTGGCCTCTCTTACTCGTTTCACCGTTCTCCGCTTTAACCACCTTTTCGATTTTCTACCGCTTTCCCGCCGCCCTTATTCTAATTTTAGTCTCCGTTTCCATCGCACGGGTACCAGTCCACGACCCCTCCCCGGACCTCCCTCTTCGTCCCTTTTCCATTCGTTTCATATTTTCGTTTTACCGATCACCCACACCCGCTCGTTTCCTCGCTTCCTCGCCGGGCCCTTTTCTTCGTTTACCCTCTCTATATCCTCTTTCTCTTCTGATCTCCGGTGTTTCCACTGGGGAATATTTGGAGTTGCCGTGGATTCTCTGGATAAGACGATAACTGAAGCAGAAGAGAAACACGGGACGCAATTCATCGTCCTTCTCAAACCAGCTCATTTCGCTGCTCTGCCTCTTCGGGGCTCTTTCTTCGTTCGCCTCCTCTCCGCCTTTCCTCCGCTGTCCTCTTTCCCCTTTTTCTATCCTCGATGTTTTCGCTGGGGAATATTTGAATTTATTGTGGATTTTCCGGATAAAACAGTTGCCGAAATAGAAGGAGAAACACGGGACCACGGTTCATAGCTCTTTCTCACATCTGTTCATTTCGCTGCTTTCTCTTCGGCGTTCTTTCCGTCGTTTGCCCTTTCTTCGTATTTTCGTCTACGATCTATTTCTCTTCCGATTCTCGATGTTTACATTGGGGATATTTGGATTCGGCATGGATTCTCCGGATAAAACGGTAACCGAAGTAGAAGAAGAAACACGGTACACAATCCGTCGGATTTCTCAAATCTGCTCGTTTCGCTGCTCCCTTTTCGGGCCTCTTTTCTTCGTTTACGCTCCTTTCATCTTTCATTCTAAGTTCTCTTTTCCTTCCGATCTCCGATGTTTTCATTGTGGAATACTTGAACTTATCGCCGATTCGCCGGATGAAACCAAACTAGAAGAAGAAACATGGGATGCGGTTCATCGTCTTTCTTACTCTTGTCGGATCTCTTTTCTTCGTTTACACTTTTTCCATCTTTTCGTCTAAGTTCTATTTTTCCTTGGATCTCCAACGTTTTCATTGCGGAATACTCGAATTCATCGTTGATACTCTGGATAAAGTGATAACCGAAGTAGAAGGAATAACATAGGACACGATCCACTGTCTTGCTCGTTTCCCTGCACGCTCTTCAGTTCCCTTTTCTTCGTTCGCATCCAATTCATCTTCTCCTTCTCTTCCGATCCTTGATGTTTCCACGGAATGTTTGGATTTATCGTTATAAAACGATATCCGGACTAGAATAAGAAACACGGGACACGCATCGTTTTTCTCGCACTCGCTCGTTTCGGTGGTCCCGCGTCGGGACCGTTTTCTAGGTTCGTCCCTTTCGCGTGTCGTCTCTCCCTCGTCCTCGTTTTCTTCTTTGATCCTCGATGTTTTCGCTGGGGAATATTTGAATTTGTCGTGGATTCTTCGGATGAAACGGTAGCCGAAGTAGAAGAAGGAACAGAGGGCACAGTATGCGGCGAACTCGAGAACGGCGGTTGTATTGAACGGGAGGACGAATTCGGGGTGGAATTTCGTCGTGGAATCTGCACCGGCGAACGAAGCGAAGACAGAAAAGACTGATGTCCTGTATCCTGTCCCCGAACGTTCTCCCCGAGCGATCGGAGAAGGGCGACGTCGAAAAAAGGGATAGCAAGGAGAGGCAGGATGCCGTTGGTATCCGGAATGGATTACGGAATCGGATGGAATAGCGGGGCCCCGGATAGTCCTCCTTCTCTATTCTAGCGCGACACCTCATCATTCCGCCACGTTCGCCGAAGGTATCCGTCGGCGTACAACGTGTTTCGATCTTTCCTTGAGGCGTGTACGGTGATTTAAGTCACTGTTTACGTTTCCGTGTCGTTCCGTTTCCTTCGGGCTCCTCCCGGCCCTCTCTCACATGGGAATTCCTATATCTCGCGCGTGTAAATCCATTTCAGTATTAGATCGAGCATCCGGCGCGTTTACCCAAACAGGATCAGATTATCGCAAACGAAAGAAAAATGATCCCGTCGACTCCTTATCCCACCGCCTGCCCCGATTCTTCTGACTACGTTATTCGTTCGATGCTGATTTTCTGACTGCGGACTGTCGACGATATTGCAGAGGCTTAAACGTTCTGTTACTCGCAAACGTATCGAAAATATGATCAACAATACGATCTTGGCCTGATTTCGTCGGTAAATGATTAAGCTGGAAGCTCGGTCGAATTGTTATCTATAGACAACGGATCTTTACGTAAAAGAAATATTTTAGTCAGCAACTAAATAAAAATATGTTTCTTCTTTTAATAGTTTTAATCAATTGAATATAATGCAACAGTGTTCCTAAATTCCTCCAATATCTTCACAATTCCGGGTTTCTTTGATCAATTTCTAAAATAAATGCATAAAATCCGTTGTCTAGTTGTCTATTTTTGTTTAGGCTTGTCGAATAATTGAACTTTCACGATTTCTTCTATTGCTGGAATATATTGCTATATATTCTGGTATATTGTTTTAGAACAGTGACAGAGAAACTCGATTCTATAACAAAATCCAACAGGAGCACCAAAAAAAAACGAATCATTCCTGTCACTAATGATCTAGTAGTCGATGCGACGTAAATCCCAGAAATAAAAGAAAGAAAAATCACAGAATTTTTAAACTTCTTATAATTTCCATCATAATCTATGCTTGAATAAAGAGAAGTCTATCTAAAAATTTCTCATGGAAACAGTTTTATGTTAGAAAATATGAAAAAAAGATTAGGAACCAACTGCTTTTCCGAGCATTATTACTAGCATGGTTTTTAGCACAATGTAAATCGTAGGAGCTGAGAAGAAAAGGAGAAACTTCAGGAACCCCAGAATGTTACTTCTCGAAGAGACATAACCAAAGTTTAGAGGGTGCTAGAATGTGTGATGGTGTTCGAGATCGTCGGAGATCTTCGTGCATTCGGAAGATGTTGCGTGTTAGAATTGAGCAGATTCTTTATTGCTCGTGATACAGAAGATGCTTTATCAATATTTTTAAAATTGTCTCAGGACTTCGTTAGACTCTAATGGATCATAGTTATTCTAGTAATTTCGATTCTAGTAATTTCTTAGAGGAAGAAGAAAATTGGTATTTATTTGTGTGATTACATTTATTCGAACGTTTAAATATAGAGAAAATAGAATTTGATTAGATCTTGAAAGAACTGAATAACATTCGTACTTGACAGGTTATAGCTAGAAATCTCTATCACGAATTGAGACAAAACCTAGGAAAATCTGATCGCTCAGCTGTACAAAGATCAAAGATGTCAAGTATGACAGATTTTTAATGATAATTTTTCCCGAAGAGATATCTGAAGAGATCTCTGAATCTTCAAATACCTATATCGATTAACACTCGCAGAGCCATCGGTAAGAAACATCTATGGGTCATTGTGGACCCAGATGTTTCTGCGCCAATATGTAGTTAAAAATGCTTATCCATTTCTTCATTTCTTAATAATTAACTGAGATATACATTGTAACTACTAAAATACACTATTTCTTAAAAATTTACCTCACAAATATACATTGGAAAAAAGCTAATTCACAATCTATACATTCTACAGTTGTTATCTTCGAATGTACATCGCATAATAGATTGTTCACATGTGTCACATTTGTTAGATATTTAGTGTCTTTTCCGTTCACAATGACAGCATAAAAAGGTGAACAATGGGGAACATAGTAATCTATCATTTCCAGTATTGCAGCGAATATTAAGAAATTGCGATCCATGATTCGATTTCCGGGCATCGATAATCACAGGTCAGCGAGAAGGCTTCGATCTAAAATTCGAAATGCCAGCGATTGTACGTGTAAATGCACATTCTGTTATCCGTAGTACGATCTGTGTTTTACGGATTCCGTGTGTTGTCGCGAAGGGGAAGAAGAAAAGCCCGGTGTTAACTGTGAAACGGGAGATCAGATATGTCCCGGCGTACACGAGCGCCTGGAATGCTTGCCATTGGATTAGCATACTATCATTTAAACAGACATTCCGGATGCGTCATCCGACCGTCATTAGTAGCGCTCATTGAAGGTCCATTGAAAGCTGGATCCAGTCCTACAGACTAATTACAGTCCGGCGTATACCGTATCGAAAGCAGTCACCAACCTATAAAAGGCCTTCGAAACACGTACTATCTCGTGGCACCTATGTATGCGTCTGGCATTGTGCTCATTAATGAAACCGAACATTCTACTTTACGCTGTTCCGTAATTTCATTCTTGTAATGTCGTCGACAATTCTGTTCCTTTTTAATTCATCGCTCCCCTCATCCACCCACAATCTTCGAATATTCGTTCTTAACCCGCTATGTAAAATCGCCTGAATTTTCTCCACTCGATTCTTTCATTACAGCCGCGTCATCTATATGCGAGTTCTTCGGATTTGAAAATTACCTTTCTTTACTGATCTATGCTATCTTCTTCATTTTACCAAGATTCGCAAGAATTAAGAGTGTTGAAAAAGTGATTGATGTTATTTAGTTCAAGAAAATATTTTAATTTTATGAAATTTTTGAGAGAGGAGGGGGGTCGTGGGCGCGACACTCTAAGTGTTTACGAAATTGTACAGGTGCAAAACATGGTGTACCATTTTATTTCTTGAATATCGTTTTTGCAAAATGGTTCTTACTGGTACTCGGTCATATTACTCATACCCAAATTAAAAGTTACTGTACGTTTTTAACGTTATAGACAATCTTACGTTAAAGAACCATGAAATGTGAAACAGATGCTTAAATATGGAACATCAGGTATAATATTTTCACAGTATACAAATTAGATATAATTTTCTCCTTTTGATTTTTTTTTACGCACGAAGTAATAAAATTTGATGCAATTGAAACTCTTTCATGTGCTCAGCAATGCAAGTCCGTCAAACTGTTGCAAGTATTTAATCGAATCCACGTTAATCCGGCACCGAATATTTTGAATTGAATGATTTCTGCCTTCCTGTAAGCGAGCAAAATTCTGACAAAATTGTTCGGTGTTTGTAAGATGACCCGTTGATCTCGATTATGTAAAAGAGCAAAGAGAAAGCCGCCGGTTAATGGCAACGGAGCGTCGTTAATAAAGTTAGTCTTGTCGGACATTTATTATTTTCCTAAAACGCTAAGAGAGGAGAGTTCTTCAACGAAATTTTTGACGTGCCTGCTCGCTGAACGAGAAGGTGAAAGATAATGCCTCCCAGATCAATGATGGTGACATCGGGGTCGAGTGTTTTTATTCCATTACTCGGCAACGTCGTCTTCGTAACCACTTACTTAACCTACAACCTCCGTCCTCGTCACCTCTG
Organism: Megalopta genalis; assembly: GCF_051020955.1. Taxonomy (NCBI): domain Eukaryota; kingdom Metazoa; phylum Arthropoda; class Insecta; order Hymenoptera; family Halictidae; genus Megalopta; species Megalopta genalis. Next base: position 12,317,835 of record NC_135015.1, on the reverse strand, counting down.
CATCGGTGGTTGATGGTCTTCGGCAACTCAAATATTATTTGCCGCTCGATTCTCTCTTCTTCGTCATCTCGGAAATCGACGTCCCGTAATACGCCACATAAAGTGTAGACATAACACTTTCAATCTAATTCACTGTAATACAGATGTTACGAATAATGGCTTTCGTGCCGCCATCGTGATTCTTATTCGGTTATTCGAAACCGGAGATTCGATGTACTCGAATTTTACGGATATAGATTTTTATATTAATTTATATAGACTCCCTCTCTCCGTTACGACAGCATTTCTTCACCGACTTTGGTAGATAATATCGTTACTATGCAGATTGTGCATCTTGCATTTGTCGCAAAGGTTCTGCTATACTGGTCACAAAGTTCAACATTTGCTACAATTCTAAGTTTATGTATTTATTTTACAAAGAGAGCACTTTTACATTAGGTAAATAAGGAATTTTTACGTATAAATTAATTATAAGATATATGTGTTCGCCTCTATATATACTCTCTACGATTCATTTAAGAGATCAATGTTATTTCTTATAAATGGAATTAAATATTATTCAAATCTGCTTCGATCAAGTTACTCGAAAAATAATGTTAAATCTTTTCAAGTAAAATCAAATCGTTAAGTTCATCATAATTGACTATTAACAGCATCTGAGATAAATGATCTTTTCCTTATTTTCCTACATTAGGTAATTTAGTGAGAATGAACCTAAATATATAATTACGTAGCTTACAGTTATTTTGTTGTTTTATATTTTCACTGTAGAGGTCTTAGTAGAAAAATTAAGGGCTCCGAAGCAGATAGGGCTGAAATCGTAGTGTTTTTAAAATATGACCGTAGTAGAGATGATAAACGAGGATGGATAAAGAAGTCGCAAAGAGAGAGAGAGAGAGAGAGAGAGAGAGAGAGAGAGAGAGAGAGAGAGAGAGAGAGAGAGAGATGGAGAAAGTGACAAGAGAAGTACAGAGGACAACGAAGAGAAATACGAGCGATCCATTTCAAAAAACGCATTATGCTGGTCGATCTCGTTATAGGGGTTGTAAATAAAAACTCCACGGCTCGTATCTGCATTTCAACCACACCCTGGGCCATTTGCATCTCATTTCGAACGTTATATCAGTTTCATTAACGAAGTGGAACAGTAGATTGCCGTTCCATCGATTACGCGTGATACGGCGAGTTTTGTATGTATTGTGTATTAAAGCGACGTTTTATTTAGCAATCGGCACGTTTTATCGAATCGTCAACAATATGAATTTTCAAAGTTTCCCGGTCGTTGTTTTTAATTAAACTCTCGCATAATTCAATCGACTACAGTATCGGGAATTGTGTTTCACGCGCGTGAATCTTTAAAATATTTAAAAGGGAGAATCTCTGCGTTACGAACTCCGGCGTGACTTTATATACGGCCACGCAATTATTTCATGGAATTATCCAGCGGAAATATTGTAAATGTTATTGAATTCTACGGAACAGATTTTCGCTACTTTTTAAAGTCGCGAAAATAAACGTTGAAGTTATACATGGTCGGTTTCAAACTTGGGAATAAAATGAAAAATAGAATTAATTAAAAACGAATATTTGAAATGGAAGGCCTTAGCCCTCCTTTTCCGTGGAATTCTGTGCAAATGGGAGCCGTGTATCCGCAGGTAATCTGCACGTGTAATAGATGTGTCAGGAATTGCACGCTTGCCAAAAAGCTGCAAGTACAATATTCTCTCTTGGATTTTCGTGCTTGCTAGTTACATTTAAATTAACGAATCAATTTGCAAAACCGTAATTCCTCTAATTTTGGCAGTTTAATCTTCGAAGCGACCCAGATTAAATGTGTACTCAGTTACCCTCAATGTCGATTTTCTTTACTGTTCCCGTTAAATAGCTGGCAAAGGATTGTTCATTACATTAATAATTAAATTACATCTACATTACATCTTCTTGTTAATGTATTAACATACGGATGTCGGGACTTAGTATCATTTGGATAGATGTGCATAAATTTTTTATTTGTGCATAAATATTTGTATTTAACTATTTAGTTTCTGACAATTAATTTCAATTTTCACAATATTATTAAGATCTACAGAAAAGCTAACGCGTCTAGAAGGGAAACCCTCAAAAATTTGTTGAAGAAAACTGTCAAATAATTTTACAAATGTGTAGGTTAGAATCATTAGTGGTATAAATCACATTTTTGAAAATTTTGATTTCTATCTTAAAATGTAATCTATAAGTGCCAAAATGTTAAGACGACAAGTGAAAGAAATTATGAAGTCACTATAAATTAACTTAACTGTAAATCATCTTAAACAATACATTTGGCCAGTAAACGATAACACTCTTAACTTCTCACGATGAGGAAAATGTGAAAAGTTATATTTTTGTGTCAAACATTTTGTCACGACGCGGTATCTTGCCGCACTGTTTTTTCTTTCTGTTTGAGATTAGCCATAACAGCGTTCTACGATAACCTATATTATTTCTTATGTCGCGTTCCGTACGCCGCAATTAATAATCTTATATGACAAATGACGAAAAGAACACGACGTACGAAACGTTAGAAATAATATTGTTGTAATATTGTTGTTACACAAGAAGTACGTAGACAATTTTGATACTATACAGAATGGAATTGTTGCAGGTAGTACATTATCTTTCGTCGGTTTTTAGAGAATTTGTAGTTTAGTTCCAGCAACGTGCAGCCCATAGATATGGTGCAAATAGTCTTCTTCTGATAACTTGTGTTCACGCTCCGTCGGCGGTTGACTTTGCGTCGCTCTACAAATATAACATTAAATGTCAATTACACGATAATAACAGCCGTCTCTAAATCTTTGACCACGTGATATAATATCGATAGATCGATATTATATAGATCGATCAACTTGATCTTTCTCCCGCGAAATTTTGTCACGTTTCCAGCAGTGCAAAATGGCGGAGTGTTAGTAAAAAGAGGATCTTGTGCTCCTTGATTAACACGTTCCGTGCCGAGCTTTTTTTACTCGAATCTTCACACTTTGATATTTTACTAAAACTTGATGTATTACGTGCAATTATTAATTCTCGTACACATAACAACATAACAAAAACTTATCAACGCCCGTTCTTGCGGTGGAAATTGATTCTTCGGTTCTAAATTTCTTGTAAACAATTTGTTCAGTTCACTAAGTAAACATGCAAGCGTGTACCATCGATGGTACACGTGGCACGGAACGTGTTAAGTGATAAAGGTATTGTTTACGTTGTGTTATCGAAGTGTCAAAGTAGCCTCAGTGAACAGGTTAAGAATTTGGAACAAGTGGAAGTATTTGTGAAGATCGAAATCGCAGAATAGAATAGGTATCCGAGAAAGGAGTAGATGAGTAGAGTATCTTCCTGCGTTTGGATGGTCCAAAGTTTACTCTTAGTTTTACCAACTTTCTCACTGCTCCCCGGATAAATAATTGTCTATGTCATAATCGTTAGGAAGTAGAGAATTACATCCCGACAATATTTTTCGTTCTCAGCAAGATCTAAAATTTATTTTTACCGTCCCCTGTTTTATGCATAAAGAGTATACTCATAACGACAGATATTGCCGTTTCTTCATGTTGTCTTTCTTCGTCAGAAACAGCTAACTGGTTAAGGTATTACGAATCACGAGAAGTCGTCAACTTTGGCGGCCTACAATATCTTATCGTCAGTAATCATGCACGCTATATTAAAATTTCAAACAACATTTGATATTCTGGAATGCAGCATTTGCTGCTGTACAGGGCGTCCCGTACCACGTGGTACCCACTTCAGGAACAGATTTCAAGTTAAGACGAGTTGTTACGAATGTGAGCAGATAAAGTCAAACGGGATATATGCATATATGAACTTTTTTTATTGTTTTCATACGTAGAATCTGTTCCTGAAGTGGACCCCAGATGCTACGGGTCACCCTAAATACTTCAAAAATTATATTTTGACCAACATTTTAAAAGAAGTTACCCACCGTACGACGTGGCGTGGAATCCTCGATCTCTCGCCGAAGAAGAGATGAAGAAGAGGATCCCGAGTGGACGAAGAAGAAGAAGAAGAAGAGAAGGAGGAAGAAGAATAGAGTAGAGCCGGAAACGGCTGGAAGGAAGAAGAGCCGTAGCCGCTCGTTGCCGATCGCGGAGGGGTGCAGGTAGTTGCACGTGGAGGCGGAGCGACGTCGCGACGCCGCGCGTCGCGTCGAGCCACCGACGCCGGCCGTCCTGCCCCCAAAGCGTCTGGTGGGGAGCCGTGGCGAACGCAGTTCTCGACGGATCGCCGAGAAGGTTTAACGGTGTTTTCATTGTCGGCTGCGGGTCGCGGCGAACCATCCGCGAAGCCACGTGATCAGCAGCCACTTGGTCGGGTCTCTATTTATTCTCGGGTTGCTATTATTCTATCCCCCTCCCACCCTCCGTCCCCCGCACCGTCCGACGAGCACCGTCACGCATCAGAGTTCGTCACATTTTTTCTTTTCGACACAGTTCTCTAGCCCCGAACCCACCCCACGCTGAATGAAAAGCATGGCTGATGGTTGATCCTTCTTCTTCGATGTCCTCGAGCGGGACACTCGGGTTTCGGTCGTTCCCCGTGCGATTTCGGCAGTGATTTGGTGATTCGTCGTGCTGGTTAGCGAATGCGGAAAGGTCCGGTCGGGTTCGTTTCCGGTTTTGTTCGCCGCTAGAGGCTCCCGGTTCGCGGACTCTCTCTCTCTCTCGCTCTTTCTTTCTCTTTCTATTTCTTTCTTTTTCTCTCTCTCTTTCTCTCTTGAACATGCTACAGAAACGGTCTTGATCGAGCCACGTGATTCTTGTGTGATACTCGTGGACTCCGTCGTGCAGTGTCTAAAGGTGTTCAAGGTGCTTCCGAGACCAATGACGGGATAATGACATCGTTCGAGGGCTAGGAGAGGTAGAGGAGTTTTCCGGGTCGAGGAGCGCTTAAATAAGGTGAGCACCCCGTCCCCTTTGTGCGTTTTTCTTTCGGTGTCGGAGGGTCCGTATCACGCCACGATGATTTAGCACGTCGCCGTGATCGAACAGCTCGCGTGAGACCATCGGCTCGCGAGATTTTAGACGTTGTTGCTCGAATTACTCGCGCAGGTTTGCGACTGTAACCCCGTTCGGGGGGTTTTCATTGTTGAAGCTCGAAGGTTCGTGCAGCTGTTTCGGCGACTGCTATCGTGCAATCGTCATGAACTTTACAGTTATTATAATTGCGTAAGATCGTTTTAATCGGACTGCTTCCAATCGGACTAATTCCATTGGACAGTGAGAATTCGCTGCTGTTATGCTAACTGTGTGTTGACAATCCTTTCAAGAAAACTTGTATGACTGTGAGCAAAAACTATAAGCAAATTATTAAGTAAGCATCGCTGCCTTGTAAATTATTTGCGATCTTAAGACACGTGCTGACGTGTGAACAAAAAGTTCGTCCGATTATTACAATTGCAGTTTCCAATCGAACGTTCATTGACGCATCGAAATCGTTGACACAGTTCCTCTATACAATCATTTTCACAAATAAATTGCAAATCAGTCGTATCAGATTAGCGTACAATCCTCGACGACTATATATTTCTCGGAACTATCAGTTTTTTGTGCAATCCAATCGAAAGGTCTTTGTAAAACAAGGGAGAGAACATTGACTCTCTGCGAGGACAATTCGTATACTGCGCAAAATTTTCGTTGCGCTGTTCGCGAAATATATAGGACAGGAGATCCTCGGTGTCTGATCGTGAATTCTCTTTTTCTTGGTTCGAAGGGAAACAAGGACACTCGTAGTTTCGAGGGCGGCCGTAGCATCCAGTTTATTTTTCTTTTCCCCTCGGAATTTACCCGTTCACGCTACTTTAACAAAAGTCACTGTCTCGGCTCATGGAAGTGGATGGATTACTCGGTGTTTCTGCATTGATTCTCTTCTCTCCATAGCCTTAATTGAGGTTCTAAATCCGGACAAGTGCTTTTGCACTTTCTCTTGCTACCCTCCTTTTTTTTCTCTCCTTTTGCGACAGCACTTTTGTTGCACCGCGCACCAACGGACACTCCAGTTCCTTTTCGCCGCACGAAATTACACCGTGTAATCCTTTTCTTTTATGGTTTACGCTGCGCGGTAAAAGCTTCTTGGTTGTGTTTTTTTAATCGCGCGCCCGTGCAGGTGCAATTACTTTCTAAGCGCTGTCTTGCGTTCCATTGTTCTTCCGGCGCGAGCGAAGCAAGACGGAAAGTTCCGTCTGTGTAACATCAATTCGCGTTACATTATTTTAATAACTCTCCGGGAGAATCGCGCGTGTTCGATGATATTTCTATCGTGCGAGACGTTGCGTTGATAATTCTTTTTTTTTTTTTTTAAATGGAACATATCATTCTTGTATTTCTTTTCTCTTGCGATTGCTTACAATCTTGTTAGAAATGTTCGTTCGATGCGTTCAAATTTAACGTAATAACGGTTGTTAAATGAAAGACAGTACGGCATTGTTCGCCGCAGTGGAATTTATTACACTGTATCAGTTTTTCGCGTGCAGCATCATAAAGCGATCGGAACAATCGAATGGAATCGGACCTTTATACGCAAATTTATATCGGAATCAATCGTTACACGCGTTGGCGTATCGTTTATCATAGAATACTGTAACAGACACCGAAACTATCCGATACTGAAACAATTTCACAGATATACGGCCAGGCGGCGCAAACTTTGAATTTGTACGACGTAACCTGTCCCTCCGCCGCGTTATTTTCAATACATTTTTCCTCCTCAAATCATCGCTCTATATCTCATACCGAAAAAGTAAATGTTTCTAGAAAAGTTCCTACCTCCTTTCCTCAATTGTAATTTTTACGTTCATTTTTGCAAAGTCACTATGGTTCCTCATTTCTTCAGGATTCTCACACTTTACAGTCGAGCTGCAACTTCGATTGTTAAGTTATCAAAATTCATTTTCTCCTTAATATAGAATTATTATAGAATTAATATAGAAATGTCAGTCTGTTCACTTTTCATGATTCTTATGTAAATGTTCATACATTTACATGAAAATGTAAAGCCATCTCATTTATTGAACACTAGGACGCACGAGATATTAGAAAGTTTGTCTGCTTAAGGGCAGATTTTGTATTATCCATGAAAGAAAAAATGCTACAAATGTTATTTCCTCTGATAAAATATAAAGGATTTGTGAAAGAACGTTGTTGGAACAGGAGTACGTGTTTAAAATTCTGCGAACATTTTCTGATCCTCCCTCGAGTATGCCAGGCTTGATGTATTCACAGAAGGAAGTTTTTAAAATTGTATCGATAGGAAAGAAACCAGTTGTCGAGAAACGGCGATAGAATGCAATCAGACTGGAATATGTAAAGAGAAAGAGGAATAAGAAATTAAATATGCAGAGTTTTGAAAAGGGCCATTTATTTCATCTGGAGAAGTGAATCGAACGCCAGAAAAATACACGAGTACGTATGGAGGAGAGAATAAGTGATTCCGTGTTCATTCCGCGTGCGTCTCACGTATCCACGGTACATACTTTCCTCGGCCACGAAGGTTATGCAAATATCCAATACGGGGTTCATGAGTTTCGCGCGTAAAGGTTGGCGAAACAAGTCCCGGGGATCACCGGAAACGTGAAAACACACGTCCCTTATTGGGAGCGTATAGCTCAGGGGCGAGAAGTCGGCAGAGGACGGTCGTGGGTGAGTTGAAAACCGTGGGAGAAGCGAGCAGAATGCGAGTATCGGACAGAGGCAGGTTAAAGGAAAAAAGGGCGGGAGAGAAGCCGGCGCGGAATCGTTTTAAACTACCATCTACTTCACATTCCTGATTTCAGTTAAAGGGGTTGTGTTTATTTCGTTTTTGGGTTTCGAAGGCCCGTCGTGCATTATACGCCCGTGCACCAGCTCCCATTGCAGAATGCAATGTATCACCGGTAAGAGAAGGGCGGAGGGAGTGGAAGATACAGCCGGCTGTAGACTATCAGCGACAGGGAAGTTTTACCTCGTGCCTTATTTCCTTCTTTCCTCTCCATTAGAGGTACCGGCGATCACTTTAATCACGCTTTTTCGATTACCATTTGTTCCGCGTTTCCGAGCGACCCGGGTCTATCGTTAATGTTGGCTTTAGTCGAGAGAGGAGATTATGAACCCGGTGTTATCCCTTCGCAGCCGAACCCTCTTCGTCTCGCTGTCCATTTCTACTGTTTAGAAAGAATTACTTTATTCTTCGGCGTTGCCCCACAGAGGTGTTCCGGGTTTCAAAGTAACGTCGAAATTGAATTTCGTGACTTGGCAATGGTTCGATAAGGCAAGAGTAGAGTACTGTAGATTTTCCATTCTTCAATTTGGCTTTATACTATTCCAAATTCCTAATTCCCGATTCTTATCATCGACGTTGTTAAGAGCTTACTTTAACACTTTGACTGCTGCATTTTTACGCTAATTTTTTATAATCTCTAAATTTTATTTAGATTCGCAGAACGTAAGAACGATGAAACTTTACCTGACAATTATAATTTCATCAAATAAAGTACTTATTTTATGAAATGTTTTGAATAACAAACAATGAAAGTTACTACTATGTTACTGAACTGTGGATAAAAATATATGAATAAATATATACTTTTCCTCGTAACCATTGCATTCAAATGAAAATAATCTTTCTTTCAATACATTCATAAACAATAATAGTGTTAAGATTGATATGTAGTGATAATATTTATAAATAGATAATATATATATATACATTTATTATGTTTATGTATTTATTATATATATTATATTATTGTATTATATTATTATAATTTATATATATATATATAAATTATAAATAAATAAAAATATAATAAAAGTAAGTGAGCAGTTTATAGAGTGTTTAATTAGCGAATGATATTTATTTGTGAAGAAAGTTCCATTTAATTGAGGTGTTATTGGGATCAGAGGGGCTAGTTTTGTGAACAGTTTATAGGTGTTAAATGTCGCCATGCCTCTTTGTTTGTGGAATGTATGAATCGGAAAGGGCGAACGATATCGGAAAATATTTGTGTTACGAAAATTTCGCTTCGCTACGTAAAGCGGGATGAAGAAGTTCCCTTTTATTACTCTACCTGAACGGCAACAAAAAACTAGCTGTCGATGATAGTGAACGATACGGCATCGTTCCATTGTTTTTTAAAGAATTTTACGCGTCATGCATCGGTGTTGAAAGGCATAAAATTGATTTATCCTCACTTTGGCTATCGCGCTGCCTTTTTCCCCTTTTTATACACGGGGACACGGCAAACATGTGATGCATGAGACGCGAGATTAAAGAAGAAATATAATATAGGGCATCGGAGGTCTAAAATCGCGGCGCGAGTTTAACATGTTATCTGCATTTCCGAAGAAAAATTGTCGAAGGCTCTATAATTCACTATTATCCTTACAATTACGTTATTGGGGTACTGTTATTTGAAAATATACGGACCGTTAAAGATAATAATGATAACGTGAACTTTCTGAATAAATTAAGATACTTAATCTAATGGATTATTTAACCCGGTGTCGCAGTGGAAGGGTTGAAGGAGAGCAATTTCATTTCCACCACCTGCTTCAAACATAATAATAATAGTAATAACAATGCATAACTCATATCCTTGTATTTTTTATAACATTATTGACAAATGTATTATTTGAATTAAAAAAATCAAAATTATTTGTTTAACCATTTTGTTACAGAAATTGATTAGGATATGTAATAACTCGGCATACTTATCATATTTTGTATACCACATTGACGCCGGGTTAATGCACATTAAGGTTCTTGAAATTGAGTAGTGCTGCATGTTTTAGTACCTACTGTGCGACTATAATGATGCGGAAGTATATATCTAGAAGACACGATGAATCTGCTTGAATATTTGATAAAATTCACAACGATGTAATAAAGCAGTGATTATACATTCAGTACTATAAAGCCAAAAGTGTGTCAGTAGCTTAAATACATTTCGCAAAAAAGATAGGCTAGAACGGGACACCTGCTTGCCGAAGGTTGTCAAGCCGAATCGCATGATTTATGTTGATTCTTCAACAAGTTACCCAGTTTGTAAGTCACTTAGTTACGTGCTAACAAAGGAATCTTAAACGGGTCTCAATAGAACTCAGAAGGATACTAATATAGCAGCTCGGTCATTAAGGCTGCAATGATTAACGGGCATGCACTCGCGGGTGTCACGCGACTGTTGCACCGCTGATGGAAAGCTCAAGATATTTTTCTGTCGTTCTGTCACAAACTGCCACACTTCTTTACGTCATTATGCCACAAAATCATATTTCAAACGTCCCGAATTATTTTCTCCTAAATCACTAATGTTCCCGCTGTCCCCTATAATTATTGAATACGGTATCTATTTTGGAGGATCGCCAAGAACTTCGGTTTTCATCTTATATATAGACTTGCGAAACATTATGCATTTATAGTATCCTTAAATTCGTAAAATGCTATTTTTTGGAATTTCTATTGGAAGAGATGCTTCAATTAGCAAAATCGATTTTATCTCTCGTTCCAAGTTTCCCAAAATAAGTTTCGTTACCCACAATCATGCAATCATAACTTTCCCAAAATATATGCATATCACAGTATGATATTTTTAATGGAAATTAATTAAATAAAATAAGCACACGATCTGTTTCTTTCGAGGCCAAATTTATTTATCTGCATACATTGAAATCTGAAAATCTTTGGTGTGAATTACGAAATAAAATCTTTTGATATTCATTTGAACATTGTAATTTTGCAAAAATTACAATTGCAAGTTATCGAGACCCGAGAAATGCATTGCTTGAATTTTCGTTATATGCTCAGATAAAAAAGTTGAAGAACGCGATTATAAAAATATTTTTCATCATTCTCCACTCGATTGCTGTTTTTGAAAAAATTTCGAAAAAATACATGTTCGGTCCAATTTTTCGCGTCAATATTTTTACACAACTGAATTTAACTTGACACGATATTAGTAACTTATAATTGACCTCTCTAAACAGCTTTGCGCGGTGCAACGGAGGGTAAATTTAATTTTCGAACCAGTTTTCCGTTCGAGAAGAAGAAAGATTATTCGCAGCTTTTGCGAATCTCGTAGCGAAAATAATTTTTCAATGGGGTGGGCGATTTCGCCAGTGCCCGAGATTTTTGGCAGCACGCCTGCAATGTAATATACATTACCAATCGCATCATTGCGATTTGCGGCGTCTCCCGTCGTTCGTGTCGTTTTTCCCGCGGCGCGGCGCGGCGCGCGATGTAATCATAGATGGTGGAAAGAAGGACGAATGGGGATGAAAGAAAGGGAGACGGAGCGAGGATGGGGCTGGCAAGGGAGAAGGGAAGACCAACAGGAAAAGCATTTAGCACGCGATCTTCTCGTAATTCTGCACACCAGTTCCGTGGCACGCTTTGTCTTCGTCCCGAGCTGACGCGTTACACGTGTTAGATTGTTTCCACTCTACTTTGGGCTCGTGCAATTATTATTATACCACGGCGCGGATGCCTAATTGATCGCCGGATCGTTAACATATACCAGCTGGAGGGATTGTGGTAGTTTTCATTTAACCCAGCCGTATCCGAAAACGATTCCTCGGTTCTCGAGTCGATCGAATATTTGTCACCGGTGACGCACTGCAACCGGCAATCGATTCAAATTAAAACCCAGCAGAGTTTTCGAGGATATTTACTGTTTTCGTTGCAAATTATTTCAACGGACTACGATTTCCAATTTTAATAAAGGAAAAATAGTTATAGAAAATTGAACGGAAAAAATTAACGCTCGAACGGCGGACCTTTCTAACAAAAATATGACTGACTATACTTAAGATCATTTAAAATTTTATTTAATAATCGTTTAAACATATTTTTCGGTACACTTTCTGGTTACCGACAGTTCATTGTGTAGATTTTATATGGATTTGTGAAAATTTAAATTGGTTGTCAAAAATTTGATATTTTGAGACTGTCTACGAGTTACACGGTTTCAATTTTTGTTGCTTTTCTTATTTTGAGCTGTCAAGGAGATTTTTCCTGAATCTGTATAATTATTACAGAAATGTACACAGTGCTCTGTAAAGAAATATAAAATCTTAAGCTCCGAAGCTATATCTTCCTCGCGCAGCTGATCCTCGATAGAATTTCCAGCCTTTTAATCTGAAAACTTGGTAAAATGTCGACTTCTATAATGGGAGCCATATAAGACAGTATACTCTGAGATATATTTTTGGAATGGATTTTGAGTCAATTACGATTGATCTGTTTCAGTCTAAAACTGTGCACCTTTGGTTTGTGACTTTCGGTACAATCTAAAAATATGATCAGCTTTCGGCTTCCGTACTTAATTTCGTTTCGTTTCCGGTCTCAATTTCTAATTAATAGCACGGTCTATTTTGGACAGAATTCACCGAGATATGCCAGTTTACGAAATGTTCGATAAATGTTCTTACACAGTAATAAGGTGTCGGACTAATTATGAAGATTTCGGCCATAATCTGTGAAGTATGCTTCTTCAGATGGAAATAAACTTCAATTTTTATTTCTGTCGATATTTGGCAATCAAGATTAATGTAGTCCTACGGTAAATGTACATTTTCTTTCTCTTGTAGGAAATTTATTAAGTGACAAAGAAGTGTTAATCAATTTCGCTGTGAAATCTCCAAATATAAATTGAACTAATATGTCGACGTTGATATTACAAGCAGAAGTATTAATCATGCAGTTAATGACTCAGCGAAAATAGTCGTTGTAACGATGAAATGATGGTTGTCTTTAACATTAACACGTTCGCCAGCAGCGTCAATTAATTTTGTGGATATAATTATTTGAAATTTTAACACATAGCATGATATTTAGATAATTCGTAGCTTCTCTTTGACAACAATTTTATCGTATTTTATAAGAGGTGTTAAATCTACCGAGTATTAAAAGTGACTGAACAAGAATGATAAGACTGGATTTGTTTATGCTCTTCGCCATTTTTATTATAATATATGATCGAGTTAAGAAATTTATTGAATCATTTCCTATGAAAGAGTTTTTATTATAATTTCAACAATATTAAAATATAGAAGGTGAAAAACGGCCATTTGGATCAGCATGGTCTATCGTTAAACATTGAAATATGCGAGAACATTTTTGGGGCAATCAAAATATTTCCAGTTTCGGCGCCATTGATTTCTTGTCTTTTTAATATCCCCGTCAGCAAAATTGCCGTCAGGGATCGTTGGCGTTTCGCTATTGAAATTCGGCAGCGTCGTCGTTCGTCGTTCGCCTACGCGAATTTCCGGGCGGAGCCTCTTGTTCAACGTGAAAACGTACCTGTGTCGAAGACCGCAGGCCGGTCGCGTCGGCGATGCAAAACTGCACCGGGGAATTTCGAAGCGTCGAGCGCACTTTTCTGCATCGAAATTCATAGATGGGATGAACGGATCAACGGAAACGCGAATATACGAACCTCTGCTTTTGAGAATCGTCCGCGACGCGACTATCTCGTCCGGCCAGAGAATTGACCTTCCGAACGGCGAAAGTTCGATCGCGAATCCACGGTTGCAATAACGACTATTGATCGACAGAATTTATGACGTTTTCTTCTTTCAATGCAACTTCGAAATTAGAGAGACTACTGTTTGAAAATACTTCGTTTAATCATCTTTACAATTCTCAGTCAATTTTAGACATTTCCATTGCTGTCGGTACGTTTTTAATTGTCTAAATTGCGACAGCACTTGGATGGATTCTAAAAAACGTCTTCGAGAAAATAGTCTGCACCTTTTGATTTTAGTAAAAAGTTTTTGAAAATATCGACAAGGGAAATTAGTAGATCGCGATGCGAAAAGAGCGATAAGAAAATTTGATCGACCTGATAATAAATGTTAAATCGAGAATAAGACAGGATCTGTGCAACATGAAACAGTGTAATGTGTTTTAAATCAAGAAAGACAGTTATACAATTTCAATGTGAACATTAAATTGAATACGAAAAAACATGTACAGCATGGACAGTTATTTGTTTTACATTATGAAAAGCTGCTGCATACTTTTCGAATGAATATAAGATTGAATAAGAAAGGATATGTACAACACGAACAGTGTAATTTGTTTTAAATCAAGAAAAGCTATTACACGTTTTTCAAATGAATATTAAATGGAGTAAGGAAGGGCATGTACAACAGTGTAATTTACTTGCAATCAGGAACCACTATACGCTTTTCAACAGCACGTAACAAAAATTGCCTTTCTTTCATCACTTTGCAAAATCATACAAGAAACAGAAAAACACATTAAAACTAATACAATTTAACATCGACGTATCTCGAGACAAAATCGGCGAGATTGTCTAACTTTCAAGCTGTCTGCCATCTCGTTCCACACCCGACTGAAATCGATCACCAATTGTTCCACGTTGCCACACAATCCAAGGAGCACATATGTACATACATTTGCGTACACGCGTATTTCGCGTGTTTTGCCAGTAATTTTTTGTTACTCGTTGGTACAGCCAACATTGGATCCCGGAGCACTGTGCGTTACGGCGAAAGAAGTAATCCAAGTACGTATTCACGAATCCCATTATACTCTTCTGCGCCAATGCGATCCGCAAGCCATTAACTAGCACTTCGCGTGCATACGCGAGCTATCTCGCAAGAGTTTTTCCTTTCCAGGATGTTACGCATTCGAAGCTGCCGCGTTTACCGTTCGGATAATTTCACGTTTCGAAATGGAACAGCCTCGCGGCGGCGGTGGCGGTGTAGAACGTGGGAGGAAAAAGAAAAGCGGGTGGAGGTAGAAGAAGAAGAAGAAGAAGAAAAAACGTTCCGCGTTCCCCGACCGCATTAATTTTGATCGTCGAAGTATTCGCTACAACCTATCGCACCATTAGCACGGATTCCCATCTATAGAAAGTTCCTCGCCTCTACGGGGGGTAGTCCAAGCAATGGGATAAGTCTAATTAGAAGTGCCACGAAAGTTTCTGCGGAGAATGCGGAGAAACGGAGAATGGACCCGAGTGAGACAAAGAAACGGAGAGAGAGAGAGAGAGAGAGAGAGAGAGAGAGAGGGGGAGAAATAGAGAGAGAGAGAGAGGGGGAGAAATAGAGGGAGAGAGGGAACTAGGGATAGAAACGAAAGAATCGGTATGGAAGGGGCAAAACGCCGACCAATTATTGTTCTTCCCGCCGCGAATTTAATTGAAGCAAGGCGTACGAACCTGGTAACAAGGACCCGTATTCATCTTGACCTCGTCCGCAGCCGAATTCCCGATTTCCCTTAATTGTTACGCATCCTCCCTCAGCTCCAGATTTGCCGCGGAACATTTTTGAAAGTCCGACTCCGATGATCGAGTGGAACCGGCGAACTGTTTTCACGATGTTACGCTTCCCGGAACAAGTTTCGTTATTAGAACGTTGTTTCAGGATAACCTCGCCCGAGCGGTTATTCTCGATCGCGGGAATATCGAAATGTGGAACTTTCCGCGGGGGCTAGGGCTTCTTCCTAGTCGCCACGGAATAACGACTTTCCTCGGAGAAGTTTCTGGCTCCGCGGTATTTGCGTTCTATGTACTTATTTCATTACGGCGAACTAGTTATCGTCGTTCGGCTGTTTTCCGGACGAGCCCGGAAACCGGGGATGATCGTTCACGACGAAGTAAATCGAGCTCGAACGGCGAAGTTTTCTCACTTCGAGTGTTCTCCCCGCGCCGAGTCGGACTGTTGTTTGCGTCGTTTTCGATTTTACGAAACGATCCGCGAGAAAAAAGCGGACCGCAACCCCTGGCAAAAAAGTGTTCGAACATCCTTTGAAACGCGATAACTTTTTTAAAACTGGACCGGATTGCTTGAATTCTGTTTAAATGCTAAAGGAACGGGTTTACTTTACTGAAATACTCTTTCTTGTTTAAATTTTGCTATTACTTGGAATGACAAGACAATATTAAAATGCAAAACTTGTACGCATACTGTGAAAGTTTCATTGAAATCGGTTGACGCCATTGTTGGGCAATTGTTATTCAGAATAACGAATAACGAATAATTTAATTTATTCGTTATGTAAAATTTTCGAGTAACAGGAGAATGTGTATATTTTTAAGGATATAGATAAATACAATGCTAAAAAGTTATTAGTCATTTTAAACATTTTTTCGGTTGTCGCGAAACTGTTCGGTCTAGCCTCTGACAAATATTCAGGTCATTTGGTCCAATTTTTAACAAGTTATTTCGTTTGAAAATATCTGAATAAAAATTTTACAAACGCGAAAGGGGAACAAGGTGTTCAGTTTTTGGACGGCACCGAGTAGACACCGGAATATTGTTAACCGATCGTTATTGGATTGGGTAAAGTGTTAAATTGCCCCAGTCTTCTGCACGTTTATACGTTATAATTTTCTCATTATATATGTATACATGCGCGTATGTATCAAGGGGAACACAATAACCTGTCGTAAAATGTTAACTACAATATAGGAGCTTTGTAGCTGCTCATCGTAAAACGTTCGCTGCATGCGAGGAGCGAGTGTATCTAGATCGATGGTTAAAAACAAGTTCTGTTGTAACGGTCGCTGGCAATAACAATAAATAATAACGTTAACGAGAAGGTCGAGTTTCAAGTTACCAGAAAACTTTCGAATTCCATTTACTGTTTAAATAGGCTGTCTGTCAAATTAGCAGGGAAATTACGGAAAATTGAAGTTTAATGAAATGGGTTGAAATGTTGAGATTAATCACCGCGATTGCCCTTTCGATCTTCTCGCAATTTGCCGATCGAATTGCGCGCAGAGTGTATCTGGCGCGGCGGCGGCGGCGGCGGCTGAAAAATGAATTTTTCAATCTTGATAAATAATTACGCCGTGTTGAATTGTTTCGGATGGCGCGCAGGATATCTTATAAACACTTTATTGATATTCCCGGCCGACGGTGTAACGTATAATATTTTATGTACACGTGTGCACGAGTCATTCATCAGGGACCCGTGATAAATGGGCACTTAATTTACCATGATAAGCGACGATAGAAAAAATTGAATGCGTTCGATCGCGTATCGGAATTTAAATTAACGCAGTGCCCGCGACTCATTTGAATTTACGATGAGACAAATTTTCTTTGTTGTCCGTGACGGAGCGGAGACGGCCATTCTTCTCCACTGGAAATCAATGGGGTCGTGTGACAAGGTTTAATATTTACGATACGGCGAAAGACCATAAAGTTTCCGATTCTAGAAAATACAAGAGGAGAAAGAAATTGGGCGAAAACCGAAAGGATTTTCATTGAAATTTCTGATTATAGCTTCTGGCGTAAAATCGTACGATGTTGAAAATTGTTCAGTAGAGGCGCACCTAACTCTAGTATTTATTATTTAATCGCAATTCGAATCTTTCTAAACGAAGTCGCGATCTCTTTAAATATCCGACAAAAAAAGTGTCCAAACTGTCGGAATCCATATTCCCGATTAGAGAACAGATTAAAGTGTCTCTTTCTTCGTTAAGGTTTTTCAACGGATGACAAAAGTGGAATTGCACAAAATTCTGTGAAACATGAACGTTCTATCAAATTGTTCGCTATTGTTGGAACGGAAGTTTCGATGAGCGGCAGTTAGAATTTCATAGGGTAGGCCAATCAGAGAATGCGTGCCAAGAGACTGCGGCCAGATGAGCATACGGTATAGACCCAGTGGCTGCTGGGTAGGAATAGGCCGTGGGTCGGGGGTTGGAGAGGGAAGACGAGCAGAGAGTTGCAAGTATGATACGGAGGGGGTGGTGCGTTAATGTATATTTATGTATTAAACAGGCATTATTTATACGTCCGATGAATATGCATTGTTTCGTGGCAGTAGCGAGGTGTCGAGTGCAGACCCGTCGCTATCACTGCCTCATCAATCACACACAGTCCCAGTAACCCGCCCCCCGCACCCTGCAGCCCGTGCAAACCTCGTGCTGCCGTGGGCATAGTCTCGTTCCTCTCAGAATGGTAAACGCCACTCCTCCTGTTGGCCACCCACCCACTCGGAATTCACACTAATTTACGTAATTTTTTCGCGATGTCCACGTGATACCTCGTTACCGCGACCCGAGGGTTACAACGCCCGCACGGACGGAAAGCGAAAGAAAGGTTAGCCTATTTACATATTTGCGAGATTGGCGATGCAGTGGAACTTCGATTATCCGGTATAAATAAAGCGACACGAATGTTCGGATAATAGAACAGTTGTTTTCCTAACTGTAGGAAAAACAAGGAGTGCGATTGTGTACTAACATGTGTATTGTTGATCAAATTTATTGTTAAGGTAATTTAGAGTTGAGTTAATTTATAGCAACTTTATAATTTATTTTAGTTTTGTTCCCTTAAGTTTTTTTGGCATGTATGGATTACGTTTTAAGACATAAGCGAAAATTTTCGAAAATGTGACTTACACCATTAGGATATTAACTTGGAGGATATTAACTTACTATTATTAGGATATTAACTCAAATGACTTGGAGTTAGTGGAATGTTAGAGGGTCTACTTTACTATGCAATGATTAAAATACTTTTTTAAAATTTTGTCATTACTTGGAACGACAATGCGACCATACTAAAATAAATAAACTTATAATAATGATAGTAATAAAAAGATATTAAAAAACTCACGCTTTTCAACTGTTTTTATCTAAGCTTACAACGAAAATTTAAAAAATGCGTTTTCTAAATATCGGTAACTTATATGTATACCGAAAATTTTATCAAAATCTCTAGATTTCTCACAGTTTTTAATCGAAAGTCGTGAGAAATTGCTACCTTTAATTGTTCGTAACTCATAACGACGTCAACTAATTTCGATCAAATTTTCAGTGTGCATATAAATATTATTATTAATACTTCGCGTTTGCTACACTACAATGGAACCCCGATTATCCGGGCTGATTAGCGTGGCTAGAATTTTCAGATAATAGAACTGTTATTTAATTACAATGCCAGATTTCATCTTTATCGATTTTGGCAGTAAATCATTTTGCAAATAGTTTGCTTTAGAATAAGCTAATTACGTATGGCATGTATTCATATAACAGAGAAGTTTCGTACTGAATGACCGGATAAATGAGATTCTACAGTAATTAATTGATTGGTAAATCTTATTCAATGATGAAGAGTAGAGCCTAGATTATCCGAAGTTTCAATACATAAATTCGTTGTTATCCAAACACGTTGCACAGGTAAACGCATCAATCCAAAGTGGTTCATTTACAATGCTGTTTATTATACGTATCAGTAAAAGTTTAATCTAGACTCTAACGAAGTAACTACTCTGTTATCTGAACACTTGTATTTCTCGAGAACAATATATGTAATAGTATTACTCTAACACTGTAATATCATTACTTTCTAGTAGAGTTAACTCTGGTCAATTATTGCTCACGAAATAAACAGTGCTCGTTGCATGTATTATTTCAAAACAACGCGAATTAATTCAATTTTATTTCCTAGCTGTATAATGGTCTACCTATTTTACATTTTCGTTCAGACGATTCCAGACTATGCGGTTCTAATTTCGATTTCAACAATCTTAAGTGACTTCGACCTTCGGATAATTAATACCGTGGCTAGAAGGCAACAAGACATTCCTAAAACTGGATCTCCAACAATGATGATATTTGAACTCTTAAAACTTCGACACTTCTACCGATCTATGTTTGCACTCTTTATGATTTTTGTACTTTCTTTGCACGTAAAAGTGAGCACTTATTCAAACTACCCTCCAGTTCTTAGCAATTTATTAAATACAAATGTATTTTGTAATATAAACATTGTTACAGTACAGTGCACTGTTTTTCAAAACAAAGGTTCCACGATGATACAACCAATGATACAATCACCAATTATTGACTACTTGGTTAAGGAACATAATCAAATTATTTGTGAACATAGGCTAAGTATGTCAATTACTGTGCCCATTAAAGTGACGTCCGAAGTTCTCGACAAATTAAATTGTTTCTTTCACCCTGTATCGCACTTCCTAAAACATTTAAATATGTTGATGTCTTTTATATAAGTACGAATTCGACTGTGAAGATTACAGATCAAATTTCATTAAAAAAATTCAATATTTCCAATTTAATGTTATTTTTAAAGTAAAATGTTTGCAAGGATACAGTAACCAGAGCGTGGCACAGTAATCGACACACTCACCCTATCTCCAGAAGTTAACGAGCACCTAGCACACAGAAAGGGGTTAACCCTTTGCACTCGAATGGCGACTCTGAGGCGCCACTAAAAATTGGTGTACCATTTTTCAAAATTATTCTAAGAGCATCGGACTTGTTTCTACTTAAAAAGAAACTATTAAAATTGCATTGTACTTGTCAACAGGCTCAATTTCATGCGCATAAGTCGCAATAAATTATATAAAATAGAACTAGTGTAGATCAGAAATCATGTTTCGGATTTCGAATTCGAATAGCTTCGACCGCAAAGGGTTAACCCTTAAATGCATGAATTAATGAATTTTATTTAAAAAATAGGGTTATAATTTTTCAAATGAGTGGAAATCGGGAAAAATATTAAAAAAAATTATAAGTCATATCTTATAGGGTTTTTATTGAAAAATATTAATGATTCATTTTTGGTACACTATGCAAAATAGACATAAAAATTCTTTAGTTAGTATGACATATCTATAACAAAATTATAAACCACATGCATACCACACCAAAACAAAACCAACAAACCAATAAAGGAAGCATAGTACTAAATACATGTCGTAATTATTACCATTAGTGCATGTTGTCCCATTTTTGCATCAACACGAAATAAGCCCTCCATACACATGATAGTTACGGAATATAGACAAAAGTACTAGCAAATTAATAAATAAGAGCCTTACCTTTAGAAAATATTGTTTGTTTAACGAATACACCAAAATATTTCTAAATAATCCACTTCCAAAAGTACGTAAATGAACCCGCTATCAAAAATGCGCGCCAATTGGTATAACGTCAGAAAGATACAAATATTGAAGTCAAATGTCATTATTTTAGTTAATTTTTGATAAGTCAATGGACAAAGGAATCACTGCCATTCAGCCAAATGTATCGATATCAAAACTGTTGTCGGGTATCCGCGCAAAAAGTTATTGATTCATTTTTGGGACTCTATGCATTTAAGGGTTAAAGGAACTTGACCAAATGATTAGTGAACACACCATCAGAAATTTCGGCCGGACGTCGCCCTACTTCCGGATGTCTCGTCTTGTATAAACGTGCGTCCGCGCGAACGCGAATCAATCCAGAACGGCACAACGGCAGAGGGCATATCGGGCTGTAGGGTGGACGAAGGGTGTAGGGGGGATCCAAACCACCGTGAAGTCTCGCTAAATGGTCGTCCGTGGCCACCGTGGCGACGATATTCAGAACGTTAATCGGACGAATCAATCGGATCTCGTCGGCCGCAAAACTGACCCGCGGACATTCGAGGACTGCACGCGCGGAATGTGTGCTGCAGCTACGCCGAAATTTTTCAGCCGTGGAATGGACGTTTGATATGTTGTTTTGTCCATGGATTTTGGTCAGGGAATTGCGCTCCGGCGACGCGCGTTTGCTACGACCCCGCATATATACAGTGCACCCTGTTAAATATGGATCGTTGTATAATTGTCGCCGCTATTAGCTGACCTGGACCAGATGTATCGGTCCGTCGTCAGAATTGCCGCAAGTATGGATTAACGCGGTACAGTGGGCGGTCCAATTTCAAGGGTTTGTGTGCTAATCGAGTATTCCCGGCGAAAGAAAATTAGCTCGGCAGATTTCAGACGTTCGGTTTACGATCGCCAAGCAATCCCGTGAACTTTCCTTCCTCGTTGCCTGATTTGCATGTGGTGCCGAAGAAATTCTGTCTCTATAACTGTGTATTTATGTATAGTTTCTTTGAAAATAGACACTTCAATTGAATGTTTGATGCATTGTACCAGCTTGACAAATATATTAATCAAAAAGCTGCGCAATAGAATTTACATTAAGTGTTCGAAATTTGCTCCTCCTGCTTCGATACATTTTCGAAGCCTTCTCGAAAATTATTAATGACTGTCGCACACTCGATTATTGGATTTTCGATCCGCACATTTTGTAAAGCTAGTTTCAACGCTTTCGTCGATTTGAATGATTGATGGAAGATCTTCTACCTTCGATGATAATAATGTTAATTCTTTTTCCATTTTTACCGGCCCCCTCTTTGCCTTTTTTCCGTATCCAATAGTCATAACAATATCGGCGTTCTCGATTCCTCAATTGTGCAATTCAATAATTGTTCATCGCTCTCTTCATTGTTTTTCATTTTTAAGCTGAACGGTACTACTCGATGTAAAAAAGGGTAATGAATTCGGAAAACAAAGTCGATTTGGACACTGTGAACATTTGAAAAAAAGGAGCGTTTTCCATAAAGAGACAAAATTTTCTCCGCATCTCGTATATATATGCTCGTTACAGGAATAATTAAATAATGAATAATTCCAACAGCGTAGAACAAAATCGAATCGTCATCGTTCGAATGATTACTGCAATTAGTTCGATCAAGTTTCGAAGCGTGAATTTCGTTTTCCGAAAGTATTTCGTGTGCGCTCCAAATTGTCGTGCTTATTTCTTGAAGAGATTCATAAAGGCTGTATATAATACATCTATGAGCTATGAAAGACTGAAATATTAATTAACAAGCTGCATTGTACGGCGACGGTGTCTTAACATAGCAGATGCCTCGCATGTTTACCGAGATCCTGTTTCCCGTTGATATATTTGTTGTTTTCAAGTTCTCGGCGAGTTTGACGCCATTCATTGCCACGGGTTCACTAGCGAGCACCATAAGGTGCATTTTATTACCCAGCTTCAATCTCATTTGCCTTCCAGAAACACCAGACTGGATGGTGTATCACATAATTACACAGCAACCCGCAGTTTCTCTGTAGCGGGTACTATGTTCTTCCGTTTAACGTGATATTGAAATATGGATTGTGATGCGTGTCTCCACTTGATGTCTGTTGTCTTCTCGGAGAAATGTCTCCTCTCATTATCCCACAAGTGAATCGATGAAATAACACGTATTTATATTGAAGCAGCTCTAACATAGTACAGTGCTCGTTTAATTTCCGATAATCAACGAGTTAATGCAAAAATCTTTTAAAATGCTTTAAGCATAAACCTGATTTCAATGCACCCCTATTTTTAT
This sequence comes from Megalopta genalis, assembly GCF_051020955.1. Taxonomy (NCBI): domain Eukaryota; kingdom Metazoa; phylum Arthropoda; class Insecta; order Hymenoptera; family Halictidae; genus Megalopta; species Megalopta genalis. The sequence continues at coordinate 12,294,646 of NC_135015.1, read as the reverse complement.
AACGGACCACGAGTTTGCATAACAAATTTTTAAATCATATATCTTCACATTCGACTATTTTGTAACATTCTAACAAGAATACATTCTGCTAAACTGTTCGCACATGTGAATTCTCAGTTTCAAGCTCCATAAATCGAACGCATCCAATATTTTGCTACGATCCATTTGATCAGAAATGTTTCCACCCCTCGTTACAAGTGCTCTTTCAAAGCATTCAAAATGAAGGATCACGGATACAAAAAAAGCATACATATCAAATACTCTTTCAGTGCGCCGCTTCAAAATGTCATAAAAATCGGCTTGCATCACTTGACCGGTTTCCCTTGTAAACATATGAAAGTGTTATCGATTATGACATGTCATAATGATTCGTGCAGTTTTTCTTACGTACGTTTCCTTCGAAATTAGTTCGTACAACAAATTGGTCACGATCTGCCGGTCTCCGTTGCTTTGGATCGGTAACAATCGTCCCGAGACCGTTCGTTTGCACTTCTCTTCCTCCGTGCAACAGAATAAATCGTTCGTATAATCGAATACGCATTCGCGGACTATTGAATTTCTCCGGGACTGCAACGAAGTTTCGTCGAATTTCGCGGCTACTTATTTTACGCTCTGCTCGTGTGTCTTTCATAAGCAGCGGGCGATAAAGAATGGCTGTTGTGCGGTGGTGAAAGACGCAAATGGGAAATATTCATAAAGGGGCGTGATGGAAAACACGAAAAAATAACACTCTTAACCACTGAGAATGTTAATATTTAAGCAGCGCGTGTTCCGGCCGGAAACTTCCATACGGCTGCAGCTCCACTTCTGAGACATATATTAAACTGCTTTCACCTTTCGAGGGAGCTAAATATAATTCCGTCGTCACGTTTTGGTTACCATTTTATAGAGTCATTCTCTGCGAGCGAAATAAATGATTGTACTGCGTGGAATATTAAAATTTCGCGTTGGCTCGCTGCAACTGCAAATGTAGAAACATCGTTTCTTATCCGCTACGATTCGATTCACTAAATGTGAAAATGTAATGTCGATTTAAAAATGTATCTTTATAATTCCATCTATAACTAATGAAATGGTTAATAGTTCTTTCTCTCAAGTACAATTAATATATAATTTATAATAATCAACTAATTAACGTTAAGAAACATATATTTTGTATGTGCAAGTGTCAGCTTAAATTGCTTTACCTTTGCTAAAGTCGACGTTTAATGTATGATAATTAGTAAAAATATTGATTAATAAAGTACTAATTATAAACATATCATTATTGTCTCTTACGTTAACCCTAGAAAGATAACCATATGACAACGTACGTAAAAGATAACCATACGCTTCAGAGGCGCATGCTTTTCTAAGGCGTCAATTTTATACTAACAATGGATATTTATTTAAGTTAATCTAGTCATTTTAAAGGTTTGGCATTATTGTAAAAATAAAATGCATTTATATTATATTTTTTTATATTTTAAGTAATTTTAAACTTAAATCACTAGACCTCTATGAAAAATTAACAAAAATCAACAGTCTTCGCAGGCGCCTCTGCGACGTAGGTTATCTTTCTCGGGTTAAGAAACATATATTTTGTACGTGCAAGTGTCAGCTTAAATTGCTTTACCTTTGCTAAAGTCGACGTTGAATGTATGATAATTAGTAAAAATATTGATTAATAAAGTACTAATTATAAACATGTCATTATTGTCTCTATTTCTACATTTCTTATATCGTCGATAATAACATTTGTCGGTGAAACAGAAGTCGATGTAAACATTTGTCGGCGATTTCATCGTGTCGGTATGTAAACAATGTCGGTGAAATGCGGTATCGCTGAAATCGCGTCGATGAAAACATTGTGGATGAAATAGTTGTTGGAGATTTCGCGGTAACCCACAAAGAATTTAGCGATACTGTTACATTATTTTCAATCGATTACAATTGTTAACAGAGGAAAGACATTTCTATTTAACTTACGTTTCTTACAATTAACTGAGATAATTTTTATTTTGCATATAGAACCGCAGTCTAATCACAAGTTTTAAATCGTATAAACTCTTGATTAAATTCGAAACTATATTTCATTTCCACGCATGCATAAGGGTGCGACACCTACGTAAATTTTCTTTTCGAAACAATGTATTTAAAAATTTATTCACAGTTCCGAAAAGTAAACGAAAATTATTGCGCGTTAACCCTTAAATGCATAGAGTCCCAAAAATGAATCAATAACTTTTTGCGCGGATACCCGACAACAGTTTTGATATCGATACATTTGGCTGAATGGCAGTGATTCCTTTGTCCATTGACTTATCAGAAATTAACTAAAATAATGACATTTGACTTCAATATTTGTATCTTTCTGACGTTATACCAATTGGCGCGAATTTTTGATAGCGGGTTCATTTACGTACTTTTGGAAGTGGATTATTTAGAAATATTTTGGTGTATTCGTTAAACAAACAATATTTTCTAAAGGTAAGGCTCTTATTTATTAATTTGCTAGTACTTTTGTCTATATTCCGTAACTATCATGTGTATGGAGGGCTTATTTCGTGTTGATGCAAAAATGGGACAACATGCACTAATGGTAATAATTACGACATGTATTTAGTACTATGCTTCCTTTATTGGTTTGTTGGTTTTGTTTTGGTGTGGTATGCATGTGGTTTATAATTTTGTTATAGATATGTCATACTAACTAAAGAATTTTTATGTCTATTTTGCATAGTGTACCATTAATATTAATGAATCATTAATATTTTTCAATAAAAGCCCTATAAGATATGACTTATAATTTTTTTTAATATTTTTCCCGATTTCCACTCATTTGAAAAATTATAACCCTATTTTTTAAATAAAATTCATTAATTCATGCATTTAAGGGTTAAGATCAGAAGAAATCAGGATACCGAAATTCAAATCAACAGTTTCTGCGCTCTCTGCATAAACGATTTGTTATGTAGAAGTAATCATGGCGTGTCTAGAGACGCGGAAAGAAAAAGATGGCGTACAGGCTCGATCATTTCCGCGGAGATTTTAGACGCGTGTAGCATTTGAAAAATAGTTGAAGCACCAGTTGCATTTGATTCGCCTCATTGGTTCCCGATACATGTATTCAGCAGTAATTCTCGCGCAGTTTCACGCAGATTCGAAATTGAGGCGTATATAATTCCGCGGGCATCACTGCTCGGCGCGCGTATCGCCCAAGGAACTCTCAATTTTCGCGCACTCGTTTCGCCCGGCGAAATTAGATTCGCTCGTACGACTTTTATCGTCCGTTCTTCTGGTAACCATCGCCTAATACCCCTCTTGTAGTTCACACTCGAACGGCGCGCCTCGGAAAACGACGAACCATTTTCCCGTTCCCCGTAATAATAGTCTGAATTTCTTCGGAAGCTCTTCCTAAATTTCTGCAGAATTTCCTTCCAATGAAAATTTGATACTCGCCCCGTCCGCCCGTTGCGACGCTCCCGGTATTTGTAAATCTTTTCACGTCGACGGCTGCGAACGTTCCCACTATGGCAGTGCGCAATCGTACGTATTTCTACTTAATTTCCGTGCTGCGCGTCCGAGTTTTTTTCCGTCGCCATCCAATCGCCATTTTGATATCAGTTTCTCTATTTAAATACCGGCCCCCGCGATTCAATCGGTCCGCGCTTATGAAACGATCTTGCTCCGATACCTAACAATAAATTCAATGCCATTAAATTGTTCTCTTTCTCGCGGCGGCGCCTTCTACCGCGTAGAATAATTCGAGATAGCATTCCGACGAATTGTCTGCTTTCTCTTTATGCAGACGTCGAGGCGAACGTGATCTCGTTGTAGTTGTGTTTCCATCATTTTGTATTCGCTTTAGTTTATTCTTCCTTCATCGTATATATTTGTAACAGAAATGAGTGGATGAAATTTCAAACAGTGGAAGATAGACAGTAGACTCTTGAAATCGACGAAGTTTCGATGATGATTACATTTTTCAATTTGGAAGGAGTGTTCCGTTTTTTAATGCAGGTACAAATTTAGGGAGACGTGTTCACTGTTTTCTTCGTTTCGGTTCATTGAGTATTTTTTATCAAAGAGAACGGTTTTATGATATTTGTGACAAACACGAGCGAATAGAATTGAGAACAATGGAAAATAGGAGGAAATCTTTTGAAATTTTGATACATTTTTATTTGAGAATTATCTCTTATATTTTTCAAGAGTGTTCAAAGCGACATCACTTGTCCAACTATGCGATTCAAAATAATTTTGGGAAAAGTACAAGTAGTTTTAGAAAAATGAGCATCATTCAGATTATATTACTTGCATCATTCTCATATTATGACTTCTATAAAGATCATGGAACACCAATTTTTTTTTTATACAAACGTTAAACATTGTAAAAGCTAGATGTAAAATCTCGAAGTGTTCATATTATATTTGTTTCTTTTCCGTTGGATTTTTCCAATGAATTCTCAATCGCGATCGTTCTCGCGAAATATTTCTGAACGCCTATTTCCGTTCAATTAAATCCTGTAAAACTTTAAATAGCCGACGCTAATTTCGCAATGATTCGTAAAACGCCGGCGAGGGATACGGTGGAATAGAAACCGCGAATTTTTGGACCGTGCCACGACGAATTGTAAAACTGCTTAATATATAACATCACGGGAGGATGCGGTAGCGATGAATAAACGAAATTTCACCAGTTGGTTACCTTGCGGGCCCGTTTCCCAAACGAACTTTCGGGATCGTCCGCTACCAATCACTCACTGTCCGCTACAACTCAACCAGCCACATCGCATATTTCTATCGGTTATCTACAATTGATTCGATGCCTCTTTGCCTCCACGAGGACGCTCGTCCACATAGGTGTTTTTGATAGTAGTTATTTACGTTTCCTCAGTCGTTCGGCGCATTTCGACGAGACTCTTCTTTTGAAATACTTTGTCTTCCAAGGTTATTCAATTTTCATGCTATAGCTACCATCGGTTAAAATAAAGGGTTTCGCATTTCTTTTTCATCAGAATCGTCGAAATTATAGAACATTTGTAGGGTATAATTGAAAATGATGCAAAATAAATTGGGAATGATGCGAAAGAAAATTGGAAATGATGCAAAAGCAAATTGGAAATGATGCCAAATAAATTGAAAATGATGCAAAAATAAATTGGAAATAATGTAAAATAAAAATCGAGTACATCAATTACGAGAAACATAAATCGGACGAAAATATCTTTTCGTTTTCAACAGTTGTAATAAGTTAAAGATATTGTAACAAAATCTTTACATTCTTCTGATCTTGTTACAGTTTTGTATTTGTCTTTTTCATTTTTGTCACGAATGCATAAAATTCGTAAACTAATTGTAATAAAAATGGCGAGAAGTCTAAACAAATTCAGTCTTGTTAATCTTAGGAAGCAACATATATCCGCCATTTTTATTGTTAGAATTTCATGCTTTATTTCCTTATGATTAGATTATGAATTTTATGCATTTACAATATCCATAAAATAATAAAGGCACGCATATATTACTTAACCAAAGTTCAACAACATTTTTCTCTAGACCAGATTTTCTATTTCTATAATATTCTTAAAAATGTTCAGTTACTTGTTCTTACACTTGTTCAAAAATTGATGCTTGCTTTTTTCATGTAATTTCTATTTTATTTTGGATTAAAGAATAATAATGTTAATACAGGATGCATTTCGATGTTTACAAAACAGTCTTTGAAATGATTATGTTTTCTTCTGTTTTACCGATTAATTAATTGTATATATATATCAATTGTAGTGATTACCATTAATTGTAGAAATATGACAATTCACGAACCTTACGTATCCACGGATAATTGATATTACGATTGAGCACGTTCAACGCCAACTTTGTTATCATTTGCGTAGAAAAAGGTTAGATTTCTGTTTGCATGCGAAAACAAAGGTATGACGCATGGTGCACCATACTTTCCGCTTACTTCCTTTAGAATAGCCCTATAGGGATTCAATACACTACTAACGACCTGGGCATAAGTTTTCAAATGCTGTTGAAACTTTCTTTGCCTTAATACCGTTTAGTTTCCCGACTGGCGTTCATCTAAGTTTCACGCGTGGAACGAAAACTTCTTAATATTGATTGCAATTTCGAAAGAAGTTAAATTGCGAAAATCGAGAAACAATCTTCCGGGAGTTCGAACGATCGACGTATAGATTCGTTAAAATCCATCGATCCTTATCGAATCTTCTCGCGGCGCGTGCTATAAAATATGTAAGTACACACTTCTTCGAAAATTGCTTCCTGTAGGCGGGGCTTAATTGAATGTACTGCATTAAATAATTGATCGAAAACGAAAAGCATTAGAATAGAATAGTCGAATATAATTTGACCCGCGCGCAAATTGCAGCTTCGAAATAGATGATTTCATTTACGCTGGTCAAATTGCTCGTTGCGGTATCGATCCCGGAAGTGGCGCACGCCATATGGTCTCAAAAAGTGGCCAAAAGTTGATTTAAAAAATCTTGTACAAAATATAAAAGCTTTTTGATTTCCGAGATAGTTGAATGCATAGAAAACAATATTACAATGCCTTTTCTTTCGCTTTGTGATACGAATACCTTTTCTCTTAACTAGTTTCTGTAATTACTGTTCTCTCATTCATGATTTTTCTGTGTCGCAAAGGAATTATGTCATTTCACTTCTCGTTAAATATTATGTCCCATAGTACCTGCGTTTCCGTGATTAGTGAAGAACATTAAATTTCGTACAATTCGCATTGAATTCGATTATGCTTCCCAGCGAGTCTAAATGTTCGCTTCTATGCCATTACATTCAGTACGGTTTTCAGTTTTTGGTACAAAATTAATTAGCTTCCGCGCCCGCAAGAATTTCTAACCGCTTTTAATTGGATCAAATTTAAATCCATGATTACAAAAGAAAAACGTATTTGCAAATTTTTTTGTGAAATTGCAATAAACGATGGCATTGTTTCATTCCCGATTACTTTTGGGCTGAAGAAAACGAATAAAATAATTTGATCCAGCTCTCTTGAGGCTGAATACACGCCCGTGGGGTATCGCCGTTAAATCGATGTTTACGCTGGAATCGGTTTTCAACGGACTTGAAAAAAATGAGGAAAATCCATTTTGTTGGAATGCCTAATAGCGCACGTCACCGTGAAATGTCACAATATAGGCGGCCGTAATGAATGGACAAGAGTTTCATTGGGGCCGCTGCCGTTCCCGTGCAGCGAACGAAGAGTGGATCGGTCGGCACTCATCATTCACTGTCTGCTGCGAGTCAAGCATGCCGCATATCAGTTCTCGAATACCTTTCGGTCTTCCCTTGGACGCTGTTACAAATCTACCCTCTCGCCCTGCCATCCCCACCCGAGATGCAAACCGATTCGATTTCAATTTGTACGCCCGAACGTTTTTGACTTCCCGAAACGAGCGACGAGCTCGCCCATTCTTTCCTCAATCAGTCTTCCGCGTTTACCGATCAGACGCATTCGATCGTTCGCGATTGCAATTTTTGAACCCGAATGCACTTTCTGACTGTGTTTTGGAACATCGAGTGGCAAAATCGCGGTAATTCGATTGACCGGTTAGCTGTTGCAGTCTCTTTGAGCAGTGTGTAAGTTATAAAATGTATAATTTAATAATGAGTATCAAAGTGTATATTCTTCTTAACTAGTCAGCTGTTTTTGACGAGTATACTTGTCATGAAGAAATGGCAATATTTTGTGTTACGATGATGATAGAATCATAGTTGAGGATTAATATTTAGGTACAGAGCTTTCTAAGTAAACTGTTACAAGTGAGTGTGAAATTAAAATGAAACAAAGCCTTAAATGAAAAAATGTTCTTTTCCTTTGTCCTATTTTTACGTGTAGAATCACTATCCGGCCACAATTTTGGGTATGGTGGCCGCGACACATAATTTTTATATGTCGTTTTTAACATCGTTTTTTATGTAAAGGGTTGACTTGATTCAAGAGTCGACCCATGGTTCTTTTGAGACTATTGTTTCTCTTGACGGATGCTACACGATACAGCAAAAAAATTGGACCTCGATTTTCTTTTTTAACAGATCACCACCGATCCAGTGGCGTGAAATCTCGCTATGGTAGTCGTGGCATATAATTTTATGACACTCTGTACACTGGATAAAATACTTTTTCTCTAATTTTGCTATTACAGACAAAAAACTTGCGTTACTCAGCTTTTTTATCTGAGCTTACAACGAAAATTTTGTGCTAAAAATTTCTTCGAAATTAGTCCATCATGATCCAATTTTGGAGCACTTTAAAACTCATTCCAAATGAAATGCAACTGCCTTAGGACCATAAGAGATAGTGATTAGTTTCAAATTTAATGCACGTCAAATTCGCATTAGCGCAGTTACGTCAGGTCAGGAAAATGACTCTCTAATTGATTGGATCTAAAACTGGACTGACGTAGTAACGTGAAATTCTAATCAGATCAATTAAGAGTAGAAGAACTGAGACTGAACGTAGAAACTCAATACTGAGCAGCGCTGTATCTATATATAGGTATACCGGACTCAAAGCAATCCCAACCATCTGAGTTAAGGTGTCCAGTCCTGAAACCTAGCAGATTCATGGACACTTGACACCCGTTGAATGCAACCACGGCTGACACCTCTGAGACCCATCGATTAACCTCGGAAACCTATAAACCTAACTGCAAGACGATGCACTCCATACCTGAGAACCTCTAGACTCCAGGATTCGGTTTTCGCAAGCAAACCACTTGCGTTTTAGACACAAGTTTGAGGAATCCTGGATTTAAGGACTTATACACCTATAATCCTAGAAGATTTAGGCCTTCAGGGGTTTGCAGGAACTCGGATATTAAATTTTCTTCCTAGAACCATAAAGCCTCGAGCTTTGTCCTCTATCGCTGACAAAAATCTTGAAGGAATTCATTAGGTCTTCTAGAATGGATTACTTTTTTTTACAATATAATAGATCTCGTTGAAAAGACTCTTGACATTTTGCTGAACCTATCTGAACCCCTCTGACTTATCTGGCTCTCCTAGCCCGATTTGATGATCCAATTATGGTAATTGATAAAGAGTCTATTTTAGCAATACTGGAATTCAATGTAATAATCTCCGACAGCATAGATCCGTCCATTATTGTTCGACACTAGATCTGACTCTGTTAAAAGATTCTAGATTCTTTGTTAACTCAGTCTGAATCCTTTCGTCTTGTCTGAATGTCCTAGCATGATCTGATGATTCGATTCTATTAATTAACAATGAATTTACATTGACCAATACCAGAGTCCAATATAACATTTTACAACAGCACAGATCTGTCCAATATTTTTGTAAGCATTGTGATTTCAGAGTTGAATGGTTTTTGAGTGTTCAAAGCAATGCAGTATGCGTGTCGTCGGTTCGAATCGGAAATCGCGGGCCGTCCGATAGTGTTTCACGGGGTTTTGTTAGGAGATGACAGGAACGAGCGTGTTCAATTATTCGACGCCGGCCTCGAACACTCCCAAAGTATAAAGATTAAACGCACAGCAGCAACGTGGGTGATCCCGTGCTTCCGGTTGGCCTTTATTGTTTGAGGCAACAATGGTCCATGTAGATGTCCTGTCGCTCGTAAAGCTTTGCGTTCAAACTGTGCCTCGAACGAAGCAAAGTGTTCGAATTTTTTTCCTTTCACGCTCACCCCCTGCCCCTTGTCTCTTAACCGGTCCCCTTTATTGCCGGGTACAGAGAATGTTTGCGTTGCATCGTTCCGCTTGTGACATTGATGAATTTTTCGAGCGAGATCGAAAAGATACGCCAATGAGTCCATGGGTCGATCTCGACTTCCTTCAGAGATATTCCCATTTGTAGCAAAATGGCTGCCGACTACTATCCGAATTTTCATTGGCTGTTCTGCGGAGAATAGATCGGCGAACTATTCTGTGTTAATTTTTGTAAAATACAAATTATGTACATCGATTGAAATAGGAGGAAGGAAACAGAAATTTTGTTCTTTCTTTAATAGTTTCATTACGTTCGAAATGATCAATGCATTTTTGTTGTAAATACGTACCTACAATTTACACTCTATGTAAAATTTACAATTATCAAAACAATGTACAAGGAAATCCATCAAGATCTGCCACCTAAATTACTCGTTTCTTCTATAAAAAAAATGTTCGGTAAGTATCGGATTTTGGATCTATATTGTCATATATTTTTACCTGATTTTGCATACTCTTTCATATCAGTACTTTTCATACTTTTCACAATCTTACATTCTTTTTCGTATCAAATCTCGCTAAAAAATCAATACAGAAAAGAAATAATTATATCAGTGTATGATAGAATTTTTACATATCTGCAACTTTTGTTTGAAAGATTTTTCTGTAAAAAAAAAAAAATCGCTTTTCGAGTAATTTATGTGACGGACCATCCTGTACGCGTAAATAATTTTCTTGTGATAATATAAACGAGTTTTCTGTTGCTCGATAATTTGTCTTAGTATTCTTCTACTTGCCAGTAACATCGCACTATCATTCGTTCATTTGTTCGCCACCTTATTACCATCTCATCGCTCGTTAATTCTTTACGACTTTAAGATGCAATATCTCGTCGAAGTATTTTCCAGTAAATCCGAAAGCGGTACATTTTTCATCTGACGTGCCCTATACAGCCGATAGCGCGTGGCAACTTGACAAGCCGGTATCCAACGCAGAAGAATGGCGCGAGAGAATTGATCGATTATATCCCGTGAAGATAATTTCTTCGATTTAGAGAAGAACACTTATCGGACGCTTTCCGCGCCAATGACTGCCATTAGCGGGAGATTTATTCCGCTTATATGACTCTGCGAAACTTTTTCAGAATCGTTAGTATAATAGTACCGACGAAAAATTCTCAGAAACGGTTTATCGGCGATGAATCGACGCGAATTGGATCGTTTTTCCGCGCCTTGGATCGAGTCGAATCGATCCGCTTATAATCGTTTCAACGCTGTTACAGTCGCTGTGTGCCGACAGCTTCGCCGCGCGGCTACAAATATTTAAAATCTTTTAATTAGCGATATATCCGAACGTTCTTTGTGAAAGGAACTATTATTTTTCCAACCTCCGATCTCCATTAACGGTATTCGGGAGCCCCTTTGTAGATATTTGCGATTGTTATTTCAGCGTTAAACGAGTCTTGTCATCGACACATGTTGCTCCGATTTGTATGTACCTGTACATTGTTACTCGCGCCATCGTACAATTCGTGGAATCCTCTTTATTTGCCCCGGATCAAGGGATGACTGTTCCCACCCCACACTACCCCCCGCCCCGTGTCGACGCGTTACCTTATGAAATTTTCATGTTTCGACGCGCTGGGGGAATACTCGCGCCATATACGTTTCCAGTGAATCCGAGAGGTAAATGTTTATACGACCGTTGCCGGAATGCGTTTAATCCTTGCTGTTTAGCAAACGCGTACGTTCGGGCGCGGGAGAATTTAAATTAATCGCTTACGAGTGTCTACATATGTAAATGTTAAATAAAATTCGAGATGTCTGTGTTCTTGGAACGCGATACGATTCACGGACGCGGCTCGTATCCTTGTTTTAATGCGTTCATTAATTAGTGGCCGACTTCGGCCGTTTTATGCGGAGCTGGAAGCGGTGTTGTAAATTCATTCGTGTTGTGTGCCTTGTAAAGAAACCGCCAGTGCGTTAGAATAACCTTTGACATTCCATTAACAAGATGTTTATTAATAGGCTCGTAAATGACGGAACTGTGTCTAAGAGAAGCTCGATAATTTCCTTCTGAATAATAATGTTAAATGAACTTGCTAGATTATATTAATCTAAATAATTTGATTGATGGATCATATTATCGTAGTTTTTGAGCAATTTTTTTGAAGAAATTGCTGGTCTACGTTTTTAAAGGAACTATTAGAAAGCTGTGCCTGCAGATGAAATGTTAATATAGTAGTACATAGTATAATAGTACGACAGTAGAGTTTTATTTCTTGTATAAATGATAAATAAATAAATAATAATAAAATAATGATAAATAATGATAAATTAAAAAAGTTATCATCAATAAGTGTTGCCGATATGTAAACGTTCGCAACATACTCATAAGGAACAAGGGAATAAGTAGTATAAGTCAACGTACGATTAGCCTCGAATATGCATTCAGTATTCGATACAGCGCCATGTTTTACGATGCTAATTCTTCGATCGTCGATATTTTCGTTAATTAACGCATCTACCCGACGACCTTTTGGTAGAAAACAGTGGAAGACAGATCGGATCCTAATGGATTAATTATTATCACGATGAAAGCGCGTTCCTTGTCAGGCACAAAGTTTAAACTCCGTGAGAATTATTAAGCGAGCTTAATAAGGTAATAATAAAGTGTACGAAGTCTAAAAATAATGACTGGAACTTTCTTAAAAATTGTCGCCCTTAAAACTATCGCCTGTGGAATCTTTTCACACGAAGTCTCGGCGGAATGTACAAAATACATAAGAACGATATTTTATCGAAAAACATGTTACACGATTACTGCACACATTGGAATAAAAGAGCGTTCCTTTGTTCTTTCTAAGGCTTAATAAATGCAAAGTTTTATAAATAATATTTAATGTAATAAATTAGATATAGACGGGAAAACGATAACAAAACGGACATCTTCACATCAAGTCTTACACATATTCAAACGTAAATACACACACGTTGCGTCGATTATTTTTTGTCACTTCTAGGAAATTATTAGCGTCGAAGAAGTCTTGGTTTAGTTTAACCACGAAAAATATACCACTGTAAAACAAGGTATTACCGTCAACTACTTATTGCTGGCTGTTTGTAGACGAGCCAAGGTAAATACTCCTCGTTCCACAATATTTGATACCGACAATGTTTCCAATCCCGTGCACAACAAACACTCGACAAGATAGCAGTTTTTACGCGGACGTTCGCCGAGCACGGTCGCTTTTATCTCCGGCCGTAGACTTAAGGCTATTTCATAGGGTGCGAGGTACGTGTCGACTTAATTTTCGACTGTGCCCAATCAGATTTAATTTTCTCCGCGAGATTGCACTCCTGCGACGAACGGAGGGGGCGAGTGAGAGAGAGAGAGAGAGATGGATATATATATATATATATATATATATATATATATATATATATATATACATATAACAAGAGTACAGGGTGTTCGGGGTACTTTTACAGGGTACTACCATCTCTTCACCGCAGCCGTTGGCTACACGCTCGTTCACGGCGAAGATCCGACGGATTTGATACATCAACGGCGGAGGTTCACGTGTGGGAGACGTGGTCTCGCCGATGAAAATCAAAAGTGGGCGCGCGACAGATCCGTGGACGATGGTGGGGGCTAGGTGTATTCCTCTCGCCGTAAACCTGACACTTCATTTTTCCCTCGTTCTGCTCCACCACTTTACGTCCCTTAAATCTCACCCCGCCTTCGCCTCGTCTCTTTCCGCTCCGCACGCAGCGCGGCTTCTCCCTCTCCTTCGTTTCCTCCTTCTCGCTTCTGTCTACCGAGTTCCCGTCCCTCCCTCGTGACTCCGTATTACTTGAGCTATGTAAATGAATTTCGTTTAATTATCTGGGCGGCGGCGCGTGGAAGGGCAAGGGACGAGGGACGAGGGACGAGCGTTAGTTCCCGGAGGACAGAGGACGAAGGAGAGGGCGGGCAGAGCGCGGCATCGCTTCCGCTACAGTTAAAGACTACCCCTGAATTCACCGCGACTTTGCTAGCTTTAGAATGTCTCCTAGCCGCCCGCTCCCTTTTCCACCCCCGCTTCTACATCCGCCTAGAACCTCGCCACCTTTGTCCCGTACCCAGCTCCACGCTCGTACGTAGAACACGCGAGCAAGGATGTGCCACGTCGTCTTTCTCTCGCCCTCCTCGGCGAGAATTGTAGGCGTTCCACTTTTAATTGTCGAACAACGATTTCCACGGCGCGGCGTAACTTCGTTTACGTTCCTTGAACGGCCCCGACCGGCTCCCGGACGAGCGCTACTGTCAATTTCTGACGACGCGCGACGTAATTTCCTCGACGTTTTCGCGTTTTGTCCCGTTTATTATCGTGCCATTCAACGGTAATCGCGGGACCAATTTGGCGCCTCTGTGCGCAGCGCAGAAAAATCTTTTCAAACACGTCGACAGCTTCTCTGTTTCCTGCTACCGTTGCTAGATGCATCGTTTAGGCGGGCCGGGGAAACGCGAATTATTGTCCCGCTTCTTGTCGCACAGTCGTAGTTTGTAGAGTTCATGGGGGATTTCCTAGTCTTTTAAGTGAACAGAAGTTTTTAGAGGTGCAGTTCTTTAGGCATGTGACTCTGGAAAGCTTAAGGTGTTTCTTCGATTTTTAAGCCTGGTTGATATGACGGAACAAAAAGTACTGGCATAATCAAGTTGAAATTGTAACACCGATTTTTAACCAGGTTTCGAAATACATAATTATTGTAATATATTGAGCAAACTGAACGTTGCTGGGATTGTTAGGATACAGAAGAGTTGAACTAATATTTTCTACGGTAAATTTTCACTTTTCAGTTTCGGTTGTTTCTGCTCATTGTAGGTCAGACATTGCATTATAAAAACAACAAAGATTTACTTATTCAGATTTTCATTTCATCCACGTCCAGAGAAATGTTCGGAAAGTTGTTCCGTTTTTCAGTAAAATTTCGTTTGTTAAGGGTGTTGAAAAAGCACTTGATTCGGCATTCTGCCAATAAAAAACAGTAAAAAATGTCAAAAAGATTTTCTTCTTTTATGAAAAAAAACGTTTTCTGACCCAATATTTCCTCCATAAAAACATCTCTACAAGCTAAGTAATCGCCAATCAAACGATAATTATATTATGATTATAATATTATGTTATAATATTATATTATAATTTTCCAAAATTACTGGGATTCTGTTAACATCCTACTTAAAACCATCCTTTAGTGCTACGTTTTGACATGTAAACGAAGTCTTTACGTCTTAAAAAATATGAGAGATTGCGTTTAAATGATTATTATTATAATGCGGTCTTCCGCGCGGCAGAAATGTTTTTCGACTCGTAGCTTGGATACGCTACCGCAGCGATTGAACGATCTTCAATTTATGGTCGGGGAACGAGTATGCCCATCGAATAGAAGTTAGTTTAGAAACTATGCGGATATTAAATCTCGACCAGCAACGAACGCCCTCGACTTTTTCGCTTCTGTCTTCTCGGTTTCATTCCGCGTGCATAGACCGCGGTCCCCACTCCCCTAATCGGCCACGCCGCGGTTGTTCCTACACGGTCCACGTTGGTTAAGATTAGTTGAAGTTGCATGAACTTCCGGGGAGCATGAAACTATGCATAAGCGGTTATATCAGCGGCAGATTTTGCGCGTTATACGATCTAATCGAAATTATAACGCGAAATTTAAATTCCGACGATTACCGTGCCCGTTTATTCCTCGAGAGGCTTGCGACGAACTTTTCCGTACGATATTTCCGCGCGTGCATCAGAAAAGATTCTCTTAATCCCCAGGACCCGTCCCGCGAAGCTTACCGGACACAATACTTTGAGAGTATAATACAGAGGATAAAACACGGGGAAGTAAGCTGCTTATCATGAATTTCCTTTTCCGTTCATCATAATCTGCGAGATCTTTCTGTTAGAGATGTTAATGTACATCTCCAGTATTAGAAGTGCACTCACGTAGACTACAGATCACATTATAAGAATGAATTTCACGCGAGCTTAGTCGACGAAGTTAGAGGTATTCCAATATCGAAGTAAATGACTCGTGATATGCAGTATTGTATTAGTACTTCGAGAATCATTTAAATGCTTAGGAGCCAATCGGTGTAAGTCCATTAATTTTTAAATTTTTATTATAATTAAATAAAAAAAAGTTGACGTTAAGACTTCATTATTTTATTTAATTTTTTTAGTTTTATTTTTTATAATTTTTCAGATTTTGCTTAGTCATTCCGTGATCAATATAAGAGCTGCTATCTATTGTTTATTTATCAAGGTATCGCGCGCGCGCGCGCGCGCGTCTATATTGATTTATCGATCGAACGATTCTATGACAAAAATATATTTGCACTGTGTAACACATTTTCAAAGAAAAGAGGACTGACTGGCTTCTGACGCGTCCATTCTAATTTTTATTTTATAGCAAAATACGTGACCAATTGTTGTGCCTTTGGTTTGCTACCTGGCATAAAATTAACTTGATATTTATCGAATAAGACATATTACATTTTCGTATTCTTTTATTTTGTTTATTTTTGAATAAAAAGATCGAATATATTTTATTCGATGAATAAAATGATAATGAATATAATGTTAATAATATATGATGAATATAAAGTTAATTATGCCCGAAGACAAAGGCACAGCTGGCTCTGTCTCACAGTAACCGGCTCCATTACCCTAACGTATTATCAATATTTTCCGATAATTAATACATTATCGATATATGTTAATAATTATTATATTATCGATATTTTTTGATAATCATTATATTCTCGATATTTTCCGATAATTAATTCATTATCGATATTTTTCGGTAATCATTATATTATCGATATTTTGCGATAATTATTATATTATCGATATTGTTCGATAATTACTATATTATCGATATTGTTCGATAATTAGTACAATATCGATATTGTTCGATAATTATTATATTATAGATATTTTTCGGAAACGTTATCGATAATCATAGCTCGAGGGGTTAATGAAATTCACACTCTCGGTACAGTTACCGAGATTTAGCCGTACCGCAACGAGATGACTATAGTGCCCGTTGATTAATCGCAAGCCGTGATTACTTTCGACGTGACGGGAGCAAGAACAAAAGGCGAATAGTCTTACAAAGCCGGTCATTCATACGATCCCAAGTTGATCACTTGCGTGAATCCTCTGCCGCGGACGCGCGGCTCTGTGTCGGTAGGCGCGTCGGACTCGGCGAAGAACCACGTCGCAGTGCATACATCAGCCAAAACGCGCAGATATAGTAGTTTTAATCCGGAGCGGATGTTGTCCGGCGCGGTAAGTAGCGCGTTAATGTCCGCTCGACGTATTTTTATTAAAAAATATTTGCGAGGATTAGCAACGGCCACGCTTTCATTACTTGCAGCGAGCGCAAAGAGTCAAAGGGAACGCTCGAAAAGCGGGAATTCATAGCCACGCCGGATCGAGGGAGAACCGCGCGTTCATGTATTTAAGCGCGACTGTGTCCATCGTTAGTGGTCTACGCCGGTTTTTCATGCCGGAGCTTCTCTATCCACCGGCCGGCGATACAGCATACGCGAAATACCACTGGATTTTTCTCTCGTCCCGTAGCATTTTTCAATGGCAATTAGTGTGTCTGGTAAGCACCAGGTCGCTGGACGTCCTATAGACGCGCGTCCACCTCTCCGGAAACAGGGAAAAAATCCTCACGCCGCACCGTGTCGTTTCGTGCCGTTTCCTACTGTGCCATTTCGCGCCGTTCCTGCCCGTTCGTTTATTTAGTCCTACAACGTGACCAACTTAACAAGCTACGGTGGTTTTCGAGCCGCCCCGTGTCTATTGTATTCACTGGCCTTCGGGGAACGCGATCCCGTCGGCCGTAGGTGAAATTGGTCACCGAAATTCAATGGGAATCTCAAATGACGATCTATGTTGCATTTTCGACTTTCTGAGGCGACACGGTTTACAGCTGTATTGTGTTCGATGGATAGCAGGGCTGGAGTAAAATAGATTTATGAAATAGTAAATAGACTAGAATTATTTTTATTTTCTCATGTAACAGAGAATTTGGCAAATAAACTATTTTTGAAATAGTAACAGTAATAGCTGTGTGTAACCACTATTTGGAAAAAAGTTTATTTGCCAAATTCGGCTACATGAGAAGAAGTCTATTTACTATTTCCAAAATCTATTTTTCCTCTGCCCTGACGGATAGGTGATAGACATTTACAGTGATTCCAGAAAGTATTGGAACGCTTTTAAAACGGTATTACTTTTTTTAAACTCGATTGATTGAATAGATTTTTTTTTTTTTAGATGACAGAAGGACCGCTCTACTGGACAATAACTAAAATAGTTTCTTTTCTAATTTTGCTACCACTTGAAATGATAAAAAAAAAAATAAAATATTCACGGTTTCTCAACGTTTTTATTTGAGCCTATAACGAAAATTTGCAAAACATTTTTAAAAGTTTTGTTCCAGGCTCAGATGAAAAATTTGAGCCACGAGAATGCTTTGGTTCTTTTTCTCATTCCAAATAATAGCAAAATCGAAAAAAGTACTTTAGCCGTTGTACAGTAAACTGTTAACAAAACTTCAAGTCGTTTAGTCCAGTTTTAAGAAAGTTATCGCGTTTTAAAAGGTGTTCGGACACTTTTCGCCTGGGTTTATATTTTATTCGGGCTGGATGCACACATATGTATTTCAGAGGAATGAATTGTTTAAAACATAAAAGCAACGCCCCTCGGGTGCTGCAATATGAGGCCAGAGTCTGCAGACCTTTTAGACGCGCTGGGAAATTAGGTAAGTCTGGAGGATAGCGGCGTGGCTTTAGCGGTTAAGGCACGGCTGGCCAGTCTACGAATTTCAAGATCGTGGTTTAGGATTTCGCTCGACCGCGCTCCCTCTTTTTCCCGGAGTTTCACAATGCCGCGTTCTTTTTTTTTCCTATGTATTATTCGAATAAAATTGCGCCCCGGAGCGCAAGGTATCCAGTGCGTCGAATTTGTACAGATTCGACGTTCAAGAAGAAAAACGAACGGTTCGCTTAATTGGATATTCGATCTGCTCTCTTTGAAAGCAGACCTTTTGTTTGTTCTACGGAACTTCGGACTCGTTAAAAATTAATTTCCTCCCGGTAGAAGAATGCAACTTCGTCGGGTAACTAAAATTAATTTCATTTACGAAAATATATTTCAACGACGATTTCAAGTGCATATGAACTTCCGAAAGATGAATTATAGATTGGTAACTGGCATTCATGTTGAGGTGGAATAATTTTAGTTATTCTCGCGTTGCATGAATTAATTAAGATGAAATACAATTGTTCAGTTAAAGGATGTGATATAAATACCTGCGATTGTTAGTGAAAATGTGTTTCTACGGAACTGATTCGTGTTAATAGAATATAAAAGTGATTACTTAATTAACTTACGCGTGTTAAATATTAGCGCTTGTAGCAGCGGCAAGTTTTCAATCGGTAGAATCGATCGATTTGGAATATTCGATGGATAATCTCAATTTCCGGGGAAAAGGGAAATAAAAGAACTCGCTTTTCACCATAAATTGAGGATTTAGAGCTCCGGCTGCCCTTCTTTAAAAAAGTTTAATTCGCGCGGCTTTCACGTTTTCATCCCAAGTAATTTTACGTAGCAGACTGAATTTTTTCCCTGGCCGAAGACTCAGCACATTTTGGGCCCGGGCAGATACATATTCATGGTAAAGCCGAGCATAAAGACGCGCACGCGACGTGAGAAAAAAGTTTACGGTCAAAATTCGACATCAGGCTTCATGCTTCACCGTTTCAAGTTTATCAGCACACGATAGTTCAGACAGCTGTTTTACAAGCCGCCCGAAGTTCTCCAGCCTTCTGTTTGCTGCAAACACTTTTTATCTCTCTGGATAGTTAAATGTACCACTTCCATTAAAATGCTCTGCTTTAAACAAACGTTCTTCCAGCTTTTACATTTAATTAAACTCTACTTAATGTTTCAGCAAACATATTTACGCTGCGAAAACTGGATAATATTTCTATAATTAATGTAAAGTAAAGATAGTAATAACAGGGCTGTGTAATTTAGCATGTGCACTTTTTGGGTACACAGCGAATTTTATGCTTTAGTGAAAAAAATTAATATTTGAAAGATAAAAGAATTAAAACGTGAGATGAATGTGAGGATACGATTACTGAGAGGAGAAATCAATTTTGATATACATTAGTGAAGAAACTTCCCATAAAGAGTCACAATTATGTGATAATAATAATATGAATTTATATATTTATAATATACATATGTATATTTATGTAATAAAATAACATAAATTTATGAAATTATAAAATAAATAATATAAAATTATATATAATTGTCATATGAACTTCTAAATTTATAATAAACATAACATAAATTTACATAACAATAAAATAGATTTATAAAGTAACACAAATAATATAAAATGTAATAATACTAAACATGTCACGCAGAACGAAAATGCAGATTGAAAGACCAAGCACCAGCTCGAAAGCTGAAAACTCTACAAACAATCCATCGGCGAACGTGCTTTGTTAGAAGATAAGAAAAAAAAATAACATCATGAATATGAAACATTCTAAAAGCATGATAGAGTAGCCTCACTGTCTAAGAACCGGAATCGAGAAGCAATTGTTGCAACGAAAGCGTTGTAAATAAAACTTTCGTCGAAATAAAATACGAGGCGAAACTCATTGCCGTAAGTGTTCATTGTCATCGTGAATCGACTAATTACGTCTGCGTCAATAGCGCATTGCTTAAAAGTCTCGTTCACGTTACGCGTTCTCCTCATATGTACGTGTATGTACACGTACATATACACGTACGTAACGAGATCTGCATACGTATAGTTCCGTTTCTATGTTTCCTCCTTCTCGCAATCAGCCTGATACGGTATTGCATATCTGTCCTTGTCTCCAACTACCCTGCCCTTTCTGCCTGTCTGGCAGCCGGTCACATTCACGCTAGTCTACATACACGCACACAGCCACGTGCACGTAAACCGACTGTCTCACACACGAGCATCGAGGCACATACGCACGTGCACACAGGCCCAGTTTCATTCTCTCACTCGGTTTCCGTCTGACACACGCACACATGCATACGTTATAAAATGCTCGTTATAGTTCGCCGCGGTGCTCGCGGCGCATGGGGGTGTGGAATTTAATTTAGAACTTGATTTATATTTTAGCGGGCCATAAAATGGGGAAATAATTTGTCCCCTGCACGCGTATGAGATGGGCTCCCTCTCTGGGCTGCTATCCTCCTCGCTCTCCCTCTTTCCCTCCCTCTCTCTCTGTCTTTCTCTCTCTCCCTCTCGATTTCTCTCTTCCTCTCTGTACACCCTCTTCGCAGGCACCCTGTCACGCTGTCCCTTTCCCCTCTTGGTCCTACGCGAGCATCCCCTTCTTCTCTCGCCCTTCGCAGAGCGAAAGGTCGCAATGTAGTGTGCACACACCAACGCGAACCGTTCGAACGTCGCCGTTGCTATTCGTAATTGAAGTGGATACAAATTGCATAATTCAATCTAATTTACACGAGTGCATCTCTTTGCACTGACACGGATTCATAATATTTACCGGGAGAGTGTCCGACAGCGCTGAGCATTCTTGTGCTGTGTCCAAAAGTACCACTTACGATCTTTACCTAAAGTATAAAATTAATAGTTATTTCATCGAGAACTTCCCGATGATATTATAGTTATTTTCTTGTTGCAATTTACGCAGTTAATATTGACCGATCAAAATTAGAATTATTGTTGTCTTGATTGATTGAATATTTAGCTTATTTCCAAGATGTCGTGTTAACAATGGAGTTGCAGTTATAAATACATTTGGTCGAACAATTTATATTTGACAGTTAATTAGTATATATTTACGCATATACGTAGATATCTACACATGCTTACAGTAATGTTCTCTTGTGAGAATGGGATTATCGTTTTAGATACAGAACAGCCTTTTTACTCGTGAAATTAGAAGTCTGACTTCTTCACTGATCCAATAATGTTAATCAGTGGATGAAAGAATGTGAAACGTTTCATATATTTTCTGATTTATTAAATTTTTATAGTTGCATTTCGTTGGGTAGTGTTTCCTAAATCAATTGTAACTTGACACTAAACGTATCGATCTATAAAAGCGACTCACGTATGTTAGTTTATAATATTTTATTATAAATTTATTATAGAATTTTCACCAGATAATAAATATTTATTTAGAATTTTCACCAGATAATAAATATTTATTTAGAATTTTCACCAGTTTTATTATAACGAAAACTAGATTAAAGGTATTTATATAAACATTTCTTAAAAAAGAGTCTTCATAATTTCAAAAATTTGAGAACAAAACATGCAAGACCGATCGATTTGTTGTATATTATTTGAGAAATGTTTGTTGTAACTAAAGATATTATTATAAGATACATCTATAAAATTTCTTCTTTATTCCAAGTGTTTCGGATTATTAAGTTACATGGTTCAGTATCTCAAATCTTTTTTCTATCAAATTAATTTGATTCAATCTTCGAAGTGGTTAATAAAAGTAAGTTTGTTAGGCGAACGGTACGGCAGCTGCATCGAATATGGACGTTGCGGTGATTAGGATGTTACATGAGCCTTTCAGGTGCCGCTTTTATGGCCGTTAAACGCTTCATAGTACCCATGTGACACGCGGCATTGTCGTGTTCCTCGAGAGATCATAATCTGCTCCCCTTGAGAGAGACGATCGATCCTCGTCTTAATACATACACACGTATATATCGAGGGCGCGCCTTTCAGTTCGCGTGTCACTCGCAATCGAAACAACTTCCGCGATTTTGCTCCGCGCGAAAATGATGCACAAGGCGATTTCAAGGGGAACACCGCGGCAACGAAATATTTATGAGGTCTTTAAGGCCACGACTTTCCGCCGGGGATATCATTTACGGTGTTCAACTGGTAGTTTCGTTTCCCTGAACGATGGGTTGCCAAACAAATGTGTCGAAATTAATCGTATTGGATTGACGGTGTAAAATCAAATGCTTTCGGCTCTCTAGTTTCGTTACCGAATATCGTGAACTTTAAAATCCTTCGGAATCGACACGCGAGAAAGTTTCAATTTCTAGTTCTCGTTACAAAATGTGCGAAGAACAGTACAGATATCGATAATACGCTTTTATGCGAAATACAAATGCTTACCAGCTGTTTTCAAAAATCGCGTTGCATTTCGTTTGAAAATTTAATCTCCATTCGGAAGATTATTCTTTTCATGTGTGATTTCAACGTTTTAAAAAAGTGAAACGCTACAGTTTCGTCACAAAAGCTTTTTCAGCGTGATATCTTTCGAAAGCGAATATTGAATACCATTTCGCTCAATGGGACAATTGTTTCACGGGGAGGACGGGAAAATTTTAATGTTTTCGAATTGCAATGGCACGGATGAATTTCGAAATTCACGATGTTCAACAGTTGAACAAGGACAGAGCCCCTTCGTTAAACCGTGGAGAGAAAAAAAAACGAATCAGTACCTGTTGCTGCATGATACAATTTTCCTCAGGCGTGTCCATCTTTCTATTCGCGCAGGCTCGCAAATTGTCGGCGCCCTATATTAAAAAAGCGAGCAACAAGCCGAGCCAGAAATTGACTCGAACTAATTGCTTTTCGGTAGTCGGTCCGCGGGCATCAGTTCAATAACAGTAGAATTTATTACGACGGTGTACGGGACGCGCAGAGAGAAATAGGCCAGCGAGAGTCAGCTATAGATAACGCTGAATCAATTCCTCGCTCAACAAACAACGGAGAAAACTCGATAACTGACAGATATGTAATAGAACAATTTTGGGAATTTGCTAATCAAAAAATATATAACAGATAGATATGCGTAAACGAATGAAACATGCTGAGCATGCTGACTTTGTAAAAGCTGCAGTATCGCAGAAGAAAAAGTCCGCTATGAAATCCGGCAATTTTCATAGGGATGTAGTTCCGCAAAAATTTTTCATGTTTTCTGCGGGAATGTTTCTATAACATTATTTTTGTGCGAACTTCTTCAAATTCTATACTAAATTATTAGTCAATTTGTATTGTACGGATATTTTTTTTAAATTATATAGAAAATTATTATTCAATTGGTATTTTGAATATAGCAACGGAAATATTGTCAGCGACAAAGATCGGAGAACTGGACGAAGTAGTGCCATTTTTTATATTGTTTTTATTTGTTACATTTTAATATGTCATTTAACCATCATATTAATTTCATGGAAACTTTGTACAATTTTGTAATATATTAACTCTTAGTGCTCGGAAAATTTTTCTGATGCACCTATCAGCTAGTCTGTGAAAATTTTGCAAAAGTTGTGATTTTGCTACACACAACCGAATTGAAATAAAGATCTGCTACTGTAAAATATATATATATATATATATATAATATCATAAATATATATATATATATATATATATCATGTAAAATACACGAGAACTTTTATTTATTGATATATAATAAATAAAAGTTCTCGTGTATTTTACATGATTACTTTACAGTACGAAAAATAATAATAGACAGGAAATACCACTTTGACATGAATATACATTACATAGTGCCGCCGTATTGGCGACATCCGTGAGCAAAGAGTTAGAAAATGCGTGCATAAATTTTCAACAGAGCAATGTATGATTCCCTATGAAAAATAATACGACTTCGTCATTTAGAAAGTCCATCTGCCGCAAAGTGGTACCTGACAAATCTTAGTAAGGACTTACTAACAAAGTTACAGGAAGAATGGGGATGTCACTAGGGTGTGTTCCCTTGTAGAGCGAAGACGAGCGAGTAAACAATTCATAGACGAAACTCGGGGAAAACTAACTCGCGGAGCCAGCTAAAGTCAAAGAATCCCGGAAACTTTAAAATGGAAAACCGCTTCATTCACACGCTAAGAAGCTGAATCGCCGGCTATTTTACTCCGACGGCGTAATTATAGGGCACACGATCCCCAAGTTGAAGAAGGGAGATGAAGAAGTGCCGGTCGGAATTGAGATGAAAAGGCTGCTCTGTTGTGAAGCACATTTTTATTCCTTTCGTTCTTTTTCCTGAAATTAAAGCAAAAATAATTGAAGGGAAATGTCTATATACCTAGGAACGTACGCGCGCGCTTGGAACAAAAATATCTATCATTCTTTACGTTGGTGAAGAATGCTTAGTAGAAGCATAAAAATTAAATGTGAACTAGTTATCGGTTTAGCTAATATTTTATAGTAACAAATGTGGCCCAGATATCACTTTATCTAATGTTTTATAATCCCAAATTAAACGAGGACTGGTTATCACCTTATCTAATATTTTACAGTCTTAAATTAAATCTATATTGGATATCATTTTGACTAATATCGAAGAATAAGAGTGAAGAATTTATAAAAAAATTGTCCACGAGCAATTTCATCCTAAATTCAACAAGTTCTTTGGATCAATGTATGCATAACGTAACAGCTTCTTCTGACACGATTACTCAGCAGAGTAACAGCTCGGTTATTTCCCTTTGAATGACGGTGTCCGGGTACATTTTGACTCAGCATTCCAAAGATTACATCTAATTACTCAATTCTTGCCGATTAACTCCAATTGGAAAGCTGCTTAATTAAAAAGCGGCGAGATATGAAGAAATGTTAAAAAAGTCTAAATCAGTTTCTGCACACAAAATTAATTCTTTCGTTGATCATATTCATCTTTCTACACTCCAAACTAACTGTTTTGCAGATCTTATTAGCCTTTCATGAATCAGATTCAACATTTTACACATCAAATTCACTCCAAAAATTGTTCCTAAAATATAATTTTATATTTATATATCTATTTACAAAACAATACAAATCTTATTGAGAATAATTCAGAAAGTAATACGTATTTCATTACAAGTGACTAATCTGCAATAATTTCAAGACTTCCATGTTCTAAATTAAATATGAATTCTACTACAAATAATTTGATAATGAATTAGAGAATCTTATTAGCAAGAAGACGAGTATGGCGTTCAAACAGGCGAATAAGACCTGCGAGAGGGATCATTTGAAGTGCGAAACCAGTGCCAGGTTTTCGATAAATCGTAAAAATAGGGCGAGCCGTTAAATAAATTCGCGAAGCGAGGGATTAAGAGAAACGTCCGGTTAAGTTACAGGACAGTCAAAACATTCCGCAGAGTCGGTTAAAGTCAAAGAATCATGGGCCGAGAATTCGGATGAAGAATCTCTTCATTCGCCGGAGAAGACGGTGCCGCCGGCTATTTTACCCTCACATCGTAATTAAAGAGCATGCGATTGCCGAGCAGGGTGGAAGGGATGAAGGGAGGAAGGTAGGGAGGATAGGTACGCGAGAAACTCAGCGTGAAATAAACGGATGCCGAGGCGGAGAGGCCAGATATTTACGACTTCGAAAGAGGAAAGGGGACGCGTCGGAGAGGGCGTCAGAATATGGAAGAGCCTAGCCGGCGCGAGGGTTTGGGTGGGAACGGGGCCCGATCTTTCCGCCCTCGTGCCCGACGAGGCACTGAGGGATTCATTAAGGTTGGATGAAGGTGTTAATATACTGAACATTGCCAGCGGGACTGGCGTATACCACTTTGCTTCTCCTAAGACAGGGATACGAGGTTCGGTCTCTTCTCCGAGAAGCTAGGCTCGAGGAGCCTAGCCGGGAGCAGCCAAATGGGGAGGGAGGGTGAGAACGAGGGACACGGGGAACGAAGATCAGGAAGGACTACGGTTCAACGCCGGAAAGACAAGTTGAGCCCAGTCCTAGATGAGGGTACCAAGTTAAAATACCGAACCCGAATTCAGTGAGACTCTGTGAAACTATTAACCGGGATTGGGGTGCATGCGCGTCTGCAATTCTTACTGACGGACCTGCGAATAGCGAAATTCATTCGCTTGGGATGGTATTAGCCTGCCCGACAATTAATGCTGCCAATTTCAGTAGGATTGAGTGCAGCTGGAATTCTCGTTTTTCCCATAAAATACCAAATTTGGTAATAACAATCTTTTATCTCGCGTATCTAGCTTGAAGCTTTACTTTCGTTGCAGAGCGTTCAATGCAACGTACGATTACATTTAATAGGTTTTAATAATCTATTCTCTTTATTAAATTCAGAGTTACTTATCGATTTAATTGTTGCAATTTGTTGTTGTGTAATTACTGGATCGTGGATTTTATGCATTTATGGGAAAGATGTATAGGTGAAACATAGGAAACTAAAAATGTGAGTATGTTAATTATAACTTATTAAAATTGTTTAGAAGAGAAACATGATTGCACTTGGTTCCTACATTTTGCAATTGATGCAGACAATTTTTATTTTGCATAAACATTGGTTCGAACAATTCTGTTGTCAGCTGACCGCTAATGCGTGAAAAATCGAGATGATCGTTCTAAAGTAAAATATTTATGAGGAAATGTTCAGTCAAATAATTATTCAAATATAAGTTGCTCATTAATTATATATGACAACAAATTACAGTAAAAAATTGATAGAGAACATTTTATTGAATCAAGAACTTAAGTTTAAACTTTTCCGACAATTTTGGTTAACACTTTTATTTCGAATAAATTGCAGCAAATAAAACTGATTTTAATGTTTCTAGAAATGATATACAAAAAATTAGGGAGATAGATGCCTTTTGTTTCTTTTCTAAATGTCTTTTTCGAGTTGTCAGAATTGTGATTGATGAACCTTGAAATTTGTTGCATGTAAGTTGCACAGCTTCTTAACATATATTATTTGGTTAATAACAACATTATATCTAGCACCCAATTCAGCAGCACATTCATTTGTACAAATGTTCCGCTTATTTTGATTGCTGTCGGTACAACTTTTCGTTTGTCAATGCACTTACTTTGCCTGCTAAGAATTTTACGACGCTTTACGTTATCCTTCTCGTTGATAGGATAGGAGGTTGAAGTTCTTTTACGACCGGTAGTAAGCAGGTCGCGCGGCGTGTTCTTAAGCAACAGATTATAAAGACAAGCTTTGCCATAATTTCCCTCCGTTTGCATTTACTTTTACGGGTTTTACGTACATTCCCGATCCTCGCAAAGTGGACACGGGATGGGCGTAATGTTTTACGTTTGTAAATAAATCCGAGATCAAGGTTTACGATACGTGGAAGCTGCAGCGCCCAAGGAAGTGGTACGATT
The DNA here is from genome assembly GCF_051020955.1 of Megalopta genalis. NCBI lineage: Eukaryota > Metazoa > Arthropoda > Insecta > Hymenoptera > Halictidae > Megalopta > Megalopta genalis. Next base: position 12,266,744 of record NC_135015.1, on the reverse strand, counting down.
ATGGAAGGAAATTTTCTGTACACCTGAGCTCACATCCATAAACATATAAAAAGTGGAAACGAGCACGAGTGCGTTCCCATTTGCATGTATCGAAACAAATTCGTCCGTCGATGCGGAATGAATTCACGATGTTAGCCAATCCCGAAAGCAGTAACTTCTTTTAAAAGAATTATTTCCGAGATAGTTGCGTGACAGTTAAGAATTATGAAGTAATTTTATTCGACACCGAAAGGAAGGTATTATTCAGCTAAATTGGTTCACGCATTAGTTTCAAAAGCATTTTTGCGATGTTTTCGGCAAACACTGTTTCGAGAATAACTCGTTTGTACTACTGTCACTGTATGAAATCGTGATTTTTTGGGGACCGTTTTTTTTTAAGAGTAATCAAATGCACAGTATTTTGGCCTGTCTCGATTCGTATGATAATTCAAGGAAGATCGGCAGAATTTTTCTCGTAACTTTGATAGCGCAATGAAAATTCGGTATCGATTTTGCTTTATGGAGTTCCGCGGGGAAAGTTACGGTGATCCCCATCACGCTGGCAAGTGTAGTATACGAGATACCTATCGGTTGTAGTTTTTCGAGGTCCGCGGCTAGGTCGCTTTCATTTACATTTGGCGTGCTGTAAAATATTCGCGACCTTTGTGCGGCGAATTAGTTACCACCGCAATTCCGTTCATGAAGTATTGAACGGTCGGCACCGATAATGGCACGGCTGCTGCACGATCAAAGAACATCGAACATCGATTCACCGGGCGAAAAGAGCCGGCGTTGCTCTGGAAATTTCACGTTAGTTAGACGTAAACGAGCCGTTTCCCTCTTCCTATGGGCCAATCTCTCGTACTTTTGTTCGGTTCGTTGGAAAGTCAGAGGCGGAAAGACGTTCAGCGCGGTTGCCTCGGCGAATTTTCACCAAAAGCCTTCGATCGACTCGGTTTACTCTTCATTCTTCCCCGATTGTTATCGATTATCATCGAGATTTTTCATTTACACCTCTCCGCAGAACGTACCTCGGACGCCGTCGTTCGGTTTTAAAACTCGCCAAACGCGTTTCGAACTTAAAATATCACTGAACTCCATATAATGTAAAGATTTCTCACCTTTAAAAACTCGGCAGTGCAGTTGTTCAATTGATTTATGTACGGTAAATTGATCTGAGTTATATGTAGATTTAGAAATAATAAATTCTTTTCTTAGGCAAACAATATTCACATGATTCGCACTATATGCTGACCAGACTGCGGACCTTCGTGCAAAATAAAAATTGCAATAACCATTAGTTACAAAAAACGGCCGCCCTTTCAATTCAGAGAAAAACTGAAGAAACTTTGTATCTCGCTTCCAAGAAAATTAAGAAATGGCAACAAACATCTACGTTGGAGGAATAGAATACGATATCTGTAGTCTTCAATATTTTGAAGATCGTTATACAGTAAATATACAGTGAATTCTCTCCAATTCAGCTTGTAAACAAAGCTGCGACTCGTTTCTACAGCTGTTGACAATCGGCAACTCGCGAGCCGCGAGACTCGAGTAATCGTACCTCCTCTTTCCAAATTGTTCATTTTTGTTTACAAGCTGAGGGATAATTGGTAAGAATTTAGTGTATACGTGAATTACATGCAAGTGTAAATTTGAGAGAATCGATAAAGTGTTCTTACATTATTAAAATGTCACAAATGTCATCGCAGAATATTACCAGACTGCATCTATTATGCATTTGCAATTTGGGGTTTACTTAAAACTAAAAGTCTATATAAATCTAAAAATACATTCGTACTTTGCTGAGTTTCATGTATCTTTCATAAACTTCAAGGAGGTCGACTTTAATATATCCGCAAGTATAAATTATTTGTGTTTACTTTACAGTTTCAGGGGGAACTATATTTATCGGAGGAACATTATTTATTAAATGAAATGAATCTTTGGGCATTGTAAATACAGTAAATTGAGAGAAGTGATAATATGTATAATACATTTTCGTGATCATATTGTAGTAGCATTCGAGTGCATTAATATACGCGAAAAACCACGTGTTTCACTAAAACCGTTTATATGCACGCTTATCGACAGCAACGTTCGTGGACTACACGAACGTTAAACAGACGAGTCTGAATTATTTGAAATGGTTAACCTCTTTTCCGTCAAACGAAACCGCATGGTAGACAGAAGACATTAGTACCTTTTGCTTTCTATTGATCCACCTGCTAACAAATGATTTTGCGTCCGTGTAGGTGAACCGCCTTGTATTTAGAACACACGATTCTTAACGAAATAGCTGCTAACGACGTCTCGGCTAAAATATTTCATTTGTCCAATTTATTTGCCGTTAGATATATAACGGGACGCTTAAATATTACTACTGATATTAATGACTAATATTGACATTAATCAGTCCCAAGACGATTGGAAGCTCACTGATTCTGTGATATCAAAATTATGAATTTGTTAATAAATAGTTAAAGATTTAATACTTGCATCGAAAACATTATTTCTTTGATATATGTATATATATACATATGATGGTAAGCAAAAGTGTTTGAAATGATTTCAATTTTTCGAATTGATAGAGGAACTAAATTATTAGACAATGTATAAACAAATATTTTTCTAGCAATTAATTGGAAAGACGAAAAAAACTCACATTCCATATTTTTCTTGTTATTCTAATTAATTGCAATTTCTTCTAATTGCTTTGGACATTGTTTGGTAAACTAGTATTTCTAACATTGAAAAAGAATTCAAATCATTTGGTTCAATTTGAGGAAAGTCATTCTCCTTCAATGAACCATTGTATGTGTCCATGTAACACTGAGTTTACGGAACGCGTCATTTGACCCAAATTTTATAATTTATAAATTTATATAATATATAATATATAATATATAATATATAATATATAATATATAATATATAATATATAATATATAATATATAATATATAATATATAATATATAATATATAATATATAATATATAATATATAATATATAATATATAATATATAATATATAATATATAATATATAATATATAGTATATAGTATATAATATATAATATATAATATATAATATATAATATATAATATATAATATATAATATATAATATATAATATATAATATATAATATATATTATATATATTATATATTATATATATTATATACTATATATTACAATCTAATAAAAATTGCTAAAAATCTGAATAAATGCTTTTAGTGCTCCGTAATCATCTTATTTACATCGAACGTCTCAAAGTTCGTGTTTCATTAATTTTTGGAAGATTCGTACGCTGTATAAATGCAGCAACGTCCGCAGTTTAATCGTTGGTACAACGTGGTTCGATTGGGCGGTAAAAGTGTGTTAATTGTTAGAAACACGAGTATGCCCGGCAGGATCCTTAACATTGAACTGTCTCGCGAAAATACCTCGGTTCTTAGCCAAATAAGTTCGCTTTGAGCGCGCTCACGGGTACCAAGACAAACACGAAACATGATATCGAACTGCAAGTCACATGAATGCGTCGTAATCAACGGGAGACGAGTTCTCCGCGCGCAACTTCTCTGTTTGCATACGTCAGGGGGAAGTCTCAACTGCAAGCAGTTAGATCGGGATAGCTGGACGATATTAATCCTAATTTCTATCTAGCTGCCGTAACTCGGCTGGAATCAAGCTCGGGCACACAATTCCGTATGTAGAACTGCTGATAACGTGGCTGGCCAATCGTTCATTGCTTTTGTCGAAGTTAATTCTCACTCGCCTCAGACGGAAAGATATCCTAATTTCCGAGGGGCTACCCGCTGCTCCGAATTCAAACAATACATTCAGTTTTGAAGGGAATTGTTCCGCTTTGTGTTTATTTGTTTTTACCTCGATTCTGAGTAATAGCTGTTTTAATATCACTACATTTCATTCTCATTAAGAATTCAATTTAAAGTGACGAAGTTCCTTCGCATTCGGCGTCAAACATTCTTTGGATGCAATTTAGTCCACTTTGACCGAGTTTGACTTTCGAAAATGACTTCTCAGGATCGGGATTTAAACAAATATTTTTTGAAGATAGTCCGCATCAGATGTATAGCAAATGTTTTGTACCAAATGTCGTAGTAGAAATTTAGTAATTAATTTATTCATTCGTAAACCGGAAAAGAAGGGTGGAAAAGAGTAGGACAATTAGTTTGGCTATTTAACAAGCTGATGAATTATTACGCATAATGTAAAGTTTGGCGATGAACGCGGTGTTTAATATAGATTTAAGACAGACTTGCGAGTTGCTTGGTTAAAAGCGGTAAATTCTCAAGGGAAATTTGAAATTTTTATTTGTGCCCCCAGTAAGGTGAGACATGGTTAATGCATATGTAGGTCACGATGAATGCTTTTAACACTAATCTGCACGCCATGGAAGTTTCCACGTCCACTTGGTTATTCCCTGCGTGCAATCTTATTAAATCTTCACGTAACTTTCTCATGTAAAGTACTTTAAGAAACATTACGTCGTATAGATGTTTAGTAAAGTGCAAGTGCAAAGTGCAGATGTTTCACACCGTGCTTGTGACTGTATCTCTATAGAATCTTCATTGTCTTAAAAGTTCCCGTAAATAATTGGAAGCTCTGCTAAACACCATCCCTGTCAATCGCTCCACATTTAAGCGGCACAAGTTGCGAAACAGCAATGAAAATTTCACAGTATTTTCTTGTTACGAGTTCTTACCGATTTCCTTCGAAATAAACCGTGTTTGAACACTCATCCGTATCTAACAGCTTCCGCAAATTAAATTTCTCACTGCTCCGTTAACTTCGGTAATATGACTTCACTTCTGTGACGAGACAATATTGAAAGTCCAATAATTCAGACAAGAGCTACAACCTGGATCACTTAATCCATTACTTCAGCAATTATCTGTTCCTAATACTATCATTGTTGTCTATATACGTTCGACCGCATCTGAATTACAAAAATAACCAGTTACACATTTTCTGTTCTATAGTTGCTGAAATTAGAATATTGGACTTTCTTAATCCAAGTATAGCGGATTGCAGTAAAAATGGACAAGTCTAAATAAATCTAAGTCTTTTCATCGTTACTTTAGAAATTATTAAGAAATATTTACTTGATCCAACGTGTACTAAATGATCTCTTTTGTTACAGAATTTTGAGATAATTATACTAACGAATACAATTTTATTTGACACTATCGAATAAATACTTAATTAATACTTAATCGAATAAGAATTTATTCGATTAAGAAAAATCATTCGACTAAGAAGCTATCTGTTATTCGTATAACTATTTGTTCGTACAGAGAACTTCATTCAGAAAATAATCGATTTGAATAGACACAATAGTATATGTGTATAGTATTTTTTTCATAATTTATTGACTTATTTTTTCCTGTCAATTTTTACAATTCACTTTCTCTCGAATATATCGAAAAGTGTAGTTGTTGTAAAAATAACTAAAAGTAAACATGTGCACACAATAGCATCAGCAGAGTATGTAGTATCAATATATTGTTGCGAATCACTCCGTTTCTCTCGCGTCACGGCATTTTATTTACAATATATAAACTATAACAGAACTCGATACAATTATATCTCAGATCTTTCAATTTGAAATGTTGCTCGTTCGACAGTCCGATCTCGACTCTTCGATTGTCCGTTGGTAATACTCTTCCATGGCAACCCCTATCTTCCATTATTTTTAAGGAGTTGTTCACAACAGGGCAGTTTCACATTACAGCGACTTAATTTGGACAGGTCGCCGTAACAATATTGTTACCAAATTGCGTAAAAATAAGAGCAATCAACAATGATTGGTATTATTATTCGAATAATTTCACGATCTCTATTTGGACAATTCATTCGAATGAGAAAAAAGAATTATTCAGATAAACGGATGAAATAATTTATTAGGAATGATGGATTATTATCATTCAAATATAAAATATCCCATTGAAAGGAATTCATTCGAATAATTATTCTCGATACGAATAATGCCGAGCTCTGTAAAAAACAGCCACGATTATATTTCAATTAAAAATGCGGAAGCTCGAGCGAACAGAAAGCAACCTCAAAGGAGCGTTATGGAACCGGAGAATCTCTTCTTTCCGGAAATAAAAATAGTTGGAACTCGTAAGAGCGTCCATTGAAAGTTCGTTCATCCGAGACGGTTCCGTTTACGGCTGGATGAGAAGAAAAGAAAGGAAAGGAACGTGGTGTATTCATTTTCGCGTCGCGCCGCGCCGCGCCGCGGTGAGAGGAGCTGCACAAAGCAATACTGTGACAAATCGTTACACGGAAAGTCACCGAAAACGGATTAGGTGCGATAAACACAGGAAGAGGAAGAGGGAGAGGGAGATACTCCCGGCTCGAAGTTCGTACAAGGGCGTCGTGTGTTACCGACGTGCAACAAGTTGCCTTCCTCGGAGCCACCCCTGCCGCCCTCTCCTCCGTCACCCTGTACAAGCCAAGCCACCCCCGCATTAAATCATTTTTAAACGTCCTCGCGCTCGCTGTCTGACTTCTATTTGACCGATACCAGGCCGCGCTTTGAGCTACGCCAAGCATTTTTCGTCGGGAAAGCCACCCCTTTGTCCGCGGCGACCACACTCACCCTCCTGTAGCCGACAGTACCCATTGGTCTCCGAATTCGCTATTTTAAACGTTCCCCCCATAGAACCTTTTGCCGTGCCTCTCGCAGATACACTTTTTCGATCAGCCTCAGTTCGCGTTTCCCTCGCACAATAATATTTAATTGAACCGTGGTCGTTTTCCAGACAGGCAACGCGAGAAAAGTCAAAGGTTTACCAATAGGAGGAAAATCGAGGAAAATCTCCTTTATTGAATCGAACGTAGCAATTATTTTTAGATGAATATTCTATCGCAGCGTTATTAACTTTTCCTTTGGCCGCGAGGTTATGAGACATTTTCAATTTCATAGTAGACATTTCTGCGCAGCGCGAAGAACAGAGTTTTAGGCCTAGTAGCCCAAAACGAATAGAAATTTGTTTTAGGCCTGAACAGTGTAGGACGAGGAATCTTAGCCAGATTGATACGTTATTGCTCTTCAGTAACTGAAGACAGGCAAGACGGTGTGTCCGATTACGATTTAGAAAACATTCGTAAAATGTGCCGTTGTAGGTTCGAGTGTTAAATAATTTTGTTCTTGTATTCTTAGAATTTTCTTCCAATTAAATATCATACCAATTTTCTTGAAAGCTCTGATCCTACAATCATTTGGTAAATATGTAGTTTAAGGAGGTCATCCCTGGTTTCAATGCTGTTGAAATATGTTGCCATGGTAATTAATCTGAGCAAGTTTTCTTCATAATATGCGCTATCTTTTAGTACTTGATATATTCGCGAGAAAGCGTTTCTATTGCTGCAACGAGTCTTGAAATTATATTGATTGATGGGTCAAAGATAAAGTGTAATAGTCTTTTTATACTAGCCCGCAAACTTGCTGTTAATGAAGCCAATCCATTTCAATGGATCAACTGTACTAATCCGGACACTTCTCTATGCACTGAACCGTTCAGTACTAATTGTAAGTAGGGTGATCTGTCCAATGATTGAACACTCAGCAGTGCATGGACGTTTCCCGTAACGTTTACTATACCCTCTTCACATTAAAATTTTTAAGTACATAGTTCTACTATACATCTACAGATGTCTTATAGATGAAATTTTCTAAAAATTTATCGATTTTCTTAAGCGCTTGATCATAGATCGTTTGACGTACATTTCACTAAATCTTAGATAATAAGATTTAGTAAATAAAACTATATATATATTGGAAATGGGTAGATAAATAAAAGTAAAACGCAGTGAATTAAACTTATCCCTTTTAGTTTATTAATTTGATGTACGAGGAAGGACCGTCTTTACTCTCCTGATTGCTCCAGGAGACTGAAGACTATTCACAAAGACGAAACCAAAAACGTCACCTAAAGACAAAGAGCACTCTGTTCTATATACATATGAAATCATTGTTTATCTAATGGTACTCTGGCGAGACTCTCGGCGTCGATTCGTTTTTGTAATTTATATGCTAGAAGGAAAATCTTCTGAGTATTCAAAAGAGAGAAAATAATCCAATAATATATATAATTGTAAAAGACAAAAGATATATAATTGTGTTCAGGAGCGTATAAACTTACCAGTAAAACCCAGTTCGGGGGATGAAGTAACTTCATTTTAACACTAGGTTTACGGAACTCGTCAAGATGACGAGTCACGAATTGTTTAATTTACGATTATTCAGATCGTAAAGATACATTTACGAGTTATGTTTTTTATTTAATCACGGCATCGCGGAGAATTTCCGCGGTTCGTACGATTTTGGGATAGCCAAGACGCCTAAGTGCAGTCCCATTGTCCCGCTGCGTGGATGGATATCGTCGAACCGATGTAACCATGCGAGCAGAGTGCCCCAGTATCGGCATGGTAATATCCATGCACAGCAGAGTGGCAATGGTTAGACTGGGCAAACTTGGAACGGCCGAACAAACGATCGATCAATCAATCAATCAACCGTGCCGAGCAACGTATATCAGCAACTAGCTTACCAGCTCCGACGCTGAAGCTGAAGCTAGCAAGCTGAAGCGTGCTTTGCCCGTTATTAAAGGCAAAGCTGAACAGACCGATACACGCGCGAGGGTAGGCCAACTCTAACGACCCGACTCGGAGCTGACCCCTCGACATTCTCTGAATAGTTCCGACGTGTTACCGATCGTGTTGCGGATCCTGGCGCAGGAGCACCGAGCCTTCGCGTATTCCTCAAATGCCAAAGGCTAATATAATTGATCGACGATACAAAGTAATTCGCGGTGTAACGGCGCCCGTTACACGCCCGTGACGTCGATACGCTCGCTGTAAAACGGTAAAGGGAAAAGTTGAGCCCTGCGGAAGCCCGTCCGAAAAGCCTTCAGCGGCTTAGAATATGCTGCGGACGTTTAGGCGATGCGATGCTGCCCGGAAGTTTCCGGTTTCCTTCATTCACTCGGCGATTGAAGCTCCCTATGCCGGGGACCTGGCCTGAAAGAAACCATTTTCGCTTTGGGCCATGATCACCCTGAAACTGTTGCACATTTGCAACGAAACTCCTTTCAGTTTTCCTGTGTAATATGTATCAGGGGATTTTAAACAATAACACACTTGTGCTGTTATTACGCTTCAATGAATTATGCGACAATTGACAATGATTATCACTAAATCTAAAACGCAATAACTTTTCTAAAACTGCACTAAGTGACTTGAATTTTTAGCATTTTATTTATTAATTTTTAGACATCTTTTAAATTTCCGTTATAGACTCAGATAAAAAAGTTAGAAATTGAGATTTTTTTTTTTTTTTGACATTTCAAGCGATAGCAAAATTTAAAAGAAGCTGTCATCTAAAAAAATTCAAATCGTTTAGTTTGAGTTTTAAAGAAAGTCATTACGTTTTAGAAGGTGTACGAACTCACACGACAAGCCTGAATTCATTTAGACATTCCACCATTTTTTTATAACGTATGCTTTGATTAAGAAATTTATTCATTCATTTACTAGAAAAGAGTTTTCATAATGTCAACAATTTTTAAGTAAATGTGACAAACAATGAGGAAAATGCGTGTATTGTATGAACCCCAGCGAATCTGCGATGAAAAACAAAAGATGCGCTAATCTCCTGACACATTATTAAATTCTGTTATATTTAAAATATTGTTAAAAATATTTAAGTAAATATTACAGTAAATACTGTATGTGCGAATAAGCTGAATGTCATATGTGTTTAAAATAAATCATATAAAATTGAAATATAATACTATAGGTCGACAGAAATATTTTCGGTTCTGGAGTTGTAATAGTTTCCGGTGGAAAGAGTTAAAGCACTAAGGAAAGCTTATTGATAAAATAACGCTTTGATGGTGAACTAGAAGAGGACAGCTTTGGTAATAAATGGAAAGTTTCCTATGGACACATTTTGGAAAGCCGAGAGACTGGGCGTAGCTGCTCGTGTTGCATCATGTACAAAGCTTCTTACGTATAATAAATTAGTAGCGGGATTTTGGAATTGACCGCGTAGACAATCTTTTATGTAAACAGCCAGGCAGTTCATAACGTCGCGAAATCACGAGCACCGAACAAACGCACGTCGTGTATGGGGAGATACTCTGTGAGATTAATAGCAATAGCTACCCTAGATTCTAAGATATTACACGTAATACTTGTTCATTGCGAAAACGTTCGCACAAGTATATGTTAAAATTTAGACAATCATTGCAAAACGATCCTAATAATCAATCGTACACACAGTTTTTCGATATTTTCAATTTCGATTATTTTCAATGTTCTGCTACCAAATATATTATTAGTTACTCAAATTCGCGAATAAATTACAAAACAATTCGTGAAGATTCGTTTACGAGAAACACACAGATTCTAACACTTTACAGGTTTTCTATTTCGTTGCATTTGAAAGATGGATGATACAATCTATTGATAAAACGTCAATCGCTTTTTATCGACTTTTTATTGTCTTCGGTTTACGAGTGCACGCTGCATGGAAATTGAAACAATCCATATAGCATCACGATAAATTATATTTAGCCGATCAATACCGATATTTATTTTAAATATTTATTTATTACATATATCAGTATTTTATGTGTCGTATTTCCACCAGAACTTTCCATCGCCGAACCAGATAATAATAATACAGAGTCATAATATAATAAATACTTGTAATCATATTTGCAAACGAATCCTTCCACCGAAAAAAAAGAAAATAAAATCTGCGCGAAGTTTTCTTACATTCCTTCATTTGGCTGCGTCTCTCGCAGTTGCATTAATCACAAAATCTATTTATCACTGTCTGCACGGTGAAATGCAAATGACAAAGCGATTGCAAAAGCGTCGACAATCTGCGATTGCAGAAAAGAATTGTAATGAAATGCATATTCGACGTTCCGACACTTTGATTTAGTTCTCTGATGAGTAATTCAACGGCCGTGCGACAAGGGAAATTCATAAAATGACCGTGATCTGTATCGAATTTTAATTAGATCTTTCGTAACAAAAAAACGGCATTAAATCTCTCGAGAACTGCTTCCGGTTGCTGCCAAAGTGCAGTTGCATTTCTTGCAGCGTGGAAAGGAATGCGTCGGAGAATAATGTTTTGCATTATTAACATCAAGTTGGGCAGAACGGAAATACGTAAATACGTGATGCACCGTAACGTTCCACGATTATTATATGGTCCCCATCGTTAGGGTGGCATTATGACTGGTTTCCCTTGGATACGCAGTAAACCGACGCAACTAAGACGCTTATGGTACTCCGGTCTGAATGCGAAGTGGGACATGGCTCGCTTTTTCTGAGTCTGTAAGATCCCTTTGATTTCTGCTGCTTCGGAGTTTCCACCGATGACAACGAAACTTCACGTTGCGGTCTCGTTCGCGCAGCTTATTTTGACAATGCGTGCGCGCTTCAAGACTCTTACGTGAATACAAATTCCCATAAAGTTAGCCTGCAAAAATTACATTCCCCTTTATCGTGCGAGTCAATATTATGAAAGTGACACCACGGCGTTGTTTCATGTTTCAATCAAATTCTTCATTTCTGTTGCGACGGCAACACCGAAGGTCGAACGTCCCTGGCCAACTCTTGAGTAATTAAGCAATATACCTGCGACTCATAAATTCCATATTTCACAAAACGGAAAAATTACAACCCGAACTTTCGAACAGTTTCCCACTCCTCATTTCAAGTTCCTTCCGACACATCCATCTCCAATCAAAAACGCTTCATTTCCTCCACCAATCAACAAAAAAACCGAGGTGACAAGCGGAAGGGCACCTAGAACGTTAGTCAGAACTGTTAGAACTCCCAGAACTGTTAGAACTCCCAGAACTCGTAGAACTCTAAGAACGCAGATAGAACGCAAATAACGCATCGCTAAGACCATAGCTGTACTGTAATATTAAAGTGTACATAAAAGCAACCAGCGACTTCGTTCAACTTAATTCCATTTGGAAACATCGCGCATATACAATTTCATTCGTCTTGCACGGTTACAAATCAATATCGGAAAATTCAAGCGTCGAAAATAAATTAAAAATAATTTCTCGTTATCTTGAACGCGGCAACGGTGCAAAGCGTAGATCGTGGAACGAGCCGTTCTCAATGCGAAAATGAGAAAAGTTGCTACAAGGAAATATTGCACGAATTAATAAGGTCTGTACTCCTCCGATCATACTTTTTTTCCCGCGGATGCAACGACGCACCTGCGGGCTGCAATCGCAGCTTTAAGTGAATCCACGTAATTTTGATTACTTGCTCCTGATTTTTCTCATCAATCTACTCAAGGATTTTATACTGAAGCAAGCGAACGTTTGTCTTCGAAGATACTCGTTCAACGAACAATATACATTGGCGTTTTTCAGAAAATCTTGTTTAACATACATTCATTTGTTCGTTGAAATAATTGTATTAGATCGATCGAAGACAGCAAATAAAATAAGAATAATGCTTGACTTTAGATAACAATACTTGTGAAGAGAAGGATTGCTAAAACTGATAAGAAATACTTGTAGAGATACGGTCGTGGACAAATATGTGCGGACACGTTTTAAAACAGAATAGCTTTTTTCAAATTCGACCAAACGAGTTGAAATTTTCTGAGATAATAAAATGGGTAGTTCGTTAGACAGTGCATAGAAAAACTTTTGCAAGAATTACAATTTGGTGGAATGAGAACAAAGATAAAGAGATCACTTTCTTATCTGTGTATTATAACGAAAAATCAAGCGATACATTTTTTAATCTTTAATTGTAATTTGTAGTTTCGCAATTTTTAATTGTTCGTAATCCATTATTAGTATGCATATAAGTTACCGAGATTTAGAAAGTCTTTAAATCGTCATGTGGCCGAATCAAAAAATTGAAGAACGTGATCTAAAAAATCTTTTTTGCAATTCTGCTGAATTACAATTTCCGCAAAATATTTTCATGCATTGTCTAGCAAACTAGCCGTTCTATCATCTGAAAAAGCTTGAAATCGTTTGGTCCGATTTCGGAGAAGTGATACCGTTTTAACAGCCGTCCACTATTTGTCCACGAATATACGTCTCGCGCGGCAGAACACTTTCATTTGGAACTGAATAAAATTCTCTGCGAACACCGGCGAAGCTTCCATTCGGCATAATAATGTCTTTTCATGACTGAATAAATCGTCCTCTAATCTAGTGGCGGACACCGCGGATAGTTTTCTAGTTAGCGAGACAACCTGACGTTTTCGTTGCTTTAATCGTCCCGCGAAAGAACGAGGCCCCTGCTGGTAACAGCCTCGGATTCTTAGCCGCGTACTGTTGCGAGATAAAGCACGCTTCAATGTGGACCTTTCTGCCGCGAGAGGAAAATAAGGTTTGGCTGAAAGAGCTGCGCGGAAAATCGTGGAATTGTTACGGAACAGTCCTATATATATATTCTGTGATTAAAAAGGAGTGGTTTTATCGCACACGTACCGGCCGTATTCTTGTTCATTGTTGTATTTTAATGTCGGGAGTGGCGGCACGCACGTGGCAGAGCCGGTGCCTCTCGTTTTCGGCGTACCCGTTCTTCGCGAAAAGAGACGCGCCCCCTCCTAATATAGTATACCGGTTTAACCGTTCGTTATTTCTGTACGATAGCTCTCGAAACAGTTTGCGGATAAGCTCTTTAATTACAGTAAACGCACGGAATTGAAGGACTCGAGGTTCTGGGACGCGATGCGATCTGGAACGAAAAAAAGTGAAAGAAGAAAAATGATAAGAGGCTGCCGAGCTTATTCCGACGGATGAAACTCATAAGCAGCCCGATGAGAATGGAGGACGTGAAATTCTACGGAGATCTCGGCAACAATGGCCGCCGGCTTGAATGCCTCTCGGTAGAACGTTTCTGTTACATTAAGTGAAAGCGAAGATTTATTTATTATGCCCAGATATAATGCACTGTTCTCTTATTGGATTCACTGAAACCGGGAGGTTAACAAATGGATAGTTTAAGTGTTTCGAGAAATATAAGACCCGGGACGACATAAAGATTATCGGAATGTGTAAGTACGTTTCGTTACAATATTACATAAGCTGCTATAGAATTATACGTTAATTTATTCTTGTACGTACGATCGAGACAATTCATTTAAATGTAATGTTTATTAAAGCGTGTCAGCTCTTTTAATAATTTTATTGAATTGAAGAAAAAAAAAAAAGATAGCAATTTATACTTTGGCATTTTATTCAGTTATTTTTATCTCAACTGCATGATTTCTTTTGTCCTTCTCTTTGTACATTTAAATGTTCAGTCTTGATTGCGTTACGTCACCCATAAAAGTCATTTATCTATCCACTTGTTTTTATCGTAGTGAGTTTTATTTCTTACCATTTCTTACTTCGCTTTTACTTGCCTGTTCGACAGTTATCGCTAGACTGTGTATGTTTATGGAAAATAAAAATTGTTTACGTCAATTACAAGAAATATAAGTCAATACAAAAATGTCCCTCATCTTTGAATAATTCTGATAAGTTGAAATACTGGAAATAAAATAAAATAAACTGAATTATAGTGCAGTTTCTACAGACATTCGCATACTTTTTTTAGACTATGTGACTCGATTGATTTACGAATATCGTAGGAGAATTAAAGAAATGATTCTGATTTCATTTCTGTTCGTTGAATCGGATTCAGAAAATTGTTATTCCGCGTAAAGTCCGGTGATTATTAAACGGTGACGGTAGCCGAAAAGAAAATCATAGAGTCTACATTGGTTGGGGGGTGGGGCAGGGAGGCGAAGGGAGATGAACCAGGAGAAAGGATACGGGACGTTGCGGCTCGGAGCTGTAGCGAGCGGCGGCGGCACGTAGAGGGTTAATGCATTAACATCAAAGTGGCTTGCCGGTACAATTATTGCACTCGACGTTGCAGCCACGCATGCCGGCCACGGGGCAACGAAGGCGTGTGTGCCGGCAGAAACGCCATATATTACATTCTTCCGCGTTTAACTGGTCGGACATTAATTTGAAAAAGTAGGTAGCTGCCCAGCCGCTGACCCCTGCGGTCTACAATCTCATATCCCAGCCTCAGGCGGAGACTTTGTGCAAATGTTAAATCAGAACTTACGCGGTCTCCCTACGTTTACTCGTATGTATTAATACCAAGGCTTCCAAGTGTGCGGGTCCTCCTGTCCCGTAGTTTTTTATCATTTGCGAAATATCGGGCGCACGTACCGTTCCGGCGACCGAAATCGCTGCCAGCGATCGGACAGGCTTTTGACAATTGAATAGAAGCGTGGACAATATGACACAGCGGCGTGTGGAAATGTCTGATGAAGAAATTTATGAGGAATCTTTTTGAAGAATTTGATGAAGAATGTGTTGTGTTGATGAATTTGATGAAGAACGTGAAGAAATTTTTGGAGAAATTGAAGAAAATGGCTGTGAAATTTCTGAAGAAGTTTGCGGACTTGTGAAATTTCTGAAGAAATTTCTTAGGTAAATGGACTTGAAATTTGTGAAGAAATTTGGGAGCTACAGAATGATGTACCGGGAAGCATCTAGATCAGCAGAGCTTCTCTAGAAAAATTCTATCGACTTACCCGTGATCTTGTCGCACGGCGATCATTGGAAATTTTTGTTATTACTTTAACATGACAGAGAATCTGCGAGAAAGAACATATAAAGTACGCTCGTGCAAGACGAATATTGCAACATAAATATCGTTTATCGACAGAAAACCTGTAGAACATTCATCCTGCCCTGACGTTCGCAGGATTTGTACACTGGATTAAAGTATTCAAACATTTCTGTATCTCGCCGAAATTCGTCGTACTTGATTTTATTGAACGCGCTTCCAAGCATAAAATATTGTGCTCCACTTTTACAATCTGTGCTCGTTACGAGTACGATCCTTAAATGATCGTTTTAAAAATAATACTTATTGTAGAAGTATACCGAATTACTTTTATCGATTTTATGAGAAACGTTTGTGCTCTTTTCAAAACGCAATTAAAGTCGAAGGAACGTCAACCAGATATGCTACTTAACCCTCGTTCGTTCTTTGTTTCAAATGAGAAGACAAAAAAATGAGAAGACAAATTTTAACGTTTCTTTAATTTCTTCATCCTTGTCTTCTCATTTTTTTGTCTTCTCATTTCTCTCAATTCTCATCTTAGGTTTTCATTCTTAATCAGATAGATGCTGGAATCTAAAGTGTGTAAATTACCGCAGTTGTCCTGCATATGTTTGATTTTCTTCATATTTTGTTTAGATACAACATTTTTATAAAATGTACAATTTAACACACTATGTGCGGGAGAGGTATTAATATCTTCTTAAAAAATTTAATTTTTTTAATTAAAAGAATATTTAATATTTGCAAAAGTGACAATAAGATTTTGATAACAAAAATATAACGAGGATTTTTAAGATTTCACAGAGGGATTTTTTAAAATATGTAACGAAATTAACGAAATTAAATTTTTAGAATACTTCTCTCGCACGTGGTATGTTAATAAAGAATATCAAATCAAAGAATATCGTTCTTAATCAGTTAACTGTTTTTGACGAATATACTCGTCATGAAGAAGTGTTAACATTTTATGTTATGACGATTATACCCGTCGAAAACAGCTAACTAATCAAAGGAGGAATTTACGAAATTAATTATTTAATGTTTCACCTCATTCATTTTTTATCATTGTGTTTGTTACCATTTGATATCAAAGGACAGATTATGCTATAGAAATGAAAGACGTATGAGAATTAAGAAGACCAGTTCTGCGATATGAAAATGGGCAGAATGAAATTTACTAAAATATTTGTTTCTGGATAACTTCTCCTGGTACCTGGAAATTTGTTGATTTACTCCGTAGAAAAATCCATTCAGATCAGATGATATTTTCACTATAGACGGCACAGGTGGAAGCTGAATCGATGTGAAACATGTATTTCTATAAACCCTGATAGGGTGCAGGGGCATACGCTGGAAATATGCGAATTTATATGCACACCCGCTTCTTGTCGTCAATAATGCGAAAAGTTGATAGCGCGATGGGCTGCAAACGTGGACATTTATTTATGGTGTCGAAATCATTATTTGTTTGCCGAACGTAGCGCGCGTCCCATTTTAGGGATCGTAAGCGTGCAATTTAACGCGCGACGATAAGTGCGCGTGGATTTAAAATGACTAACTATAGTAATTATAACGGCAGACAATAATTTCCGTTAAATGTTTACACTTCTGTCAAGTATACAGGGAAACGTATAGCCGGATAAGATGGAAAAATGCGTCTCGAACATAATTCATTTCCGTTCGTGCCAATCTATCAAAGAATTGTCCATTTTTCAGGAAAATTTTGAAGACCTCTAAACAGTTCGAAAAATTTTTTAGACAATCGAAACTACCATAATTCGTTTACGCAGAGTCTCCTCTTTCCAACGAGAGTAAAATGAACGATGTACGATATCTTGGTGCAGAGTTCTGATAAATTGACCAGTAGCTGAATTTGAATCAGTAGAACCAAAAATGCAGCTAAGAATTAAAGAGAACGAAATGTTTCAGCTGGCATATAAAAAATAATAAAAATCCGGACTAGGCGAATTTCGTATTTATGGAATGTTAAAACACGGAGGTGGTCCCGGTCGAATGTGTTTTTGGAAATGAACTCATTTTCTTTGACGTTTCCGCCCTGGGCAGGGTAGAGTTTTACACATGAGGCGAGGGCGTCGAGAACATTTCTCCTTCAGACAGCAACGTTATGAAATCGTGGAACAAGAGGAACGTTTACGTTTGGTTTGTTATTCGGTATGAAATTCTGGTAGAATATTACAAATTCCTGGAATAAAAACAATGATTTAACTTTTTTCCTTCTAATATTTTTATACGTGAAAATGTTTTGAATATTTTGGTCAAATTTTTCCAATTAGAATGAGATCAAACTCGACATGTTTTAGACCACATTTATTCATTGTTCGCAGCAAGTAAATTATTTTACTTATGAAAAAGCCATTATAGAAACATTGATTTTTAATTACATATGAAATATTAAAGACAACGTCGAAAAAGGTATGCATATGTCCTTCGAAAGAAAATATCAGCGAAGTTATGCTATTCGGGCTTACGTACGACTGACATTCGGAGAAGAGATGCCTCAATTCGACATTCGAAGGATAGATTGCCTCTATTTGACGACATTCGGAGGACAGATGCCACGATTCGACGGTTACGTACCTAGTACAGTAAATTCTCCCTAATTCTTGTGCAGATTGTACACAAAAATTGACAATTTGGGAAGAGGAGATACGATTATTATAACTTATAACAACAAGTCGCAAGGCTCGAATAATCGTATCTCCTCTTCCCAAATTGTCCATTTTTGTGCACAATCTGAGCGCGAATTAGGGAAAATTTACTATACCTATCACGTATCTTGTAGCACCGTGGTTTTTCTTACCTGACTCATACCCGAACAGACTATTTTGTGTTGTCTTCCGGGAATTCGCGGCGCGTGCCACATCATACGCTTGACTGACTCCGACGAACCTTCACATCGGCGTAGCGAGAAAATCGATAAATCACATAGGCGCGGAAATAGCACCGCGTCATTCATGGCACAGTAAGATTTTGACATTTGGGGAGAGAATATTGTGTTACCAAATTGAGATAAGGTGGCAACAGTACATCATACTATTAGATAGCACGCATTGCATTTAATACTTAAATTATTATTAGTTTAAATCAATTTAGGAAATCAGTCTTCTTCAAGTGTAATGAGAGTTTTAGGACATCTCATATACAACATTTAAAAATAATGTTTTATACCTGCTCTATCACTAATTTCAAGGCGTAAGTATAATTTATTCAGTATGATACAGCTATATAAGCATAATAAGTATTTACTTAACTTTTATTTTATATAATAAAAATAAAAGCTCCTGAATTCGATGCAAATTAAATTCCGTTCTAATTAAATAAATTGTCCATAAACCTAGCATCGAAATCACGATAATATTTATGGAACAGTGTGTGATCGGGAATGATTGTTCCGGATGCGACACATTGACACACAGAAACAGAAAGATAAAGAGCAACTGTCAACGGGTCGAAAGAAAAATTGTAAAACGCAACGGGAAGCGCGTCGCACAAAAGGCATGCACAGCTTCGGTATAAATGTTTCGCCGGTGTCAGAGATACGTCCAAAGGAATGTCGCGTTGTTTGTCTAGTCCTCAAATAACGGATTTGAAGCGGCCGTGCCGGTAGGAACGCGGCGGCGCACGTGTCTGCTGATTGAACTCATCAGGATGACAGGTCCTGCCAGTCATTGGCAAAAAGCAATTGCCGCGGGAAACGTTAAAGCGTGAAAATTGCGCGGTCCTTTCGGTTCGCTTTATTGGGAATGTTTACCGGGTACGGACGCCGCAGGGGAATATCCATGTAACGTTTGCTCAGAATACAAATAAAGCAGACGCGTCGCGCCGAGACACCGATGCCCGCCGCGCGACTATTCTCTATTTAACGCGGATGAATGGCTTACATGCGTTAGAAAAATACAACGCTGACGCACGCATTTCTGTTTTTACACGCGACCACCGCGAACCGTCGAGATCAGAGGGCACCTCGCGGAGGCCACAATGGACGAGCGACGCTACTTGCTCATATCGGCGATACAGTGAATTCTTGTCAATTGTCCCTCAACTTGTAAACAAAAATGGATAATTTAAGAAGAGAAGATACGATTATTCGAGTCTTGCGACTCGTTTTGATAATTGTCGACAATCGGCGATCATAAAGGCCAGCCGCGAGGCTCGAATAATCGTACCTCCTCTTCCCAAATTGTCCATTTTTGTTTGCAAGCTGAAGGACAATTGGGGAGAATTTACTGTATTGCCCAACGTGCGCTGATTTTTAAGCAACCTTCGTTGAGCCATAAATTTTGGGTACGGAAGGGTACAAGCGATTAAAATGCAGCATAATTTTTAAAAAATTTCCACCCACCGCGTTTTCACCCTTTGGAAAGTGATCCCCTCGCGAGCCGCGCCTTACGTAGCACCGCCATTGAGTTCGTTAAAAATGAAACACGCGCGAGCATGGATTCCTGTCGGGGAACCGTGGCCGCTATTCATTGCCGGTCATTCCGAAAGAGACATTGTCAGGGCGCATGGTAAAACGCGAAAATTGTCTGTCGCTTCGGCTCGTTTTATTGCGAGCATTTGCCGCCCCGATGCCGTAATGGAACGCGGCCGGAATGTTTGTCCCGGATACACGTGCAGCGTCGGTATGCACCTCGGATTGCCAGTCGCATTGTATCTTTTAACATATTCGGTCGCTCTCCGGTGACTGACTGTGTTTTCAGCACGCGTCTAATTACGGATATGCGTGGCCGCAATCTCTTTCGACGAGATTATTCGGCCGGATTATCGTCTCGCTCACGGGCCCGGGAACCTTTTATTTTCGTTTTCGTGTCAACATTTAGCGAGTATTCCGCCGCGCCGCGCCGCCACGGCAAATGCAAATTCGCGTCGCGCAGCCGCGGCCGTTTCATTTCATTATCGAAAAGGATGAAATGAATGCTGCATTCTGCGGAGCACGCGATGCATCAGGGAAATCGAATTCCTGCTACGGAAACAATTTTTAATATGTGAACCCGGGCCCCGTTGCCTTGTTCCTTTTTTCAGCTACGCCGCGCTTCTCTCTTCCATTTCCGTCTTGCCGAGGATATCGGCGCGGCGTAACGCTGCTTGTCGCTCAATGAAATATTAGTCCCCTTGGCTCGACACAGGGATCGTTTGCCGATCGGTGTCTCGCAGTTTCTGTTTCGTTGTCGTGTTTCACTCGATCCGCGATTACACGCGGGCTTCGCCTTCTTTGATTCGTACGTCTCGTTGGAACCCTAAGAACTTTTTAGATTAAAGCAATTTGGTTCCAGAAACCGATTCTGGATAGTTCAATCTTTAAGCGTTCGTATGTCGTACGAGAGTAACATTGTTTAATTTGCGATGTTTATAGAATATTCGATCTATTATGATGTTTACGTTTGTGATATAAATGTAATGTAAGCTTTATTTATATAATATTCGATCTATTATAATGTATACACATTAATTATGATATGAATATAATATATAATAATATAATAATAATAATAATAATAATAATAATAATATATAATAAGTACTATTTATATAATATTCAGTTTATTATAATATTTACGTATAAACTATTTATAATATTATATATTATATAATGAAAGTATTACAGTAACATAATATGAATAACATTGATGTAATACGAATACAATACGTATAAGTGCAAATGTAATATAATCTGAATGACATTCATATAATACGAATGTAAAATGAATACAAGTAATATAATCTGGACGACAGTCACGTGTATTAATAAATGTTGATGTAAAAAGCCATAACAATGATATAAACAATGGACATTTCTTTTACTATATTTTCTCATTTTATTTAACACTGAAAAGGTTACGATTCTTCAGAGTAAATAACTTTCTATGCTTTCACATAATACGTTATCATTTAACTATATATTTTCTAAAGAACTTATCACAAAATGATTAACAAAACCAAATAAATCTCATTCTTCCTTCCTTGAAGTTATTGAACGAATTCTTATTTCCCGTAAAGTTCCTAAAAAGTTGATTTTTAAGTTTGAAGCAAGTTGTGATGCAGTAATTAAAAAGACTCTGCGGATTTTATGCATTCATGATCAAACTGAATACGCGGAACTTACAATTAGAATAGCAGGAAGCTTGAAAACGATTAAATAAATTAATAAAATTATGGTCATTTTTCTCGAAAACCTATGTTCGGCTTAGCATACTCCATGCACAAAAGTTTAATAACACGACGTAGAACGTTTATGAGAATTCTGGTGCTCGATTCAATCGATTCAGCCGCAGTTATTTAAATTCAATTAATTGTGCCGCAGTAAAGATCTAATATGATTAACATAGATAAATGTAGAAGCTACGGGCGCTGTTTAATTGATTCCCGCAGTGGAACCATAAATGCGCTTCGTCAACCACTGTCTCATGGGATTAGTTGACAGGATTTACGTTGAAATCACCGACACAAATCTCGCCGACAAGAATTCACTGGAACCAAAATTGACCATCGACAACATCAATCGGTAAATACGTTCTTTCGTTATCAGCGCGCGCATATCTGTCAGCGAAGTATCGAAATAACTATGCATATATATACCCTTCTGAACAAGTCACTGATCATGATTACGCTGTCGCTCATAACTTTGTGTCACATTATCCTAATTCGAAAACGTACGCCGTGCTTCGATAAATGAACTTGAGAAACGTGTATTCAGTGGAACTGACAACAATTGCAGTGTGCATTTATTGTAAATAAAATTCCACAAAGATTTTGAGAACCTTTTAACTTTTAACTTTGGACCGGATGCGTCAGTTAAAGTTACACAAAGGTGCGCGGCGCACCAAGAGACCTGTCAAAATAATACCGAAAACAAAATCACGCTACTGTGATTCTTGATTAAAAGCCAATGCAGCTATCGACAGCTATCTAACACCGCTTGATATTTCGCTAAAAAATAAAGAAAAATCAATTATAAAGCAAATGGCTGGGATGTCAAACACCCTACGCGACTACGGTTCAATAACCTTCTATAGTTCGACATTTTTATATGGTCTGTGGCTAAAAATGAAATAAAATTAATTCTCTATGGTGCGAATTTTTTAGATTTGTAATTTTTCATGTATTATTTATAAGAG
This sequence comes from Megalopta genalis, assembly GCF_051020955.1. Classification (NCBI taxonomy): domain Eukaryota; kingdom Metazoa; phylum Arthropoda; class Insecta; order Hymenoptera; family Halictidae; genus Megalopta; species Megalopta genalis. The sequence continues at coordinate 12,243,958 of NC_135015.1, read as the reverse complement.
ACAGTATATTATGCGATTTTAGAAACAGTTGAATTTACTCGGACGTGTGAAGTAAAAATTGAAAATCAAGATCATTTAATTACTTTTCAGATAGAAGCAACTGTAGATAAATCAATACATATATAACTTCGAAGTTACACCGAGCTATAGATGATTAAAAATATCAACACACCTCTGCTTTTTCAATTAACATTGCCCACGACATTAATCCTCTAAAAAGAAAATTGTAGTGCTGTTACCTGTTGTTAATGCACAGCAACGTTAACTTGTCGTTAATATTACAAAGTAATTAAAATCTTCGCCTTTGTCGCTTTTAACACCCGACGCGGAACTGCTAAATTCGATCATCCTACAATTTTACTATTGCACTTTCATTATTTTACGATCTATTAACACTCAGCCATGAACGCGGAAGATCGAATTTCCCCGTCACTACGTCGGACTATAAAAATTTCGCGCGGAAATTCCGCAGAGCTCGCTAACGAAATCAGCGAAAAAATTTCGCGCCGGTCCCGGCGGATTGTTCCAAAAATGGAAACATCGCCGGTGTAACTTAACTTGACTAATTTCACTATAGGCTGGTAGTATGTTGATATTCTAGCTTCGGGCGCGGGAAAGTGTCGAATGAAAAATGATCGTCGATATACGAGCCGCGGCCGCAAACGCTGCGCGTATATCCGGCCACCTTCGGATGGAGCCGGCCGCAGCGGACAGGTGCCGGTGCCTATTTCGGAAACGCAATTGCACCGAAATACATTAAACCGTGAAAATTGCGTGGACCTTCGCGCCGCTTTACGGTTTGCGTTTGTCCCGTCAGCGTCGGCGTCGGCGACGCGAACGTGTGAGCGGGTGTGAGCGAGTTTGAGGGCGCGTGTAATGTTTACGCCGGTCGCATATACCGCGCTCGTTACACCGCCGGCTATAAAACTGCGGAACGTGACGAGGGATCGGAATGAGTATCGATGAGCATAAACATCCGAGCGGAATGCGCGATCTACGTGCACGTTAGACAAAGCCGGCCCGCGACCCGCGAAAATCTCGAATTATTCACCGAGCAGACAATTACTCGCGCCTCGTTCACGGTCCTCTCTTCGTTAATTTGATGGCAGTCAATTTTTATCAGGTGATTGCTTTCTCGATTTCGAGGTCTGTTCGCCGAAAAAAATGTTGACAGGTCGCAATTAACGGAATATTCTACGGTATAGCGAGGATTTCTTTAATTTTCTTTGGATTTTTTCATGACGAATCTGTAACACGTTTTGCAGTCGCGTTTACTAGGTTTATTTATGCATGTTTCCACAAAATTTACGAATCTTCTCAATTCAAAAATGTTAAAAATGGTGACAATGGCTACTTTGAAACACAGATGAATATCCAAAAGATGGAACCGGGATGAAAGACGAGTTTTAATTAGCGGCCTTTTGGATGGTTTAAGAAAATATTTTCGTTGTTTAATAGTTTTCTGTCGACAATAAATTCGTGCTCGAGAACGAAAGTTTGTGTCGATTGCTTATCTGCATTAATTGCTGTTGCCAAATATCGATGACAGCAAAAGTGAATTTTATTTCGATTTAAAACGAGTGAATAATATTCATACATAGCAGATTATGTTCGTAATTGTTATAAGGAGTCTGACGCGTTGTTATAGTGCAAAGCGTTAACTCTTAAATATTGCTATTCCAAAATAATTTTGACAATGTCTGTATTTATATTCAGAAAACAAGTTAGAAGTGTAAGAATTACAATTACATAAATACAAGTTTCAACAAATCATGTTCGTGTGCAAAGGGTTAATGGCAGTGGACTGTATGCACTTACGGCAAAAAAATAGTAGGCGAAAGACGAGACAATGGACACCTCAAGAAACTTAATAATTACTGCGGTTTTTAATCGATTCAAATTATTAACACAAGAAATACATTTCTGTATAATATTTATCTCGTATTCTATATAAAAACCCGCAGTCTGTTTCTCATGAATAGATTATAAAAATGCATGGAATTCGCAACTGATTCTCAGTTTATATCGTTACCGCTGTTACAAGAGTTACATTATTGATAAAAATGTCCTCGAATGCAAGAACATTGTGCATTCATCGAGGGTACGTATGTTTTTTCTCTGTAAACATTTAATATTCGTAAACACCAAACATTATTTCGTTTCAATGAATGTAGATTGGAAAATGTATTTATTTATTGAAGTGATTTCTTCGCCACGTGTCTGGCTTCACGTTATAAAAAGCTTCACGAATTGTTACGAAAGTACGGAATAATTTTCAATATTACATCGTTAAATAACGTAGCAACATTTAATCGTAACTTCGTCTGAATGCAATTATAACAACTTGCAGCAATCACTATAAAAGTAATAACATTTTCTACAAATTCATCTTAATTTCAATTCACGTTTTAATTAATATCAGATCCTTTGAATTCTTCAATTTGAAAACTAGGTCTTAGACTAGAATAAAAGGTGCGAGTTTCGTGAAGCATCTGTTAGGGTCGGAAAAGATTGCACGAGGTATAAAAATTCGTGGAAGATAGCAGTTAACGTATTCGCCTCGAATAGTATCTCCGAGTTCCTTATATTTATTAACTTCGGAACTTATTTTCACATCATAATTTTATGAAGAAGTTTCGTGCGTAAAAAGTTACCACTTCTTCGCACGGCGACGCTGCTAAAGAATTCAGTGCGGGGTCTCTAGAAATTACTTGAGGGCGGTTGCTAGCTCTGGGGAAAATTTATCCAATCAGTGGCGCAAGGATCCACCGTATAGGCTTTGAGGGTATGTAGCAAGCGCCGTATTCCACTATCTAGAATTCGGACGAACTTTTCAATGAAGGAGACTGCGACGCAGTCACTGTACTCCAACGTTTAAAAAGTATGATTCTAAAAGAAAATTGAAATTGAGCCGAATCTTCATATCCTTTTCAATTACAGATTGGAAGTACAGTAATTTCTTTCTACTTCGCGCTAAGATTGCGTACAAAAATGGACAATTTGGGAAAAGGTGATACGATTATTCGAGCCTTGCGTCTCGTTTTTATAGTTGTTGACAATCGGTAACTAGAAAAACGAGCCACAGAGCTCGAATAATCGTATCTCCTTTTCCCAAATTGTCCATTTTTGTGCGCAATCTGAGCGCGAATTAGAGAGAAATTACCGTATTTGCAAAAATGTAACAGCAATTGACAAAATACAGCAGTTCCCTTCCAATTGCTTAAATATAGAAGAGAATATTGAGTGTATTAATTAACGTAAAACTAATATAATTTGAGTTTCACCAGTTACTTAACTTCTGTCTTTACTGCTGATATTTTATTCGACCGCATTTCATTAGATAATAAATTAAACGATCAATTATCGAGTAAACTAAGAGGTCTGGTAATTACTGACTATTAGGAAACTGCAGAAGCTTATATTTTTATGCAAACCTTCTTGCCTTCGTAAATCGTTAAGTAGGAAATTACGGCTAAAGTGAAGCTAAAATAAAATCAGAATTTGATATTATTCACGGTGGCAACGCATTAAACCGAACAAAAATACCCATTCGTCGGCTTAATAATGCAACCAGGTCTTTCCTGCATCTCAAAACGTCGCCGAAAAGAATATCCCTACCCTTTTCACAGAGTAACACATTCCAATTTAAACTCTCCACAGCAATAGCAACTCCTAACTTCGTGTATCCCGGAATAAGATTTTAATTACCAGTCTCATTTCCATGAAAACACCCTGTCGTAGCGGCGCGTCGCGTCGCCGACGAGAGACAAAGGTGTGCAAAGAGAGGGCAAAAAAAAGGGAAATCGTTGAAGGACTGCCAGCCAGCTGCGGAACGAGTTGGTG